>NC_068327.1:30657843-31282843 GCF_000147395.1 Oryza glaberrima | reverse complement strand
GGTTTACAATTCCCAAATTTAACTACCCAGAATTGCACTTGTGCTCTGACCTTATTCGTGCATCTCCTTTTCTTACTTTGACACAAGGATATATCAACACATGAAAGATCCACTGAAGAAAGATCTAAACAAGCCAGGTGATGTCACGAAAAAGGTCCCCAAAATATATCATGTTGTTTGAATCCCCATTATTAAAGCTGCACTTTTATCACTTTTTATGTTCTCTTTGTGGGTTGCATTAGAGTGTAGCCATTAGCTCTTCCAAAGAGCCGACTGAATTCGATACGGCGCTTTCGCTGCACTACAGTTCCATCTCGCGATTCGTTTTGGATGTGATCGTATCCTTAATTCCTTATTCATCATATATTTTCTATTCTGAATTGTGAAAAAGCGCAGAATATTCTAGCTCTTTCTCGGAGTAAAAGATCGGCAACTTGCGCAAGTTTTTGGCATGTACTGAAGTTTTCTTTCTTTATGAGATGAATCCGGTATAGATGCTATCATGCTATGCATACGGTTGCAGCTTTGATCTTGATTGAATCATTGAATGGATTCTTATTGGAAGACATTTTTCTTAAGCAGCTCTTGCTTTCTCGGAGCTAGCTGGTATTCTGATGGGGATCTTTCTCTTATTCTGGTTCAAGTGGAGTAACCTAGTTCGTATTAGACATTCATGTATACAAGCAGTGATGTATCCTGCACAAAACAAGAATATCATCGAGTGCAGTGGTTGATTGAATTATCTTGCGATCAATGTCCTTAGTGTGTTTGCTCTGCGTGGTGCACGCACTGTGAGTCTGTGAAATGGTCATCTCCTTGTCTGGAATCGATCGATGTTGAGCATGAAAACAGCTTGAACCGTAACAAGCAAGAGATGGTACACTAAAAAATGCAGAGAGATGTTCTAATGCTACAGAATGAATATACTGTTCAAAATGCAGAAGGAAAAATAATATCTGAACAGACAGGCCACCACTCTGTAAACTGTTCTAATGATCTGCTTCGAACTAAACAGAATTAATAGAGGTGAGCATTTCCCTCACTGACAGTAGTATGCTCTTTTCTTAGAAAAGGACTTCTGGGTCGTTCTTTTTCTCTGTGGGGGATACTGAATCCACAAGAATCAGCATGATTGTGTCAAAAAAGAGGAAATATCACAATTTGTCGTTTCAGAAACAGTTAATCTGAATTCTGAAAAGTACCCTGGAGGAAACATGAGGTGCATGCGAGTGTTAAAAATACTTTCCCGGTGTAGCAGCTTAGTACGATTGAGCTAGGGCTAATAACACATTAAAACTCAGTTTGTGTTCACTTCTTTTTTATTTTCAAAGAGAAAATATGCACTCTTCTCCACAGGGGCTACGGTCTAATAGTTCTCTCAAATAGGGTCTCAGGGCTGCACCAATTAGAAAACACTTGCTCTCTTAAAACTCCCATTGTTTACCCTCAGCTCGTAAGCTGCAGCAAAATTTTGGATTTAAAAACTTAAATTTAAAGTTGATTTTGGGGGTCTTTTCATTGTAGCTTATTTTTCACCATTTGCTTTTAAATTGCTAATTAAGAACACATATATATAATTTTTATTTATATATTTTTTTGATTGCTAATAAGCTGTTGTGGCTTATAATCAGAATAAGCGAAGCAATGACTGTTTTGTAATGTGCAAACAAAAAATTCTATACAGGAAATGATAGATATTTAACCACCTTACATTAGGATACTACTAGACCTAAAGCCAAGTGAATGAAGTGTCAGCCTCACAAAGTCACAATGTCGACAAACCATACTGGCAGACCACGTTTCTGATGGCGAGTCGAACACTTTAACGTCAGTAACAGGAGGTTGTTGCCTCCATGCATCTCGCAAAACACCAAATCCATGAAAAAGAGAGATCTCTCAAGAAATCAAAGATGGCACGCAGCGGCAGAGTCGCCAACTGGGGAAGGCTGGACTCCAGAAGCTAGCTAACAAGCCACCGCTGCTACTACTAGCTGCTGCTACTACTACTACTCTCCTGCCTGCCTCTGGACCAGGGCTTGGTCCAGTTGGCCCTTGGCGATGGCGGGAGGCAACTCCTGCTTTGGAGCCGGCCGGCTTTGGGATCTTGAGAAGATGCAGCTACAGTAGGCAGCTCAGCTGCTGCTGAAAGAAACCAGCCAGCAAGTGATGTGATGAAGTATCCTCCTAGCTTCCCACCGGTTACTTGGCCATTGGAAAATGCCATGCGCCAAGCCATTGTTAATTACCACCCGACCTGCTGTTGCTGCTTATACTTTGGGTTAAGTCAATCATTTGGTTTTTCATTTCCTTTTGAATGGGAAAGTATCTTTCTATCTTATGTCCTGTGATAAGATACTCTCTGCATCATGCTTGGATTAGTATTGTTCTGTCTGGTTTATATTAATTTACAGGGAATCGGGGTGCTGGTCATGCATCAAGGCCTTGGTTTATTTTAGTGCGTCGACTCGAGAGAGCTGGGAATTTGCTGTGTGCTTATGACTTTGTGCTCTGACTTTTGACTTAATTATGTGAGAAAATGATGCAAGTAGAACTTGCCTTTACAGTAATTAAAACCACAGGGTGCCTGCTCTGTAGATCCTAGAGGCCATTTCCATAACTACAATACTCGGCTTCTCAAACTAACCAAGCCGCTGTTAATCAACCAGTTCTGAACAACTCCCATAGGACGTTTGCTGCAAGCTCTTGCAGGCTTTCACCTGCTAAAAATATTTGCCCCTGACGCATGTCCTGGAACACAGGGGGAATCAACAAAGAAAGCTACTAAATTATGATCGCTCCAATGCTGCATCACAGCCGATCTAATGGAGGTCGGCTGGTCGAATTTGCCGATGCACGTATCCATCCACCATGGAACGCGGGTCCGTGCCCCTGATTAGTATATTGGCGTTGATCATTCAGAGAAGCGTAAAGGAAGCAGGAAAGAAGCGACGAGAGTGTACAGGCAGGATCTCCGAGTGGGGCTCGTGCGTGTGTGCATGCCCGGTGTCCGTGTCCATGAGCTCCCCAGGATTCACCTGGGCGAGGTCATTTCTCAGGCAAGCTGCATTCGGGGGTGGCTGGATCCGGCAGCCACCAAATGCCGTCTCCTTTTCTTGCACCTAAAGCTGGGGTTATTAGGAGGTCAGGAAAAAAACTTCTTTTTTGAACCTCGATCAACTAATCCATCAGCCTGTGTTTAGCATAACACGGCCACGGCATTTACCAGGCACGTATGCACGTGTCTGATTTACGAGAGGTTGAACAGTCCGAGCTGCTCATTCTCACCAGAGTTAACAATGCAGATGTGAAAATAGTGCAACAGTTTGAGAAAACAATTTTGATCTCCTCTCGTAATTTGCATGTCACTCAAATAGTTATAAAAAAAATTAAAAAATCTTAAGAAGATGTATTAACATGTGACATATCACTCCACGCAAGTTCAAATTCAACTTCTATATCCCGCAACAAAAAAACAAATTAAAGTACATCATATTCATGATCAAGTCTATTTTTTTTCGAGATGTATAAGTTGAATTTAAACTTGTATGTTTATGGAGCGATATATCATATGTTAATACATCTTTTTAATTTTTTTTATTTTTTATAGTCTATTATATTATTAAAGGAATAGAAAAAGGAGCCTCCACGTTCGCTCTTATGGCCTAGAAATTCTCACATTAATCGGAGAAAAAGAAAAAGCAGAGTCCATATAGAAATAGAATTTAGAAATAGCTGAAATTCGGAATTAAAAAAATAAGAAATATTAGAAGAGGAGACTAGAGTCCATATATAAATACAATTTAGAAATAGTTGAAATTCGGAATTAAAAAATAAGGAATATTAGAAGAGGAGACTAGAGTCCATATAGAAATAAGTTAGGAAATAATTGAAATTCGGAATTAAAAATAAGGAATATTAGAAGTAGAGTATAGAGTCCATATAGAAATACGATTAGAAAATAATAGAAATTTGAAATTAAAAATAAGGAATATTAGAAGTAGAGTATAGAGTCCATATAGAAATACAATTAAGAAAAAATAGAAATTATGAATTAAAAAATAAGGAATATTAGAAGTAGAGTATAGAGTCCATATATGAATTTAAAACTAACTAAAATTTGGAATAAACATAATAAAATTAAAAGTAGAGTTTAGAGTCCGTATAAAAATATAATTTACAGAAACTAAAATTCGAAATTAAGAAAAACATAGGAAGAAGAGTTTAAAGTCAATATAGGAATACAATTTAGAAGTAACTGAAATTCGAAATTAAAAATTAAAGAATATTGAAAGATGAGTTTAGAGTCCACATAGAAATACAATTATAAATAATAAAAATTCAGAAATAAAAATAAATAATATTGAAAGAAGAGCATAGAGTCTATATAGAAATACATTTTACTGAAAATTCAGAATTAAAAAAAATATTAAAAGACGAGTCTAGAGTCCATATAGGAATATATATAATTTACAAATAACTAAAATTTGATATTAAAAATAATTAATAACTAACACGTATATAAAATACAATATGAATATTACACATTAGTAGTTTTATAAAGTTATTGCAAAATTTAAAATTATGTTGTCATTTTAATATATTTAAATAATATAATGAGAAAACATATATGCTATTATATGAGAGAAAATATAATGATGCTAGCCGCGCAATCTGCATGAGGCCACCATGCTAGTTTTTTAAGTAACATACAAATAACGAGAGATCGACCATCCCTCGAGTGATCAAAATTCACTCCCAACAGTCTGAAACTCCAAAAGAAATAGGTCATTTTCTATGTGGTACAAGAGGAATTCAAAGGACGTATTAGATGGGAGGCTGCTACAGGGATGGACGTCACGTCGCCGGTATTAATCTGGAAAATGAAGAAAAAAATCCGGCCGAATCCCCCTAGAAATCCCATCGCGCGCCTGCGCGTGTGGTGACGCCAGCTCGTGGCCTGCTTGGGTCCGTGCATGCATCAGAGCAGAGGCAACTACGACCTCGCGTTCCTCGTCCCTATATAATCCCCAGACCACCACCTCCACTGCTTCCAAGAACAGATGCCATCCTGAGCTTCTAGCTCGCGAGTGATCTCTTCTTCTAGCTCAGTAACCACAGCTACAACCTACAGCTTACAGTGTCCGCAAAATTGTAACATTGTGTCCTTCCATCGGCAACAATGGCGGCCTCGGTGGAGTACAAGCTGGCTCCGCACCCGTGGGCGAGCAATGCTCCGTCGAGCAACCTCGACTTGTTCCCGTCCGGCGGCGGCAAGCGCCGTTCGGGCTCCGAGACCGACTCCGACGACGAGGACAGCATACCACCGGACTGGAGGTCGCTGTACCACCCGCGGCTGGAGGTGGCGGAGCCGGCCGTCAAGGACCCCCGCGACGAGGCCACCTCCGACGCGTGGGTGCGTCGCCACCCGGCGCTCGTCCGGCTCACCGGCAAGCACCCGTTCAACTCCGAGCCGCCGCTGCCGCGCCTCATGTCGCACGGCTTCATCACGCCGGCGCCGCTCCACTACGTGCGCAACCACGGCGCCGTGCCCAAGGCGGACTGGTCGACGTGGGCCGTGGAGGTGACCGGGCTCGTCAAGCGCCCCGCGAGGCTCACCATGGAGCAGCTCGTGACCGGGTTCGAGGCCGTGGAGCTCCCCGTCACGCTGGTGTGCGCGGGCAACCGGCGCAAGGAGCAGAACATGGTGCGCCAGACCGTGGGCTTCAACTGGGGCCCCGGCGCCATCTCCACCTCCGTGTGGCGCGGCGTGCGGCTGCGCGACGTGCTGCGGTGGTGCGGCGTCATGGGCGCCTCCGCCGGCGCGGCCAACGTGTGCTTCGAGGGCGCCGAGGACCTCCCAGGCGGCGGCGGGTGCAAGTACGGCACCAGCCTGCGCCGCGAGGTGGCCATGGACCCCGCCCGCGACGTCATCCTCGCCTACATGCAGAACGGCGAGCCGCTCACGCCCGACCACGGCTTCCCCGTCCGGGTCATCGTCCCGGGCTTCATCGGCGGCCGCATGGTGAAATGGCTCAAGCGCATCATCGTCGCGTCCAGCGAGTCGGAGAGCTACTACCATTACCGCGACAACCGCGTCCTCCCGTCTCACGTTGACGCCGAGCTCGCCAATGCCGAAGGTAATTAACCAACCATATCTTCCTCGAACGCACTGCACGAGACACACATTGTTGCATCTTTGTGATCTTAACTTGTGTGTGTGTTTTTTTTGGATTATGTGCAGCTTGGTGGTACAAGCCGGAGTACATGATAAACGAGCTGAACATAAACTCGGTGATCACCACGCCGGGACACGATGAGGTGCTCCCCATCAATGCGCTGACGACGCAGCGGCCGTATACGATGAAGGGATACGCCTACTCCGGTAAGCCCCAAGCCCATCTCATCTATCATGTTGTTTGTTTTTGGGCTTCGGCCTGCTCGTTCTAAAAGCCCACCATGATCACTTTATGCTTTTACTGGGCCGTTATAATATCAGTATCTTTGTACTGATGGTGAATGGGTGATTAACGGTGATGATTTTCTGTTGCCAGGCGGTGGCCGGAAAGTTACAAGGGTAGAGGTGACCCTGGACGGCGGCGAGACGTGGCAGGTGTGCAACCTTGACCACCCGGAGAGGCCGACCAAGTACGGAAAGTACTGGTGCTGGTGCTTCTGGTCCGTCGATGTCGAGGTGCTCGAGCTGCTCGCCGCCAAGGAGATCGCCGTCCGCGCCTGGGACGAGTCCCTCAACACCCAGCCGGAGAAGCTCATTTGGAATCTCATGGTAAGCACTAAGCACCAGCAACGGCAACGCCATCCGTTTCAACGACGACGATGTGCTTACGTTTTGGTTCGTGTGCGTGTGTGCAGGGCATGATGAACAACTGCTGGTTCAGGGTGAAGACGAAGACGTGCAGGCCGCACAAGGGGGAGATCGGGCTGGTGTTCGAGCACCCGACGCAGCCGGGCAACCAGGCCGGCGGGTGGATGGCGAGGCAGAAGCACCTCGAGACGTCGGAGAGCGCGGTGAGCACGCTGAAGCGCAGCACGTCCACGCCGTTCCTCAACACGGCCACCACGCAGTACACCATGTCCGAGGTGCGCCGCCACACGACGCCGGAGTCCGCCTGGATCATCGTGCACGGCCATGTCTACGACTGCACGGGGTTCCTCAAGGACCACCCCGGCGGCGCCGACAGCATCATGATCAACGCCGGCACCGACTGCACCGAGGAGTTCGACGCCATCCACTCCGACAAGGCCCGTGGCCTCCTCGAGATGTACCGCATCGGCGAGCTCATCGTCACCGGCAGCGACTACTCGCCGCAGAGCAGCAGTGCTGACCTCACGTCCATCGTTGAGAGCCCTACGGCAGCGGCGGCGGCGGCGGCGGCGCCCGCCGTGCCGGTGTCGACCGTCGCGCTGTCCAACCCGCGGGAGAAGGTGAAATGCCGGCTCATGGACAAGAAGAGCCTGTCCTACAACGTGCGCCTGTTCCGGTTCGCGCTGCCGTCGCCGGACCAGAAGCTCGGGCTACCGGTCGGCAAGCACGTGTACGTGTGCGCGTCGATCGGCGGCAAGCTCTGCATGCGCGCGTACACGCCGACGAGCTCCGTCGACGAGGTCGGCTACATCGAGCTCCTGATCAAGATATACTTCAAGGGCGAGGACCCCAAGTTCCCCGACGGCGGGCTCATGTCGCAGTACCTGGACTCCCTGCCGCTCGGCGCCACCATCGACATCAAGGGCCCGATCGGGCACATCGAGTACGCCGGCCGCGGCGCCTTCACGGTGAACGGCGAGCGCCGGTTCGCGCGGCGGCTCGCCATGGTGGCCGGCGGGACGGGGATCACGCCGGTGTACCAGGTGATCCAGGCCGTGCTCAGGGACCAGCCCGACGACGGAACGGAGATGCACGTGGTGTACGCGAACCGGACGGAAGACGACATGCTCCTCCGGGAGGAGATCGACCGATGGGCGGCGGCGCACCCGGCGCGGCTCAAGGTGTGGTACGTGGTGAGCAAGGTGGCGCGGCCGGAGGACGGGTGGGAGTACGGCGTGGGGAGGGTGGACGAGCGGACGCTCAGGGAGCACCTGCCGCCGGGCGACGGCGAGACGCTCGCGCTCGTGTGCGGGCCGCCGGCGATGGTCGAGTGCACGGTGCGGCCGGGCCTGGAGAAGATGGGCTATGACCTCGACAAGTCCTGCCTCGTCTTCTGAAACGTGACGTGTGTAGTGTACGACACTGCAAAAACTGTACATATACGTAGCATAGTTGCATAATTTTTAATTCAAAGTTTGGAGCTCTCTCGAGTTCCGGTACATCGGAGTAGCGCGCGGCGGTCGCATTCGATGGCCATGGAAAAAGTGTAGAGTGTAGATTGATGGATGGTTGTGCACATGGTTCATTTGAGAATCAAGATGTATATTTCATTGGTCATACTAGAGCAAATAAAACCGAGATATTACTACGACTGTAACAATCTGTTATTACATTGTGTTGACTGTCGGCAAAACTCACTCCTCTGCCTGATATTTTTCAAATGTTTGGAAATGGCTAATGTTTTCTTCTTGCATCACTAACCAAAATTGTTGAATTGAAGTGAGGCCCATATAGAGGTCATCAGAATAGGCCCACTGGCAGCCCACAAGATAATTTACCAGCCCATTAATCAAATCTTCCAGCGTACGCCTCCTCCTCGCCGGTCCCCACCGCCCTCTTTCCTCTGTCCAGCGCGCAGAGCTCCGAAATCCTCCTCCTTTCCCGCCCATCCCCGTCCCCGAAATCCCCAAATACGCGCACAAAAATTTCCCCACACGCGGCGCCGCAAGCGCAATCCGCACCACGGCAATGGAGGCCGCCGCCGCCGACCTCCTCGCCGCGCTCTCCTCCCCGTCCTCCCAATCCGGCCTGACCTCCCGCTTCGCCGCCTACCTCGAGCCCTTCTCCCCCTACCTACCCACGCTAAACCCTAGCGCCAAACCGCCGGCGAAGAGGACGGCGAAGCAGCGCAAGCAGCAGCCGCCGCCGCCGCCACCCGACGCGGCCACGGTCCGCCCGCTCGCTAAGCGGTTCCTCCCCTTCCTGTGCCGCGCGCTCCAGGTACTCCCGCCGCTACTCCGCCCCAACCCTAGCTCAGGCGACGCCGGGTGCACCGACGAGCTGCTCGACGTTTACGCCCTCCTCCTTGACTGCCTCGCGGTCATATCGGCGTGCCTCGCCGGGAAGCCCTACTCCGTGCTGCTCCAGCGCGGCCGATTCGTGTGCTGCCTCGAGTCGCGCGGACACTACGCACGCGCCGAGGCGGACGCTGCTGCCACTCTGGATTCGCTTCGGTCTGTGCTGTCAGTGCCGACGGCCTCAAAGTCTCGCCGTGCTGCGACTGCGAGTTTTGCTTCCCTCCTTCCTGATCCTGGCATCTCAGGGGAGGCTGGTGCGGACCCTGAAGTCACCATCCTCGCGATTGAGCTCACCGTGTGCTTTGCTAATTGTGCCAGCAAGTGCAAGGTGAAGGAAGCTGCCCCATACGAACGGGTTGTCAGCCTTGTTGACCAACTCCAGCCATGGCTTCGGTGAGATTGTGTGCTCAGCTAAGCTTTGCATTCAGTTTGATTAATAAAATAGGAAATGAGTGGTTTAAACTGTACTTCTGTGTGCGCAGGATTCTGGCTGAGGATGTCAGCAGGAAGTATCTGACACTGCTTGTGAATGCATTAAGTCGCTGTGCCATTCTCTTGGTTGCTGAATATTCAGTGTTCAATACCAACCTTGTGTGTGAATTCTGTCGTGCAACCTTGGGGGAGTGTATGAAGGCGCAAACTATTGAACGCTTGCCGGCAGTATGTATCACTACACAATTGATTACCCTCTCGAATTTGCTAAAAAACGTGGCTAGTCAATGATGTTACTATATTTTTATGGATCAGGTTGCTCGCAAGATTTGTTCATCTGTAGATGTGAGTTGGGGTGGGGGCACTCAGCTTTTGCTTGATGTCTTAAAGACCGTTGTTGGGTCTGCTGCATGTCTAAAGGTATTTTCATGCTTCCTTTGTTTTTATGCAGCTGGAAACCTCTTTCTAGTTTGTAGTTTCTCTTACATTTTAATTTGCTTAAACTGGTAACCATGAATGCCCCTTATATAGGACCATTTCCAGTGCTTGTTATTCCTTTATGTTAAATATCATCGAGGACCGATCGGTGCTGTTTCACTGTATCATTTTCCCCCTCTTTTGAGTAATGTAGTCATGTGCCATCTGATGGGCTAAGTGATAATGACTAGAAACAACTAGGTCATGGAGAGCAGATTTGTGGCGCACTCTGGCCTGATTTGTTTATTTGTAATGTGCAATGACACCTTCATCTGTCTATTCTTTCATTCCATAAAGAGCCAACAACCTGTTTTTCTGCCAAGGCATCTTTACCTGTGTAATGTTGTCATGTAAGTGATGCAATCTTTTTCAGGCTGACTTACCAAGGGCTGTAAATGGGCTTGTAGAATTTGTAGCATATTTTTCTCGAAGCTTTGTTTCTTCAAATTGGGATTTATCTGTTGGTGCTGCTGAGCTAATTTATGAACAAGGTGGTTATTTCTCTGAGGTACATGCTGTACTATTTTGTTAGCATCATTTAGTGTGAATGCATACCATCCCAATGCAAGCAGTGCTTTTGATTAATTCAATTACTTGCTGTGTGTAGGTTTCCTCAACCCCTGCAACTGCCTCAGTACTTATTCTTTATGCCATTGGATTATACTGTAGTGCTCAGCAAATTGAAAATGGAGAGCGGCCTCATAAATCCACAGATTTTCTTAATGATGAAAAGCATCTACAAACTTTAAAGAGTGCCCTTGCCACACTGGCACATCTTTTTTGTTTTGCCAATGGTAGATCCATTCCACTTGATACTATGGGTAAAGCTTCTAGTTCATCAATGCAGCCTGGGCATTCTAATAAGAAGAACAGTTTGTCTCACTCTGATGACCATATATCTTTTGTGGCATACCTGGATTCGCTAGAGTTTCTTTGCAAGATATTATCACAGTACGTGAATGCAGTTTGGAAGAACTTCTCTGAAGGAATAACACCCAATTATTCTATAAACATGACCTATATGTTAACAGCACTGCATCAGTTTATCAATTCCAGCATTGCAGCTTATAGGTAGGTTCATCAGAAATACACAGGCAGCATTTGTCAGCTCTACACTATGTTGCAAGTTATTTTCAATTATTGATATGTTCTTAGTCAATAGGGTTCCCACCTATGTTTATATGAGCAAATTTGCAAAACAGTTATGTTGATATAGATGAAACAAAAGGGATCCCTGATTCTGCGTGTTGAATTTTCTTGTGACAGCTGTACAGAAATGCCTGAAGGAGACAAGGATAAACAGCATGAACAACATGGAACCTTGCTGAGAGCCCTAGTTTCAGCAATGAAAGTTTCTTTTATTACCAATGAAGGTATCCAGGTACCCCATTCGCTTTTCCTGTATCTATCTTGGAGTTAATTCTTCGTTTGGTCACTTAATTACTGTTTGTGGTACGCATTGGTCCTTCAACTATTAAACTAGTCAAATCAATCCTCGAATTTCATTAATTAGCTCTTTTAGTCCTTGTGTGTATGTGGCATCACACATCTGTATGCTGAGTCAGCACCTAGGATCTCCAGCCAACCTAGAGTACATGAAATGACCAAACTTGCTCTCCATTAACTTTTTTTTAATTTCCATTGCTCATAGACCCAACAGAGCGTCTGTTGTGTTTGTGCATGATGCATAGAACCATGCAGTGAAATAATTAGAGGGTATTTCATTCGTTTCTCATAGTTCTTGTTGGGTAACCTTGGCTGCTGACCCAGAATATGGACGAGAATGGGCCAACTAATAAAGGTCATGTGCTAATATGACTTGTTTCTTAAGTTGGAGGACCGATTTGAGCAATGGGTGATGGTTGGGACCATGTGAAGTATTTACACATAGATTGAATCTGATTAATTTGAACGGACACCATTTATCACTGACACTATGTCTTTTGCAACTACAGTATGCCTTGTTTCAGCCTGTTGGTTTTTAATATTGATATCATTTTATTACATATAGAAACAGTTGACTTACAAGTAAATCTGTTTGTTGTTCTCCTATCCAAAGGACATTAGTGGAGTATTGCCTTTACATAGCCTGCTGTTTACTAATTAGAATTGCATCCTTATCACCTATTAATGTATCTTGCTTTCATAGTCCAGAAGAGCGTGTCCTTCATCAAATGTGCCATTTCAAGTACATGGATAAAACTTGATGAGATCAAATTTCTCATGTCCTCACTTGGTAACATCGGTGTGACGCTTTACAATATTGGACATTTGGATGAGGTACCATTCTGAGATGTTGATCCATTTACTTGAACATGCTTTTGAGTTTTAACCACAAATTCAAAACCATTTTCTCTATTTTAGGCACCAAAGGCTTTAGAGCTATGTTGTCAAACAGTATGGGTGTATGCCAGGCTTTCTTACCATAGACTATCAGCAAGCCAGGACGAACAGAGAATTATTGAGGATATACCGAAAGATACATTGAAGGACATCAGTATGGATGCGTTTGCTAAGATTACCAAGATGGTTGACATTCTCCATAGATGTGGAGTAAAAATAATACCTGATATTATTGTGAAGAACTTGTCTGAATTGCTGGCTAATGATAGCACATCCGAATTTTTGAACAGTTCATTAGTCCTCATCAAGTTGTGGGTTAAGGTACTGATCTGAAAAGAATTATTTTGCTACCAAGACCACTATTGATTTCATTTAATTGGTTATTCACACTACAGATAACACACAAAGATGCTAAGGATGATGAAAGTGTTGATAGTGCTCCCCTTCTGTACCACTCTCTTATGGGTTGTACACCTCCTTTGCCTACAAAGTTGGTAGGCTTAATTTTAGAGCAGGTACCATGTTATATTTTTATTGGTTAACAATAAATAATGCTGTATCTGAGAATCTGTCATGTTCTGTATTTGAAGCTAAATGGTTTTTGCACGTGCATTGATTTTCACAGGAATTATTGGCTTATGCATTAGTTGAATCTCGAGGCACTATGTTTTGTGTAGAAATGCAAAAGAGGATCACAAACATTCTGTTGAATAAAATATACTGTTCAAAGGAGTATTATTTTGAGAGATCGAGGGTCCTTGTTAGAAAGGCACGTGTGCTTCGTACATGTGGAGTGCAAAGTATAAGCAGCTGCCTTGAGTCTTTATCTGAAGCTATATCTTTACTGGTGAGTTTGGGTCTACTGTCCACTTATTTTATTTAGACATAAAAGGGAGATCTGACATTTGTTTTTTCTTCTCAAACCAGCGAGACATCCCACTGGATTCATCTCAAGGCAATGCACCTGCAATCCATCAATTAACTATTGCATACTGCCTGCATGCACATTGTGCGCAGGAAGCCAATCTTGGTGCGGAGGTAATTACAACAGATCCTAGATGTTTTAGCAAGTATATAAACAAAATAAATACTTCTGCCTTTTGCTTTTTCTGATCATGCTTGTTACATCGTTGTCATCTGAATAGGTAATCTTTGATAGCGCTCAGAATGTATTTGGCCTGTGGTCAAAGATCAAAACTTTTGGTTACTATTCTCCTGGTATGATATCTCAGCAGCCATCAGAAAATCTTGTACCACTTCTTTGTTCTTTGGTTGATTTGTTGGCAATGAAGGTAAGCAAGGTCATTATAGATTTTTCGACCTAGTTTGGATGAGATGCAATTGCTATCCTTTTAGCAACATAGTTATGTTCTTTTACTGTGACATATCAGGGCTGCTTTGAGCTTCAATTTGATCTGTGCAAGCTTATGATAATTATATGGAAGCAAGAAAACTTACCCCCTGAAAAGTTATTTTCCATGCTATTTACCAATGGGCGCCTCCATCATGCGTGTTGTCATCTCCCAATGGACCAACAATTTATTTCAATTGCAGAGCATCATCTTGATGTTGATTGCCATAGTACAGAATTTTGGAGAAACTGTTTTAAAGGAGACCATCCTTCTCTTTGTATGTTTCTCCAGAGATTGTGGCCTATTGATTCCTTTATTTCTACGACATGTGAACCTTCCTTTCGAAGGGAATTTGGTTTCGGTGGTAGTGTTCATGAGGTTGATAGTGTTGCATCATCTTTGGTTTCTGATGTAAGTTTTGTTATTTGCAGCACAATTGCATTGTAATTATGGCTGTTTTAGTTTTCTATTAACCATTGTGTACTGTGAATCTACAGGCTACTGTAAATGATCAATCAACCTTTCTAGCTGGCTATCTGTACTTTGATTTATCAGAAAGACTTTTATCAAGAGGAGAACTTTTCCAGGTAGTTGCACCGGTGCTCCAGTTTGAAACATCATGTCTTGGTGCAAGATCTTTATTTGTAGGAATCATTGCCAAATTGTTGTCTTGGTTGATATTTTAGATTTCTTGTGATATAAACATTTAGTAGTTCTGTTTTTGTAGGCCTTTTCATACGGAAAAGAGGCCTTGCATTTACGCAAGAAGCTCCTAAGAAAGAAATTCAAATTCAATTTTGGCAAGTTTACAAGTGGGGAAGCTCAATGTTCTGGAGGGCAAAACTCCGTTTCACTTGAAGCATGGGGATCAACAATAACTGAAATTTGGCCAGATTCTACCAGATCAACTGGAACAAGAGATTCTTTCCTTACTCCTTGGAATGTACTCCAGTGCTATCTTGATAGCATTTTGCAGGTAGAATAATGACATGGCGTAAAGGCCATTGCAATACTCTTTAATGATTGAAAAAATGGAACTGGTACACCACTGTAGTCAAATAAATGTGGGCCTATCTGTCATGTCAATGTGACATCCAACCTGCTGATGGGTGCCTACTGTGGTATGCAAATGGCTGTAGACATAATTTTTACAGTGCAACACACAAATTGTTGGCATTTGGCCAGCATTCTTAACTTCGGGAATGATGCTTCCTAAAATAAAAAGAAACTTTGTGCATGATGCTCACACTGTAATGCATTAACTATTCAGGTTGCTTTGCTGCATGAATTGATTGGTAATGGTGCCGAAGCAGAAGTTTTGTTACGAACAGGAAAGGATATATCACAATTTCAAGGATTGCCGGTTTTTGGTGTCCTTTTCGCATCAGCTTTAGGTATGTGTGTTTATATACTTCCTTATCAATTTTAGGTCTGTGCATATATATATATACTTTTACATCAGTGTTACGAAGATCAAAGAGGCACTATTACTTGTAATTTAGTTTTGGCACTTCATAAGTTATGAAAAGGACCTCTTGGGACTTCTCCAAAGATAGTACTACCTCCGTTTCAGGTTATAAGACTTTCTAACATTGCCCACATTCATATAAATGTTAATGAATAATGAATCTTGACACATATATATGTCTAGATTCATTATATATGAATGTGGGCAATGCTAGAAAGTCTTATAATATGAAACGGAGGAAGTATACAACAGTTGTACATATTGCTTTTGGTGGTTTTCGCGTCATTTGTCCTTCTGCCTCATGTTGCCTGATTTTTTAGGTCAAATATACCGCAAGAGACAGCAATGGGACACCGCAGAGGGCGAGCTTAAATATGCCAGGGATCTTCTTGCACAAAATGCTACATTCATTTCGTGCAAGCTCTGCAAGTTAACTCTGGATATATCACTTGATGTGCAAGCTGGAGATCTATTTTGGAGTCTATATGAGAAAGACTTTCAGAAACAGTCAGCAGGCAATTTGTCTAATGCTCTAGGCATGTATCAGTCTGCCCTGGATAAACTGAACGGCACCAAATTGGAATCTCCTGTTGACTCATATGATAAGCTTAAAACTACTTGCATTATCTGCAGCAAAGATGGGAAAGAACCATTAGCTGCAAATGATGGAGTGTTACCTTCATGTACTGTATGTGCAAATTTTAGTCAGGCTTCCGGTGATCACTCGAATGAGTTTACGGCATTAAAATTTCAGAAACATAAGGATTCTGAATGTTGTCCACCATTGGATGTTAAAGTTAAAAGGACAACCAGAAATTCATCACGTTTAGCTAAAGAACAGAATGTGGAAGCTCATGTAAAAACTAGGACGCGCTCTAGTAAGCGAACTGCTCATATGAAAGGTGAAAAGGCTTCAACTGAGCTACACTGTAAGAATGGCCTATCTTGCAGCGATAATCTGTCCACAGATACTTTGGTCCGTGGAAAAGCAAACTGTAACCTTGATGGCGTTGACCAGAGCATAGATTACACATGCAGTATATTTGGATGTTGGAATTGCCTTTTTGTGAATACACTCAACTCTGGGTCCATCCAGAATATTTTGCAATTCAGATGGGATTGTGTTTGGCATCACAACCATGTGTCTATCCTGTTAAAAATAGGTACTTTTCTCTATTTATGCTCCTTATTATGTGTGTTAAACAAATAAATTGCACACTTGAGGTAATAACATGTGCACAACTAAGGGCTTCACAATTTGCGCATAAATTACGTGTATGTTTTCAGGTTTTTGCTAGTTTATTTTCGATATATTTCATGTTTAATCATTTATTTACTATTATTTTTTAGTAACATGCTATAACATTCAAGAGGATACCTTTATTATGGAAGACCCATGGACCAGTCCAGTTTTTCAATTTTGTATACCTGGCTTTTGAGCAGTTCTCTGTTGAACAGCAGGAGTGCAGTTATTTCTGTGAAATGCTGTTGGTTTACACATATGAGATGGGAAATCCTCTTTTAGCTCCAAATGATATTCATATAAAGTTAAGTTTATTTATACATTCGAAGAGATTGTTACGGGTGAACATCAAATGATCTTTTGCTACTGTGAAATGCATTGAATCATGTGATGGTGACAGATATAGTCCTTTTGTTTAAGAAGTCTGATTGAATTTTATTCATTACTAAATTCCTATATAATATATTCATATAGTCTTTTTTTT
The DNA here is from genome assembly GCF_000147395.1 of Oryza glaberrima. NCBI lineage: Eukaryota > Viridiplantae > Streptophyta > Magnoliopsida > Poales > Poaceae > Oryza > Oryza glaberrima. Next base: position 31,265,864 of record NC_068327.1, on the reverse strand, counting down.
TCTCACTTCTGAGTGTTGTATTTTACAGCAAAAGCCTTGGGTGCTCATGGAGGATTGCATGGAGCTCATAAAATTCATAATATCTATTGGCAGTGCATATCATTGTTGTACTTTAGATCCCTTCCTCAGGATTGTTATAGAACTTATGAGCATAATTTATTTGGACTAATCATGGATCAGAGCACTGGTGATTTTCTTATTTCAGAGAGGGCAGAAATATTATATAGTATGAGTTTGTTTTTGCTCAAGGGCTTCCTTTCAGAACAGTCAAGGTTATTTCATTGTCTTGCTATAGTATCAGTCACATATCCACATTGCAATTGTAGCGCTTCGTGAAACTTGTGTAAGTTGTTTTCATTTCATCTGTCTTCAGGGACATATGCTGCCGCTTCTGCAGTGTACAAATGTCTGATGTTGTTCCTTGGTTGCTGAAAGCTTTTGTGCTGTCCAGAGAGAATCCCTCACTTTTTCAGGAGGTCTGTGATTTCCTTTAGTCATGTTTCCATGCAGTATAATGTTTTAAATGCTCATTGCATATTCTTAATTTTATCATCTCTGAGTGCCTGCTGAGTTCAGGCTATAGTTTCCTTCCGTCTTCAAGTATATGTTTTACTGTTGATGGTTCTTGTGTTGAAATCCAACTCTCTTGGTTCAGGTTTGCAGGCTACTTGCATGTATATTCTTACTTGCAACGATTGATTCCACGGCTCAATTACCTTTATACTCCAGTGGATCTCTCTCTTTGAATCATTGGGCTGCATACTTTCATCAGAATTCTGTTGGAACCTATCTCGATTGCCAGTACTTTGCTGGCTTAAAATCATTACTCAGAAAAAATGACTCGAAGGTTTGTACGTAATTCACTGCTAAATCAACACATTCCTTTTCATGTACTATTTATCTTTAATTTTACACTGCATTTCAGGCCGCTCTTGAAGATTTTTCAAATGCGTCAGATGAGAGTCTCTCAAAGTTTTTCAGGTTCAAAATGTTTATGTAGTAAATTAGCCAAATCATTATTTGTCATTGTATAGGGGAAATATCATGTGAAAACAAGCTAAGTGTTGGAAACTCGTGAAAATCATATCTAAAAAGCTTTGTAAATTAATGAAAAAAATATTAGAGATAGGTGTACCTATGAAATACACTCACCAAATTCAAGTCCGAACTCAACTTCATTCGAGAGAAACAAAAATAACAAATTTCAGGTGAATAGTGTCCTGTTACTATTCACCCGAAATTTGTCCTTTTTTTTACTCCCAAATAAAGTTAAGTTTGAACTTGAGATTTGGTGAGAATGTATTTCATATCTACACCTATCTCTAGTAATTTTTCATGAATTTACAAAACTTTTAGGTATGATTTTCAAGAGTTTTACACTTAGCTCATTTTCACTGGATTTGTCCTCCATGGTCATATTTAAATTTCTCTCAGGTTTTCATCAGCGGACATAGGACATCTTGAGATACATATAAAAGAATTCTTCCATAAGCTTCCTGATGTACCAATTGTGTGCATTAGCATGCTTGAAGGTGATTTTGTGAATGTTCTTGGGGAAATTCTTCTTCTCCCTTCTTATTTTCCTGCTTGGATGATGCTTTCGAGGTTTGATTCAACAAACAAACCTATTACAATGCTTTTGCCAGTGGATGCTATTTCTGAAGGTTTGTTGATTCCATATTAAAATTGCATAGCTTACTCTTAGTATTTCTTTTGTGTTTTTTTTTCTCACATAGCTGTTGCTTGGCAGAAACCCAACATGAAGATTCCTGTACCAAAGAACTGGACAATCTAATGAGAGCCGCAGATAAGAATTGGCAGTGCCCTTGGGGCTACACTATAATAGACTACGTGGCTCCTACTTTTAGAAAGATACTTGAGGAGAACTTTATTTCCCTCTCTAGTGCAACCCTCACTCTGAATGATGGACAAGCAAACCATGTAAAGTGGTGGTCACATAGAATGAAGCTCAACAACCACCTTGATAAGATGCTGAAGTAAGATTTCTTATGTTATGGCAAAACTTGAAAATTGATTCCACAAGATGTATTCCTAAAAAAATGTTTGAATTTTCTGTTGTTGAGATGGATCATATTTTTAATAACTTTTTGGTTCTGGTATGTTATGTTCTTTTTTGAACAGAGACATGGAGGAATCATGGCTGGGGCCATGGAAATGCCTTCTCTTGGGGTATGATTTAACTGACCAACACATTGAGGAAGCTCTGACAAACCTGATTGCTGGTCTGGAATCAGAATTCAAATTTGAAGTAAATCCAGTGCTCATCAAGGTCATCCTTGGTGGTGCTATGTCAGTTGATGAAGTGCAGGACTGTGTTTCCCAACTTATATCGTATAAAGGATATTTTGGCCGAGGAGGGTGTTGTGGGAAAGACAGACTTAGAGCCTTATCTTCTTGCTGTATTGAGTTTGAAGCTCTGGAGACAGTCAAATGCTTAATAAAAAGTACAGTGAATGAGCTGACTGAACCAGTTGATAGAGATCCAGTAATTTTTGTTCTGGACACTAATGTGCAGGTGAGCAATAAGATGGCCAGATTGTGAACTATGTTTACTGTGTGGGTTAGTACATGTGCGTAGATATTTCTTCGAGTCCTTGAGATAGTGTTATGGATGTTTTCCTTGACTGTTCGGTCTAATGGTAGGAATAGATACTGTGGATTCGATATCATTTGTCTCAAGCCTGTGTTGGTCCAGGTCTGTGGTTGTATTTAATATGAATATGAATATTAAACATAACCACAAATATCTTAAAACTGTCGCAACAGCTTGGCACTTACGGTTGTTGAATTTACTGCATCCTTTGTTGATTAAAAAAAGAATAAATTTCAGAAAACGCCATGCTTTATGGTTGGAGTTGTACAAAACCTTAGGAACTATTACTAGCATAGCTCCATAGCCCTGGATATTATGGTCCTAAAGTTTCACAAAATCCCACCCCTATACATGCAGAGCATATGTTTACTTATTTTTTAAAAAATATGGAGTGTCTATGCTTTTTTTTTAATTATTGACTTCTTGATTAAGGTGATTGGTTTAACTCTTCACTAATTTGAATAATATTTTTTCAGATATGCTAAAATTAATAGAGATTTGAATGAAGTTGGGGATTTATGAAACCTTTAGACAAAAAACTGTGGTTATGTGAATCATAATACGTGTGGTTTTCTGCAGCTTTAACTATAAAACATGGCATTCTCTGAAATTTACTCTAAAAAAATAATTGCCTCTGCTTTTTTTTTTCAATTTCAATCAGCAGTCCCTGTGACTGTGAGGCTGTGATGTATGTTCCTATCATTTATGATATCTTCATTAACCTCTTTTGTTTAAAATGATTAATGCAGATGCTTCCTTGGGAAAACTTGCCTGCACTAAGGAATCAAGAAATTTATCGCATGCCATCAATTGGAAGTGTCTTTCTAGCTTTGACTAGAAGTAATAATTATTGGAAAGATGCCCGTGTTATAGCTCCTCCTTTTCCTGTCATTGACCCTTTCAACGCATTTTATCTGTTGAATCCTAGTGGAGACCTGAGCAGTACACAAGAAGAATTTGATCAGATGTTTAAGAACTACGAATGGAAGGTAACATTGATTTGACAACAATTTAGAAATGATAAAACAACAGTCCTTGTTCTAACAACCATTTCTCAGTGCTAAATTTGTGAAAAATAATTGCTTCCACCAACTGTGGAAATGCTCTTGTTGGGAGATGAGAAATGGTTATATTCTGGCATCTCAATGTGCTTGTAAACATGTGTTTGCCATACCAAAAGTGGTTATATTTACTGCTCCTTTCACTTTAGAAATATAAATGGCTGCAAAATCTTGTCTACCTGTAGGCTAGCACTAGATACCTCTAGCTCAGCTTGTCTGCTTATTGCTACTGTTGGTTGCAACTAAATTTAATAAATTGCATCAATCAACTACAGCGTCTAACATATGTCATAGAGATAACAGGACATGAACCCTTAGGGCTTTTGCAGGCTTGCTGGAGCATTTATGTTGCATGTTAAAGCATGAATTTGGATGCCTATATAGTGCACCAACATACGGTTGTGATTTGTGAATGTTGCAACGATTGTATGCAGGGAAAGGCTGGGTATGCTCCAACAGCTGAAGAGCTGGTGTTGGCCTTGAGGAATCATGATCTTTTCCTTTATTTTGGTCATGGAAGTGGTAAGCCCTATAGATATAAAGATTGTAGTCATCATTTTGCTGGATCTATATATTAACGTTTTCTCCCATTCATGTTAAACCCTGATGCCTTCGGTCCTCAGAATTAAGTCTAGTAGGGTAATACTCCATCCATTTCAAAATATAAGCACTTCTAGAGTTTTTCACGGGAATTAAGAAGAGGTGAAACTAAATGAGGGATGGTTGTCATCGATTAAGATGAGAAAATATGTAGAGAAATTAAATGAAAGATGGTTGTGATTGATTGAGATAAGAAAGTAGGTGGAGAAGTTTTTGCATTTCGGGATAAAATTTTGAACGCTAGAAGTTATATTTTGGGATGGAGGGAGTACCATAGTTAAGTTATTTGCTGAACCTGTTTTCTTTTTCCTGATTGCTGCAACAGCGATACATTAAGGATTGCTATTTTCAACGGGTGATAACATGACCTAAATTGTTGATTGGTCTATTATGGCCACCTGGGTGAAATTTCTTTAGATGAATACTCAAACCCAGCTTTTATATAAAAATAACTAAAGCTTGAACCGCTAATTCATTAGATGGTGCCCTTGAGTCAACTACACAAACCGGCCACATGTGATAGCAGAGTGGGTTATGTGTCAATTGGAACAAGAACAACTGCTTCTAGGGGGCCCAGTGCCAATGGATGCTTTGAAGTTTTCAATTGTATTTATTATCTATTGATTGGACTGTTAGGAATATGAACTAACCTAGTGATCATGAGTATCTTTGTTCTTACTGGGCACTGTTCTGGTAGCCTTTGACTAATACAGAGAACAGCCATTTTCATTTATTAGAACTAACAGTTATTTTCTAACTGGTCTTGAAATGTTGCAGGAACTCAGTATGTCTCTGGAAAGGAAATTGAGAAATTAGATAATTGCTCAGCTGCTCTTCTTATGGGTTGCAGTAGTGGAACATTGCGTTGCAAAGGGTGTTATGCTCCTCAAGGAGCCCCTTTATCATATTTATCTGCTGGTTCTCCAGCTGTTATCGCAAATCTCTGGGATGTGTCAGATAAGGATATTGATCGATTCAGCAAAGCATTGCTCGGTTCATGGTTGCAAGAGAATTTTGTAGCGGCCAAAAATTGCTCGAAGTGTTGCCAGCTAACACGAGAATTTGAATCCATGACCATTGCTGTGGAGGGTAATGGCAGGCCGAGGCGAAGAGGCACACGAGGGAAGAAGTCCGAACGAATGAATAACTGTAGTAAGCGTTGCACTTGTGGCAACAGGCGAGTAGCTTCATATTTAAGTGAAGCTAGGCGTGCTTGCAGGCTTCCTCTTATGATCGGTGGATCTCCCGTTTGCTACGGTGTGCCTACCATCATTAGGAAAAAGTAACTGCCCTGTGCTCAAGTGGGAGATTTTGGGTGTCCAATGCGCCTCCTGGTTCTGGGCATTGAGCAATCGATGACGTGATGGTGTATGGCGTTTGACAGAAGTGAGCATTCTTGGCACCGCATTGCACGAGCTCGCATGTGCTTGTGATGTTTGTGATATTCATTCGCCATCTGGGAATGTAGATCAGGCAAGATGGTGTGAATTGGCAGATGCCTTCGATCGACGGTTTACTAGAAGATCTGTTGTGGAAATGCTCATCGACCGTCGTGAAGAGATACAAATCTTTCTTCTTGCAAGTATATACAAGTAAATGATTATATTAATATATGCTCTGTAGAATGTAGTTATGAACAAAATTGTAATGTTATGTTACGGGAAATCATTTAGAGCATGTATGTTGATGTCATAAAGTGTAGGGCACTTCAACGATGAAGTGTCGAACTCAATGATAATGTATTCTACAGTTTCTATGTTTGGTTGAAACATGAGCTCAGGTCATTGTAAGATCTTACTGCTTCTTATGTTGTAATATCGTCAGTCAACACCTCCGGTTTAGCAAATGTACAAATCTATGTTTAGTCAGCACTAAGCACAACTGAATATCTGAAGCTGGTGAGATCTAAAATCGATCCCCACTGGATTAATATTTAGCAGAGCTTCTGAATAACTGGAAATAAAGGCTACACAAACCGCACAAGATGGGTGCGGTATTTTCCTTTTCAACAATGAATGTGAGATGGCATACATTGAAGTGAAACAATGAGCTAAAAGGTTAAGACAACTACTTTGGTACATGATCATGAACAAGTAATTGAGGTTGAAATTGATGAATGCTATGCACCAGAGAACCAATTGTGCAATGTACTCCTCCAGTGGTAAAGCCCCTGTTGTCTCAATTAGCACCTAAGAACAACCTCTCGCGGTTTCTACGGCGGCGCCGACGCCGCCTCTCTGGTCTAACCATACTGGTGCTTCCGCCTCCGGCCATAACCAAATCATCCTCATCGTCGCCTTCCAAGGGGTAATGGTAAGGCGTGGTTGCATTTGCACCACTGCTCACCGCATAATTGTCCTCGGCACCGCCAGTTGTACCAATTGCATTCTGAAGCCTGTGGTTTTGATGATGCCGAGCAACTTGGCGCATTAGAAACATTAACATTCGTCTAGTGTTATCTGTCCCGTGTCCGTTGGCATTGTCATCCTCATCACTTTCTACATCATCTAAATCATCTTCATCTTCCAAGTCCAGCACATAATCACCGAAAACAATCGCCCTCCCCATAGTTGCTGTTATCGTACTGAGTGCATCTTGCCTCTCTCTTTCAATCTCTAGCAATCTCCACTTCTGTTCAAGGATGGGATCGACTTCCCTTGGCTTTGCAAGAGGGTGCTCTGACTTCACATGCTTGCGGAGTTCCTTGTAGGTTCCCACAAATGAGCAACCATCTTGCATGCATGTCCTCCTTTTCCCATTGAGATAACTTCGAGCTGGTTCTACTATAGTCCATCCCTTCACCTTGCCACGACACAGTGGACATGCAAGATCAACAGACTCATTTTTTTCACCTGCAATCAATGGCGTCGAGTCCAAGTTCGTGCCAACAGTGTTGGCAGGAAGTTCCTCTAGCAATGCACCCTTGGTGTAAGCCTTCTTGAATTGATCAAGGCAATTTGAGTGGCGGTGGCTAGTTCCACACATGTAAGGGCGACAACCTTTATCATGCGAAGAACAAAGGAGGAGAACAGCATTATGCGGGTATTCCATGCACACAGAGCAGTTGGCATCTTCCCAGTCCATCTTCTGTGCAGCTGGCAGAGTTTTCTTTCGGTTTGATTCTTTCATTGATTTCCAGCGGTACGAAGGGATGGGATACGGTGTGGATCTAAGCTGACGAGCCACATGCCTCCTTGCCCTTGCACTTCTTGCCATTTCTTCGGAAACCTGTCCAGAAAGAAACCATAACGTGATTTGCATGAATTGTTGATACAGTTGTTTTCTTATAAACAAAAACAGGCCAGGGATCTGCAAGGATATTAAAATACAATATAAACACAGAAATTAACCTTCTTTAGATTACAATTTTTTTTTTGACTGGGAAAACTACCAGGGCTTTGCCTAGTAGTGTAATTTCATTAAAGAGAGAAAATATGTACAAGGTTAATTCTTTATATTACAATTTAGCAAAACAAAAGGGAAAAAGATTAATCAACTTTGTCAAGAATGTGTTGAGGACTTTTTTTTGGGGGGGTGGGGGTGCGGGTCAGTAGGAGCTGCACAGATGGATCTTCCTTGGCCAAGTCAAAACATTTCCTGATTCCTTATCTGGTCATTTTCATCATTTGTCAAACAGAACACACAAGGCAACGTAAAAATGAACATGGCTTTATGGATGGATAGTTGAAGGGCGCAACTAAAATCATGAAACAAAAAACACAAATCACAACTGTCCAAGTTCCAAAGGCAGCAATTTCTGTTGGCATTGGAATCACCATTTGCTGCTCCATTGAATTGGCATAAGGAGGAAAGTTTAATATTTAACATGATGATAGGGATGAACCCCGCCACAGAGGCAGTGAATGTAGACCCTGATATAATCACATAATTAAACAAGGAAAAGAGGCATCCACACAGTTATCATTTTTGTGAGTCAAATCAAGCATATGAAACCAAGCAAACTTACTAAACTAAGGCTGCAAACTTATAAAAAAGAAGCAAGAAATAGCAAACTGGCATTGTACAATGTCAAAATGGAAAACGAACAAAAAGATCCTCCTTGGTTGTTGCAATTATACAAGAAAAACTCATGAGCAACATTACCAACCAATTGCAGCTTTACTCTTGCAGCAGCCTTCCTCCTTAAACCAAGTCAGCAAACTTAAGATCCACAACAATGACTAACAAGCAACCAAGGCAGCAGAAGTCACAGGTAGACTTTATGGGATCCAACCACAGAAGGGTAGGAACATAAACAAACGAATAGCAACAACCAAAGGCTTTTAAATAATCAAATCAATGAAGCACATTAGATGTGATCTACAATACCCATTAAAAAAGTCACACCTAAGAGCCAGATAAGAGATAAAGGGAAAACCAGTGGCCCACATGGAGCATGTCAGGACCCCTCCCAGATCTACCAGAATTAAAGAGAAACAAGGAACAACACATAACTTTTTAATTAGAGAGAATCAATTGATACTGCAATTGGGCCAAGGATTCCATCCTTTAAGAACATGCTAAGTAACCAGCACAAGAAAGGTATTTGAAGCAAAGGGCTTCTTTAAGTTTTACTTCAATCTTGATCCTCCTACCATGATTGCTAACACATGGATGGAGGTTGGCAAAAGGGTTTTCTTATGCCACAAATTGGTTCAAAATTCACCTCACCATTTTCAACTCAAATCAGTGACAAAAACACTTTCTTCTCCATCTAAAAAGTGCACCTTATCCACTGAATAGTGCATTATTAAATATTACCCGAGAAGCATCTTTCTTCGTTAACTTTAAGCAAAGAAATGAAAGGGCCACGGCCCAAGACTAGATAAGTGCTCACGATTTAACTAAAATGCTATCCGAAATGCTATTTTTTCTACGTTAATGGCATTATCAATGGGTACAAGGACAGTTCAGAAAATGAAGCTTTACTGCCAATTAAATTTCCTTACTACAGTACCTTCTCGCAGTAGATCATTTCCTACAAAATTGTTAATCACTACTACAACAATCAAAAAGCTTAAAAGCATCAACAGAAGCTCAAAAGATACATTAAAGGGTATTTTGCTACGCCATTGCGGCCAATCCTCCAATCTACACGCAAAGAATACACCGAGAACACCGCTCTCGTGCTACTGGTTCAATGACTAAAATTTTGACAATAGGAGGCCCCTTTTGCTCGCCCATCTTCGTTTTTAGGTCAAATACCCCAGCAATTGTAACCACAGTCACCTAAATCCTCACGGAGAAGGCATAATTCACCTTGATAAGATCAAATTAGGCCATCCAGTCTGAGATCCCCACCTAGACCACTCCCATCAGAGAGCTCCACAAAATTCGCCCGAAGGAGCGCCAAGAACCAGCCAGAAAACATTCAAATCAGCACCGGAACCCCCCAAATTCCCCCAAACCAAGAAGAATTCCTCCCATCCGCACCCAAATCACAGAGATAGAACCCCGAAACAAAGCTCCCTAGCCACCATTCCAGGACAAAGAACTTGGGCCTCGGCGCCTGGCGAACCAACCCACCACCAAGATACCCAACCAACCAAATCTGACATGTTCGAATCGGGACGAAGGGCATGGGCAGGGGGGCAAGGGCAAGTACCTAGACCCGGGGGGCGAGCGCCCGATGCGGGAGCGGAGGAGGTCAGCCGGATTCCGGCGGCGGTGAGCGCGAGGCCGCGACGGAGTTGGAGACGACGACGAGGAGGAGGAGAGCAGCAAACTGAGCGAGAGAGAAAATGGCGAAAGACAAGGACACCCCTAGTTAAGCCAAATTAACGAAAAAAAAACAAAACGAAAAAGAAAAAGAAAAAATGGTGCAAAAAATAAAAAGTGGATTAGAAAGGGGAGGAGACGCAAAGATTTTGGGCGGGTGGGCCCCACGTTTTTTGGTGCGAGTTCGCGTTGCAATTACAGTTTCGCCGCCTGTTCACCCCTGCGTGGACCCGGTCTATGCACCGGCTCCCTCCTCGGGCGGGCGGGAGCCGGGACGGAAGCCGGGGTCGCGGTGCAGTCCATGGACCGCGTCCACGCAAAAGCTGGGGTGACGAAACCGGCGGAGACGGGGGGTGCCTTCTACGGGACGTGTTGCGATTTTCCGTACACCGTTGAACTGTAGCACGTTGAGAGAGAGAGAGAGAAAATAAAATATAAAAAGGAATATTCCTCTTATAGTTTGTACTTTTATCGTAGGGTCGAGTAAATTTCGGCGTGTTAACCCGTATTAAACGGGAACAGATTCCTTCCCGCCGGTGGTCATCAACCTCTATGTAAAGTTAGTGAGTTCATAATTGGAACAGCTAAAATTCATTAATAAAGCTAGTGAGATTACAATTGGAACAGCTGAAATTAACCCCATGGATAAAATTCAGAATGTTTGTTTTATAACTTGGCAAAGTAGGAATGTCTCACTAAGCAGAGTTTTACTTGACCAGGCAACTATAATTTCCTCGCTGTCACTGCGTGATTGTGGTGGAAGACGGGGGGATTAGGTTGGAAGATTCTTGTAAACACGCATGAGAAACAAGCGAAGAAATAGCAGTAATGAGTTGGGATTAAATCAACCATATCCGATATATTCTGATCTGGGATAGGGTTGGATAATTGGATTGGGCTTGGCGTTTTTCGGATGGACCGAGAAGCGCGGCTCGCACGAGATCAAACCGAGATCGCTCGCTGCTCCTGCGATTCTGGATGGGTGGTTCAGGCTTCAACACTGAGTACTGAATTTTCTTCAGAGAAAGAGAGTTTGGTGGCTTTGGTGGTGGTGGTGGGGCGTGGGCGGTGGCTGATCACATGATCCGTGGGACTGTGGCTTTTGCTGGCGTATTGGTCCCCAGCCTCTCTCTCTCTCCTAACTCCTGCTCGAGGCTTCAGGCTAATGGCCCTGTGATAAAAGTTCAGAGAAGTTCAGTGTGGATTTTGGGGTTTTGTACTAATACTACAAGAAATTTCAGACTTTAGTGCTGATGAAAGTACATGCCAGGAGGGGATTTAACACTCGTGTAAGTACAAGCAATGACTGAGCTTAACGGAAAATAGGCTTAGTTACGCGAAGGACACTACTGCAAGAGAGCATAGGCATGTTCCAGAAATGGTCAGAACCATGTGACCAGAGGTGTTAGAATGATCAAAGGAAACAAGGGGTTGGAAGTTGGGACGTAGTACACCACTCTAGAGTCTGGAGAAGCTTGTCCGGAGCGTACAGTGATTGTTTTCCTCTATACGAATGTAATATGCGATCTCTGTTCTTCCTTGTTTAGTGATAACATTTCCCCTTTCTTTTTGGGTACCGAGACAACTTTGCCCTATATACCCCATATATAAGATATCTTACGGAACTGAAGAGTTAGCGGCTTAGCGTTCTCTCTGTGAAATTCCTCTTGGGCCTTACAGAGGCCTGCCGGAAGATCCTGTCCACCATACTGGCTTCTAATCTGCTACAACAGTCGCTTCATGCGCAACAATAGCTTGCAGGCATCGATCCGGCCTGCATCCTGATGGCCGCTACCAACAAGCTGGTTCGCTGCAACGGCCTTGACTTGCATATTGCATCCCCGGCCGCGCCAATCTCTACATACTCCCTCTGTCTTAAAAAAAAAAAAAAGACAAACACTAGATTTTTATATCAAACGTTTGACTGTCCGTCTTATATGAAATTTTTTTATAATTATTATTTTCATTGTTGTTAGATGATAAAACATGATTAATATTTTATGCGTGACTTGTCTTTTTATTTTTTTTTATAATTTTTTTAAATAAGATGTACGGTTAAACGTTGAACACGACAACTCGGGTTTGTCTTTTTTTGAAATAGAGGGAGTATGTTTTACAAGAGAAAGCTGAGCTGACGGCGCCAGATTGCTAATTAGTCAGGAGACAATGCAGAGTGCACAGTGCACTGCAGGCTTCCTTAATTTGAATGGTGCTAGACGAAGTTCTCAAACCGAAAAATCAAAAGGAAAAATGAGTTACGCGGAACAACTCTTGCACTGCAAGCAGTACAGCACAAAACAATACTTGCTGAATTCGTATGATATGTCTTAATTAATACTCCCTTCATTTTAGAATATAAGACTTTTTAGCATTATACATATATGTATACACATGTTAATGAATTTAAACGTATACATATGTCTATATTCATTAACATCTAAATAAATGTGGGTAATACTAAAAATTCTTACATTATAAAACGGATGAAGTAGTCATCAAGCTATATAATACTGGAAGCCAACTGATAATGCTTGATCAGCTACAGGTGTGACCCTGGCACAGTAGCACATACAGTGTTTCATAAATGATGCGATCCTGTCATGATGTAACCCTTACTATTTAAGCGAACCTCTTTGGACATTTGTTTTCTCAAACAGAAAAAATAATTGTCACAATATATATAGTTACAACCAGATCATGTGTATAATTAATAGACCAAATAATGAAAACTCTTTTTCATTAATTACATGTCTAGCCACTTACGTTGTGTAACATTATTTTATTCTAATACATTGATGTGCAATTGTTTTGCGCGTTAAAAAAATAAAAATAAATAAAAGGAGAGAGCAAAACAACCGATCAATTTAGACATAGGGACCAAATTGAAACCACTATTAAATGCACTGATATATCCACCGGTTAGCTTTTTTTCTCCAAAATTTAAAATGCCGGCAAACATTCTTGAATAAACCAAGGGCAAGTGTGAAATCGACTGCCCATAAGAAAATGAGAAATTTTATGGTTCTTAATAGAGCAGGTACCTACATTTTACACTAAAAATTTTGATACCTAATACCACCATATGCATCAAATTTTATAATAGAAAATATGGTAACTCCCAATAACTCCTTAAGTATGGTAAAATAACCATAAAAATGCTTATAAATGTAGTAAATAAAAAACTGTTATAGCACACAGAACTGAACCCCCACGGCCCTACTAATATAGGATACTACTTTGTATGATCTGAATATGATCGTACAACTTTGTTAATTAATAAAGACGATGAACAGATACTGTAATTTACGGTTAACAACAATTCGATCTGTTCCAAACAAAAAAAAACTGAAAAATTACAACGAAATCTCCCCGAAAAAATGTTTCCAATGTGTGATTTCCCCTAGTTTGATTTGTTTACACGCAATAATCCTAACTGATTTCCCAATCATTGAATCAATCTTGTCACATTTGATTAGCTAGTAACTAGTAATATAATTCTCACTACTACTCATGGGGTGGAAGTGATTCAACCACGCCCCACTTACTACTACTCTTGCCGCTGCTACTCTCGCCGTCTTTCCCCATGAAGTTGTTGATCGCCGCGGCGATCGCCGCCGAGAACTTGTTCGGGTCCGACATCACCGCGCCGACGTTCTCGGCCAATGCCGCCGGCGCCGGCTTGTCCCCGTCGCCGCCGGCGCTCCAGAACGGTCTCTTATTACCTCCGGCGCCGGCGAGCGGAGGGTGGTTCGGAGACCACGGGTACTTGCTGGAGCCTGGCGCTTGCGGAGCTAGCAGAGACGACGACGACGGCGAATTCCCGAACAGGTTGAGATGCTGCATGCCGCCGCCGCCGCCGGTGGCGCCCGGCATTAGCAACGGCGAGGCGGAGTTGAGCAGGTACGGGCTGAGGTAGGACGACGACGGCGCGGCGGAGGCGTCGGAGACGGAGGAGGAGGAGGTGGTGCTGGAGAGCAGCATGAAGGTGGCCGCGGCGGAGGTGGTGGACGCCATGGCGGTGGCGCCGACGGGGAGCGGGTGGTTGTGCGTGCCCTCGTACGTCGTCACCAGGATCGACATGTCCTCGAGGCATCTCTGCACCTGCACACAATCAAACGAGATCGATCAATCCATGCACGAACACACATGATCGTGCATGCAACCAATGCTAATCAATCTGAATTCTTGTCAGTTTCGATCGTCACCTGCTTCCGCACCGGGCAGCCCGGCGCGACGGTGCACCGGTAGTAAGCTCGCGGGCACGGGTTGCCCTTGGCGACCTTCTGCCCGTATTTCCGCCATTGGCACCCATCGTTCATCTGCACCGGTGCGACAACATCACAAGATCAATATTAGTAATTAGTACTCGTATCATGTACTGCACGCATGCACGCACAGATGTTGCATGCATTGTGTCTTACGGTGGGGCCTTGGCACCGGACTCGAACTGAAACCCTAGTTTTGCGGTTGGCCGGGTTGACGCTCTGGCTCGCGATGCCGCCGGCCGCGGCGAGCTCGCCGGCGGCCGGCGCCGCGCCACCCTGCACCTTGCTGCTCTCCAGCAGCGCGTACCCCCTCGGCGCCGGCCTGCTGCCGTCGCCGCCGATCATGGCCGCAGCCGCCGCGCCGTCGACGTCGTGCGGCCTTGCTTCCACCGCCTTCTGGTCGTCGTCGTACGACGACGACGCTCCCAGGCTAAGGGACAGCCCTAGATCCTCCTTGCCGTCGTCGCTGTCGTCGCTTCCGACAGAGCGCCGCCGCCACGCGGCCTGCTCCTTGCTCTTCGCCTCCGGGAAGCCGCCGCCGCAGCCGGCGGAGGCGGCGGCCGTTGCGCCGAGGGAGAGGAACACCTCGGTCTCCTACACGGAAATCGATCAAATCAATCACGAGTTCGCAAACAACAAGGCGTGACTTAATTGAGTAATATGGTAATTATGGTGTGTCACGTGGAAGAATAATTAAAGTCATGCACGAGATGAGCGCGCGAGCTAGAGCTAAGCTTAGTTTCAACATGGGTAGGCTCAATTGGATATTTAGCCTAGCTATAATAGCTAGCTAAATCAGCTTGGTTAAGCTAGCTCAGCTAATTAAGAAATTAAATCACCTTAGGCTCATCTGCTGCTGCCGGTTGCTGCTGGTAGGCGGCTAGCTTCATCTGCAGCTCGTAGTAGTCGCGCACCGTCTTGTCGACGACTCGCCGGAGCATCCGGTTCTCCTCCTTCATCCTCTCCATCTCCTCCTGCATCTCGCTGAGCTGAAGAAGCACATATATATGTCAACTCCAAATGGGAGCAAAGGACAAGAGAAATCTCCATCGATATTAATTCTATCTACTTGCATCACATCACCAGCTAATAGTATAATTAGGAGTTTTTATAATCGTCGGTAAGTTTAATTGTAGTACTGTGTATTGTACCTCATCTTGCGCCATGGGGGTACGGCTATCGCCTCCGTCGTCGCCTTCGCCGCCGGTGGCCTCTGTTACCATGTGCTTCTCTTCCGCGCTAGCTCCGGCTCCGTCGCTGTCGCCGCCATCGTCGTCGACGTTTGCTGCTGCAGCTGGTTGCTTGTCCTCCTCGATCATCTCTGCTTGTTGAGTCCTATATTTGATCTCCTCATTGGAGCCGTCTTCTCCTTGGTCCACAACCACTTCAACTACCTTCTCCTCCTCGCCGCCGGTTTCCTCTTTAGGGCCCTCTCGTTGCTTGACATCACCATCTTCCTCAGCTGCAGCAGCGGCGCCATCGCTGGCTTCGCGATCGCTGCCGCCGCCGCCTTCTTCTGGCCGTCTTCTCTCTGCCTCCAGGGAGAGATCTATGGCAGCTCTCTTCTTCTTGGATGACATGCTCCTGGCCTCTTTCTGGTTATCTTGTGTACCTTTGTCTCTCTTGGTACAGCTAAAATGGGGAACGGTCTTAAATCCTAATGCTACTTCTCCCGAGGCATCTAAGTCAATGTCTGGGTGTCTAAGACGTATTAAAAGGGCAATGAGGAGGGAAGACTCCTCCTTAATCCTATTATCCCATGTCATCTCATATTCAAGAAAATATATTGCCTTGACACACATGAATGCGTATATATACACGACCTTCTACACCTATTGATATTTTTTGGGGGCACACATGTCAGTGATGAATACAATATGAGGGTTTTTACGACTCGAGATGAAATATCAACGAGATGGGTTAATCTGAAGGAGTAGTGTGAATTGTGAAGTGCACGGTGGTGTGATCCAAATGACAAGGGATACCGAAGTCAAGTGGGGGCTTGGTCATGTGCATGATGGGAGAGAGCGCTTCTAACGCTAAGGGGATTAGTATTGTATGGAGCCCAGGTCAACTCTTGGAATTTCTTCAGGGCCGCTATCATCACGCACCTTAGTTTCCCCATTACCAAAATGACAGATTAAAATGTGAGCTATATATACATTAATATTTTCTTTTCATATGTATAAATCTAGCATTCTAGTTGCACAATGTCAACTTTCAATGCCATGTTTAGTACTTTTATAGAACTCGCTCGCGCTATAAATTGAACTGTTGACTTGTGTATGTGACTATAATTTAGTATCAAGTGGCTCGCAAGCACTTCATTTCATGGAGAATATAGCTGTCTACAGCACCTTAGGAATTGAGTAAAACAACATGCAAAATTTTTTTTGATGATATATATGTGTTAGACAATATAATTCGTTCATGACCTTTATATAATTCTCATGTAATTAAGGAGTGCTCTTGATTGAGGTTGCTAGCTAGCTTGTATGCAAACCTAGCAAAACCCAAAAATTAGTTAGAAAAAAAAACCTAAGGTGTTACCATTTTGTTTTCTAAACGCATGCATTAATTGTGACTCACAACACTTAGTGTATATATATGCTTCGATGTCTTAAGTCGGACCTCTGCAATGTTGACTCATGGCATGCCATCGTCTGCATCCTGTAAGATGATAGCCATTTCAGTGCCTTAATCTGATCTCCTTCTATAGCTCACCGATGACCGAAGATTTATACAGTATAATGGAAAACTAAGGCCGGACTAGCAGTTGCGTCTCCGTATAAAATCTCGAGTCAACTTGTTTGGGCCACACAGAATTTCAGTAACAATGTATAGTTATTATTTTATGCCAACTATCCTCTCTTCTGTATTATAATACACCTTTGATCCTGATAATTTTTTTCTCTAGCTCTTCGATCGTCATGATGATTGAGGTCAACTGGTTGTTGGAACCAAAAACTGGCTAATATATAAGCTGTTCTCTAATTGGACGTTGGACTTGGAATAGATCTCAAGATTCTCATTACCACCAGCAATGCAACAGACATATATATTATGAATGTTAATTACATATTATGGATAATTAATGTTCTTACTATTAATTAATCTCACTGCTAATGTAATGTATATGCATGCAACATCTATCTTATATCGTTTTCTTTTTTGAAACAACCTATCTATCGATCTGACTATGCACAATAAGTAACAGTTTTTTTTGGTTAGAAAACTCAGCTCCTCGTGAGAGGAGGAGCCCCGTACGAAATCCCAAGACGTGGCTTCGGGATCAGGCATTGCATCGATATGGATAACACTTACAAGGGCTAGAATTAATCAACATTTCACAACAAGACACATGTACTGCTACAAGCAAAGAGTCGTAACAAGACGTAGTTTTCTTGGAATTCTAGTGCGTGTGTGCTTGTTTTTAATTTAATTTTATGGTCTTCCCTAGCTTGTAACGTCTCATCAGCCGTCGCCGTCGTCGTCGTTTATTTCGGCGGTTGCACGGCCGGCGACGACCGGAGTGCTCATTGGACTAGCCTGAGAGTAGTGTAGATGTGTGTCGGCCATGGCGTTTTCCGGTTTTCCACGGGTCCGTTTCAGGTAGATGTAGGCATGTTCAGACGTACTGATCGTGTTAAATTCCAGATGGAATTTTAATTGCAGCATTAGTCTCTGTGCGATTTGATTTTCATGTGTATTACGTGTGATCGGTTTGGATTCTTATGCGTGTCACTTACGTGCGCACGCAACAGGAGAGTTCGAACACGTACTACCAGGTGTTTAGTTTTGACGTACGTCGAATTAACACGCGGTAATTAACGTACCGGTGAAAATGCTCTAGCATAGTCAAAGGTATGGAATCTTTCAACATCTTGTCGAGTGGTCTAATTTGATCGTTCCATTATAGCGACCATGGTTGATATTCTTCAGTAGCTAGCAGTCTTAGCTTGTTGGTTTTCTCCAGCTAGATCAACGATGTGATATTTTCTTGACCTCATCATTAATTATTTTCTTTCTTTCTTTTTCATTCGAGACAAGGAGAATATATCCGTAGAGTAAGTTTCAATGTACGGCGTGTTTAACTCGATGCCAATGTTATTGTCACCATTAACTCGATCCCAAATGTAATTGTCACCTACACTAGTCATGCACACGTTTCGGTACTCTAACATAACACGACTGCAAAGTAATTAAGCTGTCAAATTAGTTCACACCAACTGGTGTACTGCTTTGTAGCCACTAACGCCGGGGCCCAGAGTAGTACTGCGCTAAGGTTTTTCAGTCATCAGGTCTTACATGTCGTCGAGAGGCGACACGTACGTGCCTATATTATCACCGATTGAAATTCTCTCACATAACTTTCCTCCGATGTGGTGGCTGATATATGAACTCGAGAGTGGTGGGGTCTAAATGTTATTCACGGTGAACGTATAATAACGTAATGTAAGATCAAAGTGTGTTTTGATTCTTATTCTGTGATGAACAATTGGCATCTGTGATTATTGGTTTTGATATTTGGAGATTATCGTCGAAGTGGTTTTAGAGATAATCAATTTTCAGGTGGTGATCAGATTCACTGTTATTTTATGTGACCGGTCCGACCGGGTGGTGTATGCCGGTCAGACCGGTGGTGATCGAGCGGTCAGACCGGCCAGCCCGCGGTCTGACCGGCCGACGCTATGTCGGTTTCGGTTTTGGGTTGTTTCTTTGGATATTCATGATTGTTTCATGGTTATGGCTTTTAGATGGATACTATACGTATGTAATACTGTTGTTTGCTAACAATGAGTCAAGTTGGGGATAGCTTGGTATCGGAATATGGTTTCTTTGTTTATTTCATGTGTAGGTGACTCGATGCCTCGGGAGAGTATTTGCGGTGATGGACCGGGAGTCGGCTTGGTGGTAAGACGATGTCTGTGGTGGTCAGATATCATGTGGGATACTAAGGCTAGAGTTGATGCACGTGGTTGGTGAAGATTCCATATGGCATACGATGGAGGTATTGTGTGCGTATAGGATGCGGAGTCGAATTTGGAAGGAGTCCAAATTTGGTACAATTGGTTATGTAAAGTTTGTGTCTTGTACTAGAGGGTTTCCTAAGGTGTTTAGGACTCTTAGTATGAGTTTGGTTCGTGGCTTTAGGCTGCCTACCTCATGAATAAATAGAGGGGGAGCGTGAGTCTTCCTGGTATCACTTTTGAGAGCAATTGAGTTGCTAGTTTAGTTAGGGTTTCGAGTTTAGTCGAGATTTTTGTAAGGAGTGCTGTTGGTGCACTTTGTAAACATAGAGAGAAGTAATAAAGTTGTCATCTATTTTGAGAGTTCTTCGATTTGTGTTTCATCGGGTTTCGGCGGTCTAATCGGCGACATACCGGCGGTCAGACCGGCGGCAGGCAACGGTCAGACCGACGGAGGAGAGGCGGTCAGACCGGCGGCGACTTCACACGCGGCAGGCAATCTTCAGGCAGTTGGACCGGCGGATCAACACCGGTCAGACCAGCGGCACGAGCTCGGTCAGACCGGCGGATCAACCTCGGTCAGACCGATCTACATCGAATTTGAGGGTAACTTTTATTTCCGCTAAAAGTTTGGGTTTTGGGGTATATCAACCATTCACCCCCCCTCTGGTTGGCTTAGTTCTTGTGATTCGATCCTACAAGTAGTATCAGAGCTTTGTTTGCTACTTTGGATTTTAACCGATCTAGAGTTTTTGCCATGGCTGCTTCTAATAAGTTTTCAACTAAGCCTCATATTTTCGATGGAACGGATTTTTCTCATTGGTATAGTAGGATGCAATCTTACATTATGGCTGAGAATTATGATATTTGGAGAAAAATTTCTCTTCCTTATGTGATTCCTGAAGTTATTAATACTGCTGCTGAAAAAACTGCTTTTGAACTGAATTGCAAAGCTCGCAATATTTTTTTGAGTGGGATTTCTCATTCGGATTATGATTGTGTTGCTCATCTTCAAACTGCTCATGAGATTTGGGTTGCTTTGAATAATTTTCATTAAGGTACTAATAACATTAAAGAACTTCGTCGTGATCTTTTCAAAAAGGAGTACATTAAATTTGAGATGAAACCTGGAGAATCTTTGGATGACTATCTTTCTAGGTTTAATAAAATTTTGGGTGATCTTAGATCTGTTGATTCTTCTTATGATGCTAATTATCCACAATCTGAGATTTCTCATCACTTTTTGAATGGTCTTGACATGTCTATTTGGGAGATGAAAATTACATCTATTCAGGAGTCTGTGAACATGTCTACTTTGACTTTAGATTCGCTTTACACAAAACTGAAAACTCATGAGATGAATATTCTTATTCGTAAAGGTGATTCTAAGTCTAATGCTTTGGTTTCGTCTTCAACTTCTTTGGATGTTGGTGCTTCTTCATCGAAGTCTTATGTTCTTACTTTATTTAATGCCATGTCCGATGATCAACTCGAACAGTTTGAGGAGGAGGACTTGGTTTTGCTATCTAACAAATTTTCTCGAGCTATGAAAAATGTTAGGAACAGGAAGAGAGGAGAACCGAATCGTTGTTTTGAGTGTGGTGCACTTGATCATCTTCGCTTGCATTGCCCTAAGCTTGGGAGAGTCAAGAAGGAAGATGATGGTAGAGTCAAAGAGGATGACGTGAACAAGAAGAAGAACATGAAGGAGAAGGAGAAGAAGAAGCATTGCATGCAGTGGTTAATTCAAGAACTCATAAAAGTTTTTGATGGATCTGAAGATGAAGATGAGGGCAAAGGTAAGCAAGTTGTTGATCTAGCTTTTATTGCTCGTAATGCAAGTTCTGATGTTGATGAATCTGATGATGATAATGAAGAAAAGCTTAGTTATGATCAATTAGAATATGCTGCTTACAAATTTGCTAAGAAACTTCAAACATGTTCTATTGTGCTTGATGAGAAGGATCATACGATTGAGATTCTTAATGCTGAAATTGCTAGATTAAAATCTTTGATTCCTAATGATGATAATTGTTAATTTTGTGAAGTTTTATTTTCTGAAATTAATGCTTTGCGATATGTCAATTCTGTTAATTGCAAAAAAAAGGAATTTGAGATTGAAAAATCTAAAAAGTTGGAGTCTTCTTTTGCTCTTGGATTTGCTTTACATGCTCGTGTTGTTGATGAGTTGATTTTGACAAAGAACGTTTTGAAAAAAAAATACAAAGTTGCTTTTTGTGCAAGTTCTTTGGTCAATGCTTCATGTGCAAATAAGGCAAAACAAAACAATAGTGTTTTGATTTCTCAAGATTGTTCAAAGTGTGTTTTGAATGAGTTGAAGTTGAAAGATGCTTTAGAGCGTGTTAAACACATAGAAGAAATTGTTAAACAAGATGAGGTGAAATTTTTGTAAGGAGTGATGTTGGTGCACTTTGTAAACATAGAGAGAAGTAATAAAGTTGTCATCTATTTTGAGAGTTTTTCGATTTGTGTTTCATCGGGTTTCGGCGGTCTAACCGACGACATACCGGCGGTCAGACCGGCGGCAGGCGGCGGTCAGACCGGCGGCGACTTCACACACGGCAGGCAATCTTCAGGCGGTTGGACCGGCGGATCAACACCGGTCAGACCGGCGGCACGAGCTCGGTCAGACCGGCGGATCAACCTCGGTCAGACCGGTCTACATCGAATTTGAGGGTAACTTTTATTTCCGCTAAAAGTTTAGGTTTTGGGGTATATCAACCATTCACCCCCCCTCTGTTTGGCTTAATTCTTGTGATTCGATCTTACACGTAAGAGAATTTGCTCCCTATTATCAGTGAGTTCGATCGCGAATAGATAAGAGATAATTCTAAACTATCTCGAGGGACGTCATCTCGTTGTTAGAATTTCATTTAAATAGTTATGAAATATTTTTGGAAGATCAATAAGATGGATTAATATGTGATAGATTACTCCACAAACATATGCAATGATAGATTCAACTTTTATAAGTTAAAAAATACAAATTTAATTGTGAATATACATTAGTTTGATTAGTTATTTTTGTTGTAACTTGTGAGAGTTGAATTATAGCTTGTATATTTACGGAGTAATATATCACATATTAATTTATCTTTTTAATTTTTTTCATAAATATTTAGATGGCATATAGACAACATGAGGATATGTTCTTAAGAGTTTAATATTCACTTCTCGAATAAAATTAATTCTCTTCCCACATGCCTTCAACAAAATATTGTACTCCAATAGTACAAGACCAGTAGTAACTAACTCCCTTGGTAATAAACTGCTTAATTAGCACGGCAACCGATGCATGTAAACAAAACAAGGTTCAACTTGAACTCTGCTCATAGTCGTCGTAGCCCAAAGCAAAATGGATCGGAACGACCAATCACGTGCAAATCTACTAGAAGTTCTACTGCTAGCTACTCTGCAAGCTGCAAGCTGCATCGATCCTTCGCATGAACGTGTACAGCCCCTGATTGGCCATGATATTTGAAACGATCTGATTGGCCATGTTGCAGATCATTAGAGTTTACCTTTCTGGGATTAGTAAAAATTTATTCACAAGTGGTTTTTGCTCCCTTGTGATCCATTTATGACGTTGTGGTTAGTTATGCCATGGGTTTGAGTGCAGATTTGGATTGGGTTCAATTCGGTACGTTATACTCCCCGTCCTAAAACAAGTGCAGTTTTGTACTATTTACGTTCAACGTTTGACGTTGAATGTTCGTTTTATTTGAAATTTTTTTATTATTAGTATTTTTATTGCTATTAGATGATAAAACATAAATAGTACTTTATGTGTGACTAAATATTTTTAAATTTTTCGTAAAATTTTCAAATAAGACGGACGGTCAAACGTTGGGCACGAATATCCACGGCTGCACTTATACGGATGTAGTATTTAAATTTGTGCAAATGGATTAGTAGCTACCTAGGGCTCTCGGTTTCCGAGCCACCAAGTGATCAGCGATGCATCACGATTCGTGCTGGGGTAAACCGGCTCGGTCCGATCGATGCACACAGGTTTAATTTGGGCCAAGTACGAGTCGGGATAGGGGTCGGTTTGACCCTTGTTTAGCCTATCAACCCCGTCCCAGGTCGAGGCCAAATTAGCCTCTAATTAAACAATTCGCCATCTAATAAACGCACGGTGTCCGGGCCCACGAGTCAGTGACTCGCTCTAGCTGGACGTGACAAGTTGCACGCTCTCAAAGCTACTAGCAGCAGCTACCCATAGGGTAGTTTCACCTATTGCGTGCACTCCATTTATAACACTGTTACCACAGTAGCCATGGCGTGTGCAAGGTGAGAGATCGTCGTGGACCTAATGGCTTAGGTGACCAATGAGGTCGAGCGGCAAGAACTGACTGGTAGAGATGATCATGTGATAGCCTATCAGAAAGCACCAGACAAGGGAATATGTCAAACATTTCGGGCTCTGGGATAGGTGACAGCTGTGACATACTCCCTCTATTCCGAAGAAACTTAACCTAGAACTATAATATAATACTAATATAATCTAGTATAATAAATCTAAAAAAAATCAATCTAGAATTAGAATGTGACATAATCTAGTATGTCTATATTCATTATACTACATTATATCATATCTCAGTCCTAGGTTGAGTTTTTTTGAGACGAAGGGAGTATATGATCGAGCTCTAGGAATTGAAACTTTTATAAATAGTTTAGCTTTTTATTCAGATTCTAAGATAAAATAAATAGAAGTCAGAAACCGAGAAATTCAGCTTCTCAAGAATCTCATAAGTTAGCTACCAATGACTACTTCTCAAAACTTTAAGCTCATCCAAACAAATCCTAGGACACGAAGAGAGAGAAGTTTGGCACTACAGTAAACTGCACCCACAGATCGTTGTTGTTGGCCAGTTGTTTCGGCGTCACGGAGACCGTGCACGCACGCACGCACGGACGGACGCTGTCCGCTGTGGCTGAAGCGACAAGCATCAAGGCTCTATAAAGTGAAGTAATAGTGCCCTAGATATATAGGCCTAGGGCTGATTTCATATTTGGTGAATGGTGAAACAAATTCCATGCTGATACGATCGAACATTGAAGTCGTGCGGATTATCTAAGCGGAAAATGACCCTTGATTTTGACAATAATAATTAAGCAGAAGATTGCATGTAGCCTAGTGGCTACAATGACCTGAGTAGTACCCCAAGGTTCTGAGTTCAAATCTTCTATGGAGCGAATTTGTTGTTTGCAGGACTAAATTCCCTATTTCAATGGATGCATATATCCGGTTGGATATAGAGGCCGGGTAAAAAATACCCTTCTAAAAAAAGAAGCAGAAGACTGCATTTTGGTCTTGATTTTGTAGTAGGTAGACCGTGGACAGCTGAAGGCGACGCGGCGTTGGTATCCCATTCCAGACCACCATCTAGGTGGAATAAGTTTACTTTAGGTCTCTTAATTTTTCGCTTGGTCTGATTTTCGATTTTGAAAAAAAAAGCCAGTTACAATGGATCCAGGAGTTGAATCTGGAGTGTAATTGTTGAGTAGTCTAAACCTAACTTTGCCTCTCTACTTTATTTTATGAAAATGCTCCACCGAGCTTCGCGAGCTCCGCTCCTAGAGCTACAAATGTTTGGTTGGTTCAGCTCCAGGACATGTGGAGCTGGAACCCACAAATTGGTCAGTCCACAATTGCTGAGGCCGGCCCAACATATCGGCACAGTTCACGGGAATCTGGCTCAGGCCCAGATCGTCGTTACTGGGCTGGTAGTTTGTGGTCTGTCCATAGCGCGATATCAGCCCAACATTCGCGACGTGGGAATCCAGTTCCGACCAATATTTCCGCACGTAGGCCGCATTATCGTTCCGGCCCATTTCGTCGATCGCCACGGGAACTCGCCGTGCCGCCCGCTACCGACGCCGCGGCGCTCTCCTCGCGGAGAGTTATCAGAACCTGTTCCGGTTAATTTCCATAATCACCAAGAACAACGGATGGTTTTATTCTCACCGCCATAAAAAAAAATCGTGGCTGCATTGGACGGCCAGACGATCCAACCACGGCAGCATCTCCATCTTAGGCCTCGTTCGGCAGCGCCAGGAACGGCCCGGAACGGCCTCAGTTCCGGCCGGAACGAAGCGGCCCGTTTCCAAATCTGGTCTGGCCCGGAAGCGTCGTTCGTTTCGGCCGGCCCGGATTGGAAACGGGCCCGGTTTGGCCTGCCTCCCCCTGTTCCTGGCCCGGATCGATTCCCCACCTCTGTCCCTCCGGTTCCAATCCGGACGCGAGGCGACGCGAGAGGAGAAGCGAAGAGGCGACGGCGTGCGGCTGGCGACGCGAGAGGCGACGGCGACGACGACCCGCTTCCCATCCGACGTCCACGCTCTCCGCCGCCTTCTCGCCAGTAACGCATCACCGTCGTCTTCCTTGTTCCTTTCTCTCCCCGGCGCTAGGGTTGTTGCTTGCTAGGGTTCTTGGCCACCGCCTCCTCCCCTGCCGCTGTAGCACGCCACCGCCGCCTCCTTGGTTTTTGCTTGCTAGGGTTCTTGTGCTGCTGCTGCTCTTCTTCCGCCCAAATGAGGGCTTTCCAAGGGCTGGTGTTTGTTGGGGATTCCGATCCGCGTAGGGGGTGGGGATGGGGGAATCGTGATGGGTTCTTGGAGATTTGGTCTGTGGTTTAGGTTCTTGCAGTGTTGCGGGGGATTCTTGGTGGAAGAGCCCTAGGTTCTTGGTTCTGTTTCTTGCCCTAGATCTTGGCGGAAGGATCGATGTGTTGCATAGCCATGGATCTGTCAACCAGCTTCCCTTTCAGTTTGTCTTCTTCTCGAATGAACCAGGAAATTATGCTGAAAAAAAAACATGTCACTGTAACTGGACTGGTGCTCCATCTCTGTTTTTGTACTCACCTAAGCCAGGCTAAGTCAAGATTGTTATTAAATTCAGTGTTGCATAAGAAAAGATCCTTTGATAACCAGTTTTTGTCAGTTCTTGATGGCATTGCTGTTCATTATTCAGATTTTGATAACCACATGTCCTCATGGATTAGCTGCTTTTTAGCTTGGATACTTAATTTTAGCCAGCACTGGCTGCCTCAACAAACTACTATGCTAATTATAAACCTTTTCTATTTCCATCTTTCTGTTTATGATTCATTAAATCTTAGCCATTTTCCATCAGATGCTTTGGTCCCTTCTCCCTTTCTCTGCATATATCATTGTAGATTGTCCTTGTTCCGATGGGGCCATCCTCTTTCTCTGAGGATCATCATGCATGACAATTTGCACCTCATAACCAGAATTTGCAGGAAGCTTCAGGCGTTTTCAACAGACATGAAGGCCTGGCATTACTGACAACTATTGTTGAGGGTGGTGGAAACTGCAATCCTGCTAGTGATCCATTAACAAACCAGCCCCTGTTATCAGCAAACATCATTAACAAGCATATTTTTCTGCTTTATTTGGAGAAGAAAGCTT
The DNA here is from genome assembly GCF_000147395.1 of Oryza glaberrima. Lineage (NCBI taxonomy): Eukaryota > Viridiplantae > Streptophyta > Magnoliopsida > Poales > Poaceae > Oryza > Oryza glaberrima. The sequence continues at coordinate 31,239,181 of NC_068327.1, read as the reverse complement.
TGCGCATCGATGCTGAAATATAAATTGAACTGCAGTAGGAAGATGATTTTGTTGCCTCTTTTTTGGCTGCCTCATTCTGGCAACTACAGTGCAGTATCTTAACATTTTTTTCAGCTAAATTGCCTCTTATGTAGTCTGCAATAAATGACAACAACAAATAGGCTCATATTTTTCAATTACATCTAAGTCCTGGAATAGGACCATTTTCTTTCTAAGCTCTGGGTAGTTTAGGCTAATTAAAAAACTCAAACATGTGAATAAATGGAAATTCTCTGTTCATTACCAAATTTTCTTTTGAATTTACTTGATATTATGTTGTATTAGACTTCACATATCTACTTATTATATAAGCCGACAAGTTTGGTTTTTTCGAAGCTGAAGATATCAAATGTTGTGTCCACATAGGATAGCCCTTTTATGATGATAACACAAATGCAGATCCCCCAAGTTTGTTTGAATGCATGCAAACAAACTTGTAAAATGGATAATAAGTGTGAAGTTCAACAGCTCTATTGTATTTTTACTTGCTCTGTTTTTACTTGCAAGAGTTGTACTGCTTCTATATCACACTGTCTAAGTCTTAACCGCAAGATTTCTTTGCTATGGCTGCAGTGGATAATCAATTGATATTCCCAAATGCCGATGGATTGCTACCAGAGGGACCGGAGGAAGGCGAAGCCAGATTGATTAGTGATGAAGTCCTGAAAAGAATGTGCTTAATCCTGAAATATATTACTGTTCATGCTTAACTAGATAGAAATATGCATGATGTTCTGAATTCTGATGAATGATGACAGCAACTGAATATGGTGAAGAATTGTCCTGATGCTATTCAGGGTGTTCCCTGTCTTTCTATTTGGGAATTTTGGTTAATTAACTCCTGCAATATACTATTACTGTTAGAAATTAGAAATGTGCATGATTCTGAATTCTAATGAGTGATGACATTAACTGAATGTTTTGAGTTCTGAATCACTGGATCTGATCGATCGACAATCCACGGCAGCTTGAATGGCTTCATTCCATTCCAGGTCAAACCGAACACAGATTTTTGAAGAGGTGGATTGAAAAAAGGAATGGATTCAATCCACAGGTGGTTCCAGTGAATCCACCCGGATCCACTGAAACCTGGCCTGGATCAATTCCTGGCCTGGATTGGAAACATGCGTGCCGAACAAGGCCTTAGCTGACTCGCCGTCACAGCCGTCATCGGAGGCGTCGTCGTCGCGTCTCCGCAGCACGACGGTGACGAGCCACTTGGGCACGAGGTGGAGCGCGAGGACGCGCGGCACCTCGCATGGTTCGGCGACGACGTACGTCCACCTCGCAGACGAGCCGCGTGCGTCGTCTTCCCATCCGTCAGGTCGAGCCACCGGTCGATATGATGCGGACCAGCCCGGCGAACGTCTTCATGATCGACATCCTCGATGGCCTCCTCGTCGGCCATGATGTGCGCGGGAGACCGAGCAATCATCAGCCACGTCCGCCGCCGCTTCAGCTGGATCGGGATACAATGAGGCCGTCGCGGTTGGTGATCGGCGGCAGGTCGGCCGCCGGCCAGCCTGTGGGCACCTCGCCGCCGGGCGCGGTGGTCTACCCGCCGCATCATCCATGGTTATTTGATTGATGGATATCTATCTTCTCTTGGATGAGGATGGGATTATGGGATGAGGTGGTTATAAATAAGTGGCAGATATGTTAAGGTAATCGTCAGGTTAATCAAGGGAGGATTGAACGAGATTTCGTGCCATCGAATCCGGTTCGCGCGCAAGCAAAATCAGCAGCGTAACGGGCCTTGTGGGTGCGGAACCCGTTGATAGCGGAGTATCCAGCCCAATCTTGATGTGCACCGGCCTGCGAAGACCGAGTGGCAGTGCAGGGCCCAAAGCTACTGACCAACTTCTCTCGAAAACTTGAAGAAAGTTTTTTGATCTTTCAGTGCATGTTTTTTGACGGGCAAATATTTCGGAAAAAGTTTGTGAAACCTTCTTAGAAATTTCAAATGACACGGTAAACTTCGTGGATACTACAACACCAGTAGTTTAAATAATATTCCTATAATAATTTAACACTGCTTTCCTTCCTTACAACATTTTTCCTTAATGGAAACCAGGCCAAAAGCCTAATATACACGCACAAAACGGCACAAAGTTTGCTCAGAATTCCCGAGATTGCTTAACGGCTAACGTAAACCGCACCGTGACGCGACGCGACCCCGAAGCCGTTCCGCGTCGCGTTCCCATTTTGACTTGCCTTTCCTAGACTCTCTCTCTCTCCCGTTATGAGAAGCCCACCGGAGAGCGGGTCGCGCACCGGTCGAGGCGAAGAAATTGCGGCGCGGCAACTAAACCCTACCGCCTCTGCCTCGCCGCCACGCTCCCTTATTATGGACGAGGCCTGCTGCGACGGCGGTGGCTCGCCGGAGTCCGGCGGGGCGTCCTCGTCGGCGTCGTCGTACGGCTCCGCGTCCCGGCTGCAGAAGGGGGTGCGCCTGCGGCGGCGGCGGCAGAGGCTCCGGAGACCGCTGCTTGCGACTGGAGGGGATGGGAGGGGCGCCGCCGACGGCGCGCAGGACCTCGCGCTGCCTCTCGGGATGTCCTTCGCGGCGGTTCTTGCCCAGGTGCGCGTTCGCTTCGATTCTTGACTGGTTTCTTGTTTAGTCGCGGCGGAAAGGTTCGGTTTTTACCCTCCTCATGTGGTTCACCCAATTCTTGCCTTGCTGGGACGGTCATTGGATTATGAATTTAGGATGGAGAATTAGAGATATTCTTTTGCTCCGGAACTCATTTTGGGCGTCTTTTCACATTGCATCTAAATTCAACTAAAGTCGTTTATATAACCAAATTGAATTAAGCAAATTTACATGGGACGGCACTAATGAACAGAAGCGTGTGTTTTGAAGCGTAGGCTCAGATATGTAATCCTTCTGTTCTCTGGATGATCGTCTCGCCATTAGGATGATGAAATACATCCAAGCCAAATTAAAATGAAGTTGTTTATTTACAAAAATGAATCAAATGAATTTCTTGGGCTCTCCAGTAGAGAACTGTGGTTCTGAAGCATGGATTCAGCTTGTATGGTTTAACCTTTTCTTACTCGTAATTAACAAGAACTGACCTTATCCTGTTTCAGGTCCTTAATAGAAGCAGTTGCTCTGAAGGAAGATTACAACCTGATTTCCTTTCAAAGGTACACAGTTCATGTAATTAGCCTTTCTACAAATGATGGCCATGGACTATAACAGAACTTCAGGTATGCTAACTCTGAATCTTGATGCAGATGTGCACGTCAGCAGTGAAAGAGTCCTTGACAAATGTATGAATGGTTCATTTCCTTGTCCGCGATTACACTTAGACAGGTTTTTTTACATATCTGACTTACGTTATTCTGCAGATATATGGTGATAGATTCGACAACTTCACGAAAAACTTTGAGAAATCATTTGGAAGTACATTGAGGACACTTCATTTAATTAATGAGACACCTGTCTATGAGCAAGATAACTCTCGGTTTTCTCACGAAGATGGTACTTCTGCTGCTGAAATCAAATTGAGTGGTGCTGATTCAAAAAGGCCGGTACATGATATCCAGGAGAGTACATCGTTAAGTTCAATGGATAATCAAATCATTCTTCATGCGGGCACCGATCAGCAGTTGGTTAAACTACCTCATAATAAAGCTAGTCCAGAATTTGATAGGCACATTCTTAATGTATTTGAGAGATCTCTGAATGAGCAGACTCGTTCAAATGAGCTCAAGGAACTTGAAATAGGACTAAACATGAGGAAATTGCAATTGAAGCAATCTCAGATAGCTCTCAGCTCATACTCACACATGCTAGAGAAGATCAAAATTTCTATGGGATTTCAGAAAGCTTCTTTCAGAGAGGAAAAATTTAGGACGCAAATGGAGGACACAAGACATGCTGAACTCCTCAGGAGGCTTATAGATTTGCTCCTTACTGCAGTGGTATTTATGTCTGTCTGTTTTGGTTATGGAACCTATATTTATTCGTACAAGCGGATAACTGCTGTTACTGCAGCTTGTGCAGCGGCTTCAAGGGTATGTCCCATCATTTTTCGCTACTAACTGCTAGTAAATATTTGTGCTATGAACTAATCTCTTTAACCCACTTTTTTTTTGGCAGGAACCTAAATCTTGGTGGATGCCAAATTCAGTATCAGCTTTCAATTCGGGTTTGCTGTTTTTCAGGTGTCATTTAATAGCAGCAACAAGGATGTCATTTGGCATGTTAATGATTCTCTTGATTGCTTGGTTGATATTCCAGCGTTCCGCAATGACTGGACCAAACATGCCAATAACGTTCAATGTTATGTTATTGGGAGTTCTCTGTGGTTCTGTTGGAAGGTTCTGCGTTGACACACTAGGCGGGGATGGAAATGTCTGGCTCTTTTTCTGGGAGATTCTCTGCTTCATCCATTTATTTGGGAACAGCAGGCCATCTCTTTTATACCGCATGCTTTATGGTCCTATTTCAGTGACTGACAGAACGAAGGCGTCTGATTTACCAATTCGGGTTCGCCGATACACATTTTATACTGTCCTGTCGGTTATTCTCCCATGCTTGGCTGGTTTGCTGCCATTTGCTTCCCTGTCAGACTGGAATGAGCTTGTGGTAGAATATATGAAGTCCAAATTCATTAGAATTAATACTGAGGTTTGAGAGATTGGATCTGTCTACCAGCACGACAGAAAAGCCTTGATATGTTTTCAGGTTGGACAATAACACTTCCAACGTTGTTGTCAGATATGGATCAGATTTGACTGTTGTAAGAAGGGCTGTGTTTTTCTTAGGTTGCTCAGCTTTGTAGGTTGTTGGCATGAGCAGAACTTGATTGTTGAAACGTCAGATGAAGCAGCCAAGCAGGTTTTTGGTTGTGTTCATTTGCGCACCATTATCAAGTGCAAGATGCTTCATTTCCGATATGTAATTTCTTTTCATCAAGGAAGTTCAAAAAGAATATCGTTTATACTTTAATTGCCTCTTTTTTGTGGCTCTGATGCATATGGGGCTTGTCCTTCATATTGGGGGTATGTTAGTTATTCTTTTCTGCATATTTGAGTTTTCTCTGCGGCTTCAAGACTTCAACTGACAACCAGATTGGTGTACTTATTCAGGCATAGTTGATCGGTCTATGTAAAGTTGTAAATTGTAATGCCAACATGTTCGATTTATTAATTTCGTATTTTCTTGCCAATGTACAGTATGGGTCGTCTGATGTATGTACATGTAAATGGCTGTAAAACATTCAGCAGGTGATGTACAGAGTCTTGGTTTGTAAATACTAAATTGAAGAGTTATTTTTTCCAGTTTTGCTGTATGGATCAACCGGTGAAATATGTATATCGATTTTAATCAATGCATTTGATTTCTGTGTATTGCTTTCCTCCTCAGTTGTTTACAGTAAGGTGGTTGTGATTTCTGTTTAGTGCTTGCAGTTTCCTCCAATGCTGTTTTTGTAGAGTACATTGCAACTTTTTTTTTCTCTGCTCCCTTCATCCCAAAATAAGTTAACATAATATGAGATGTAATATACTCTCTATATCCCAAAACATAAGTGATTTTAGTTAGATGGGACACATCATATTATTATGAATAGCTTTGTCCAATTTCGTAGTGCTAAGATGTTCTATCAAAATTAGTAGAACTAGGATGTTCTAACCAAATTTATAGTGTTAGATGTGTCCCATTCGATCAAAATCCTTTAGGGACTCTTTGGATCGCAGGCATGGAAAAAACGAAAATGAATTCAACTACAAAATAAAGGATTGCAAAATGCATGAAAACATATGAGTCAGATGAGAGGGATAGGCTCAAGGGAAAATCTTCAATAGATTAGAGCTCTTTTCAAGTTTTCTTCAAAATCTATATAGGATTGTCCATTTCATAGGAATTTTAAAATGATAGGAATTCAATCCTTTATTTCAAAGGCATCCATATAAAATATTCTTATATGATTAAAATCCTCTAAAATTGTTGTTTTTCCCTACATATCAAATAAGCTCTTATATTTTAAAATGGAGGGAATACAAGTTGTTAAGATTCGTAGTATATGTTACATCATATACTATGTAAATTATTTTTTTTGGAAGTAAGTAGTGTTGAATCTGAGTTATGCTGTGGGACATCGTCGATGCGGACTACGTCAAGCTGACGTCATCTCCGACCCGACCTCGGTCGGGCTCGGGAAGTCGGTATGTGGTTGCACCGGCTCGTGGGGCCATCGGGTCGAACCGCACCAGCACGCGACAACTCCGACCCAGTCACGTCCTCGTCTCGTCTCCGTTTCGTGTTCTTTCTTGCGGGGGAGGCCAGACCAGAGCCCAAAACCGTAACATACACAGCTCTCTCGCCGTCTGGCCTCTTCTCGCTCGCGCGACTGAAAGGAGCGCCTCGACTCGCATCTCGCCGCCGCGCAGCTAAGCTAGGGTTTTCCGCCACCGCCGATCTCGCCCCCGCCCCCGGCCAGCCATGGACGCCTCTCTCATGGGCGCCCCCTCCGCCGCAGCGGGAGACAATCCCACCTCCGGGGAGCACCGGATGGGGACCACCATCGTCGGCGTCTGCTACGACGGCGGCGTCGTCCTCGCCGCCGATTCCAGAACCAGCACCGGTATGCCTCGACACCTCCCGATGCGGGAGATCTCTTCCATTGATGTGGTTGGGGTTTAACGTGGAGCCGGTGGCGTCGCGGGCCCAATTTTGATGCAAAATCGCGGGGGATGGGGGGAATAGGAGTAGTGATTGTTAGCCTCTGCGATCCTGATTCAAGTTTTACTGTTTTAGGTTTGTGACTTATGAGATTATTAGTTGTAATATATATATAGCGTGCACAGTGGATCACGTAATGTAGTGTTGATGGAAAATTGCTTCTTACCACTAATTTATCCTGCTTAAATCTGTATGTGACGAGTAGAATGCGTGCTAAAACTTGTATGGCAGATATGTGAAAAAATCGTGACTGTAGCATTAGAGGAAACTAGAAACAACACCAATTGTTCCAGTTGTATTTTTCTGTCCGTATAGTTCTCGTTTGGCCCTGAAGAGTGAAGAGTCAGAAAAGTGTACACGATTGGTGTTTAGCGTGATGTTGCTGTTTTGGAAATTTAGAACCTTGGGTCTCGTGTCTACATGATTAACAAGCTTTCTTAGATGATTTTGATGTTCTGACTTGTTATCTTAGATGTGCATGTTCTGAACCAACTGAAATCGATGTTATGTTGACGTACTATGTTGGTTTTTGTTACTTTCCTTTAATATACCCTTTGTTGTCTGGTATTAATTCTTAGGAATGTATGTGGCAAACCGTGCGTCGGACAAGATTACTCAGCTAACTGACAATGTGTACATCTGCCGCTCTGGATCTGTAAGTATCTATATTAGGGACTTTACTCCTTTTTCATGTTGTCTCATTGTACTGTGGCCATAAGATATTGGGAAATCACGAGCTTCCTATTCATCAAGTTATATATGTTCTTTTGTTATACTGTGTCATGTCATCTTGATCGGTTTTCCCAGTCATTCATTGCCCTCTCATAAGTTACACTCTCATTGTCAATATTTTACTTTGATTCATTTATTCTGTAGTTGTTAGTAGTCGGCTTCTAATTATTATCAGCTAAGGCATTTCCAAGAGTCCAGTAGTATTCACATGTAAATATTTGTTTCTCTCTGTCTCACAGGCTGCTGATACACAAGTAATTTCCGATTATGTACGCTATTTTCTCCACCAACACACGTAAGTTGTCCCCTTGAAGCGAATAGGAAGAAGTTGAATGAACTCTTCATATATATTGTTCTACTAGTTACTGGAAACATTTGATGTGCAAGACAGTTCATGCTAAATTTTCCCTCCATTTTCAGAATTCAGCTTGGGCAGCCAGCTACCGTGAAAGTTGCAGCCAACTTAATTAGGTTGTTGGCTTATCAGAACAAGGTATATTTTCTATAGCATTCTGCGATCCAATAACTCCATGACTACATGAGATGAAATTCTTTCTCTGATACACGATTTTTTAAGTTATTGTTTTATTGTCGCAATGGTTTCTCTGATACACGATTTTAAGTTGTTGTTTTATTGTCGCAATGGTTTTTTTTACCATTTTTTTTATTTTTCAGAACATGCTGCAAGCTGGCATGATTGTTGGTGGATGGGATAAATATGAGGGAGGCCAAATTTTCTCAGTCCCCCTTGGTGGAACAATTCTGAGGCAACCATTTGCAATCGGAGGTATATATATTATGGCAAATGTCTCTTCATTGGGCTCAGAGTAATCTAATGGGAAACATATTTCCCACCAACATTTGTGTCTATATATAACATATCTACATATCGTACAAGAATAATTTGTCAGTTCAATAGTATAAGCCAATTAGTTATGAGATATTTGTTTTCAAACTTACCTGAGCAGTTTAATTTTTTCAAGCAAAGCAGAAGCAACCTTTTGCAGTTAGCAAGATTCATTTCTTTCTTTATTTGTTGATGTCTTGAATTAGCTTGCCTCATTCTTTTTTGTTTACCAACACTGTCCTGTGCAACCCTGCCCTGTTATAATCATTGACTATAAAATTTTCCCAAGCCCCTGTTTGCTGTTTGCCTGACACCAGATGCTATTTCTGAGTTTTGCAGGTTCAGGCTCTAGTTACCTCTATGGATTGCTTGACCACGAATGGAAGGAGGGCATGTCCCAGGAAGAAGCTGAGGTACATCATCTAAATATCAAACAGTCGTAATCCATGAGTAATAAGAGATAGTTTGTCAGCATTTTTGCCATGATTTAATGAAAATATCACAAATTATTTATATGTCCAGATTCATAGAGTGCAAAGATCATTTTCCATCACTTCAGTGTTCCCTGTATAATATTGCTGGCTGCATCACATCTCTTATTACTTAATTTTCCTCTTCATCTTTACAGAAGTTTGTGGTTAAGGTAGTTTCCCTTGCTATAGCCCGTGATGGTGCTAGTGGAGGGGTTGTTCGTACCGTCACTGTAAGTGCTCCCTTTTTTCGTCCTTATTGTCATTGTCTGTTCCCTTGTTGTAGATATTTTGAAACATCAGATACCGGAACTGATTGCTTTAGTTGACTTCATACAAACATGTAAATTTCTATGCTATATTTGTCATGCTGTTTGCTGTGATGGCCATAGAATATAGTATCAGATGAAACTTAAAATGAAAAAGTTGGCCTTTTTTAACTTCCATGGACTGGTTTTCTTGCCAAAAATGGATAATATTTCAGTGTGATATATCCCTTATACTTCATTCAGACCTGTTTTACTCTTTTACTAAAATGTGTTAGGGTATTGTAGACAAGACATTGGATGATTGGAAGCATTAGTAACAAATTTTCTTATGTCCTTGTTGGGCATCTATTTGCTTTGATTGCATTTTCTTGTAGCTCTTCCTTTTTCTGAAAATGTGTAGCATGTGGCAAAGTAAATTTTAAGTTGAGGCATGTCTTGTTATCTTTGCTTATAATGCTATTACTTTTCTGAAAGACCAATGATTCTTGAACTTATGGATATGATAATCTTGCAGATAAACGCAGATGGTGTTTCGAGGAAATTTCACCCTGGAGACAAACTACAACTGTGGCATGAAGAGCTGGAGCCCCAGAACTCGTTGCTGGACATACTTGCAGCTGGGAACCCTGATCCGATGGTCCAATGAATCTGCCCTCCAGCCATACACCTCCCTTAAGCAACTTTCTTCTGTATCTGACTTTCACTAGATTTACTGAAGAACTGGACTGCAGAATTATGTTCAGCTGTGCGCAATTATCTAGTGCAAGATGCTTCTTGTGCTGTATGTAATTTCTTTTCGTTAAGGAAGTTCAAAAATATCATTTAGACTTTGATTTGCCTCCTTTTGTGGTTTTGATGCATATGGCTTGCCCCCTCGTATTGGCAGTATGTTGCTTTCTCTTTTCTGCATATTTTCATTTTGTGGCTCCATATGCACGTCGTACCTTAAAGTCTTCAACTGAAAACCAGACTGTTGTGTTTATTCAGGCATAGTTAGAAGATAAAGATGTAGATGAAGATTTAAGTTTTTTACGCAAAACGAGGTGATACTAACGTATGATTGATTAAGTTTTAATTATTACAAACTTGAAAAATAAATCAATATGATATTTCAGAGCAACTTTCATATAGAAAGTTTTCGCATGGCACATACTGTTTATCAGTTTAAAAACCGTGCCATGAAAATCTTTATCTTTAAAAACCGTGCCATGAAAATCTTTATCTTTATCCAACTCTTGTTGGAGAAATGAACAGGATCTATATATGTTGTGAATTGTATCGCCAACATATCATTGGGATGCTAATGAAACCAGGATAAAAGGGGATGAATTCTGAAGAAAACCTGAAGAAACCAGGGGAGAGCAAAGGCTCCGTGCCAACGTGCCCGCGGGGAAATGCCTCAGCCCTCAGCCATAGACCTTACCTCATGGCCGTCGTAGCCCCTCCTTCCCTTGCCCTTCCCCAACATCCTCAGAACCCAACCCCTAAACCTCGCCGCCGGCCGCCGCGACACGTCGCCTCATGGACGTCCGCCATCGCGCGCCCGGCGAAGCAGGGCGACCTCCCCGCGGCGGCCGCTGCGCTCTCCGCCATGCTCTCCTCCCCCGCGGCGCCCGTCCCCAACGACGTCACCCTTCTCACCGTCCTCTCCGCCTGCGCCTACTCCCCGTCCTCCCCGCTCGCCCGCCGCCTCGCGCTCTCCGTCCACGCCCGCGTGCTCAAGCTCTTCCCCTCCCACCTCCTCCTCTCCACCTGCCTCGTGCGCTTCTACTTCGCGTCCCGCTTGCCCCACCTCGCCCTCCAGCTGTTCGACGCCATGCCCGTGAGGTCCGCCGTCACCTACAACACGGTGATCTCCGGCCTCATGCGGAACGGCCTCGTCGCCGCCGCGTTCGAGGTGTTCGACGGAATGCCGGCGCCGGATAAGGTCTCCTGGACGGCTCTCATCGACGGGTGCGTCAAGAACGGGCGCCACGACGAGGCCATCGACTGCTTCCGCGCCATGCTTCTGGACGGTGTCGAGCCGGACTACGTCACGCTGATAGCCGTCATCTCCGCGTGCGCCGAGGTCGGCGCGCTGGGGCTCGGGATGTGGGTGCACCGGCTCGTGGTCCGGCAGGGGCTGGAGCGCAACGTCAGGATAGCCAACTCGCTCATCGACATGTACGCGCGGTGCGGGCAGGTGGAGCTCGCGCGGCAGGTGTTCAGCGGAATGAGGAAGCGGACGGTGGTCTCCTGGAACTCGATGATCGTTGGGTTCGCCGCCAACGGCCGGTGCGCGGACGCCGTCGAGCACTTCGAGGCGATGCGGAGGGAGGGGTTCAAGCCGGACGCCGTGACGTTCACCGGCGTGCTCACGGCGTGCAGCCACGGCGGCCTCACCGACGAGGGGCTAAGATACTACGACCTGATGAGGGCGGAGTACGGCATCGCGGCGCGGATGGAGCACTACGGCTGCGTGGTCGACCTGCTCGGCCGGTCGGGGCGGCTCGAGGAGGCGATGCGGGTGGTGACCACCATGCCGATGCGGCCAAACGAGGTGGTGCTCGGCGCCCTCCTCGCCGGCTGCCGGATGCACGGGGACGTCGGCATGGCCGAGCAGCTGATGCAGCACCTGCTCGAGCTGGACCCCGGCGGCGACGCCAACTACGTGCTGCTGTCGAACATCTACGCCGCCGTCGGCAAGTGGGACGGCGCCGGGAAGGTCCGGAGCCTGATGAAGGCGCGGGGGCTGAGGAAGAGGCCGGGCTACAGCGCCGTGGAGATCGACGGCGACGTGCACGAGTTCGTCTCCGGCGATCGGTCGCATCCACAGGCGGAGGAGATATCTCAGATGCTTGGGTTGCTCATGCATGAGATGGCAGGGCATGATTATGACCATGTAATCGATTGCTTGGATGGGGGATGAATTCAGACCCTGGAGACTGGAGAATGCAGAAGACTGATATTCTGAAGTCAAAAGATAGCCGACGTTAGATTAGAGAACTGTTGTATATCAGTAGTTCAGTACATTTAGCTGTCCTGCCACTATGATTCCCCCTCATCTGTATAGTCACAGGAGTGGAGTCCAACATGAATTGAATTATCGCAAAACACACTGATTTTTCTGGACAATTTCACGGTATGGCTATAAAACAAATTGGATTTTCTCGTCAACAGTCAATGACATACACAAGGAAGCCACTTTACAGGTACAAAAACGCTGTACAGAAACGCAGTCAGAAAAGTTAACTGTGCCGTGAGCACTGAGCTTTCTACGTCCCCTGCTTGGCTGCTTCCATAGGCCCCTAGGCGAGATACCACTAATCCTCCTTTTGAACCTTTCCCAGTTTTTATCCAAGTCATGAAACGTAGTTCGATGGTTCGCACTGGAACTCATAATCCCTGACAATCAGCACTAAAAACTTTGGACAACCAACTGTTCACCCTGATGGTTGTGAAGGCACGGAGTAAACACCTGACAAGGTATCTTCTGTTCACATGATCCAGCAGCCTGAAAGGTATCTTCAGTTGAATATAGCTTGCACATGCTGTAAGCTCGACTTCCTACAAACTACCGCAGTATCATGGCAAGGGATTTGGGATCATCCTCAGCATCAACAGCTTTCCTGTTTCCACAGGTAAAATTAAAATCTATGAAATGCAACAGAGAGAAATCCATTAATGTTTGCAATACAGGATCATAGTCATAGCGCCCTATTTCTTGAAATTTTTGTATGAGAAAGAATGGAATACTGACCAGCTTATGTACAAGCAAGTTTGTTAGCAACACAAGAGTAATTAGGCGCCTTTATGTTGCAGTGATCTCTGGACAAATGGATGGTCCAACAGCTGAGCAGCAGATGGCCGATCATTTGGATTTACTTTTACACACTTCATTATGAAATCACGAGCATCTTCTGACAGTGTAGCTGGAATTTCTGGTGGTATTCCTCTACCAATTTTAAGCAAAGCATGCGTCTACATAGCAGAAGAAAAGACTGCATCACGGACAGTAATAATACAAATTCCCGGATAATAAGAAAATTAACACAGCAACATACAGTGGATTTGCTGTTTGCAGTTCTGAATAGAAATGTTTAATTTTCCTACTGACATTTTTAAATCCAATACTACCCAAATTTTCCTGATGAAACTAATGTTTGATTTTCCCAAAAAGATATACTTCATACGTACTGATGTAAGCAAACAAGTCATCAACATGAAGAAGTTGTCATCAATGTTTTTGCTCCTTTAATTAAATAGCGTGCAGCCCGCGTATATCAGTGCATTTGGTATTTAAAAATGGGATGCTGTTACTGGAAAGTAAGACGAGATATACTCACCCATTCCATATCAGGGTATGGAACTTTGCCAGTCAGCATTTCTAAAACTGTGCAGCCAAGACTCCATATATCTGCTGGAGGTCCATGAGGCTTAGCCTTAGCAACCTGAATGAGAACATGCTATCAGCAAATTTACACGCTCGGTACAATATGGAGACACATACCACTTTATGCAAAATATTGCTTGAACTTGCAAGACCGTGACTTTTTGACCACAGAGATACAATTATGTGTCCATGCAACATCTTACAAGTATAAAGAGGTGAACAATATGAACATAATAGATCAGGCATAGAAATATGCTTAAAACATAAAATGGTAAAGCACCTACACTCTTCTGAATAGGAGCGTAAGGTAAATGGGTTGTACAAAAAGGACCAAAGCATAACTGTGAGACTAACCTCAGGGGCCATCCAGTAAACAGTTCCCTTGCTAGATCTTGCCTGACTCAAAATTGACATCTGGGACATGCCAAATTAGAAAGAGTGAGGGCAACATGTAGTCTAGTGACAAATTGATTACATCAGATATTTGATAGAGCACATACCTCTTTTGCAAGCCCAAAATCTGCCAGTTTAACTAATCCATTTGAATCCACTAGGATATTTGCACATTTAATATCTCTGGTAACATAGGAAAGAACGGGGTATCAATAGGCCAGCAAGAATACAGTTGAGCAAATCCTAAACAATAAAAACATCTAAGCTAGAGTACACTATCACATTGATAGAGCATTATAGTAATGCACCTGTGTAACACGTTCCGCTGGTGTAGATAGTTCAAACCTATCAAAATCTGCCTTGTGTACGCTGAGACTTGTGAGTCCTGTAAACGGTATTTTTGATATAGAGCTGCCAAAGAGCCTTGAGTTACTAGTTCAAGGAAAATATACAGTTTTCCATCTTCCTGCAAAATGTTTATCCAACAAAGTAAACGTAAACGTCGAAATCAGCAACTCAAGTCAGACAACTGTCGTTTACATGAAGATAACTAGCAGAGTAAAAGCAACATAATATTAAAATCAAACGAAAAGAATACATTCACAACTGTAATCTTAATGGAATTAACATCTATAAGAAAGGAGGATTACCTTGTCTGTTCCAAAATACTGAACAATGTTTTCATGCTCCAAACGACTCAACAGAGAGATCTCCTGGAACCAAATGATTCACCAGTATTCTCAGTGGATTGAAACAAAACAATTGTTGCTTGGATATTAAATAGTTCAATAACAAACATAATGTTTGAAACAGGGTAACTCACATGCTCAAGTTGGACAATGCGTTGTTTTGCATTGATCCCTTGATCAATCAATGACACCTCCTTGACAGCGAAGAAAAAACCGTCACTGTAAAATAAATGTTAAAAGTCGATTATGAAGCTTTTTATTAACAAAACGAGGCACGGCTATATAGTAACTGTTGACAGAAGTTATATTTTCCAAGAGTGGTTTAGATGGAATCCACGCAGTGCTACAAAAGAACTACACAAGGGTTCACCTAAATAATGTAAATTGCCAAATGAAGTGTAAAAGCAGTGAGTAAGAAATTTAGCTAGCCGCATGATTCAGATAATATGTTGCATCAGTATGTTCAAGTATTTCATTCAACCCGGCATAAAACTAAATAGCCCAACAAGTTGAAATGGATGCAGCCAATTTGTGAAATCTCAGTTCGGTGGACACATGAAGCTAATACTCAGTTTCTGATATACCAACAATTAAGTGAACTAGACAGATGACATATTCTGATTTCTCTGCATAGTCCAAAACCATTGATATTCTTTCTTC
The DNA here is from genome assembly GCF_000147395.1 of Oryza glaberrima. Classification (NCBI taxonomy): domain Eukaryota; kingdom Viridiplantae; phylum Streptophyta; class Magnoliopsida; order Poales; family Poaceae; genus Oryza; species Oryza glaberrima. The sequence continues at coordinate 31,224,016 of NC_068327.1, read as the reverse complement.
GTTGTATTCCTCTCATAAAACAGTAGCAAATGCAAACATATTAACAAACATAATGAAAACGAATTATGCAATCGTCAAGACAGAGTAGGCAGATCGATACTTACTCACTGATAGCCTCATACACTGACCCGAACGATCCACTCCCGAGATGCTCTCCCTTAAGCCAGGACGTGATGGTTCTCCTAAACCGCCTGTGAGGAGAGGGTGAAATCAAATGCTCGATGTCACGTGAAGTGGACTCCCTTGTCGCCTCCACGACCAGAGCCGAGGCACCGGTGGTCTCCCTTGTCGCCTCCACAACCACCTCTCCTCTAATTTCCTCTCGTGATTTATCCAATCTGACCAATTTACCTTTCTCCTTGTCCTCGTCTGCACTATCCTGCTTCAGCAGAGCTCGTTTAGAAGCTACTGATCTGACGCTCGCTGCAGGCCTTGCATATGATCGTGTGGAAACTTCTATAGCTTCTGCTTGAACAAATTTGGTGGCCGATGGAGCTACTACTCTGATGCTCGATTCTGCTGCAGGCGTTGCATTTGCATAAGCTCGTGTGGAAACTTCTGTAACCTCTGATTGAACCAATTTGGGGGCCGGACCAGCTTCCTCCCCCTTCTCGACTGTTTCCCGATTCATCGGAACCGCGGCTTCGGCTGGAGAAGCTTCTAGAAGCTCCGGCGGGGAAGCCACCTCGAGCGACGCGCGGCGGCGGGCGGAGCTGGAAAGGTGGGACATGGCGGCGGCGTAGACCGCGGGCGGGATGGTGAAGTCCTCGGGCCCGGAGAGCCCCAGCTTGCGGAAGATGGCGGTGACCTCCGCGGCCCCGCGCCCCCCGCGGATGCGGAAGCTGGTCTGCGACGCGTACTCGCCCCCGCCGTAGTCGAGCTCCCCACACACGTCGTCCCCGGAGCCATCGTCCCCCGCGGCGGTGTAGGAGTGCCTCATGGCGTTGATCCGCGCGAGCTGCGCCCGCGGCCGCTGGCGCGCCGCCATGGCCAGTGCCCCTCCCTCTTCCTCCTCCTCCCCCGCGCTCCCGCGGCGCAGCAGCAGAGCGAGCGGATCGCGAGAAGATTGGGGGATTCTGCTCGTGGTGGGGTTTGACTAGGCACGGGGGGCTCACGCGCGACGACGGCGACGCGGCCGTGCGAGGTGGGTGCGTGCGCTTTTGACCTGGACCCGGTGCGCTGCTCGCCGTGGAGCCGAGGGGTGGTGGCGAGCGAGTGACAAGGCGACGCCGGAAAGAGACCCGCGTTGCGGATGAGGGCCTTTTATAACGGCGTGGAGCCGACTACCCTCCCCGTACCCCGAGAGCGACCCGAGCGGCGATCGAGACGGCGTCATCGGTAACTGGCTAACTGCTCCCGTTACGACCAACCGCTATCTCCGAGTACCAAGTCGTGGGAATTGCGGAATTGGCTTTGCTTGTAAGATTCAGAGTGTGTGGCTGTTTGGTTTCGTCACCGGGAACGTCAGCACCGTCGGTTCAGACTTCAGACTCAGACATGCAGACGCGGAGTAGCAAGTCGTCGTAAGTCTGAACCATAAAATACATGATTGGTTGATTGCTCTCCCAACTAATGGTCAAAGTCGCAAAGTTGGATAGTGGGATATTTTTATAAGGAACAGATGTCGTACAAACAAGTACTCGTGAAATTAGCCATAGGACTATGAATTTCCAACCACAAGCATTCTGACTTTCTGACCCTGAACTTACAGGAAGGAAACAAGGAGCTACTGAATGTTCTTCGCCTAGCAATGTTAAGCAAACATGCAGCATACTAGTCTGGTTCTGGAACAGCCACAAAGGGATGATTCAGCAGTTCATCTGCAGAAGGCCGATCATCAGGATTCACCTGCAAGCATTTGTGGATGAAATCGCGTGACACCGGCGATATGGAGCCTGGAACTGGAGGAAGTTGACCACGGCCAATTTGGTAGAAGACTGATACCTGATAGAACTGAATCAGTATCGAATTTGAAGAGACTGTAAGAAGTCTAAATGAGTACTGTAGGATTTACTGACCCAGTTATCATCAGGATAAGGAATTCTTTGGGTAAGCATCTCCAAGACAGTGCATCCAAGGCTCCAAATATCAGCAGAATACCCATACGGATTGCCACGAACAACCTGATCATCATCAGATATTCAGATAACCAATATAGATTCTGCTGGTCCGGAAAGTTGGACGACTATCGTAAAGTAAAAGTGCAATAAATTCTTCAGAGTTACGTTTATCTAGATACTTCATACTAATATGTCTAAGAGCGTTGCTCCCATCCAGCAACTTGTACCAGCAGGTACTGGTACCGGCAGGTACAGAGATAAATCCATCCGTCCATGTTAGAAGGGTACGATCGGTACGATCGGGAAACAGAGAAAGGAGTTGCACCCTCGCTTTCTCTTTTTAGCTCTTTCTCTGTTTCCTCCTTCCGTGTGGCGCTGCTTTCTCATCTAATCTCCTTTTTTTCCTCCCTCCGAGCGCAGCCCCACCCGTGCGAAGCCCACCTGAGCCGCGCGCATGCTCGCCCCGCATCCATGCCCCCGCCTGTGCGCTCGCTTGCTCGCCCCGCATCTGCCATCCGCGGCGGCGGAACCAGCGAGCTCCTTCACCAGCAGCTTCATTGACGCCCTTACTCGAATTGCAGTAATCAGTAAATGATATGGGAGGGTATTGGCCATTTGAACATTCACAAAGAACAAGCAACGGTTGAGCTCATCAAAACATCCAATAAATCGTACAATACAAATCCTATAAGCAATGAAGAAGAAGAGCATATGTAGCCCAGAAAATGAAAGTATCTACTGCTGCAACCAACCGAACCTAATGATTTAGATCGGATGAAAAGAAATCGATGCATACACTGCCACATCGCTTGCTAAGACGACTCCATGACCATCTCGCCGCTGCAGCCGCCACAACGCCGGCTCCGACGACCACCTCATCACCACGGCCGGCACCATCGCGCCCGTCGCCACCTCGCAGCCAAGGCTGCCCACACACCAGCTGTCGCCGCTACCTCGTGACCGCGGCCACCACCAGGCCACCGCCGCGCCCGCCACCAGCAGCACCAGGCCACTGCCGCGCCCGCCACCACTGCGCCCAACACAACCTTGCCGCAACGAACCACCTGCCGCCACCGCCGCCTCAAACGGATCAGATGCCGCAGCCTCAAACGGATCAGCCGCCACCACGCCACCTCCTCCCACGAAGCAAGTCGTCACCGACGAAGCAACTCGCCGCCGCCACGCTGCCTCCTCCCACAAAGCAAGTCGCCGCCGCCGACGAAGCACGAAGCAACTCGCCGCTGCCTCCCCTGGACACTCCTACGCGAAAAAACAAATTTACCCTTCCACCACTCGAAATTTTTTGGTACCTCCTCATGGGCAAATTTGTACCTGGAGGTACCACTTATTTTCCACCGTCCGATTTCGCTGATTAAATGGCTGGGATTTGGTACCGGACAGTCCCGATGGTACCTGCTGGATGGGAGCAAAACTCTATGTCTAAATACTACTAAGTCAAACAATTACCTCTGGAGCCATCCAATATACACTTCCGGTACAAGATCTTTTCTGCTTCCAGACTTTTATCTGGCATTACATCAATTAAAAGGGTTGAGAATTCACATCGTCAATATCAAACAAAATCATTTCATAATCTGTCAGTCAAACCAGGGGAAAAAAGGACACTGAAACCAAAAATGAAGTAACCTCCTTTGCCAGTCCAAAATCTCCAACCTTCACTGCTCCATTTTTATCAACCAAAATATTTGCACACTTAATATCTCTGCATTGAAAAGGGAAGGACAGTGCAGATTTACCATAATATGACAAAGAAGTACTTCACTCATTTAGTCATTTGATCGAGAGTTGTACATCTGTACTTAACTTGATCACTACTATAACAAGTACATTTTCAAATGACCGGGCCAGCAGCAAGAATTTTTTTGTGGAGATAATGTGTTATCACCTATGCATTACATTATGATGATGCAGATAAGCCAATCCATTGAGGATCTGTCTTGTATAAGATGATATAGTTGATTCCTCCAGCTGTTGCTTCTCATATACAGATACCAAAGAACCTTCACTCACAAATTCAAGGAAAATACATAGCACGGTTTCTCCCTGCAAGCAAATCCAAACAGGGATAGTAAGCTCAAACCGAAGAAAAATAACCTAAAATGAAGGTGTTTGGGAGGCAACAGTTTGCAGAGGCGATCAGCAACATAATGAAGACACTTGTTCAACTAGCATATGAGAACTGGCATACCTTTTTGGCACCAAAATACTGCACTATGTTCTTGTTCTCCAACCGACTAAGAAGCAAGATTTCCTGAAATGTTGTTACTAATACTGAATTAGCTTATACTTGGAATCATTTAGAATTGGAGAACATCAATACTCTGAAATTTTACCCCTGACAAAAATTGCAATTTGCTTAATTAAACACTTACAAGATAATTTTTCACCTAATTAATTGATAAGAGATAAAACTACCTGCTTTAGCTGACATGCGGTTTGCTTCGTATAGCTTTCGGGACCAATCAACGAAGCCTCTTTGACAGCAAATACAAACCCATCCCTGACAAGGCAATAATACGAAGAAGCATTGAGAAATACAGAGATAACTCATCCGAAATTGCCGGTCTGCTGAAAGAATAGAACACACAACCAGACACGAAGTACAATGAAGCATTGCATCGAACAGTTCATGAACAAGGCAAACGGTAAATCGCAAGCGGACTTACTCAGCCACCGCTTTGTACACCCTGCCGGACGATCCGGCCCCGATAAGATCCAGCTTACTCCAATTCAAGATGCTCCTCCTGATCACCATAGCCGCGTGGACAGAGACCGCAGACGAGCTCGAAGTCGACGCCTCCTCCACCACCAATGCGGCCGCCTCGGCTCCACCTGCCTCTGCATGATCTCCGACCTCATCTTCCACAACCCTTTCCTCCAGAACGGATTCCTCCGTCGAATACCAGAAGGCGGGTTGGTCCGACTCCGACGGCGGCGAGAGCTGTGACGCCGGCCGGGCCACGTACGCCGACTGCCGGATGGCATTGCGGCGGCTCAACCTCGGTGGCCGGCGGGATCGTTGCGACGGCTGCATTATCTGTGTTCGGGCTGACTGGATGATTTGTTGCTTGCTGGTGTTCGACAAAAAGAATTGTTGCTTGTTGACTTGGCATTAATCGTTGGGAGATGGAGTACTCTACTTCGTGGCGCGCGGGGAGCAAACAGCGTGGAGGAATGGGTGTACGGCTGTACGCGTCACGGGCGGGCGGGACGCATCCCCGCGAGAATTTAATATTCAGAGTATCGTTCAGATCCAATTATCGGCCCATGTACGGCCTATTTTATATAGGCTAAATCCAGGCCCATTTCATGGACGGCCGCTAAACTAGTTTAAACTGAGTAAAGTTATGGCCCATGCACACGGATATAAGACGATTTCAGTCTAATATAAAGTTTTTACTACAATTTTGATAAATTGCATGTTTCCTTATATAGTGGTAGTAACTTTGGTACGGGAGTATCTAAAAAAATGTCTCAATTCTTTTAATGAAAAACTTTCACATATAACAATAGTAGTATATAATTGAGACACAATTACATTGTAACTGTACTGTAATTACATGGTAACTACGATATAGTAACTTATATAAAACTTGTATTCAAGTATGGTTTGATTAGTTAGCATCATGTTCTTACGCGTGATATGTGTAAAAAATTATTTCTAGCAAAAAAAAATTCTTTCATGCGTAAATCTCGAGGTAATCCAATGGTTAAAAATCTAATAGTTTTGCAGGCAAAAAAAAAAACTTACGGAAGTTTTCGAACAAATAGGTGCACTGCCTACCAGAGGGCACGATTACTGTCCTTTACGACAAAGCTTCAGCTCTGGATTCTCATCCTGTGAATAGTGGATTTAAAGCCAAACCAAACGTTACTAAATTACAATTCTTTTGAGATTATAGCTAGTGTAATGCCCCGTTTTTTACGTGGCGTTCAAAACTGATGAAATACCTATCCGTGAAAATCTCATATTCTGAGTGCTCTATTTATCTCCTTTCCTTCAAAACCAAAATTGACTCCTCAAAATTACCGTTTCGAAATAGACTCGGAGTTTAAATTTGCTCGTTTGAACCTCCCTCCTTAAGTCTATCAGTAAATCCTTTCAACTATTCAAATCCAATCCTCGTTTCAAGTAATCTTACAACTCCAAAATATTTAAGTCCCACCGTGTTTCCCTTCCTTGAGTAGTCCCTACATTCAAATATCAAACTTGAATCAAATCTCCGTAACGTCCAATTTCAAATCCAAATCAAATCACCCTCAAACTTCATCCAAATAAATCCCTCTCATGCCTATTTCTCCAATCAGGCCGCTTTCTCCCTTCTTTATCTAAGCGGGACAGCCCAGCAGATCCCTCTCCCTTACGCTCGCGTGCCGAAGCTCCGGTCTGCCCGAGCCCGACTTGCCACGGCTGCTCATCACGTGCTGCCGCGCACGTGCAGGAGAGTAGGCAACCTCGCTCGCTCGCCAGCGCGGCCAGCCATGCCGCCTCGCCGTTTCCCGCCCTCGCGTGCGAGTCACCGCTCTGGCCGCCGCCTGCAGCGGCAACCGCCTTGCCTCCGCTCGCCGCCAGGCGCCAAGCTACCATGCCTGCCTTTACCGTCACAGCTGGCGTCTCACCATGGCCCCGCCGCTAGTGTCCAAGGCGTCGACGCCGGTCAGTCCGCCTCGCCAGTCGCACCACCAGAAGCAGTCAAGCAGAGGGAGGCCTCGCTTTTTCGCCTTGCGCTTTTCCTTTTTCCTCCTTGCCTCTACCTTGTCCTTTAGCTCGGGGAGACGCAGAGGCAGGCACGCCGATGATGTCGCCGCTCTGACGCGCTCGCCCCACCTTGACCACGCCAACTCTGTTAGAATAGGTGTCGAATATACTAGTCCTATTTGGTTACAGTTAGACTTGGAGTTGTAATAGGTGTTAGGGGTGGAGTTAGAGTCGGACTCTGTAACCCGGCAACTCTCTTAAATAGAGAGGGGAGCACCACGATGTAACCATGACGACTACAATGTAGCGTAGACACGCAGGTAGAGGATGGCGGCGTGGCCATGGACTCGTAGCGGCTAGGTGCTATGTTGGTTGGGGAGGAGCGCCCATAATCAGAGCCCCGGGGATGTAGGCTTCGGCTGAACCTCGTTAACAAATATCATGTGTTCCTGTGTCGTCATCTGGCATGTCTTGGGCGATCAACGACTGAAGCGATCGGGAAGGTTAGTCGTCGTTCCGCTATATCGACTAAATTTTATAACAAGTGGTATCAGAGCCCAAGGTTTGAAACCCGGAATAATTTCCATGGGTCACATGGTGGAGAGGCCAGGTAAGAAGTCTTCGGGGTCACATGGGTTGATGTGACGGGGGAGATTGTTGGGCCTGAGGCCAGGTAACAAGTCTTCGGGGTCACATGGGTTGATGTGACGGGGGAGATTATTGGGCCCGATGTGTGACGGGGGAGATTGTTGGGTTTAGTCCCACATCGGTAATTGATGGTGGGGGAGCACGACTTAAAAGGTGGGGGCGGTCATCACCCATCAGACTAGTCTTTTGGGTTGTGTAGGCCCAGGACCTAAAGTTGCTCAACTTTAGGTCCTGGGCCTACACAACCCATCGAGCAGAAGGTTTCAGTATTGGATCGAGAAGACATGTGGAGGAGGAAACACGAGGTGAGGATCGTGCATCGACAGGAGATCGTCAGTCGTGGCGATGAGATCGATGGCGACAACGAGGACGTTGCGGAGGCGACGACCTCACTCGCGATCAGACCGACGATGGCGGAGCGTGACCGGAAGACGAGGCCGAGCGTGGCCGAAGGCGTTCGGAGAGATCGGAGGGGTAGCGCCATGGACAGTGCGCTCGACGCACGCGGCGATCGCGGATCCGCGGCGGCAGGGAGGCTAGTGATGGAAGGGCGAAGCCGGTGAGCGTGGCGCGGCGCGGCGGACGTGCATGGCCGATGACGACGGGGTCGTAGACGGTGAAAACGAGGGCTGCGACTGCGGTGCGTGCGGAGGCACGGACGAACAGTACGGATGATGTTCTTTGCGTACAACTTGAACGGAGTCGAGCAAATCGCATGGATCGGAGAAGACGCTTTCATGCGGCACGATTTGTATACAATCATCATGGCTGCATACATTAAAATATAGGATGGCTAGTGCATGGTGGTCGTCAGGCATATGCACAAGCTGCATGTTACAGTGCTGAGATTAAGGCCCTGTTTTTTTCAGCTTAGGATTATTATAATCCAACTTATTGAGTCAGATTATCATAAGCTGGATTATTATAAGCTAGAGCAAAATAAGCTGTGAGCTGTTTCTTTCTCTAGATTATTGGAAACCTGGATTATTGAGTTTGCATGGCTAAAGTCTAGAATGCCCTCAACTATTTTTTTGGATGCCTTTGTCATCATTCGGTGACTTTATACAACAGATATAAATTTGATGTAGATAAATAAAAATTTGACAAATATTTATAATTATACATTCATGAATATTTCTTCCACATATATATTAGACTTAAAACCAAATTATTATCTCCTAGCAAATAAAGCATCAGCAATACTATCACGGAAGGCATTTGCGTCCCCATCTTCGTCTCCCATGTGACTGGCATTCCCTTGAGATGAAGGCATCGGCATGTAGTTTTCATCATTATCACACAGATCAAACTCTTCATCATTCAATTTGCTATCTCGAATAAAATTATGCAGCACCATGCAAGCATGTATTATTTTTGTTTGCTTGAGCATTGGATAACTTGGTAAGTCCAATAGAATTCTCCATTTCATTTTTAAAACACCAAAAGAGCGCTCAATCACATTACGAAGCGATGAATGCAAGTGGTTGAACACCTCCTTCTTGCCACTAGGACGTGGACCCTCTTGAAATTCCGGTAAATGGTATTTGGTCCCTTTATATGGAGATAGATATCCTAGTCAATTTGGATAGCCCGAGTCAACAAGGTAAAATTTCCCTGTTAGCATAAACATAAACCATGAGACATTATTTTATAATTGATGCTAGTTCGACGAGACTATTAAACGGATAAGAGAAGTTACCAGGTGGTGGATGAGGGAAGATAACGGCATATTTGCGCAAAGCATCATTGAACACCCTCATATCATGTGCCGATCCAGGCCACCCCGCAACAATTAATGCAAACCTCATGTCAAAGTCACAAATGGCCAAGACATTTTGCGTCGGATATTTATTTCTACCCACATGTTGAACCACCTTTGATGCGGGCACAACTATTGGTATATGTATCCCATCTATTGCACCTATGCAATTGTTGAAATGGGGCTCAAAACCGATCATCAAGTAGTCTTGGGTGAATAGTTGTGAAGTTTGGGTCTCTAGGTTTGACAAGATCTTTTGAAAGGAGATAGATACTCTGCAGCACTTCATTGAATTTTCTACTAATTGTTCCTTTTGACCTCTCAAATCGGTTCTTAACTTGAACAAATGATTGTGGAGCCCTAATGGTCCACAAAAACATTTCTAAAGCTTCAACTGAATCCATCTTACTAATTGACTTCAGACCATAAGATGAGACCAACAAACTATGTAACCTCTCAAAGAGTGGCCTACTCACTCTAAACATGTCATAACAATCTTGTGGAACTTCAAGGTTTCTCATAACCCAAGCATGACCCGCTAAATTAGCTTTTCTATACTTGGACTTGTTCAAATAATTTTCAGCATAGAACATACCAAATGATGTCAACACCGGTCCAAATTTTCTCATCATATCTAGTTGTCTGCTAGCAACAATAATAGTTTCATCCTCCTCCTCATCGTCATCATCACTTCCATACATGCCCATCTACAAACAATGCAACAAATGATATCACCTCAATAGTCACAGAAAGACCATGTTGATGGATCACTAAACAGTAGTTCATCCAATCAAAATTAAGGCGCCATATCACATGGCCAGGCAGTACATAAGTTCATGTGAATAAATAAGTAGCAATCTTGCTAATACATATTGTCTGACAAAGTAAAAACAGAGATAACTAGTTCATGCATATAAATAATTAGCAGTTTTCTACTGCTGCCCTTCCTTCTCGCACCATCTCTGCAACCAAGAGAGCCTTCCCGCCTTGGTGGTAAGAGTCTTGAACATATCACGATGTTCAGCTTTCACAAATAATCTTGTAGCCATGAAATGCTCCGCACTTCCTTCTGCTGCCCCACAATCCACCACCAAATACGTCACCTCCTTAATGGAATTGAACCTAAATTCACCTTGCATCACCTTGTTGGCAATATCACAATTGGTATCCATAGTGGTTTGAATACTCCTCATTATCCTAACCATGGGGTTCTTAACCTTCTTGTATGGACTAGTGGCGGTGCTGGAAGACCCTCGCTTCACTGGTTTTTTACCCAATGAGCAATCTACTGGTGTGTCGCCGAGGTCTTGTACATCACCACTTGCATCATCCCCTCCAGCATTTTCTCCAGGTGCACAAGCAGAAGAACCATCAACAGCAACAGTACCAAACATTTCATCCAACAATTCTAAACATTCTGGTGGTCCATGTTGTAGCTTCTTCCATTCAGAATGTCCCTAAAAATAAAACATCAAATCTTCAATTATTGCAAGCGCTTAAAATATTTTCATGAAAATCATGTACATGAGACATGAATTATTACCTTGGTGACTTTTTTCTAGTACTCAACAGGTGCAGCAACTGTTCCTTTTGCATGATCCCATCCAAGCCCTGTGTCGTTAAGGAGACCAAGCCAAAAGCTGTACATGGATTTCAGCACATCCCACCGGTTCTTCAGTTGTGTCTTATTGTGTCTTAGCCCTGTCTTTTGGAAGTACTTTTCGGCTATGATCTGGTACCCTCTAGTAGTCATTATCCCGATAGGCCTATTACCGTCTTCAATTTGTTGTACGCATAGTTCACAAAATATCCTATTGTGTGTGCTAGACCAATCTGCTTTATCAAGCTCCTCCTTCTATTTGATAAATCAAACACATCAAGGTTCAGATTTACATGTTGTTTTACACCACTAGTGTTTATATATTCACAAGTATTTCTATATTAGAAATGGTAAATACATGACCAATTAGCATAGACACATACACATTAATTTTTCATATGTAGTACACATACACGTTAAATTCAATTAGATTCAACCTAATCCTTGCAGTAGATAAATGCGTTAAACCTTAATTTTTGAAGTAGAGAAATGAAGTAGACGTACCATTCCATGAGGCGCCCTGTCCATTGTTTCTTCTGTGAAGTCATTGTCTGCACCAACTGCTCCCTCGGCGTCGCCGGCAACAGTTGCACTGTTGGATGGCCTTAGTGGCTTGTATGGCGCCTTGTTTCCTCGGCCACCACGTGCGGAAGGTTGTGTGGCCGATCTCTTACCACATCCAGGTCCACCACCATGCCCGCCACACCGTCCACGGCCTCTGCCGGGGGGAGACACATCTGCCACTGCCTGGAACACAGTGGCGCCGCGGTGCCCGGCACCGGCGCCATGGAAGACGGGTGATCCGCCAGAACTGCCGGCGCCATGGGGGGCGGGCGAGACATGGTGGCCGTGGACGCCGGGCGAGCCATGAAGATCGCCTATATGTCCATCTTCGCCGACGCCGTCGCCCCAAAATCCATCAGAGAAGCTGCCGGAGCCATGTAGGCCAGAGACGCCATGGTTGCCTCCTGATTGGGATCGCTTATTCACCACATCATCACGGTATCAAAATGCTTTCGAGAGGGAGTCCTCACCATCTGCAGGATCCATCTCCGTCGGAATGGGCTATGGACCTCGCTGCCGCACGCAGCACATCCCCGAGTTCGCTGCTGCCACGCGCCGGACGCCCTCTGCTCGCCTAGGCCGATGCCGTCGCACAGCCCCCTCGCCTGCCGATCTTCTCGGTGGAAGAAGAGAAAGTGGAGGGGAAAGGGGATCTCGCGACTCCCGCGCAGGATACGAAGCGGTCACACGGTCAACGAAAAAAAGAAACGAAGCGGTACGCGGTGGCAATTCAGGTAGATAATTAGAATTAATCAGGGGCAGTGGATCTTTTGCCATCTAATAATCCAGAAAAAGCTCCCTTTGGTGAGCTTATTGGATTACAATAACCCATAATCTAGATTATAATAAGCTGTAAAAATAATCTTCCTGTTTCTTTCAGCTTACTTCTAATAAGCTGGATTATAATAAATCCTAAGCGGAAAGAAACAGGCCCTAATGCATGGGAGGCTAGATGCAAGCAGGTGCATAATTTGTGTATGAGCGTGGTGCGGCAGGCTATTTGCTGAGAGGAAGTTGGATGTGAGGAAAACACAACAGAGGTCTAGGCGGACACGGTGGCTGAGTTGTATCTTTTTCTGTGGCCATTAGAGTCAAGTTGTGCAATCGGATTGCATAAGTCCATCAGAGTCAGACTCGGTTGTTTGGAATTCAGTTTGACTGGGACTTTCTTGGGCAATGGTAAAAGCTGGCTTGGGAAGATTCGATTGGCACAAAATTGGCAGAAATTGGCGCAAAATAGTGACTTGGCGAGAAGGCTCCTTGGGAACTCTGTAGAGATAGTCTCACGGTGACGAGGTTGCTCAGCAAGGTGGCGAGGTATGGCTCAGGAACAAGGAGTACGCGAGAGTGTTGGCCGGACCGAACCAGAAGCAGGACGGAGGTAGACCGGCCATGTAGCAGATTGGTTGGATCGGTGCGGCAGTGGCAAACGGGTGGTTTGCTATGCGAGAAGTCCTGGGCAACAGCGGGTCAAATATCGTTGATGGGGTCAACGATACTGTTTGGCAGTACAGGATATATCCAAAATATGCGGGTCGGCATGATGGGATATATGGAAATCTGCGTCACTGAAGGAGTAAGAGCGAAGGCTATCATGGTAATTCTTCAAGTGATTCGAGGCGATGGTGAATTTTCTCAAAATATCATGGATTCAGTCTACAGATGCAAGAAGCGTGGATGTTGGATTTGTTAGCTTGGTTCATAAGACAACAAGGAAGAAAGGGTTCAGTTCTTCATGCCTGGTGAGTTTGATTTGTCTATTTAGTGATGACATTGGTTATCTGGCCATGGATTAGATTGAATCAAATCAAAGACGGAATGTGGAGGTGAACATGGTCTTTGGGGAGTCTATGATGGGACAGCTAGGAAGGAATCCAATTTCGCTTGGCAAGACGACCGTGATGATAGATGAGAAGGCGGAGCGCTGTTGCAGGTGGAGTCAAGAGGAAGAAATTACAGGGATAGTGGAGTCTCTTGAAGGCGGTGAGTCTGGTGTAGGCTCGTCGGGCGGTTCGTGGTGAAGCTGCAAAAGGAAATAATCCAAGTCTGGAGGACAGGTGGATCGGCATGGTGATTCTACTACTTCTAGGTGACGTATATTTGCCAAGGTGGAGTTTGTTAGAATATGTGTCGAATATACTAGTCCTATTTGGTTACAGTTGGACTTAGAGTTGTAATAGGTGTTAGGGGTGGAGTTAGAGTCGGACTCTGTAACCCAGCAACTCTCTTAAATAGAGTGGGGGGCACCACGATGTAACCATGACGACTACAATGTAGCGTAGACACGCAGGGAGAGGATGGCAGCGTGGCCATGGACTCGTAGCGGCTAGGTGCTATGTTGGTTGGGGAGGAGCACCCATAATTAGAGCCCCGGGGATGTAGGCTTCGGCTGAACCTCGTTAACAAATATCGTGTGTTCCTGTGTCGTCATCTGGCAAGTCTTGGGCGATCAACGACTGAAACGATCGGGAAGGTTAGTCGTCGTTCCGCTATATCGACTAACTTTTATAACAAGCTCGGCACACACCGCTGGCTCGGCCTCCTCCAGACCGATAGCTCTATGAACTATGAAAGCCACCCCAGGGCTCTCTTTCTCCCCCCTAGCTTCCACTCCTTCACCATCCCTAGAGCTCGCCGATCGCTTCCACCACTCCGCTCTCGTCCACCACGTGGCTCGCCCGAGGTGCCGGTGCGTTCCTGGCGACTGGGGCGAGGTCGTCTTCCCTTACCCCGACCTTAATTGGTTTGCGCCGAGGCCGGAAGATTACTTCCGCTCCGCTGGCATTTCTTCACTACGCGCCCTTCGTCTCGGTAGTCTCCCAATCCTTTTTCCCTAGCTCATACACCTTCCAAAGGCTGCTAGCTAGCTAGCTTACCGCTGTGTCTTGTTGCTCGCCATATTTCCCCACACTCGTGTTCACCTGGTTACGCCGCTAATTCGCCGTTGGCCACCTAGATGCGCCACGCCATGCCATGAGGATGCTTGAAATGGTATCATGAACCCTAGAGGATGCCCTAGCCGCGAGCCCGTGACGAATCGGTCTTGCGTTTGCTCCGGTGAAACTTTCCCCTTTGGCTTGCCGGCGGGATGCGCCGCCGCCGACCACGGGTTCAATTCATTCTGGGCTGCTGGGTGTGCACGCGAACCGGAACGTCGACCATTGTAGTTGTATACATTTAACAAACTATACTTCTAGAAAGTCCCTTATGGAAAAAAAAAACATTAGCTTCTCTTAAAGAAGAGTTTCTCTTATAGTAACAATTCTAGTTGTAAATGAGATTTTACATGTAGTACTATTCCATATATAATTTTTTTTGGAGACACCAAGAAATAGAAAAATACACACATTAATTGTCTTCACTTTATCCAAATACAACTTCACAAGCTACCTGTCACACCCTGAAGTTCTTTCCCAAGCCTAAATTGAATTTATAATCCACCAGAGAAAATATGGGTGTAAAAGCAAGAGAAAACCCTAATGAATTAATGCAAATAATAATCGGATTTGGCATGTGGAATTTTTCTTGAGTTCTACATGTCGAAATACGCTAACACGATTTTTAGTGGAATTTTCAGAGCTCTAGAAATAATTTTAACCAATTAAAATTGAGCACAAGCAATATTTAATCCCTGAAAATTCTTTTCCTTTTTTCCTTTTTCCTTTTTTTCCCCTCCTTTTCCCCAAATGGGCTGCCGGCCCATTTCCTCCTCCTCCCGCGCCCCTTCCCACATCAGGCCGGTCCACTTCCCCTTCTCCTCCCGAAGTCCAGGCCGCCTCCCCCTATCTTCCTCGGGCGCTGACAGGTGGGGCCCACCTGTCAGTCCCTTCCCCAACCTCCGGCCGCCTCCCCAAGCCGGCGACAGCCGCGCCGCGCGCGAGCTGCCCACCTTCTCCGCCTTCCCCGCGCCCCACCCCCGCACGCCCCGCCTTCCCCGCGTCCACGCCCTCACTCCCGCTCGCGCCCACGTTACGAGATGGTCGGGATTCAAATTCGAATCCCGCCTCTCTCTCTCTCTCCCCACCTCCAACTTCCCCCACTAACTCCGGCGAAATCGAGCCACTCCCGGCCGTTCCCGACCTCTCCGCCCCTATATAATTCATCCCCGCATCCTCCTCCTCATTTTCCTTTTTTCTGCCGGCCTCTCCCGAGCTCCCCATCGCTCCCGCACCGTGCTCCCACCCGCCGCCGCCTTTTTTTCATTGCTCCGGCCGCCTCTAGCCGCCGCTAGGGTCGCCGCCGCACCGCGCCGTCGCCGCCGTCGGGTTCGCGTGGCCGAGCTCCACCTCGTCCACCCCTCCTCCGTCGAATTCCGCCATCGGAGGCCGCCGTCCGCCGTGCGCCGGTGAGCCTTTCCATAGCCGCCGCCGTCGGCCACGGTTCCCGCTCACCATAGACTCCCTCTCTCCCTCTAACCTGTCTCTTTTTCTCTCTTAGGGTGTCTCGGAGCCCGTCCGCCGTTCACCGTCGTTTTCCCGGTCGTCGCCATCGCCGTTCGCCGTCATCTTCCCCCGCGCCGGCCAACTCACGGTGAGGCGCCCCTCCTCCTCTTTTCCCCTCCCTCTCCCTCCTAGCGCCGAGCCGGGTCGGGCCGCCGCTTCGGCCATGCGCCGCCGCCTTCGCGCCGCTGTCTTCTGCCGCCGGTTGCCGTCGCTGGCGACGCGCGCGCGCGCCGCCGCCCTTGCCATGGCAGGCCGGCCGGCGTCTCGCCACCCCCCCTTTTTGGAGCCACGACTGGTGGGGCCCGCCTGCCAGCCGCACCCCCTCCCGCCTTGTGCCACTGCCAGTAGGGCCCACGTGCCGGCGCCCCTCCCTCTCTCTCTCGAGCCGCTGACCTGTGGGGCCCGCATGTCGACGCCGCCTGCCCCCCCTATGACGTCAGCCCTAGGATGCTTTATTGCGCAATAATTCATTAAGGACTTTTCTTTACTAGTAAAAACACAGAGAATCTTCTAAAAATCATAACTAATTCATCCGAGCTCCGTTTAAGTCCATTCAAGTCTCAGTAAATCAAGAAAAATGTGTAGAATCCATTAAAAATGGTTTTGTTCTCTGTTTCAGTAGTCTTATAGCCTGTTTGTATTGTTTTCTTTGTATGTCGCTTAGATTCCGGCTCTCCCGACGCTCCGGTGTACTTTGAGATAGTCGTCGAGATTCCTCTAGCAG
Organism: Oryza glaberrima; assembly: GCF_000147395.1. NCBI lineage: Eukaryota > Viridiplantae > Streptophyta > Magnoliopsida > Poales > Poaceae > Oryza > Oryza glaberrima. The sequence goes on along the minus strand of NC_068327.1, from coordinate 31,207,499 downwards.
CAGAGCAAGGCAAGTCATGCTTGTCACTTGAACATGTTGATCCTATATTGCAAATGCTCTATTGTTTTTCTTCAAATACTGCATTGTTTTATAATATTACTGTGGAATGTTTACCTACTGTCATAGCCATGCTATTTTGTACCATGTTCCTTTGTTAGCTTGGGATATAACATGACTAGAGATTGGACTAGGGAGTGCTTAGCCATGCTTAGTTCAACTAGCATACAATGGGGGAAATCATATTAATGTATAGACTGTAGGTCCTTATGTTAATGATTGGATTAGTGTCACCGTTCTGGTGTTGCTTAATTAAAATATATTAAATGGTGGGCTGTGGGTGCATGATTTTAATGGTCGCGCCCATGGCAATTAAGGACCGGTTCGCGGGAAACCCTGGAAGAATTCCTCGTACTTACCACAAGCCAGCGTGGGCAACGGTTGGGCTTGTAGTGTAGCTTTCCTCTAGCCGACGCATCCAGGCAAGGGTGGGCATGATGGAGTTTGGATGGGCCCTGCGACGGCCTATGCGGCTTTCGGATTCACCTAGGCACGAGAGGGGACTGCCCGCTGCCTTGCGAGGAGTGGGGGTGAAACCTGAAGTGTGGTGTGCTTGGTTAGAGGGGGTTATACGAAGGGTCCTGTCACGGCCTCTTTCCGGTATGTCGTGGTGGCATGTCGGCGCATGGAAACATGTCGTGGGGCTGTGTCTTGTGGGTACAGTTGTACACCTCTGATCAGAGTAAAACTATTCGAATAGCCGTGCCCGCGGTTATGGGCGATCAACCAAATTCACCGTGATTAGACTCACCCTAGACTAGTCTTTTGGAATTGAATAGTATAGGTGGATGGTTGGGCCTGTTGCAACGTGGTATAGCGTTGGACAGTGGATGATTAATATTGATTAATTATTACAACTGTTTACTACTTTCAACTTCTGGTTATAAATGCCCGCTTTATGCAAATGAACCATTATAGCTATCCCTTGATAATTCCCTGCATCATACCCCTATTCCGGTATGACTTGCTGAGTATAATGGGTAGTACTCAGTCTTGCTCTATTTTCCCCAAAACCCCAAAGTTTGAGTATGCGTCAGATGGTGGCTTCTCCGAGGAGTAGGCTTTGTATGTGCCGTCGAGGATGCCTGTGGAGTGGTGTTCCCGCTGCGGTGCAAGTCAAGGCTTAGCTCTAGTTATTTTTTTATTTTCCGCTGCATTTATGTAAGACTTTTATAATGCTTGTAAGACGTGGATCTGTATGTCAACTTTGTCGTTTGTGTACCCCGGCCGGTCCTGGACGGGGATTTTAATGCACATTCTACTTGGAATTCTATTCGGGAATTTCTGGGCGTGACACTACCAAGCATAAGTCTTCTCAGATAGTAAAACAGTTGAACTAGACATGAAGACATATACACGAATAGGGCGCGTGTCATGGGTGCACCCTGCGCCGCGTGGGCCTGCTTCTTCAACAAGAGACGCCGCTCCCACTCGCGCTCTTTCACGACTCGCCGCTTCAGCTTCCTAAACCGAGCGGGCATGCGACGGTGGAAAAGCTTCTGCAGACCTGCCTCAGCGGCCTCCAACTCCTCCCGCCGCGCCGAGTACTGAGCCCACGTTAACAAGCCGTGCTGCTTGATCCACTCCTGGAGCTTCCGTCTCACCTTGGACATCGCCGAACCGAGCGCGACGAACTTGAAATACCGCGTCTTCCTGATGTACTTTTGGTTTCGCCGTGACCACACGCCGAACCGGTTGCGCACGACGATGTCGCAAGCGTGGGCGTGGGTCCCCAATCCTGCGTACATGTGCCGCTTCATCGCAAACGCCCGTCTCCCTTTGGGCACCGGTGAGCAGCGGTGGACGGGCTGTACTCCGGCTGCTTGTTTCACCTGGCCGATCTCCATGCTTAGATTGCCCTAGCTGGACCGGATGCAGACGAAATTAATAACCCCTCTCACTTCTTTCCTCCTTGCGTACTCTTTTGCTTATCCATTGCGGATGGATAACTAATTAACTAACGAGACAAAGTTGTAGTCAGTATGCACATGTAGATCAACACCGACTATCTAGATCGATGTAGGTGACTAACCGCTGTTAACTTCGATTAGGATAATTTCACACAAATTTTGACAATTTGACCTTTTCCAAAAACTAATTTTATAAATAAATCGTGGCCAAAACTTATTTAAAAAATGACGTTCAGCGGCAAATCGTATGACGCTGAATTTAGACACCCCAGCGCCAAATAGCACGACGCTGAATGCACGTTGGCACACCGACTGAGCCTCTCATCCACGGTGGCACGATATTCAGCACTAGTTGACGTGGTGCTGAGGTGTCTAAATTCAGCGCCATACGATTTGGTGCTGAACAAAAAGGTTATTTCTAAAATAAGTTTTGGCCGCGGTTTATTTGTAAAATTAGTTTTCGGAAAAGATCAAATTGTCAAAATTTATGATAATTTCAAGTTCTCGTATATACGAGCCACTAACTTCGATAGTTCACTTCTCTCCGCGCTAACATTGCGAACATGTCACAAGTTTGCGCACTCACTGTGTAAACTCGCCATGAGTTCATATCATATCTTCGCTCCGTGATAACTTGTATCAATTATTTCAAAATATGTATATTGGACTTGAAGAAAAGTAAGTAGGGGTTTTGCGTCTTCCTATATACACGCTTAAGGATGGTAGTGCCGAAAGTTTAGTAGTGCTGGTTTAATTTCCGTCACTGATGAGGAGTTTAGTACCACGGTTTCCTTCCGTCCCAGAATATTCAATGTACATCTTAACTTCTCAACGGGCCGGGGCTTATACATGATCAGCACTTCAGCAGCCGATGGCCGCGAGAAGAGGAAGCAGTACACCGCCCGAAATAAACTTAATCATAAAATTATTAATTTCCTAAAGCCCAAACGGGCAACTGGTAACTGGCGCCGTGTGGCGTCGTCGCGCGGCGGGAAGCGACTGATCGAAGCCGAAGACGTACGTACTGGCGTTGTGGCCCGCGTCGTCCCCTCACCTAATCACCGGCGCCATCATTTGTCCATAATTGACCGGCCGCGCCGCGCAGCTGCTGCTGCTGCCACAGTGCCAGTCTACCCGGCGGCCAAGGCTCTTCTGACCGCCGCACATGACCCTGTCTCAACTCTCTCCCTCTCTGTCTCTCTCTTGGGCTCCTCCGGCTACCTCCTTGTCCCGTTGCTGCATTATGCGCCACTGTTAACCTAGCTAGCAAAAATAATGGAGACATCTACCCAGAGTTCAGAGAGGTTTGCTTTGGCTTTGCATGGCTATGTGGCTTGAACCATACAAGCAGCAGCTGGCCCGAACGATCGAGCGCGCGCGTGCGTGGAACAGGAAATGACAAGGGGAATCGATCAATCGATCCCCCATTTTATCAAGTTGATAGAGTCAGCAACCTGCAAGCTGCAACCACTCGCTTCTCGGTAAGCTGGTTACTGATCACCTTTTTTTTGTCTCTTATGCAGCATGTGTATGTTTATGTCCAAGTTGATGGACAATGGACACTCAACTGGTCATCATCAGTTCACCCAACAAGTGTGCACCGTCTGCTCGATAAAATTCTGGGTGAAACCAGGGGCTCACATGCATGTGAAACTGGCAGGAGTAGTACCCACTAGTACATGCTGGAGCAGTAGAACAGCCGTTGGCCACGTGTACTGTGGTCTATGGTCCACAAGCCATGCACAAGAGTTAAACCGTTGCTTTTCTTTTTCTCGCGCGCGTTCACCGCGAAAAGAGCCCGTACGACCGGGAGAATCCTTCACCAACTTGCAAGCATCAAGCATCGCCAATTCGCCATGCGTGGGCGTGGGCGTGGGCCAGGCCGGTCGGTCGCGTGTGATCGTCACTTAATCGTGGCCGTTCAAACCCGACGTTGCACGCGGATCTCGAGGAGATCAACTTTTTGTTGACTCCGTAAGCGAGGGACGCCTCCAAGTCCAACGGACTAAATTTTCCGTCCAAGGACGGTGATTCATCATTTTTTTTCTCTAACATATTGATGTCCACTTCTTTTGCGAGTTAGGCCTTATTTAGTTCCAAAATGGAATTGCTAAATAATTGTCGATAGTTTTTTATTTGCAAACCGTTAGATCGACATCAAGATGCGCACAAGCAAATTAAAAAAATCACATCCACACTTGGGGCATGGATCGAACCCACGATCTCACGGTGCATATGTTAACCAACTATAGTCTAGTTACAATGTAACTACGTTGTAATTATAGTGGAGTTACATTTGAAAGTTTTTCATCTAAAAAGTTGTCGACAGTTATATAGCTAATCTCTTCCAAAAACATCACATCAAATTTTTGGACACTTGCATGGAGCATTAAATATAGATAAAAAGAACTAATTGCACAGTTTGCATGGAAATCACGAGACGAATTTTTGGAGCTTAATTAGTCTATGATTAGCTATAAAGTGTTACAGTAACTCATATGTGCTAATGATGGATTAATTAGGCTTAATAAATTCGTCTCGCGGTTTCCAGGCGAGTTATTTTTCATTCGTGTTCGAAAACCCCTTCCGTCATCAGTCAAATGTCCGATGTGACACCCGCGAACTAAACACACCAGATTCACCAGATTTTTTGTTCACTCTCTTTTTGGCCACGAAATACGGGGAATATTACTACACTACGTACATTTTGAGGCGCTCATCATGCAGGAAAGAACACCGGTAAATTCTGAAAACAACATATTCAAATGGATATTGTTTTTGTAATACTAATCAACTAATATCAGAAAGCGTTGGTTCCATGGCATGTGTAGACATATGGACTGATGGACATACACATGTTTTCTTCCTTGAGGAGAAGCTAGCTAGCCAGGAGAAGAAATGGAATAGTCCATTACATAATGTCACACCACCTACAAGGATTGAAGGCAGTCAGTCAGTCAGGCAGGCATACCTTACATACAGCTATTATCTCGCACAGTACGGTATCTGCTGCTCTCCACTGGACCGCCCCTGCAACGCGTGATGCCACGGCCGAACGGGCGTGTCCGGCCGGTGCCGTGCCTCGGGACCCGGCCCACCCCGGCGCTGCTGCTGCTGCTGCGCGCGCGCGCGCGCCCCGACCCCTCCGGCCACGCCGACAATGCCAGTCGCTGCCCGCTGTGTCGCCGCGCGCCGCGCAGGCGAGGCAGGCACACTCTCGCGTTCCCGGACGCGGACGCGGACGCGCGCGCGCGCGCCACGGAACCGCGCGCCCCTGCGAATCCGCGGAGGAAGCGCTGCGCTGCGCCCGGTTGCCCATTCCCGCGGGCAAGGCAACCGTACGTACCAGCCGGCAACGACGCACCGCCGCACCGGTCCATATGTCTGCATCTGCAACGTAACTCTGCCTGTCCTCGCGCGTGTTCACCTGCCAAATGCCATAGTGTTTTTTCTCGTTGTTTTTTTTTACATACATGGAGAGCCACGATTGATTCATTGCTTGTGATGAGCAACGATATCAATAGGGGAGCTACGTCGTACCAGCTGAGCGTACATGTACACTTTGACCATGTGCAAGCGTTCAGAACAAAAAAAGATCAAAAGGTAGGCAGATCGGAAGCGTGCAAGCATTGCTTGTAGCATGCATATGGTCTCAAGCTAGCGCGCGAGTACTGCTGATGGCACGGGGCGGGAGCGTCATTCACGCGTGTTTCTCACTCATATTAAAGGAAAGCAGAGAATGCTCGAGCCAGTGGCTAGCTAGCTAGCTGCAGGCCGTTGAGGCCCTAGCTGTAGCTGTGGCTCTCTCGCACGAGGCACGTGCCAGGGAGTGGGAGCTGAGCAAATCAACAGGTAATGATGGTGATCATCACAAGCTCTGTCGGGCTACGTGGGAGGCCAAAGGCACTATGTACTTGTGTGTAATAGGCTGGTGGTCATTGGTCAACACTGCAAGGTTGACTGAGAGTAACTGCTACCGTGGTACAAAACTGCACATGCATTCGTATACACAGGAATCTTGATCAATTTCAAGCTAGTATTAGGTGTATTGGCTGTCAACGAGCCGAGGCGCGGCGCCGAGCTCGCTTGCCTATGCTTAAGCTCGAGCCGAGCCTACGAAACCTTCGAGCTTTTAGATAGGCTTGGGGCGAGCTTGACTATCGAGTTTGGTTTGTAGGTAGAACTATGTATATTTCAAGAATAATCTGTTTAAAAAATTAATTATTTTTAGTTCATCAAATTAATAAAAGAGAAAATGAATAAAATAAACATATGATGCCAATACAAGATACTTTATTTTATAGGATACTTACAAATAGTATATTTGATACATAATTTATTAAATAAACAATAAAAATAATATATTGATACTTCATTTTATAGGATACATACAAATATAGTATATTTGATACATAATTTATTAAATAAACAATAAAAATAATATATTGCTATGCTCGTTGGAAGATTGAGCTCGTCTCGATAAAGCTCGTGAGCTTGAAGAGAGGCTCGGGATCGGCTCGACTGGAGCTCGAGCCAAGCTTGAATCGAGCCTAAGATGAATAGAACTCGAGCAACTCGCGAGCCTCAAGCTTTTTTGACAGCCCTAGAAGTATATACAAAATATACAATGTAGGCTAGGTCGATCTTCAGACCATTTGGCAAATTAGTTTATGTGTATATGTATATAGTACACATTCATTTTTGAAATTTGAATTTTCCAAAATGCGTGGACTGCATGCGTGCGTGCACTGTGTATCCGTGTGTTGATGGACATGTTTTTGAATAAGCTGAGACATATACATGTGTATATACAGGAAGAACCCAAGAACAGGAAGAACCCAAGAACCCAGAGCTAGAAAGCCTTTGAATACTCTTTCGGGGAGTGGTGTTGACATTTCGGTGATGCAATTACAAGCACTTTTTGGCTGGCGAGCTAGCTAGCTTGTCATAAAGGACATTTTGATTCTTGTAGCACTTGCTTGCGTCAAGTCATCCAAGTCTCATTCCTATTCTTCATCCTTTCCAAGATGGAAAACGTTTAGAAGTTTGAGCTACTATCTACTGCTAGCAGAGGTATGTGTGTAGAAGACCTTTAGTTTTGGGGCAGGTAACTGCAGAACAGTAAAACATGGAAGAGGGGCTAGTAGATCGCAGGTGACTAGATGAGGTTATATTTGGTGTGGTTTTAATGAAGGCTTTCTTCCTACAAGCCTTTCACAGACATTCACTGACTTTAATTTACACTAAATTGGTTCATTTCACGAGGCAAAATGGACTCCATACACTGCTTGTCTTAAGGGGAAAAAAATGTAAATGAATGCACTTTTTTTAAGCTATCGCACTTCAATGCTGTCTTACAAACAGTGAACAGTAGGAGTACTGTATATGTAGTATTACACACAAGATCGTAAAGCTATACCTCATCTCTTGATATATATAAGGGCACTTCAATGCTGTCTTAAAGAGAATGAATATGCTCAGGTCGGATCAGAATTAAAAGCACCGACCGATCATGTCCTGAAAGTGTATTGATCACTGCTAATGAATACTCCATATAAGTATACCATTTTTTTCTTTTCATTTCCGAATTTTGACATTCATCTCGTGTGAGCCCATTGTTAGAAGAGTAGTCTTTTCCTCAGTTCTGAAAATATGAATTTTGCCGTTCATCTCTTCTGAACTTTTTTTAGAAGAGTACTTCCTCAATTCTGAATTTCAGATGAAAAGTAAATTTTCACCACAAGCTTGTCCAAGACATTCCAGGCCCTGAAGAGACGAGAGAGAGCTAGGGAGAGAAGGGGTGCACTTCACGAGGCATTTTGTGGGAATTCAAAGCAGTGGAGTGAGTCAGCTGTGGCCTCTCTCTGAGCGAGGAAAGTGAGAGATGCGCGCAGCTAGCAAGCAGCAGCAGAACTGCAAAGCAAAGCAAAACCCAGCCCTTCACTGGCTCGAGCAACGTAAAGAAAGGCCGGGGGCTGGACGTAGAGTAGCGCAGTTATTGGGCATTAGGGCACCCGCTGTGCCAAATGGGGCATGTCACCATAAATTGCCATTACTGCCCCTGTCCTCGCTTCCCTGCCCCATCGATCCCTCTCCTCTTCAAAACCCTCGCATCCTTCTCCTTTCTTGCCCAACGATCCATCCATTGCAGCGCGCTGCTAGCATGTGGTATCACTGCTAGCTGCTGCTCTTTCATGGCTCGCCATGTCCGTGCTCTTCTTCATTAAATTCATTGGCCATGGTGGCTTGTGGGGAATGTTGGCTGGCTCGAGGCATCCACATCTTAATTCCTCTCCGGCGATCGAGCCGGCTCGGGCGTGTGGAGGCGTCGGACCAGGCTTCATTCCTCGCAAGCCGATGTATCCATGGCGTCTCGATCTGTAGTGTGTGTGTATTTGCTTGGATTAGGTTAAGGGGTTTGTTGTCTGGCTCGAGGCATCCGGGACTCCGGTTTCTCCTTTCCTACTGGAGGCGCCTAGCTTCCGGCGAGCTCGGAGCCTCGGACCAGGCTTCAATCCCTTTAACCATGCGGCATATTGTCCTGTCAATTCGATGATCTAATCTTCTTTGCGATCGATCACCGCGCGTCGTCGTCGACCTCACACTGTCTAACAATCCACTGCCGACAGACGGTAAGCTTAACATATGCTCTCTGCCTCTCTTGGCTTCATCCCTTTGACTGTTTGACAATTGATCTACCGCATGCTAGGTTATTAGGTAGTTTTAGATCGACGCCCAATTGCTCTGCAGTTAGCTCTTCGATCTGTCTTCGTCTAGATTGCAAGCCAGCTAGCTAGTACGTAGTTTCAGACAGCAGGTAGTAATTCAGCACGAACTTGCTTGGGAGTCTGAAGATGATTGATCAACATGCTAACACTACTGATCCATTAATTACGCATACATTTGTTCTTGCAGCGTTAACTAACTAGTAAGGGTTTTACTACTTACCTGCAAAAATGTATGTTTCGTCATTCTTTGATCTCCCTGCATGGTTTCTTGATCGGCAACGAAGAGAGATTACTAGATATGAGGGGAAGGAGTACCTAGCTAGAGGAGAAGTGTTTTTCTACAATACGCATTATCATGCAATCATTCGAGCTTCTAGGCGGAATGATGCGCGCATAATTGTGGGCAAGTGGCATATGCAAGCATCCAAGCGCACACAGCTGCATGCGGTGACAAATTTCTTTCCCCATGTCTTTTCCAACAACAGTAGGCCACTGATAATCCAGGACGTACAAGTCTTCTTGAGTGTGACAGGAGAGAAAAGAGGGGAGTAGCCCTGACGACATGGCACCTCTTGCCCTCCTTAAATACGCTAACCAGCCATAGAGCTCAACTGGGACTTATTACAAGTCCTTGTCACATCGAAAGTTTGAACACTAATTTAGAGTATTAAACATAGACTAATTATAAAACACATTCCATAACCTTAGACTAATTCGTGAGATGAATCTTTTGAGTCTAATTACGTCATGATTTGACAATATGATGCTACAGTAAACTTTTGATAATTATGGATTATTTAGGCTTAAAAAATTCGTCTCGCGGATTAGCTCTCATTTATGAAATTAGTTTTTTTATTAGTCTATGTTTAATACTCCAAATTAGCGTCCAAACATCCGGTGTGACAAGGATTAAAAAGTTTTAGCCCCATCTAAACAACCCCTCAGAGTAGCTAGCTAGCTCATGGGTGTCATGGTGAATAGAAAGAGATATACCAGTGTGTGTAGTTGTAGTCATTGTGAATATAGTAAATTCCACGTGAGTATAAATACTTTAACCAAACTCTCGCCAGTTAATATCTAAAATAGAGTATCACAAAATTATGGGTGTGTTTAGTTCACGCCAAAATTGAAAGTTTGATTGAAATTGGAATGATGTAATGGAAAAGTTGGAAGTTTGTATGTGTATTAAAGTTTTAATGTGATGAAAAAGTTGAAAGTTTGAAGAAAAAGTTTGGAACTAAACTCGGCCTATATACTTCAGAATCAAAACACAATGTTGCAAAACTACAGATTTGGCACCAATTTAGTATTGTAAATGTTACTACTTTTTTTTTCCTATAAACTTGGTCAAACCTAAAGCACTTTGACTAAGAAAAAAAAATCAAACTATTTATAATATGAAACAGATGAAGTATATAGGTATGGTTTGGGAAAATTTGCATCACTGAGAATATAGCAGCTATGTATGTGTAAAAAACCTCATAAATTGTCACACTGCTATAGCATTAGCTGTGTTAGCTAGGGTTTACAAGCTCAGGAGGAGGAGGAGGGCAACAAGAAAACAACAATAGAGAGTGGGGGGGGGGGGGGGGGGGGGGGGCTTTGGGGAGCATGGTATCTCTTGCGTACGTAGCTGGCGTTAATGGCAATGGCAGTATGGGCACACAACGCCGAGTACTATGTGTGGGCCACCTGTGTCTGTGATGGAGCACATCATGGGCCCCTGTCGCAGTGATCTCTGCTGAATACTGGTGCAGTGAGAGGTACGTACGTGCATGCTCACACTCTGCCATGCATGACCCTGTTCCACATGATACTATGATACTGATATGATCGCGTATGCATGGATGAGACAAATCGTTCATGCACCCAGCTTGTCCCTAATTATACACTGCAAATAACGAGTGTCTTGGCATGTTTTGTTTTATCTTTTTCGATAGGATTCCTTCCCGATACAGCATGCACATTTAGTACTCCTACATCAATATATATATCATGATCAGTGGCACATTGGCGAACTGGGCACCAATTAATTAGTTTTGCAGATTCTCTGCAGTTTGGACACTTGTAGGGGGCATATATTGCTTGTACGTTACAGTATGTTTTACCTCTGTGTGACGCTTGTACGTACGTTACTGTATACTCCCTTCGTCCAAAAAAAAAAACAAACCCTGAATTTCCGTGTCAACGTTTGACCGTTCGTCTTATATGAAATTTGTTTATATTTGGTATTTTTATTATTGTTAGATGATAAAACATGATTAATACTTTATACGTGACTTATCTTTTTAATTTTTTTATAATTTTTTTAAATAAGACGGACGGTCAAACATTACACACGAAAATCAGGGTTTTTTTATTTTTGAACGGAGGGAGTATTTTACATTTGTGTGACGGCGACTTGACCAGCTAAATAAACACACAAAGAAAATAGCGTCATTGTATTCTTGTCGAAGAGGCAGTCAGAGATCTTTCTGGCTTAAAGAAAAGGGAAATGAAAAGGAGGACGCAGTCAGATGATTACAGTTCCAAAAAAAAAAAATCAGATTGTTGCAGTACAGTACTACTACTGTACTAGTCCATGCTACTGCTGTACTGGACGTTGTATACTGGCCACGTTATGCAGCTGCTAGCTTGTGCCCCGTTTTTCCTGGGGCCGTGCGTGCGGACGTACGTGGGTGAGCTTGTGTATCACTGATGTCAGTACTACACTGCATGCCTCCTTCCCGCATACCAGGACACTACTGCATTATCAAGTCTCTGAGACTCTGAATGTAATGACTCAGGGGAGCCCCTCTCTCCCAAACACCCCCTCAAAGCAGCTATGCAGCTATGAGTATACTGCTAGTATTTGACTACTTGTAGTTGCAATATTTCTCGAGTATTCTGCAATATACTCAGGCCTAGTAGTCTAGTACTATATATGACTGCCATTTTGAGGTTGACCACTTTGTATACGTAGGTTTGATTACTTGTAGTGCTCCCAACTGGGGTCTGCAATTTAATAGCTAGCGCAAAATCCAATTGAACCACATCCGGTGAACCACAAAATAGCTGCTTTGACAAAATTTACAATTCAAATTAATCTGATGAATTTAATTTAAGCCATCGAATCAACATCCAAGCATGTACATGGCCCTTGAAAGGTGAATATGTTTCTCGATGCATGCATATATATGGTTCACCATCATCAACCAGCAAATAAGGAATAACTTGGAATTAAGCAGTGGGGATCACACTATCACAAACAATATAGTGGCTGTGTTTAGATCTAAACTTTCAATCCAAACTTTCAACTTTAATTTTTTCATCACATCAACCTATCATACACATACAACTTTTCAATCACATCGTACCAATTTCATCTTTGGAAGGAATGAAACACAGCCATTGACGAGAAAACTGGACTACTGCTTAAGTAACGAGTATTCACGAGCAGGCGATCCAAAAACAACGTAGCATCAGGCACAGTGGCCCGTCCCGTAAGGCACACAGACCAGTCGGCGTGATTTGATCAGGATGCTGCCTCTCCGATGGGACGCTCGCCTCGCACCCATGTGTGCCCCATCCCATGCATACCTGCTTGCTAGCATGCTTAGGCTGTGTTTAGATCCAAAGTCTAAACTTTATTTTTTTTCCATCACATTAATATGTCATATATACACATATAAATTTTTAGTCACATCATCTCAATTTCAACCAAAATCTAAACTTTACGTTGAACTAAACACAGCCTTACTCGTTTGTCCCCCCAAACTGTCTCTGAACCCTCTTTCAGGCCGGAGTAACAGTGTGCTAATTGGCCGGCCATTACATGCATGCATGCTGCAGCTATCTGACCCGGACTAATTTTACATCGACGGTAATAATCAAAGATAGTACTGGAGTACTATTGATATCTTAAGGTATTCGTCGAGATGGAAGCCAGAGAGAGAGAGAGAGAGAGAGGCAGAGTGCAGTACTGAGAAACATCCAATCCAATATCGTGGACAGGCAATCTGGCATCTCTTGAGTTTACGCAAACGGCAAACGTATGAATCCTCCCGTGGAATATTATAACACCGGTCAACTGTTTGCGAATACGGAGAGAACGTTATAATATGTGGTCGCGTCGATCATCGCATCCCTCCTGCCTTCGTCTGGTCTTGTCGCGCGCCACAGGCGCCGGAACTTGGATCGGAGTACTAGCTACGAGTATCATATGGTTCGTGCTCCCATCCATGCACCAGAGCCACGCCTGCCCCCGGCCGGTAACATGCATGCACTGCCGGAAAGGCTACGAGTCAAACACCCTCTGCTAGCTGCTCGTACTCGTAGATCGGTCAGTACAGCGACGACGTCGACGTACGTACATTTTTCAATGGTACTAGTAGAATTCTGCATGTCTGCTTCTTCTTCTTCTTCTCTCTTTAGCAACCAATATTACACAGTTTCACGGTGTAGAAGAGGGGAAAGATACTGACTTAGTAGCCATGTCAGATAAAATTGGTGTCAAAACCACCGAAGGATCTAAAGTGAACGATTTTTTAAGTTGAGAGATGTTATATATTTTATGATTGAAGGACAATTTTGTAATTCGATGACAAGTTGACGGACCTTCGGTTGTACTTTTTCCTGTCCCTCAACATATAAAAGGGCCATCCTACTTCGCTGCCGCACACGTAACAGGCCGGTGGAGAGTTCTACCTGGCCCAACTTGTGAGGTCGTCTGTTCATGGGCTATGCCACACCGTCCCTTGGGCCACACCGCTGCCTGACTCATTGCAGCCCAATCCGAAACACAGTTCGCGACTCTGCCACCAAGTCAGCGACAGCCCGCAAGGCCGCAAGCGCCAAGAGATCGTGACCGGGTCACAGCCCGCACGGCAGCCGAGGCCGTCCCGTCCGTTCTCTGCCACGCGGCCCAGTTCAGCTCACGTCGACCGTTGCGCCGGTTCGCCCTCTTTTCGAAAGGCAAAGACGCACCGCACCCCGTCAACCTCGCGGTTAACCAAAACCACTCCATGACATGTGGGCTCCATGGTATCCTCTGACCCACCAGGCAGTGACTCAGCCTCGAAACCAGCGCGTGGCAGAGGCAAAGATATGGTGTCTCTGAGAGCAAGTTTAATAGTTTAACTCACTACTAGCTCCAATTCATCTATAGCCAATCTAATAACTCATCCATACAATAGTTATATACTACACTATTAATATATGGTCCCACCTGTCATACACATATTGTGTCTTGAAGTCCGTGCTACAGCTGGCTATAAATCTGTAGACCACTGCTCTTTTCTCTTTTTATTTATCTTCTTAAAATATGTTTGCAGCTGACTTATAGTGTGCTATTGTACCTGCTCTGATGATACCTTTCCCTCCTCCCCTCGCTTGGCACAGATTCCCCCATCGCTGCCAAAAGCGGACGCCTCCAGCGTCCTCCCGCCATTACTCACCCAGCAACCGACTCGCTCCTCCCTTTCCGCCGCTGACCGGTGGGCCATCCCCCCACCCTCCTCCTCTCAGCTTGTATACCAGCGCTTCCGCAGAGTCACGCACTGCACAGTTGAAGCTGGTGGAGTGTGGAGTGGAGTGGAGTGGAATGGCGGGGGTGTGTGGCTCCGTCGCGGCGGCGGCGGCGATGGTCGTGGTTGTGATGGTGTCGTCGTTGCCGGGCAGCGTGGAGGCGAAGACGACGATCGAGCCGTGCACGGGGTCGGACTCGTGCTCGGCGCTGCTGGGCTACACGCTCTACGCCGACATGAAGGTGTCGGAGGTGGCCGCGCTGTTCGGCACGGACCCGGCGGCGCTGCTGGCCGCCAACGCGCTGGACTTCGGGGCGCCGGGGGCGGCGCACCGCATCCTCCCGATGGGCCTCTTCGTCCGCGTCCCCACCCGCTGCTCCTGCACCGACGGCGTCCGCAAGTCGGTCTCCGTGCGCTACGCCGCGCGCCCCGCCGACACGCTCGCCACCGTCGCCGACGGCGTCTTCGCGGGGCTCGCCTCCGCCGACCAGATCCGCAACGCCAACGCCCTCGCATCCGCGGACCCCGACGCGCCGCTTGACCCCGGCCAGAAGCTCGTCGTCCCGCTGCCCTGCGTCTGCTTCAACTCCTCCGACAACAACCTGCCCGCCGTGTACCTCTCCTACGTCGTGCAGGTCGGGGACACCGTGCCCGCCATCGCCGCCAGCTACGAGACCACCGTCACGGATGTCATGAATGTGAACGCCATGGGAAGCCCGATCGCCGCGCCGGGAGACATTCTCGCCATCCCATTGCCAGGTACATGTTCATCTCAAACTTTGCAAACGATATCGCAGATGAGCCGTATGGTTTATTGCATTGAGCTAACTGTTTTGAGCTAAAACTTTGCAAACGAGCATATTTTCTGCAGGCAAATTGGTTCGTCAGTATGTTTTTGTTCTGAATAAATAATAATCAGACAATGCATCATTGGGGATATAAACAGTATGCATGCTAGTGGACATTGCATTGGTGCCTTAGCTTTAATATTTGATTGCTTCATAGGCTGCTTATATTCTAGGGTTTAATTGATTAGTACAGTAAAGAAAATCACATCAGTTTAATGTCGGGCTTCACCATCTTGCTCGATTTTAGTCTTCCTCATGTTGGTCCGAACTGAACATTTGAAATTATGAATCTGTCGTCATTACAGTAGCCCAATTACTAGCTGCAGTTTGATGTTTGGTACTTCCTCCGTTTCATAATATAAGTATTTTTAGCATTACACACATTCATATAGATGTTTATCAATTTAAACATATATGTGTGTCTAGATTCATTAACATCTATATGAATGTGGCCAATGCTAGAAAGTCTTATATTATGAAACGGAAGGAGTATATGCGATGTTTCAATTCGCTAACATCGGAGTTAGATAAATAGAACTCTGTGTAGGCAATCGATTACTCTTCAATAGGAATTAGGAAGATACTATTGGAGAGTTATGCACGAACTGTTCAGTTTTCCTTTCTATTCATTCAGTGAGTTTCAGATTGTGTATCCTGTAAGAAAACATAAGCATCATATTATGATGAGCCTCTGCGTTTATGGACTCTATCTTTTGTTGATTGCTAATTCTTCTGTTCTGCCTTCTGTGACAACAGTTGGGCTGCATCATTTATCTTTTCTAAATATCAGCATTTTCTCCCTAGTTCTTCCAGTGACAATTGTTGCTTGTTTCTGTATCTTAGCATGTACATCTGCATTTCCCAAATCTGCTTCAGACCATGGACTAATTGTTGCAAATGGGACTTATGCACTTACTGCTGGAAACTGTGTGCAGTGTAGTTGCGGGCCAGGGAATCTCAAGTAATTTTCAGATTGTACCTTTTCTGTTTAACACGATATTATATGGAACCATTATTTGGGTCGTAATGTCTGTCTTCTCTTCTGTCTCAGTTTATATTGCACACCAGCTTCATTGACAGGGTCATGTCCAAGCATGCAGTGCAGTAACAGCAATGTTCTGCTAGGTAATGTAAGCGCTCGTTCCACCAGTGCAGGCTGCAATGTTTCTTCTTGTAGCTACGGAGGTTTTGTTAATGGAACCATTACCACATTGTAAGTAACATGTTGCTCAGAGTCTCTGTTTTTTCTACTTCTACTATCAAGTTGTTACATTCTACCTTCCTTTGCAGGCTGAGCACAGGTCTTCAATCCAGATGTCCAGGTAATTACTGTTGCTGTGAGCTTGTGGCCTGCAACTGGCTTACAATGCAGCAATATCGTGCATTTGAATTTCAATCTGCCTCAGATGTTAGTATTTTTCAGGTTTTTGAACTGGAAAAGCATGCATCCTTTTTTATTAAAAAAAACAGTAGTAAGTTGCATCAACAGAATTAACATCCCACCTGAATAGTTGCAAAAATTGCACTTTGTCACTTTGAATTCCAGAGCAACCTGCATCATACTTTGCGAATGAATACATTCATACCTTCGCTTTGGCTGAGCAGCAATTGTTCGTTCTATGATTACAAGTTCTTTAACTCGGCTCTTTTAGTCAGCATTGCCACTTTTACTTTGATACATGTCCACTGTTTTTTATTCTTCTTCTGCACGCAGGACCACATCAGTTCCCTGAACTCACTGAACCCCCTACCACGGTGAACCATGATTCAACGTTTCTCCCGCCATTATCGGCACCTGGACCTGCAGAAGCCGGCGGCGCCATTCCCCCTCCGAACTCAGGCTCACCATCAGTGCAAGGAGGGTCTTTCACACTGCCCAAAGTATCCACTGCAAATGGCCCTGCCGGAAGCGTTTCAGAGGCTCCTTGGATGAACAAGCCGCATCAGATCCTATCAAGTTTCATCTTGTGTCTACTACTTCTCTACTCGCAGATGTGAATTGCAATGTGTAGTCAAGGACCAATTCTGTAGTAATTGTAAACTTGAAGCCTCATTTAGGCAAGGGGAGGTGGACAGTATCATATCGGCGATGTTTTTGGAGCTTCTTTCTATGGGTATCAATTCATGCCATGAATTGTGGCTTTCTTTCATGACATCTTCCAGTTGTCGTCGTACTCGGTCGCATCTCTGAATATGGCCGAGTTTAGTTCCAAACTTTTTCTTCAAACTTCCAACTTTTTCATTACATCAAAACTTTCCTACACACACAAACTTCTAACTTTTCCGTCACATTGTTCCAATTTCAATCAAACTTCAAATTTTGGCGTGAACTAAACACACCCTATATAGCTTTGCAATCTTTGCATGAAAGGAGAGGTTTCAAGTACTCTCTTCTCTGACGACTGTCAATTCTGTCCATGTTATCATACATGACCATTGGTTGGCTTTTCTTTACTGGGGAGCCACGGACAAGCTCTTTTTCTTCGACCCCTCATCTGCCGGCGTCGAAAAAGATCTCGCTAGAGTGTTACGGGTAAATTTTTTTAACTGCTTGGAATCAGATCTCGTTGCTGATCTGTGGTCTACAAAGCAGTTTTGAGCCATGTGAAGTTAGCTTTCATGCTCTCTCCTTTTCTTCTAATTCTCTTTGGACTTTGGCCTCATCTTTGGTACCTTTCCGTCCGCGCAATGGTACTTTCGCTTTCAGTCTTTCAGTTGAAACTCATTTTCATCATGTAGGAGTAGCTTCTTGCCTAACGCACCACACTGTTTGATATGCAGTTCTGCACATTTCCAATGCTGAATTCCCTGACCAAAGTAGGGAAGCCAGTCCACTAACACGATGCACACCTCATATCCCAACCAACCAACGCATAGGACCAGCAGGACCATGCCACTGTATCAGGCAGAAGTGAAATGCCATTGCTCTTCTCTCTGAAATGAATTCAGATGCTCAGCTCCAGATAACATTTCGCCTTTCAGAAGCATCTCTGCAGGTTGCAACAAGTGTCTGCTCCTGTGCCGAAAGGACAGTGAATAGCTCCATGAGTCATGGCCCGTGGAAGGATCAATTGGCGCTGCAAATCGGAATAAAAATCCAAGAAATGCAGGAATATCCAACGGCGCCAGGCTTTCTGAAGAATATAGTTCTGCTGCTGCTATTGCTGATGCTATAAGCTGGTAGCTCTCGCCATTTGCTCCGTGTAAATACTGTCAAGTTAAGAGTGATACGCACGCTTTAGCAAGTGCTTTTATCGGCTTAAGATGCCAACCTCACGTGGTGATTATCCACTTTCGGTAATGTAGCAAACTAGCAGCTTATCTTCTTTAATCAAGAAGGAGAGCAGTGCCTTTCACATTTTCCTTTTGTAGATTCCTGACCAACCAACCAAATCTATGATGGTACGGAGTTCAGGATTAGTTTTTGTTCACTAGTTACTTGGATTTATCTCACATGAGAATAGCTGTTTTTTTTTTTATGTTGATCATGTGATTTACAGCACAAAAATTGATCAATAACACCACAAACATGCATAAATTGTGCCTGGTAACTTAGATGAAGCGTAGAGCAGGCAAGTTCCATCGTCCTACCATTTATTTTCAGATCAGCATAATTTCATATTTACAAAATAACATTTTCTTTAATGTGTCACAGTTCATTTAGCTACCGTAGCATCTCTCTATTTCAGCTATTGTACTTATCGTCATATTCAAATACTACCAAATATAAGTCACCGGTCATTTCACTCATTTCACTTTGGTACCATAGCAATTCAATAACCCCGCTGTACACACCTCATAAAAACACAAAAGTCTGATCTTCAGAGTTTTTTTTTCGAGTCTCTCCAGATCTTCGGAGTTTCTTTTTCCAGTACATGAATGGTACTGACAGGACCATAGTATAACACAGAGTCTTGTCTAAGGTTTTCTCTACCGACGAAGGATCGAGTATTTTTCAACCAGTCCAATCAGGCCAGATTCAAAAGAAGTTCAGAAAGCTAAACTCTTTTTCACGTGAACACGCAAAAAAAAATTGCACGTTAATATATTGAAAGGAAAAAAAAATTGTAACACAACGCAATCCACTGCCCGGAATCCGCACAATTCTGGTGGATTGTGATGAATGCCATTGGGCGTCCGGATCTCTTCCCTGCCTCTCAGAACTCCTTCTTCTCTTGGTGGTCGGCAGCCAGGAAGGGAGTGACGAAGCAGCTCCGTTATGGTTTCGATACAGTTGTGGTCCTAGCCGCTTGGTTCATATGGAAAGAGAGGAACAATAGGGTTTTTAACCAGAAGCAGTGAGCGTGAGAGGAGGTTGCTAGGGCAGCAGCAGAGGAGGCCGCCCTATGGAGGCTAGCAGGTCTACTCCCCGAGTAGATCATGGTTGTCGTGGTTGCAAAGTTGATGTCACGAGATTATAGCTTAGCCTCCTTTTCTTGCCTTTCTTTTTCGGTTTCTCTTTCAGTTGCACTGTAAAGCTGTCACAATTTCTCCCCAATCTTAATACAAAAGATGCGCAACTCTTTTGCGCATTCTCGAAAAATAAAAGCTACTCCAATCAGCGAGAGGGTAGAGGCGGAGCCACACTACACTAAAAAAAACACAAAAGCAGCAACGCCAGTGGAAGACCACAGACAATCCTCTGAGAGGATGGACTCAAAAACCATGGAGACCGAGGAGAGCGCCGAGTTGAAAACCTTAAAATTCCGCTCCTTTCACAGCTACTAAGAGACCAGAAGGACCAGAGAGTCGAAGCCGACACGAAGATGTTCAAGTAATCAGGCCCTAGAAGACGGCCACCGGTCCTGAAGCGAGCTGCCACGGGCCTCAAACTCTCAAAGATAATCCCAAAGAATAATCTGTGTTCACCAACTGCACACATCACCTCCAAACACGTACGTACGGACGTACCATGGCCGCCGGCGACGTCTAATCCAAAATTTCCAAACCAATGAACAATAGCCGGTTTGACACGACGAAGAAGCGACAGAAATGCAGATAGACGTGTCGAGGCCGATTGGCTGGCCTCTTGGACAATTTACGAGGAGTATCTGTCTAGCTGATGGCCTGTTGCTGCAGAAGTAGCAATTCGTGCTCTCCCTTTTCGTGGACAGAGAGAGCGATCGAGAGGTAGCAATTACGTGCTCAACTGATCAATTGACAAAGCATACTATACATTTGTCTCAAACTGAAGGATTCCGCGAGAAGATTTGTGGACTTGTTTTCAGAGATGCTAGGCATCATATGAAACACTGCTCATGACGCAGATCTCAGAAACTTCAGAGTTACTAGAGGATCACATTCACGGTCATTTTTCGTCGCCGTTGTAAACTAGATTTTACTACTACTTCCATTGACAGGCAGGGAAAACTTCAGAGCGATCCAATCTGTTCTTTTCTGTTAATGGTACTAAAATATTTGCGAAAATCTCATTTGGAAAAGTGTTCTTTGCACTAATAACTAGTACTAACAGAAGCACTTTTATTGCGAGAATAAGACGAGCCATCCAATGGCAACTCGTTACGCTGGCACGAGCTCTGAAATTCCGATCTCCACTTGGGCAGCACATCCAAATAAACAAGCTGCTTATGTTGTCATCTCTGTCCATTACTTTGCCCTGCAATTCTTCGTGAATATCGTTATCTGGAACCTGGATCAGAACAATCTAGTGGCAGCCAGATTAGTTGCTGCCATTATCTCTTGGTTAATTAAAGGCTAAGACAAGCTCAGGTTAAAGCGCAAAAGGAAGTGGAAAGAACAAATGAGCGAGCTGAGGATTGGTTCTGACTTCTGTAGGAGATGATAGTTGAAGTTAAAAAAGATTATACTTGAGACCACTCATGCATGCATCGAATGAGCTGAACTGCACTTTGGGTGATTTTTACGGCAGTAGTATATCTGATCTGATATTTGTTTACTCTGAACAAAGCAGATCAACTGCACAAATGGAGTGAGATCACGCGCCTCTGCTAGCCTTGCAGCTGGATTAGTACGGCAACTAGTACAAGTTGACAGTATTGTCAATATATACAGTTACATCTAGTGCTTCTGTTCGTTCACAGTGATCAGTTTTGTTCTTTTTGAAAAAAATCAGTGTTCAGTTTTGCGATCGGTGAAGATTGCAGGCATTTATTATTATTATTATTGAACTGAGCCACGAAGCTATATCATTATTGATCGAGATAAAATAGTTGAAAAATGAAAGTACGTTTTATATGATATAATAATTCTTGTGTCTACGCAGTTATACATGGGGAATATGCTGGAAATGTGCTAATGGAGAGAAGAGAAGTTGATACGGCAAGGGGCAAGAACCATGTACTTATCAAATTGCAACTGTTTGTCTAGCTTGTTTCAGCTTTCCAGATGAGTTTCTTTCTTGGGCTATGGTAATGGATGTACAAGCTTTTGTAAGCTTAATATATCATTAGGCATCTAGTGTTCACTTCAATTTGTACTTTCTACCTGAAAACTTTAATTGATTAAAATCAACTTGCATGGTGATATGATATCTGTGTATTGCTCAAAGATAAGTAGTCACTGTACATTACTATTATGATCATTAATCCTACTATACAAAGTCCAAATTGACTTATAGCTTTACATCTTAAATACATTAGAAGTCTTGGTGGCAAGAATACGAGTCATGACTTACATCCACTGAGTTGCAAGGACAACTTTACTGTATTCCCTCCGGTCACAGAAATAATGGCAGTCTAAAATGAATGTAATCTTACGGTGTTAATTTTCAGCTAAAAGAAATGTCAAATTTTGACTAATTCTAGTGTATAAATTTATAATTTGGATGTACACTAATGTACAAATAAGCCTGTCATAAAGACCACCACTTTTAGTGCATAAATCTATAATTTGGATGTACACTCATCGTATAAGTAATGAGTCTTTTACCTTTATGCCATTATTAAGAAAGTTGGAGGTTACGCATGTGCCACAAAAAAGTTTTGAGTTACATGTATACCATGACACAAATTTTCGTTTATCCGTGTGCCATTCCATCCACCTTCTGTTAGAGAATGAGCTCTGACATGTGGGACCCATGTATGAAGATAACTAAATTGCCCCTGAAGCATTTTCATCTCCACTACTCCTCTCCTCCAGTGCGCCTTGAACCCTAGCCGCCGCTGCCGCCGTTCGTCGCCGTCGCCGGCACACCGCCGCTCGTCGCCGTCGCCGGCACGCCGCCGCCGCCGCCGCCGGTCGTCGCCGTTGCCGGCATGCCGCTGTCGCCGCCTTGCCTCGCCGGCACGCCGCAGCGCCGCCACCGCCGCCGCAAAAGTGGATGAAATAGGAGAAGGGCAAAATAGATCTTTCAAACCTCTGTTAGTCTTCGTTAGTGCTGATTCCATCCAAAGTGGCGCACAGGTAAACGAAAGTTTGTGTCATGTCATACAGGTGACTCAAAATTTTTTTTAGCACACACGTAACCTTCAACTTTTTTAATGACATAGGGGTAAAAGACTCATAAGTAAGCCTGTCATAAAGACCACCACTTTTTGTTGACTATGTTAACTCAAGAACACCATTCTTCCGTGGCTGTTGGGTGGGCAGGGTGTAGGTTTGGCAATGTGCCCAGAGCCTAAGAAGAAGAAGGAAAACGATGAACTGCTGAAAGCCTTTTCGGGTTAAAACTGTTTTTGCCATAATATGGGGAGGTACACAACTGCGTCTCTTGCCTAGGCTTAGCCTCAAGTACCACCTATAAATTCACGTTAAAAATGAAGTAGTGGAGATTTTGGTTGTCAATTTGATTTGATGTATAGTGCAAAGAAAAGAAGGAAAAGAAAAGGAAGAGAAAGAGATCGAGAGACAAGATGCACTGAAGATCAGGTCCTGAGACGAGTGCTGTCACCTCTTCGCAAATTGCCTCAATGCTGAACCTATCCTGATTCAGTGATTCCTGATGGACACGACATGGATGAGTCGTCCAGAGGAAAAGAAACGCCGCACCGAGAAAACCAACAAAAATTAACCCTCATTTGAGATCATACATGCCCTTAATTGAAACCCATCGACAGTCAAAAGATAACTTTTCTCAAGACACTTATTAGTCAATCAAGATTCAAGAGCCTGGAAACAACAGTCAAAGTAGATCTTATACATACTAATCAAACTATTTTGCAACAAAGAACATATAGAAACTAACCGATCGATTGGGTTCCAGGAGATCGCCGGAGCTCCGGCGAGTTCGGGCATTCGGCACCAGAAGGAAGAGAGTCGCCGGCCTAACTGATAAGAGCAAGTTTAATAGTATAGCCCACTGCTAGCTCCAAATCATCTATAGCCAATGTAATAGCTAATTCATACAATAGTTGCTTACTAAACTATTAATATCTGGTCTCACTTGTCATAGACAAATTACGTCTTGGAGTCCATTCTGCAGCTGGCTACATATCTATAGTTTGCTGCTCTTCTCTCTCTTACTTTATCTTTTGCTCTTCTCTCTCTTACTTTATCTTTTTAAAATATGTTTATAACTAGCTTATAGCCCGCTATTGTATCTGCTCTAATACGAACAAAGAGGAGGGTTTTATGAAAAACAAGTCCTACTCTCTCCAATGGGATTGATATCGACCGTCAGATGATAATCGGACGATGAAGAGTGATCCAAGATGGTCGCGATCCAAACTCTCGGGAGTATTCTCAACGAAAACGTCCTACCTGCACTCGAGTCCAACCAATCTGAACTGCAGAGTTTGATCGAACGGCGAAGAGGTATTCTAGTCAGATCGCTACCATTAATCGCGACCCAATTCTCAGGGGTTGTGAAAGATAATTCGACGAAAACGAGGGTTTCCTGTGTAAATATACCTCCACCCCCCTCAACTCCTCTCTCTGACAGGTGGGCTCACTCGCTGACCCGCAGTCAACGGCGGCTTTCACGGTGAGCTACCGCCGCCGCTGCCGCGACTCCTCGCCGTGCCGGCGTTGGTGAGAGGTGGGCCTCGCCGGCAGGCGGCAGAAGCAATCGCCTCGACCTCGAGCTCATGCCTAATCCCTCTTGATCAATCAGCGGCTAATTAATTCGTCTGGCTTAGCAATGGACAGAGAAGCAAATCGAGCTATAAAATGTGTGAAGAGAATATAATAGCTATGAACTGTGAGTTCAACTGATAATTATACATACATAAGTCGACCTGTCAATTCTATCATACATGCGTCTATACAAGATCGATCAAAAAGATCAAGAAGAAGAAGGGGAAATCAAGAGACCAAAATCATGAGATCGAAAACCCGGAGCAAATCACTAATCACCTAGCTACTGTATGCCACTCCACTCTTCTCTCGTCGTGTACTGTCTCTGCTAGCTATAGCTAATCGCTACTGTACACGTACGCGGGGCGTCCTCGCCGGCAGATCGACTCCGCCATGGCGCACGGAAGCGAGCTCGATCGATCAGGAGCTGACTTTGGCGCGGGTGCACGGGGAGAAGGAGTAGTGGTGGTGGTGGTGGTGCGATCCGCCGCCGGCGTGGACGCGGTGCGGCGACGACGAGCCGCCGCCGCCGCCGGCCGCGTGGGTATCCCGCTCCACGAGCGAGCGGAGGCGGAGGAACTCGTCGACGGAGCAGGGGAGCCGGAGCGGGCCGGCCGAGTCGTAGCCGTAGGCGTCGCGCGCCGCCTCAAGCAGGCGGCGGAACAAGGGGTGGTAGAGGTAGGCGATCGGGATGACGAACCGCCGGAACCCGCCGCCGTCGCCGCCGTCGGCGCCCTCCACCCCGACCCTCACCGCCAGCCACCCTTTCTTCACCTTCCCGGCCTTCTTCTCCTCCCCCTGCAGCATGGCGGAAGCACCAACCACCGAAACAGACGCCGTCCTCTCCTCCGCGACGACGACCTCGCCGCCGTTGCAGCTGATTAACCTCGCTGCGCAAGTGCAATCAAGCTACGCACACTCCACGAGCTGGAGCTGATCGATCTCGAATTGGGGCGTGGTGTGTCTTTTATAGGACGCGGCCCGTGCGGGCGAGGAGTTTAGCTTTAGCTTAGCTAGTGGCAGTGGCGTACGTACGTCCTTCGCTACGGAAGCCGGCCGCCACTGTCATGGCGTGCTCGCGTTCCTTCCGGCTCCCGTGTCGCTGACACGCGGGCCTCGGGGAATATCAGGGTTCAGGTGAACCGCTGCAGTGAACGAGAGAGAGATTGATATGCTCAAAAAACGGGAAACTGTTTTGAACCCTCCCTCAGTTGTCTCCTCCTCCATCTAAAAACAATTCAATCAGTTACGAAAAATTCTGAAAAAAAATAGATGATGTTTATGCAGCGTATATATATATATCGCTCCACAAAATCTTAGGTCGTTAAAACTCAACATATATATTACTAAGATATAAAAAGTTTCAGTTGGTAAATAGTAGTGGCACTATATATTTATATCCAAATTTGTCTCTTTTTCTTCTTTAATACGTAGGTCGAATTTGATGTTGATTTTCGGTTAAGCGCTGGATTTCACTGTAGTCTATATTGTTATTTTCTTTAAATCTTTTTCATAACTATTTGCATAAAATTTAGAAGAAAAAAAGTACACAAGTCTAAAAAAAAAATCCAAAATATAACATGTGAGCCTGTTTGGCACCTACACGAATCGCCGATGACCCGGGCGGTGGCGCCCACCGGGGGATCGAGTGGGGTGGCAATAGCTTGTGGTGGAACTGATCCGGCCAAGTGGGGGAGGGAATAGCGTGTGTTCGTGCAGTGTGTGCTGCCCCACGAGAGATGGTGGGGATTGGCATGCAGATCATGACGGAATGGTTCGTCAGATTGTTGCTGCTGCTGCTGCTGCTGCTGTTGAGTACTAATCACTATTGGATTTTGTTCTTTGTGCTTCTGCTTCTAGCTGTTTCGGTTATCTTTTCCAGTGATGGTGGGGGATGCGTGATTAACCCAATCTCATCTATGGTGTGCGATCGATCGACATGACTGCAGATATGGGCGTTCCTTTAATTTGATCGAGGATGATACACATACATACGCCACAATAATCTGTGTGGTTGCATGCAGTGCTATTGATTTAGTTCTTCTCGTCAATCTTTATCTCTGTTGAAATATCTCTGTTGTCCTCAATAGTTATTCTGAGGTTAGTCTTACTGGTAGACAGGGAAGTTGTCACAGGGGAAATCTCACATCATTCTAGCTCCAAACCAAATGACAGGTGCTTTGTCAGGGGGTGTGATGGATTAGCGATCCAGGATTATTCCAGGCAGCTAGGGCCACAATGTTTTACTAATTTGTTTCTTTGCACGAGTGAGACCACCATGCACACAGATATCTCGTACTACTACTCTTCTACTAGTAGTTTGGATAAAATACGCAACTACTCCTACCTACGAGTTTTCTTTTTAAATTTTAACAGATGCACGCGCCTAATGGTTGTCTTTCTCGAAAGGATAGATATCATATCACGATGAGTAGACCGACATCTTGGACTGCTGGATTGCTTATCTACATGTATGTCATGATTATTGGTTATGTCAGCCAACTTTGTGGTCACAAGATGTGTTGTATGCTTGTAAAGTTGTACTAATAAAACTACCCAAAATTTTCACGTAATTCTACGCAAATCGCAGGTTAAGGTTCATTTACAAGTAGAATTGCATCTGCTATACAATTTCGTTGTGTTTCGACAAATTAATATGTATATTAATTGAGTGAATCGTAGTTTAGACTACTTTCTATTGCCGATGTTTCAATTTATACTATCTTTTGACTAATCCTTTCGCTTTGCATTAGTTAAATACTTAAATTTACTCTCTCTCTCTCTCACTCTGGACCACACCAATTCTCTTATATACCCATATCTAACTACGCCTCCGACAAAGATATAGCTTGGGGAGGGAGTTTATCAGTGTATTGGAACCAATCTTGGTTATTGATGTGCTTAAAAAAGTGGTTTGGGTGGTTTAAATCTGTTGACAGAAAACACGAGGCCTGGGAGATCTGCTTAACTCCAGTGCAGGTTCAAAGCTCGTCTTCGAATGTATGAGCGTGCCAGTTGATTTAATCCTGTAATCAACAAGAAATAGAGACAAAGAATTTGTGGTTAAATCTATAAATGATAGCCGATCGGCTAAGTGCCGATGACATATCATTTATCTTTGAGCCGATGTCATTTATGAATCGATTAGTGGTTATAAATAGATAGTAAGGAACTAAATCTATTCGATCGGCTGTAGATATTAACGATATATAGTTCTTATATTAATATATACTTCAATCAAATGATTGGGATAGATCGGTCACCATGCCGAGACAGTATAAATCACTTAGATCGAAATATATATTAATAACAGGATTATATATGTTTATAGCATAGCCGATCAGATAGATCTAGCATGTATCGGCTAATACTCCGATACTACTCTATATAAAGATATCAAAACAAGTATAATATACCAAACAAAAGCTTAATATACTTAAATGCAATAAGATCTTGATATAAAGGGCATATTTAACATGTCACTGAAGCATATAGATCGAATATGGTTAAATCAGATAAGATCGGCTGAAACTCCGATATTACCCTAATCGGTAACTAGAGGACATGCTAGAGATTGATATTCTAAGCACGACTTAATAGATCAAACTCAACTAATGCAGCATTAAGTATGAAAAGAAGAACAATATCTAGACAATAAAGCCGCTGGATGTTTCATAAAGTGGTAGATATCTTATATAATCTAGGACAACGTCGCTATTTAACCTAATCGGCTGCCTTCTATTAACAGATGTTAGCCGATTGTAGGTTAGATGACGATATTGCTAAAGATTATGTAAGATATATAATAACTCGACGAATTATATAGACAAGATTAGAATGTCATAAAGATGGAAGCACTAATCTCGAGAACACAAGTCGTCATAACAAGTTTTACCTCTTGTTGAAGATCGAAACCGATGCAGCTCAACCCGAAAGCAAGAACTCGTCGAAACAAAATTAAAGCAAAAAGGTGGCGATGCGCCGAAATTGTATTGAATGTGTGCGTTAAAAATTACATAGGGCTCGGGGTCTATTTATACTCGAGAATTACAAGATATGTCCATACCGGACACGACCACTATCTTTAACAAACTCTAAGATACCATAAGTCTTTGCGGCAAACTTTTGCCCAAATATATCTCTAAGGAAGTTACATAAAACATCCTAATTAATAGATACAATTGCCTTCTCAGAACTCTATCCATGTGCGGAAATCATCTTGAAGCACCTCAATTCAACCCGATGTCATACACCAAATTATACTGTCGGAATCGGCTGCATCGGCTTACCTAGTCCGACTCAGACCCAGCCGATCCTAATCGTAGCCGATCTGGACTTCAGCCGATTCTTGCTCTGTTCTCGGATCAATCTCCGCCTTCGACTCCACCTCGATCTAATCTCCTTTTCCGATACTGATATTACCAAATTTGGTCGTTAACACATGCCCCCCAAGTCCAGGATATTTGATAATGTTTCGGATTTGCCGTGTACCAACTCCGAGCAAGTTTCGCACTCTGCCGTTTTTCGACCGTTATTCTATCGCTTTAAATACCAACCGTTGCCCTCGAGAAATCTCACGCCGTGACTTCCGTTTTCACCGCTCAAGCAAAACTTTGTCCTTTCTCTCTCCGGCGATTCCTCCGACGCAAAAGCGATCCCCAGGCGATTTCGCTTCTGATCAGATCTCCGCCTGCGGTGATGTCGTCTTCCACTAGCCCGTCTACTGCGTCATCAGCCGAGTACGCTGAGGTAAGTTCTCACCGGCTAGATCCCTTTTCCTCGCATGAAATCAATTTCTCCTTTTCTCATTATGTTTTCTGCTTCCCGATTCCTTTGGATTTGTAGCACCTTTCCAACCTAGTTGCGATTCCCAGCCTATCGCACAAAAACCATTATTTTCTTGGCCCAATCGGCAATCTTAACCCCACTGATTTTATCATTGGTGAAACCAACATAATCCCCTTTAGACTAGCTAACCCTAACCTGGGTCACTGGAAGAATACCTTCAAGTCTTGGCCATCTCTCGAAAGGCCTACCCCTGATAAGAGCTGGACCACCTGGTACCATCGCATATCGGCTAGTAAGAAAGTCCACTGGGATGAGATTGGGATCGGCCAAGCGCTTTCTCTCACCATAGCCAATTCTGCTAAGGATGAACCTCTGATGGCTGCCGCCACCTATTTTTGGTCCAACACCATCAATGCCTTCTTATTTAACCAAGGGCCGATGACTCCAACTTTGATCGACATCATCATGATTACTGGATTAGATGTAACTTCATCGGCTAACCCTATGAGTATGAACACCAAGAACCAATTTGACTTCAAGACCAAAAGCATAGGAGGGTGGTCTGGTTATGTAGCGGCATACATGGGCAAAAGGCCTGTCACTCCTCGAGAGCACGTAGCTTTCTTGCTAATGTGGCTAGAAAAGTTTCTCTTTTGTAGATCCAGCTGTGGTCTCACAACCAATTGGCAATTTGTAGCCGAAGCCTTAGGATCAAAGAAACAATTCCCCTTGGGCAAAATCCTTCTCGGCTATCTATACCAAATGTTGAACAATGCATCGGCTAAGATAGCCGTCGGCTCAATAGTTGGAGCAGGTGGACCATGGTGGCTACTGCAGACTTGGCTAAACCTGGTAGTCATGAAAGTTGTCAATCGGCCATCTGTAACAGAAGCTGAATTCCCAAGGTTGGAGCCAATTGTAGAAGACGATAGAGAAGAACGCACCCATCGCAGATGCATGTCATATGGAGAATATGCATCCACACCAGCCGATGCTGGGGCAAAACTATTGGCTGAGCTGCTCAAAGATTGGTTCTGCAGCTTTTATGAAGGCTTCCAGAAAGATGCCCGGGTTTGGTTTCTTTATGAAGACTCAGCAGACCTTAAGCTCCCATTAGACTTTGGATTTGAAGACATCAATCATGAAAGATATCGAACGTCCAGGGAAGTCTTTACAGCTACAATCAGCCCATGCATCCTACATGTCGGTATTCACCAAGGAAGAAATATCCAAGTCTTCTACGAATTCTATCACCCTATAAGTTCAGCTAGACAACTTGGATTAGGCCAACTCCCAATCGGCTTATTCTTTGCTGGCAAGATCCAATGCTGAGGAGAAATTTCTTCAACTCTAATGATGGATCGACTGCTTAACCTCCAAGGACCTTCCTTAGGCAGTATCGACAATATTGAGTTAGCAGGATTTAGGAGTAGGAACTTTGACAGATGGTGGGGTGAATGGAAGTTGCATCTATTTCATCAATCGGCCACAATGTACATGACAGATCTATTCCCTGACGTCATACCCCAGGTAAACTTTGTCATCACTAAATTTCATAACGGTTAGCCAATTCATTACTTGACTAATCTTTTGTTCCTGTTTTGCAGACAACAGAATCCTCCCCTCCACATCAGAGCAATAGTGGTAGGAACATTGAATATGCCCTAGGTCTGATTCCTAATGGAGGCAGATTGTCTCCCCCTGTCATCGGCTATCATGCCCCCCAAGGTCTCAACCCTCCTCCAAGGCGCCATCAGGGAACCAACCGATGTAACCAAGAAAAGAAAAACTAGATCATCGGCTGTGAGCACCTTGACTCTAGCTCCAAAGAAAAAGGCCAAGTCTAAGAAAACCAAGCCAACCGACGACCTGCCTGCTTTGGATCCATCCATTGAACAAGCTCTGGATGAAGAAGATATTGAGGATGATGTTGATCAGGCTGCAGCCGAAGTAAGTGATACTGAAAAAACACCATCGGCTTCGCCTAAGCATATACCTCCAACTCCTTTTGCCCCCACTCCTTCAGAGTAAAACATCTTTCCCTGCAAACCCTTTTATAATCATTATTTTTCAGCTGACTACTCATAGGCTTTGTAATTGCATAAGAAGAAAACTGCTATAAAGAAGAAATCGGCAGCAGCAATTCTCAAACCAGCTCCACCAGTAAGACACTCTCAATTTTACTAGTTGATTCCAGCCGATTTTGTCTAACACTTGTCTTTTTACAGCCTCCTCCTCCTCCTTCTTCCCCTGTACAACAATCATCGAGTGACCGAACTCCATCGGCCGTGGGGAGTCATCATATTGTGGAAGAAGAACAACCAGCTGCTCCTGCTATCCCAGTAAGTTTTCCTTTGATGCAAGAATTTAGATCGGCTATATTGACTTAGCTCTCAAACTGTCTGAACTTATACCTGCAGGTTCTAGCCGATCTCTTCTCTTTTGATATCAAAGATTATCTTGATGAGGCAGAAGAAGATACTTCAAGCAAAGCTCTAGCTCTCTTATCTGACAATGCAAAGAAAACACTTGAAGATATCTCGCGTCGGCTAGAGGCCTCTTCTCTAGATAGCTTAGTGGTCGACTGTGAATCGATTAGGACACGATTGCACGAAGTTCAAGCTCTAATTCCTGAAGAACTGGCCGATGTCCTAACTCCAGCCGCTTATCTTGAGCAACATCAATTTAAACTAGAAAAAGCCAAGCTAAGATTAGCCGAACGCCGTGAACGCAAGGAGATTGAAGCCACAATCCAGGTCAATCGGCAGCTTGTGCATGAAGAAAAAGTCAAACTCGATCAGCTATCCGAAGGTCCGATCAAATCCAATACCGATTGGCTTGAAGCCCGCAAGATCGATCTCTTGGCACAGCTTGAAGAATGCAATGCTGAATTGGATATGGAGCACAAAAAGCTAGCCGATCTCCCAAAATCTGTCGAAGAGCAAAAAGCAAAGCTCAAATCGGCTATCAAGAATGTTGCTGACCTAACCAAGTCCCTGAAGGTCATTTCTGGAACTGATGCTCAAGATGCCCAAGCCATTGAAGAAGTCGAACAAATTAGGCAAAGAGCTATTTCGGCTATCCAGCAGTACTTGTCTCAATAACTTTTGTGTAATAGGACTTAGAAATTCCTGTAATCGGCTAAGATACCTTAATACCCTGCTGTTTTAACAATCCTTTGTGCCGATTAACATAACTTCTAATTTTCACTTTCATTTTTTGTATATATGTGCCCCCCAATTTTATAATGTCAACAGCATTGATAAAATTAGAAAAACAACTAAGGGCGATATAACAATATCGGCCGTTATATATCAGCAAATCATAACCGATGACAATTGGAAAAACGACTAAGGGCGATATAACAATATCGGCCGTTATATATTGGCAAACCATAACCGATTACAATTAGAAAAACGACTAAGGGCGATATAACAATATCGGCCATCTCAAGACGATGTAAAACACATCGGCTGTC
Source organism: Oryza glaberrima (assembly GCF_000147395.1). NCBI lineage: Eukaryota > Viridiplantae > Streptophyta > Magnoliopsida > Poales > Poaceae > Oryza > Oryza glaberrima. Next base: position 31,175,192 of record NC_068327.1, on the reverse strand, counting down.
ATGCATCAGCAACACTAGCCGATCATGCGTCAACCCAAACACTTGGGTAATTCTTCTTCAAGTATTTGCCATTGAGCGCTCGTCCATAAACCTCACCATCAAGCCCTTGCAACATATATGCCCCTTTAGACACAACCTTATAGATTTGAAACGGTCCTTCCCAATTTGGTGATCACTTGCCGAACTTGTTATCCCGAGTTCCAATCGGCAAAATCAACTTCCATACAAGTTCACCATCCGAAAAATCCTTGGCACTACTTTCTTGTTATAATGCCTAGCAACTCGTTCCTTATCTTTGGTAACCTTAGCAAGGGTTTATAAACGCGATTGAACCAAGTCCTCCCTCTCATCGGCCATAAGGTTATAATACTCATCTGTTGTCAAACCGTCTTGCAATTCTATCCTTCTAGAGCCGATTCTAACTTCCCATGGCAAAACAGCTTCATGTCCAAAAACAAGCTTATAAGGAGGAACTTGAATTGATCCATGACAAGCCATCCGATAAAACCACAATGCTTCGGCCAACCGGGTATGCCATTGCCGAGGATAATCAGAAATCTTCCGCTTAATTAATTTGATCAAGCTCTTGTTAGATGCCTCGGCCTGCCCATTAGCTTGTGCATAATATGGTGAAGAATTCAACAATTTGATACCCACGCTATCGGCAAACTGAACAAACTCATCGGACACGAAGATTGAACCTTGATCAGATGTAATAGTTTGAGGAATACCAAATCGGTAGATTATATGTTCTTGAACAAATTGAATTGCATCCCCAGAATCAACTTTCTTCAAAGAAATGGCCTCCGCCCACTTGGTGAAATAATCAGTCGCCACCAATATAAACTTATGCCCTTTACTTGATGGTGGGTTTATCATACCGATCATATCAATTCCCCAACCTCTGAATGGCCACGGTTTAATAATAGGATTCATAGCCGACGCCGGCGCTCGTTGAATTGCCCCAAACTTCTGACAATCTTGACACCCCTTATAATATCTGAAGCAATCCTCTAGCATTGTCGGCCAAAAATACACTGCACGCCGAAGTAACCACTTCATCTTATGGGCCGATTGGTGAGTGCCACAAATTCCTTCATGAACTTCGCCGATTGCAACTTTAGCCTGATCGGCACTCAAACACTTAAGTAACACTCCATCAATCGTCCGATAATAAAGCTCATCATCCAATAGAGTGTACTTCAACGCCTTATATCTTAATTTCCTAGAAGCCGATTGAGATGGATTATGTAAATATTGATGCACATCATACCTCCAATCATCGGCTGTTATTGCTGCAATTTCAACCTTAACATCTTTGATCATCGGCTTATACCCCGATGCCCCTTGGGCCAAATCATTAGCTTCAATATTTTGTTCTCGAGATACATGCTTTAAAGTAACCAGCCGAAATTTCTTCATCAGTTCTTGGCACTTCTCATTATAAACCATTAATGTATCATTCTTGCATTCATAGTCCCCTGCCAATTGACTGATTACCAGCAAAGAATCCCCCATGATTTCAATAGCATCAGCTTCAACTTCCTTGAGCAATTGCAACCCTTTAAGCACTGCTTCATACTCAACTTAATTATTAGTCGCATAAGGTTTAATAGTATAAGCAAACTTGAAACATGCCCCCTAGGGGAAATTATAACTAGGCCGATACCACAACCATGAGTACACACCGATCCATCAAAGAATAAAGTCCATGGCACCATTTCAACCGAGCCGATTGAATCATCACGATGTTCCACAATAAAATCGGCTATAGCTTGTCCCGTAATCGCCTTCGGTGACTCATACCGAAGATCAAACTCAGTTAAGGAAAATATCCACTTTCCAACCCTTCCTTTCAATATTGGAGCCGATAACATGTATCTAACAACGTCGGCCTTGCATATAATAGTACATTCATTGGATAGTAAATAATGCCTTAACCTCGTGCATGAAAAATATAAACACAAGCATAACTTCTCCACAGGAGAATATCTAGTCTCTGCATCCAAGAGCCGACGACTGAGATAAAATACAACTCGTTCTTTTCCATCCAACTCCTGAATCAAGACTGAGCCGATTGACTTCTCACCGGCCGACAGATACAATCTAAAAGGTATCCCTTTCTGTGGAGGAATCAAAACAGGAGGGGAACTTAGGTATCCTTTAATATTATCCAAAGCCTTTTGCTGCTCTGCCCCCCAAGTAAATTGTTGATCGGCCTTCAATCTCATTAATGGTGTAAAAGGTTCTAATTTTTCGGACAAATTAGAAATAAACCTTCGAACAAAATTAATCTTGCCGATCATCTCCTGCAATTCGGTCTTGTTTCCCGGGGGCTTAATCTTTTTGATCGCATTGATACTTCTCTGAGTTATCTCAATTCCCCTCTCATGGACAAGAAATCTCAAGAACTGGCCAGCCGATACACCAAAAGCACACTTTGTCAGATTCATCTTCAAGCCATATTTCCTGGTCCTCTCAAAAACTTTTCTTAAATCGGCTATGTGGTCTTTTATTTCCTTAGATTTAACAACCATATCATCAATATAGACCTCAACCAGCCAGCCGATTAGATCATGATAAATATAATTCATGGCCCGTTGATATGTAGCTCCAGCACTCTTCAAGCCGAAAGTCATAACAACCCATTCAAATAAGCCGATTGCACCAGGACATCTAAAATCTGTCTTATGGATATCTTCTTCAGCCATAAAACTTTGATTATACCCTGCGTTTCCATCCATAAAACTCGAAATTTTGTTCCCTGACGCAGCATCAACCAGCTGATCGGCTACTGGCATTGGATATTCATCTTTCGGTGTAGCTTTATTCAGATCTCTAAAATCAATGCATACCCTCACCTTGCCGTTCTTCTTGATGACAGGAACTATGCTAGAAACCCACTCAGCGTATCGGCAAGGACGAATAAAACCAGCATCATATAAACGCTTAATCTCAGCCTTGATAGGTTCAAGCATATCGGCTTTGCATCTCCTCGGAGGCTGCTGGTGCGGCCTAACCCCTGGTTTGATAGGTAGCCGATGTTCTACAATTGATCGGCTGAGTCCAGGCATCTCATAATACTCCCAAGCGAAGCAATCTCTAAACTCTTTTAAGAGCTCTATCAGCTTGGTTCTAAATTCTGGATACAAATTCTTACTAATAAATGTCGGCCTTGGCCGATCGCCTGGACCTAATCTATTTCTTCCAAATCATCGGCCGATATAAAACCTTGACCTTGCTTGTCATCGAGATCATCTACCGTATCCTTAGTGTAGACATTTGAACCCTCCACGACACCCTTAAAATAATAGCTTGGGTTCTCCATCTTCAACTGGCTGTATATCAGAATCGGACACTTTTAGAAAATCTCCATCCCAAACTTTTCCAGATAAACAATCAAGGCCATCCATCTCCCAAAAAGCTAAATCGGCACTGGCAACATTAACTGACATGTCGGCTGGTACGATCTCTATTTTGTCGCCTTGCCACTGAATCAAGCATTGATGCATAGTTGAAGGAATACAACAATTGGCGTGAATCCAATCCGTTCCAAGCAACTAGCTGTAAGAACCCTTCCCATCGATGACAAAAAAACGTGGTAGGAATAGTCTTACTGCCGACTGTCAGCTCCACATTTAGAACACCTTTGGTTTCCGATGGATTGCCACCAAAGTCCTTGAGCACCATATTTGTCTTGATGAGATCCTCGGCATTTCTACCCAACTTCCTAAACGTAGCATAAGGCATCAAATTTACCGCGGCCCCACCATCAACCATCATTTTAGACATCAGCTTCCCATTGACATAGTCATTTATATACAATGGTTTAAGATGCTGATTCTCTGTCCCCTCAGGCTTCTCGAACACCGCCTGTTCTGGTGATAGAACCAACTTAGCTGATTCCTCTTCCACCTCGTCGACATCGGCTTGATCAATCCCGAATTCGGCTGGCAAGGTAAAAACCATGTTAACTGGTGCCATCACAATACTCTTTCCTTTTGCCAACCTCTTTGCCTCATCGGCTGCAACATCATCGGCTACAGGAGCCTGATTCTTAACACGCCACTCCTGCCTCGGTTTTGCTTTCTTCAGCCGATGATCAATTTCTTGCTCGACCTCCTGGAAGCGTTCCCTACTCCTCAATCTTTGAACCCTTCTTTTCTGATTCTTCGTAAAAATACCAGAAGGACACCATTGAGTCTTCCTATTTTCATCATCTTCCGAATCACCACGTTGGTTTACTGGGCCCAATCTTTGATGAACATGTACTCTTGTCTGTTTTGGCCGATTGCCTCTATCGTACAATCGGCTTGAACCCCCTACAACATCACTGCATCCAGGACAATCCTCGATAGATGGTAGTCTCATACCTTCATTCCAACAGAACCTAAAGAACTCACAGCCCCAATAAGGATCAAAGCCACCATTATCTTCTTCATGATGCCTTTCCTGTTGCTTGTCGTATTTTCTTTGATATTTGTTTATAATTCTAGCCGAACTTACTTGATAATCCCTCATGCGCCCCGTATCAGCTGTTCGGTCAGTTGTGTGTACCATGTTAACGGGAAATGGGTTACCATCGACCCTCATCGGCTTTTTGGAATCATCAAACTTAATCTTGCCTCCCTCAATGGCCACCTGAATCTGTTGTCTAAAAACCTTGCAATCGTTAGTAGAATGGGACCCAGAATTATGCCATTTGCAATATCTCTTTTTGCCTAATTCCTCAGCCGATGGAATCGTATGACCAACAGGGAGTTGAATTTGCTTCTCTCGGAGTAGCAGATCAAAAATCTTGTCAGCTTTAGTAATATCAAAATCATACTTCTCTTCCTTTCCAGAACTCTTTACCCATTGGCACGATATGACCTTTTTACTTCTCACCCATTCGGCTGCAGCTATTTTAGAATCATCCTCATCGTCATCCGACCCATACATGTAAGGACAAACATGATTAACCTTCTTAGAGCTTTTTCTAGCCTCCGCAGACCTATGCTCGTGCAAGGTTACCTTTTGTATCAGATGTGACAAGCTATCAAAGTCTTCAGACGAGAATTTCTCCCTAATCGGAGCAATCATATCCTGAAAGGCCAGATCGGCTAACTGAACGTCAGTTAAACTCAAGCTAAAGCATTTGTTCCTCATCTCCCTGAATCTCTGAATATACTCGTGCACAGGTTCATCATGCCGCTGCTTAATCGCCGTCAAGTCAGATAACTTCATCTCATGAACCCCACTGTAGAAATAGCTGTGGAATTGCTTCTCCAAATCGGCCCAACTATTGATCGACCCATACGGCAGAGAAGAAAACCAAGTAAAAGCCGATCCAGATAAAGATAACCGGAACAACCTAACCCTCAGAGCGTCCACAGCCGATGCTTCACCACACTGAGCTAAAAATCGGCTAATGTGCTCATAAGTTGACACACAATCTTGTCCCGAAAATTTGGAGAAGTCCGGAACTTTGAACCGATTGGGGAGAGGAACTCTCTCAAACCACTCAGTGTAAGGCTGCCGATACAAGCTTCCAGTCTCTTTTGGTTTAAGCCCAAACCGTTCCCTCATTACATCAGCAATCACATTGGCCCACGGTCGTTGTTGAGCTGTTCCCTGTGACTGTTGTTGCATGGGCTCGAACTGACCATACTGAGATGCAAACTGAGGTTGAGCCAGTCCCCCTGGCTGATATTGGGCTTGCGGGGAAGGAGACTGATATTGATAATTCAAGTTGCCCCCCTGGTAATTATGAAGGATCGGTTGAATATTACGTGCCAAATGCTCGGGAATAACTTGAGGCATTACTGTGCCATCTGGCTGTACGTGGTGAACCAAGTGTTCTGGGACGACTTGATTTAAAAATTGTTGTATAGGCTGTCCACCAGGCGTCACAAGCCCAGCCGATGTGCTCATTGAGCCTTGGTGCTGAATCGGCTGACCGATTTGCTGTCTTAACGGCGTCTGCTGAATCGGCCGCGGAGGCTGTTGCCTTGGTAACGTTTGCTAAACTGGTTGCACAACTTGTTGCTGGATTGGTTGTACAACCTACTAAATCGGGAGTGTCTGTTGAATCGGTTGCTGTTGTATTGGATCAACAGCAGGTTGAGGCGGCAGAAACATGGCAGCAACCTGATCTTGCGTCAGCCGATTCGCAACCTGCCCACTATGCTGTGGTTGCTCTCTCATTAACAACCGAGAGTTCACCAGCTGGCCTAGTGCCAATGCTGACGGAGCAGGTAAGGGAGTCGATGCCGGCGCCGTCAGCTGAGCTGATGGTGCGATGGGGGAAACTGCCTGAATAGATGGCTGGGCATCAGTGATCAAAGGCCGATAATTTGGAAAGACACCTCCTTGCAAATAAACTGGGCCTGCAGCCTGGGAGATCTGCTTAGCTCCAGTGCGGGTCCAAATATGATGAGATGCGAGCGTGCCAGTCAGTTTGATCCTGCAACTGACAAGATATGCAAATAGTATATCAAAATAGCCAATCGGCTGACAAGCCGATGGAGTAGTTCCAGCCGATAGCCGATAATAGCCGATGCCGATACCAGCCGATAGCGATAGGGTTTAAGCAATCGGCTATATGTCAAATGTAGATAATGATATAAAGGCAATCGGCTGATGATAATAAAATACGACAATAATATAATCCGGTATAAACCAATCGGCTATCAATACAATATGATAGAATAAGCATTGATCCGAAGGTTAAAGCATACATCGGCTGGAGGTCCAATGTCATAAAATCCACAAGATTGGATTAAAAAAATGAAACCTTTGTTACGATCGACTAAATCCAATATGTATGCAATCCTTGTAAGCCGATGCAACGTCCACATAACTCATCGGCTGAAACCCCGATGAAACCCTCATTGGCAATCAAGAAGCAAGCTAGAGATTATGGTTCTAAACACGACTTAGTAGATCAAACTTAACTGATGCAGCACTAAGTATGAAAAGAAACATAATATCTAGACAATCAAGCCGTTAACTGCCGTTAACTGATTTTTAGGGTGGTAGATATCTAAGCTAATCTAATCTAGCAACACGATTTAGCCGATACCGGCAGAAACCCTAAAGCGAGAAGCAGCCGATAGAGGTAAATTGATATGTTAAGACTAGATTAACAGAGACATATGATAAATAGGTAGGCAAATATATCATCCAAATCAGAGCAATCCAAGAGGTCGAATGTACTAATGCAGCCTTGAACGACGTCGACGTAGACGATACAATTGCCCGGACCGGCGAAACATTGGACTTACCCCTTCGCCGGAGATCGAACACCGATGCAGCCCCACGTCAGGTGCCAAGTCCCGCCGGACGATAAAATAAAGTAGAAAAGGTAAAAGGGGTGGCGATGCGCCGAATTATATTGATCGTGGAGATAGATTACATAGACCCCGGGTGTACATATTTATACCCATGGGTTGATACAAGTCCTTGTTGGACAAGAAAGAAACTAACCTAAAGATAAAAGGAAAATATAAAATCCTTATCGGACACTAAATACACTTTCCTAAAGAAAAAAGGAAACTAACAAACTATTCCTAATTAATAGATAAACCGTCATGCCGCATCCTCTTTAAACTCGGTCACTTAGGGATAAGCTTCCTTTAGTAGATTGATTTCCTTAACCGAATATAGCAGGAATCCGACTATTGGCGACTTGATAACTCCCATCGGCTGATTCCGAGATGCTGCAGCCGATAATGATTCTAACCCGATGACGTCGTTACCGATTACCAAATTTCACTGTTAACAAAATCACAACAAAGATAAAATTACTAGTTTAAAGTGAAAATATGGTATAAATGGTGGTTCAAAATAAAAAACTTGAAAAATATAAGTGGTCCAGACTATAATTTATTCAGTAATTAATTTATAATGCTATATAGTCTAGACCATCACAATATACTGCGTACATATTTCTTTTTCTAAAGTTAACATGATAAATTATAGGTCATCGATGCAAACGTGTTGATTGTTTTTTTTTAGTTGGCCCCTTTTCAGAACATAAACTTTATAATGCAATACATGGCTTTCGTATCAGCTCCCTTTCATGAGGATACTGGTCTATATATGTTAAACTAACCTTTAGCTACAAAAGTAACGTGTACCTTTTTTTACTGGTATCAACTTTAGAAGATAAGTAATGAAGCAATCGATTAAAATACAAGAAGTCATGCATGCACGCCTTGCATGCTTACTGTAAAACCACGGCTAACTGTGGTTTTGATGGCAAAACTTCGAATATATGATTGGTGATAACAGCAAGTTTAGTACTAGTATATACGTTTCTCTTTAAAAAAGTATACTTTTGTAAAAAAAGAAAAATTGAAAGTATATCTTCCAATATGAGTATGGACTTCTCTTGTCGACTCATGCTATAGATGCTAATGTTGGATCTTCATGGTGGGCATGTAAGAGTATGCTACACAAAAACCCACGGTGAATTTAACAATGTGCACTATCAACAATCGTATTTGTTTTTTTCCTGCTTGTATAGGTCGAATTTAGATTTGTAGAGTGATATATATCACATATCTATCAATTTTTTTTCAATTTTTATGGCGTTTTCGTGACATGTAAAAACAAGGGGGCATCCTCTTGAAAAAATAGCTTATTCACACTACAAATATTTCGACCAAACTATCATAAAACTACATATTTAAAGTGTTGTATCACAAAACTATACATTAAGTAGCTAAATTATCATAAAAATATAAATTTAGTACCAAGTTAACCACAAAACTACGCCATTTATAGCTCCAACATAAATGTAGTGTTATGAATTTAAACTCTAATAAAGGTTATAATTTTTTGATGACTTCTTCGATATTAAATCTATACTTTTATGATACTCAACATTAAATTTGTAGCTTTATTATAAATTTGGTACTAAATCTATAGTTTTGTGATAAAATACCTTAAATTTGTAATTTTACGATCGTTTAGTTAAAATGGTTGTAGTTATGTAATCCCTTCATCCAAAAGTCTAAGGGTGTATTTGGTTGGGGTGAGTTTTTACGAGAGATTAGAAGTTTAAAAGGATGAGGTTATTAACTATTCTATTTGGTTGAGAGACAAATGAGTTTTCGTGGGATGGGATAGGGAATTGAGGGAAGATCTCCCTCCTTTTTAATATTTGGGTAGGGGCTAGTAATTGATAGGAAATTTCTCCTTTACGTTGCCTAAATAAATCTCAGCCATCCATTTTCATTTAAAATCTAGTCACCAACTAAACTCCTTGTCAATTCCCACCACCTCTATCAAAAATAAAATTGGGACTAAAAATCAAATTCACATGTTAATCTCACCATCAATTCCCTCATCTAAACTTCCAATCATTTTTCCTCAAGTTGCCAAACCAGCCATAAGACATTTTTCTTTTGTCACTAAAAACTAAATAGAAATTAACTCATACACCATGTGACAAAACGAAAGAAATTATACGCATGCAACCAATGACTATTAAGATAGCTTTTCAGGTATTGGTCGATAATTTAGTCTAGCACATAGAAACTACAAATATGTTTATCTCATTTAAAAAACCAGAAAATAAAATATATCTTAAACTTTTTGATGGAGGGAGTACATTTTACTTCAAATAAATGATTTCCCACACAAAGCTATGTACACTATACAACCCTGATTAATTGGCCTCAATATTACTACTACATCAATAACTAAAATTAGCATGCAAATCAAACATGCACCAGCACAAGACTGTATACATATCCTCTTTTATTCTCCTTTTGTTGCCACTTTCGCTATTCACAAACAGCTATCTAGGGTCTATCTACCTCTGCAGGCCCCCCGAGAAAAAAGGGCAAACCAACAGGGGAGAAAAAACCCGGCCGTTGTGCGCCCGAACAGCCAAACGCCACCCGACCCACGAACATGGCCACGGTCGCGTCACCACCAAGCCATCTCACCTGTCCAGTGGCCACCCCGCATACGTGCCCTATTGCGCTCGGCATCTGGCGCGGCATCATCCATTGTAATCCTCCTACCCCCACCACCACCACGGTCCACGAGAACGGGCCTGTTTAGGGAGCTTAAGATTCTGAGAAACAACTGCTGAGAAACTAGCTGGTGAGAATCTGGAGAAACTGGAAAACTCCGCTTCTGGCTTCTAGTTTATTTTCCAGATCCTACAACTACATATTCTCATAATCTAGGTAAAAAAACTATACTGTTTGGGAGAGCTTCTGTTAACTGGAGATTCTAAAAGAAGCTGCAGCTGCTAGAAGCTCCCCAAACAGACCCAACGTCTGCTCCCCCCGTCCGCGAAACACCCGATGGGTGTACCGAACGGTTGCGTGATTCCACCACGCCTCGCCGCGACTCAACGCAACGCCGCAGCCGCCCCCACGCGAGCGAGCGACGTAGTACTACGTAACGTGATCGCGCGCTCGCGCGCGGAGACGATAAGGCGGAGGCGATGGCACGGCACCACGGTGGGGTGGTGGATGATGGATGGGTGGATGGACGCGGGATCGCGCGTGTGGCCGTCGCGAGCGCGAGCCCCCTCTCTCCGTTGGCAAGCTGACAGCGAGGTATAGGTGGTGGTGGTGGTGGTGCGCGCTCCGCTCCCGGGGCGGGCGCCACACGGTGTTTCGCCTTTGCTCCCGCCCGGCTCCCGTTGTCGTTGATAGGAACGGGAGTGCACGCGCGATCGATCGATCGATCCCCTCCTGTGCGGTGCGGAAGCCGTACGGGGCTCAACCGCTCAAGACGCGTCGATCGGTGGACGTGGAGGCACCCATCATTCGATTTCGCCCGTGCATGCCGGCCCCGCAGCCTCTTGCCACGTTGGCTTTGTCGGTACAACGACGAAAGGCTCAACTAAATTCTTCGAAGAAAAAAAAAGGAGAAAAAGCTAAACTAACAAAGGAGGAGGATGGCGATGGCATTGCGAGCAGATATCCGCTGTACGTTGGTGATCGATAGTACGATGCTCGATCGACTTTTTATCAGTGCTCACAAGATAGTGTATAATAATAATTTCGTAAAGGAAAAGTGCACAAAATGGAGCTTTGCGAGTTTGTCACGAGGTGACGGAGTACACCTGCTTTGGTACTTGTTTGGCTCGCTCGATCACCACACATGAAAAAAAAAAGTGACCTACCATGGTAAGTGGGAAGGGCCTGCAATCAACTTCGTCCCCTTCAGCTAGCTACCCTTTAGAGTAACCAATCAGGACGTACATGATATCCTAGCTAGAAACTCCAGTTCATTTTAGTAGTTATTGTTAATTATCCTACAACTAACAAAGCGAGGAGAGATCAAGACACACTTGGATTAGCACAACTGGCGTGATTAACTCCAGGGGACCGCAATAAGATCGATACGCTCATGATTAGGCGCCAAGCGCACAAAGCAAAGTGCCGTACGAGTAAAGCAGCAAACTCCATGCAAAACACAAAGCCGGCAGAAAGTGCCGGGCCATTCGAGGATGGCCGGGGTCAAGCGGTCAACAAGAAAATCTCGAGCTAGCGCGTGGGCATCTATCTCCATCCTCTTCTTTTCTCTTCTCTTCCTCTCCTGCGTGCTATACTAGCTTGCAAGCGAAAGAAAGCTAAGCTACCGGCTTCGATCGATCTCCACTTCCCCCCGGTGCACGGCACGGCTCCCGTCCCATCCATCATCTCGAACCGCACAACAACAACAACAACTAGATTGCAATGATCGCAATGTCGTGGTCACCGAGACCCTGCAGGATCATCAGAACGATCGAAGCAGATCGATCGATCAATCGAACAACCGCATGCAGCAGCAGGGCACCGAATAATCCGCGCTTTGGAGGTGAAAGCAACGTGGGGTATCGGAGCCCAGCCACACGCCGAGCCCGAGCCACTCGCGGATCGAATCGCTCTCCCTCGCCGCCCTGCTCCTGGCACGTACATCGTCGAGGGAGATAGCACATGTACAGGAGCAAATATTCCTCCTCCTCCTTCTGGTTCTTTTTCCAAAAGCAACAATTCGCTGGATGATTGGTCAGCAATCAGCACTGTTCATTGGTCCAAGCTAGTAGATGCCGACCCAAGCTGCCTGAATGAGGGTACTGGCCTTTTGTTGCGCTTTTGACCCAGTGGTGGTAGGGAACGACGAGACGCAACGTAGGGCCGTACAGGCAAATATGCAATGCAAGAGGAGAGGAGAAGAGAGGCTCCCGTGAGACGGGCGGCTCGAAATCTCCCCGGCGAAAAGGGACAGAAAAACAGGAGTCGACGCGACCGTCTAGAAGCAGAGAAGCCTGGAGATATCAGTGCGTGTGTGTGTGTGTGTGCGATTTTCCCTGCAAAAGACGGCGCCTCGCGCGGCTGCAACAACAGGATTCGGTCGATCGGTTGGAGATGCGGCGGTGGTGGCTTTTCGAAGGGTCGGTCAAGTTGGAGTTGGGGGGTCGCATCGCGTGCGCCGCGCACCACACCGACATGGCCTGTCACAGTACTACCACCGTATCACGGATGCTCATTCGTCCCGATCGATATTTTTGCTGGTCGGCTCGGCTTCGTGCCGTATACTGTCGTGTCGTGGCCGGATGGCTGCAAGCCTGCAACGAGCCGTCGTTGCCTTCGCTAGCTGACATTGTGGCTCTGTTTATTGCCTGCTAGTATATCTCGCGGCGGTTTTTCACGCCCCTGCACGGGTACTGATCTGTACAGCAAGGCTGAACAGAGTAGAGAAATTAACGTGAAGCCTATCAATAAAATGTTGGTTAGTCCTCACCCTCCTACGACTACGAGCCAGATGATTCCAACCTACTCCCTCAGTCCAAAAACAAACACAATTCTAGATTTGAACCTGGTTCAAATTTAGAATTGGGTTTTTTCGGGGACGGAGGAAGTAGTTCTTTTCTGTCGACTCTGTAAATAGCTTTATTTATTTGTTCATATTTGTGTAATCAGCAAACATATTACTCAGTGCTACTTTTTTACTAGTTTCACAATGATTATTATCAGGGTATGAATAAGACATACCTCAGTATCCTTGGGGTTGTGCAGTGTACAGATATGATATACCCTCAAGTATAAGGGAAAGTTATCTTAATCCTAAGGAATTCAACAAATATACAAGAAAACTGTCTTTCCAAATATAAGGTGTTATAGTCATATTCGGAGGAGTTGCGGACTCTGTGATCTCGTACGCGTAAGGTATTCTCCAAGTTCTATTTGAAGGCCAAGACACTTAGGGGTATAAATACAAAGCCCTCAGGGATACGGGATCATCGAATCATAATCTCACCACCGGGCATAGCAGAATCAATTCGGAGGACTCGGAGCCAAGCCGCCGGTTAATCTCATCGACTTAATCTCGACAAAGGTCTAATCGGTACTCGTCGGTTCTATTGTTCTCTTAATTTCTGTGGTTTTCTTCATAATCTCATATAAACTGGATTAAGCCTATCACCTTACGAGAGGTCTGAACCAGTATAATCTTTGTATTCTGTGTGTTTGATGTCGTATTGTGTAGATCCTACTCCAGCGTACCCTGATACCCTCATAATAGGTCTACGGGTATCACCTGTCAACAATAGTAGAGGAGCATCTAATTCTTATTTATCAATATATCTCTCCCCATTTATTTTCTATTAAAATATAATTTTTTTTTCATGATTTTCATTAGCACATTTTTAAACGGTTAAACGGTATGCTTCTTTCTATATAGAAGTTACTTTAAAATATCAAATATTTTTTTACATGTTTTAATAAATAAAACTCAATTAATTATGTGCAAATAGTTTTCTTATTTTGTATACACTGACTTTGTCTTCGTCTTAATCTATTTTAAACACCACCTGAATGCTCTATGACTACGAGCGTATCATGCTTACATGTTACTGTGCATTGCGTTTCTCGAGCATGTACTAATCGGTGGTACCATCCAAGTGATAATTAACCGTGGAAGAACGGTTAATCGAGGGAGAAATAGTAGTAGCAGTACTGTATTCTGTATATAAGGGGACAAGGTACACATCGGGAAAGGGAACTGTACTCTAAAAAGCAAGTGTAAGGTCCTATGACAGTGATTTTTGCGACGTGCCCATATCTGCTGGGACGCGTCTAAACATCAACGCCGTAGAGGAAAAAAACTGTTATTGCTACGATGACTCTAAAAATTTAAAGAACGGCCGCAAATTATAGCCCTACATTCATCCAAAAAAGAGTATAGGTTTGTCTTGGTTATGTTTAACGTTTGACCATATATTTTATTTAAAGAAATTATGATTGATATTTTTATTATTATCAGATGATAAAATATAAATAGTACTTTAGGTGCGACTATTTTTTAAAAAAGTTTGCTTATAAATTTTTGAAATAACGAACATAAAAATCTATAATTGCACTTAAATTGAGACGGAGGTAGTAGTAATGACCAGCTAAATCATTCGAGTTAAATCCCCAAAAATTTACAAGTTAAATCTTGTATGAACCCTCATGTAGTACATCAGTATGTGTTTAGTTCGTGTGCCAAAATTGTTTTAAGTATACGGACACACATTTGAAATATTAAACGTAAACTAATAACAAAACAAATTACAGATTCCGCCTGTAAATTGCGAGACGAATCTATTAAGCCTAATTAATCCGTCATTAACAAATGTTTACTATAGCATCACATTATCAAATCATAGCGTAATTAGGCTCAAAAGATTCATCTCACGATTTACATGCAAACTGTGTGATTAGTTTTGTTCGTCTATATTTAGTGCTTTATATATATATCCAAACATTTGACGTGACGGAAAAATTAGAAGTTCGAAGAAAAAATTGAGTCTAAACAAGCCTATGACAAGTAGGCAGGACACTGGCGTACCGAAATTGGAGTGGGTGACATAAGCAAACGCAATACTGAACGCATACCAATATTGCAATACAGTAACATGAGTACTGGACAGCAGCATTATTACGTGCAGTACGTCATACAACGGGTTTACTATATCGGCAGCCTTAAGCTCAGCTTTCCGACGACTAAAAAACAAAAATGCAAATGCGTACAATTAATGACAAATCAATATTTGGAAATATACACCAGGTACTTGGGGTCCGGTCCAAGCATACAACAAATGAACATAAGTACCACTAAAATCTTTAGAAAATGTTTTTTTACATCGTCTGTGTGGCTCCCAATGGCAGGAAAGATTATTAACCCAAGTTACAAATCTGGACGGCAAGAGGAAAACACCTGTCTCAGACCAAAAAATTATCTGCATCTAACATATAAAAAACTGACTACCACACCAGACTAAGTTATTACTAGTCATTAAAACAAAAACCTCTTGTTTGCTGAAATATTAAATGGTTGTTAACAAGCTCCGAGCAAGTCACCCGCAACCAATCAACATAAAAAAGAACAGGGTCAGACTGTACTGCTGTATCTAAAACTATACCAGCTATCACCACTTCACCATTAAAATGGCTGCTGTAAACCAACAGTTCCATTTCAACTGCTTTCGCCGTCTCCATCCCAACAGGCAGCAATGAATCAGACCTCATTAGCCATTACCAATTGCCTGTCTCCAATCCCTTGAGCGATTATCAGCCCCGCGGTGGCCCTGACTCGCACCAATGGACCATTTCTTTTCTTGTAATCCCAACAAAGAGTGGTTATTTCTTTTTTTGTCTTCTGCAAAGCTAAACTATCACTTCTGCAACGCTAAACTATCACACGCAAAGGCAAGAATGTACAAAGAAATTACAGAGAATTTATATGTACAGGCGAGAAAGGCATCTTTGTATATCCTCAAACAGGTAAATCCACCCATGTTGCCGTTCACCCGAGCGACCTGAGGCGGAGCAAGATTTCTGGTAAAGATCCCACACCATACATTCATCTGTTTCGTTCTCTCGTTCACATTAACTCAGTTTGCACCGTTCTACAACTTCAGCCCAATTGGATCATCGTTTGCTTGGAACCCTTTGTAGCAGCAAAAGACTGGCCAGCCCCACTTGACGCTTGTACTTTCTGGCTGTGAAGACCAAGGAAACAAACGTCTTCTGGCCTTTCTTGAGACAAGATTAATCATCTTGATCTCAGCTGCTCCTATCCACCAGGCTCTTGTGGTTCATGGGCCTGTGTATTTCGATTCCGCAACTTGTCTTTAGAAAGAGAGTCACGAGGAACATATGCATACCCCTTCGGAAGACGTTGGTTCTGTGTAGAAGCTTGATCAGATGTCATAAAAAGCTCCTTTTGAAATGTTTCCCTATTCTGAAAAACCATGTGGTCTACACATTAGCAAGGTACAGAAAAGAAGTAAAAAACCTGAAAACAGAAGTACAAACCTTCTTATCCTTCGTCTTCTTTTCTCCAGCTTCCAATTTCTGTGAGGTAACTGGTCTTCGCGGGAGCTGCTTACCAGCAAGTGATCCCCTTTCACTAAACTTCCGTTTGAACGATATCAGTGTCCTTGAGCTATCAGCTGTGTTTATCTCAGCATCCCTGTTATTCAGAGAAAACCTGATCGCCTTTTTCCCAGAAATAGTACTGTCCACTGTGACATCATCAGACCTTTGCATGGTTCCACTGTATGATTTGTTGTTAACAGTAGTGGCAGATTCTGAACTTGCTCCATGTGTAAGGTAGGAGAAAACAAGAGTATCCTTCGTTTTGGCAAGTATGTCATGATCACATAGAACCCTCTCACGCTGCATAAATTATTTTAAGGTTTACACACGGAAATATCAAGACAAATCTGATGTATAAAAAAGAAAATAATCTCAACACTCAGCAGTAGATTTTAGTGGATTAATGGTTGAAATAGCATTCACGTGCACAAAACCATATGGATTTGTTAATTGAGGGTGTATTTATCTGGGCTTTTCTTTTTCATGATAAAATACTAGTAACACGTCCAAATATCTCTTCAAAATTGACTTTCTAGCAAATAATATATACTTCCTCCGTTTCATAATGTAAGACTTTCTAGCATTAACCACATTCATATAGATGTTAATGAATCAAGATATACATGTGTGTCTAGATTCATTAACATCTATATGAATATGAACAATGTTAGAAAGTCTTACATTATGAAACGGAAGGAGTACTAAATGAGTAACTCAAGCAAGATTTTCACCTATTAATATGATTTTCACCTATTAATATGAAGGAAACAAAAGGTGATTCACAAAGAGGAAAAAACACAAGGTCAAAGGTAGTTTCTCCAAACAGGGCTTAAAGTAGCTTCCTCATATAGTTCAATTTTAAGAAACAAAGCAAAAAGTATAAGTAGGGGCCACACATACCTTCACCTTTTCTCTCTTAATTATCCTCTCGCACAAGAGTCGCAATTTTTCCAACTCAACCTGCAAAATTGTAATGTAAATATTTCATCAGGGATTGAGGGATCATTTAATCAATGTTCAATGAGAATGGACATCCTTCAGACATTTCCTCAAGGATTGTTTGAAGTACAAAAAAGAAATACAAAAACAAATATTACTTATAGAAATACAAAAAAAAATTAACAGGGCCTCTAGAAGAAAGAGGAAGTGAGGGAACACAGGATTTGATGCACTGGAAGTTAGAAACCTTAGATAGTAACTGAACAAAAATATTGTATCACAGATTTCTTTAAATAGGAAAAGTGAAATGCATCATATATACGAACCCTCATTCTTTTCATGTTGTTGAACTCCTCAAGTCCATACTGTTGCATATCAGCCTGCATCAATTTCGAATAACAAAATAAGATTACAGAAAATAATTGTACCAACACAGGATTTCCATCTACTCATGCATCACATGCTCCCTTTCTGATTATATCGGAAGGAAAATGAGAATATGCAACCAAAGCCTTCAAACCGGATATAGGATTATATGAACCCTCATCCACCCCCCCCCCCCCCCCCTTTCTTTTGTTTAAGTGTCACAATGCTAAAATGAGAAGGCAATTGACTAAGTTCATTTCCTATCATAATGAAAGATTATCTGCAGCATTAGTAGAGAATCCTGATCTTAGGTAGGAAAGAAGAGGCTCATCATTCCAGAACAGTTTCTATGTTAAACTAATACACTCACCTCCTTTTGCTCTATGCTGTGTTTGCTACAATATGCCTTGTGTTGCAAAATACCACCAGATCCTTTTGTGTTCATGTAGAAACCAGCATGTCTAGCACAATAAGGATGAAAAGTGGTTTGGCAGTCCCCATTATTGCACTGAATGGTAGAAAAAGACAAACTTATCAAGATTCCAAATGGTTGGTTTCATCATGCATTGAACTAGAAGAAAGAGCAAAGATTATGATGTACCTTTAGACATGCGCCAACAGTATGAAGGCAGACACAGCAAGTATCTTTGTCCTTTACAAGACTTTCCTGATAAATGCATCAAATAGCCAAGCATCAAGATGATGCAATATAAGATGATATGCCAACACTGACAAACAACCTCAGCTTCTAATTGTGCAAACAATAAACGCAGTTGAGACGATCCTATGAGTTCCTAAAATTGAAAAAGGGATAAATGTAATGTTGGGTATAGAAGACTACCATTCCTTTGACTGGACTATCTTGTCCCCTCACATACTCGGTCTCCAACAACCACTAAGAAAGCATTAGAAATATTAGATATCACAAAATGAGTCACATGAAAACCAAATATAATACTCATTTAAATACCTCAGCACAGAAAGCATGAATCCACTGTCCATCTGCAGTCTTTCTAAATGCACCTGATGTGCCATGGCACAGATCACACTGCACTAAGGACAGGTTTGTGCCATTGCAATCTGATTGATCACCAACACAAGCGTCTTCTGGTGAAATATCTTCGCAAAGTTCACACTTCCAGGGGCCAGAAATATTCTCAATATTTCTATAGCAATCTATGTGGACTGCAGCCTGTTGAACATGTCAGAATTAGTAACACAAGGGAGTACCATAAGACTTCAGAATTCAATAAAATACAAATAAACACCTTGCATCTGGAGCAGACAAATATCCGGTTCAACACAGTCTCACTTCGCATGCATACATCACAGTATAGTGCATTTTCTTTGGAATAATTTGGCATATGAAAAGTGCTGCGGTTATTATCTTGTGAAATTTTGTTGTTGGGTGGCTTTGACAAATCCTTGAGTCGTAGTACTGAAGAAGTCCGCTGGCCAACGTTTGGAGGTCCAGTGCCAAATTTTGGAGAATTCTACAGGTACAAAAGAAATAAGAAACATAGCCTATACAAGAATAAGAATTTGTTAATTGACCAATCAAAGTACAACAATAAACCTCTTGCTTAGCAGGTACTACATCATCATTGGCATCTTTTCTCACAGTTGAGTTACGTGAGGAGGCCGCAACTGCAGCTGCAGCTGCAGCCAGAATGGCCTGGGCTTCTTTATGTCTCTTCTCTTTTCTCCCACGTTTCTTAGCTTCTCTAACATCACGGAGAAACTGATTGACAAAAATAAAATCCCATTTTCTCCTACTGAAAGCATCCAACTCACGAGAGAGATTCTGGACAACCTTTGCTATTAAATCTTCTGCGAGATTAAGAAGCCAAGTGGTTCAGAAAACTGAAGAAACAATAAATTCATCATATAGACAGTATTGTACACTGTTCAAGCAAAGGTCCATTGAAGAAGTAAACAAGCAGCAGAGGAAACATAAAAAGTTTGATTATTCCATAAAAAATACAAAGAATAAACAACCACAGTATATTTTACCATATCTGTGCTTCAGAAAGGCAGCAGTGTCAAGTAGCCTGGCTTGCAAGTACAGCATTTCCCCTTCTACTTCATCATCAGGTGAGTGCTCAAGGATACCCAAGGATTTTGCTCTTGAAACTTGATCCATCACATCTGTTGTTTCTGTAAGTTTTATCGAGGAACCCACACGCCTTCTCTCATCAGGATAACATAATGGATCTTCTGGTGATATTTGGACAGAAAACAGATTTAATTACATCATAGCAAAAAAAATTGTATTATGAATATACGTTAAGTAGTTAGCTAGGACAAGTCCTTAAAACTTTACCAGGGTGACATGGTGCCAGCTTATCTTGCTTGAACGTATTGTCCCAAAGCTGAGTCATCTTTTCCTTGATGAGTGGATGGATATAATAGTGTGAATCATCGAAGCTGCACACAGCAAAACAGCAGTTAAGATCTTCCAGAGAGCATGCAGAAAAAGAAAATAAGGAAGGGGGTCACATTAAACAAAGAAGGGAAGTAAAACCATAGAAGAACAACTATAATTCAATTGGTTGAAATTTCTTTCGTCTTACTTGGAAAAGGGCTGTCCAGGAACATGATCTGCGTTGCAATCATGGTTATTCCCAACACCATTTTCAACCGAGTTTAACTCATGTTTTACATTATCACCTGGAGGAAAATATTGATTCAATGAAGAGACACCCTCCAGCTCCGAGCCAGGTTCAGCCTCAGTTAAGTTATATCTTTTCTTTCCAGGAGATGTACCTGTAATAACATATTGTAAGAACTAAAAAAAGGCAAACAAATGACCGGATAATGGAAGAAAGGGAATGATATCTGAAGAAAGGGCAAATGCATTGCCAGATAGCATTGCAGCAACAGCTATCCAAGTGAGACGAAATTGAGAAGACATCCAAATAGCCGTAAATGCCCATAAACCAGAACATAAACAGAAGAAATTGAGAAGGCATACACTATGGCCCTTAAATGCCTGCGACAAAACAGATAGATATAGAGGAACAGACCAGCCCTATCACATCTCACAAGTCAACAAATTCAGTATTACCAATAATAATAACAGCACACATACCTTGACTCTTAACTAACCACTAAAGAGTGGCAATATTTTAAATGGTTAGCAATAAACATATAAATAGTGTTAAATCAACACTTGCAAATTTACAACCATCAACATATAAATATTCCAAGTAAGCTAACTAACTAAGAAAATTCACAAAGTTAGTAGGCACTACATTCTGATAAAAGCAGTCAATCTAGCACAACTACAAATAGCATTCAGAGCTGATGCAGCATTACAGAGAAAATGTTGTGCAATCTCTTTTCAGGCTATTTAAGTTTTTTGCGGCTTTGTGGAATTTTAATTTTTTTTCCTAATTCTGATTGTGGATGAACAATTACCAACAGTAAATTGAACTTCCAGTAACTAATGCAAAAGAGAACAAAAGGATAGGCCATCAAACAATCAAAATGTATTTTACAGTCCAGAAATTGTACCGATTACACAGAGAGACGAAAAGGCAGAGGAGATACTTCATCATATTTTACCTTTATTTTCATTTGGTATCGCCATGGAAGTTCCAAATTGTGTATTGCCAGAGATGTTGTTCGATATCTGTCACAAGGATGGGAGTCAGATAGTATTTATGATGAAAGATTTAGTTCCTTAAGATAATAAAATAATGATAAATTCACCAGTTTGTTTTTAATATTTTTTTAGTTGAACACTTAGCGATAAAATTATTAAGGCAAGTATTGCTGTGTAACCAGTATAAATGGAATGCAAGTGTTTCCATGTCAGGCACGCGCACACGCACCCAACACGCGCACATACACAAGAGAGACTAATTGGGGAAGTGGAAAATCGTTGCTACATTTACAGACCAACTATCGTTTGCATGAATGAGCAAATTATAGTCTCACCTTACAGCTGGCAGAAAAATATAGATTGCAACACTGACAATGAAAGTGGCCTCTACTCACTACTTTAAATGCTTGTGCCAGTTATTCGCTGCCAGTAGAGAACACTTTCATTGCCAAGTTGTAGGTAATAAGATTATAATTTGATCATTCATGCAAACAATAGTTGGCTGTCCATAAATGTAGCAATGATCTTCCACTTCCCAAATTGGTACATGTGCGTGCGTGCATGCGTGTATGAGCATGTGTACAGAATCATTAAAAGTAATAAATCTTACCAATCCTCCATGCTCTTCCTTTGGAGTACCTTTAGCACAATCTTCAGCAGGGGAAGAACACTCACGCTCAGCGCCTGCTTCAGCCATCTTTTTTATTCCATTCTGCAAAAGGGTTGTTACTCCAGTTGCACATACAGCTGTGTTATCCCTCATAATCTTGTTATTATCTTTAGATCTTGTTGATGAGGATTTCATCACAGCAGAATCTGACAAGTAAGCTGTTGTTCCTTTCTCATCATCCGGAACCAATGAATTCTTCATGTTTACACTATTTGTATCCTCAGACCTGCCTGGTTTGCTATCATGCACCACCATTGGGCCCCCTTTAAGAGTCTTTGCCTGAGCAGCTGGTATATGTGCAGAATTTTGGAGCCACTTGATAATTTTCAGCTTCAGACCATGGGAAAAAGTGGTGGTTTCACCCTGACAAACAGATCATTAGCAAAGTAGTTTATATCCTCTCAAAAAAAAAAAGACAAAGTAGCTTATAAACAAATTGGCATAGTAAACATATAGTATGAACGTACCACAAGAGCAGCTTCCAAAGATTCTGAAGAAATACCCACTTCAGATGCTACATCACCAACACTAACCTTTCCTTGATCAATTAGCTAAAATACAGTACAGAAATTAATGTTTCTTTCCTTGGCATGGGTTACGTAGTAAATATCAGAGTCCTAACTGAGCTTTGCCGGAGTAGAAATTACCTTTCTAAGAACAAGAGCAACATCAGCAGAGTTTCTCATAAGGTTCCCACCAACCGAGAGATTGTTAGTATCCACTTCCATCCCTTGGATTGCTAGGGAATCTGAACTTCTAACAGTGTGGGGTAAAGAGGCTTGCTCTATGGTCTCTACTTTGATAAGGTTACTAGAGTTAAAGCTAGTGGCTTCATAGTTCATGAATTTATCCTTGTTCTTGCGCGTGAATCTTAGTTTTGGTACCTTTCCAGTGATAAGGTTTGCATCTTTTAGCCTTGCTTCTGTAGGACTCTGGTGAGATGCACAGTTACTTCTCTCTAGAGAATTGGCATATCCAATAGTAGAATGCTTTGAGCAAAATGCTCTCAGCTCGACCTACATGGAAAACAAACAAGTTGAACAACAGCGACCTAAATAAGGCTAATGGCAAACACCTGAAGAAAATGATCTCACATTAGGATGCCCAAATTTTCCCCATATCTCCATTTGATGCTTGGACTCTCGTGCACATATAGGATGAAAAGGTGTTCGGCATGTTCCTGAAAACCACATGGATAACTAGTTAAAGGACTTAATAAAATGTGATGCTAGTTTTAAGTGCCACCAAAACTGACAGAAAATATCAAAGATAATTCAAATCATAGAATGCTTCTATCCTACAAAATATTATATATGAACAATAGTTTAATATATAATTCACTGCTTACTCCATCTTCACAGCTAAGACTTAATATGTCAACTCATATGTACTTAGTGTCTTAAAATACATAATTTTGTAATTATATTGTGAACTAAACTTTAAAGCCTGGGTTCTCAGTATTACTTATTACATTGTTCTTAGCAGCCTTTTTTTGAAGTCTGTGGATATGGCATAAGTCAATTAAGGGTGAAATTATGATTAAAAGCATATTATGCTTCCTGCAATGTTTTTTGACAAAGGGTCAAATACTTGGCACCATCACAAAAATCAGAGAGTTGGAAAATATTATCATATGTGGCAATAATATAAATAGGCCCATGCCCTATGTGTCATTCTCACATGTGATGGTATTTTGCTATTTGCATATCTTTACGATGGCGTTTTCCAATTTCTCTTCAAAAATGGATATTATGGATGTTCGCATACATTGAGAAATGTATGGTTTTATGTATCTGTTCGCAAAAAATACATAATGTAAACCACACTTATCAGAACCAGACCGGCCTGGCAGTCCAAAAAGGAAAAAAAGGGACCAGATCCCAGCCAGTCTGGTACGCTGTTGGATCATTCAAGCAGTTAGCCTGACTTGAACAAGTAAAACCCTGGCCAAAGCGGACAGTTTTTCAGTGAACCAGCCACAAAATGTGTGTGGCCCCAAAAGTTGGTTCAGTTATTAATTGCAAAAAAGTTATACAAGGGTATAGGTATAACTAACTAATATGCAGTTATCCATCATTAACAGCAGCATAGTAACTGGTTGGACTAGAACCCAGTTATCATTTTGATATGCTGTGTCATGTAAAATGCAGTTACAACTTACAAGATAACCTGGCATGTAGAGAACTAAAATGGATATCTGTATACACATTTCTTTTTACTATATATACGAAAAATATTTAAATAAAGCCAACAAAGGTAACAATGTAAACCCATTATTTATTGCATGAAAAAGTACCATTCTACCAAATTCCCGCATGCCAAACATAGAATTATCTTTGCCAGCAATATTCCATCATTGTATGGTGTAGCAATACTTCTGCCACAAACTACGTTGTGTTAATGAGTTGAGCAAAGTCATCCATTCAGATGAGGATTACTTCCTTTGGAAAGTTATCACCAGAAATGAGATAAATGGCATGTTTGGTAGCTTTGCTCATCCTTATCTAGCAAGGTCAGTGGACAAGGAAACTGGGTTGCCTTGCTTGGTTTGGTAATGGACACACAAGTCAGTGTTCCCCATTTTTTGATGAAAAGACAATTCAGCTCTCCTCTCCTAGCAATGATTTCATTGTGCATTAGCAAGGGTAGCCAAGGAACCAAACACACCATACTGCCCAGCTATTTTAGCAAGAATTTTGTGCTACCGTGCAACACCTGATTTAGAATTACCTCCTCAGGTAAACCTGAGTGACAGCATATTTGCGGTTTTTCATTGAATAGACCGATAAAGTTGCTACATATCTTCCAGTTCAAAGGCAAATTTAAAGGTTGCTTTTGAAGGCCCACATTGAAGAAAGGAAAAAAAAAAAAAGCAATGACTCGGTCTAAGAAACTCGAGACCGCAGTAGAAGCATGATGCAGGGGAATTCTATGCGGTGGTACAAAATGGAAGTGTGCAAGAAAAATTATCTGCAAAACACTGATTCTAAATAACTTAAATGTATATATACATATAGTTCATCTAACTAAAATAGTAAAATGGAGACATAGGGGAAAATACATACCATGACTACATCGGACACATACACCATGCTTAACCTTGCAAATGCTGCACACCAATTTCCACTGATTCTCCTGGACACTTCCAACATTAGTAACAGGTTCCATTGATTCCATGTCTTCCACAAGAGCTCCCGGTGTCCAAAGGCTACAAAACAAGTGCACAAATTTAAGGTTCCCCCAATGCGCTGTTTGACCAGGCTCCCCTTTGACAGGTTTTAGAGCGCCTTTCTCTTTTGGGCATAGAACACAAGGCATCGACAAGGTGTTGTCCGCATCTTTCTTCAACGACTGCAGTGACTCCAAATCCTTACACCAAGTGCACAACCACTGGCCATCAGGCACAACATGCAAACCATAACACTTCTGGTGCACAGTTACCTTACAGCGGTTGCAATTGAGCATGCTATTGGACACCGTACTACTCTCCCCCAAACAACAAACATCACATACAGAACTAGCCTCAGCTCCCGAGCGCGGTAGCAGAACAAGCTGCTCTAACCCTGCATCCACACCTAAAAGCTTCCTCTTCTTGTTGGGCCGTTCTGAAGTGAGCACAAACCGTTCCTTCGATCCTAGCAACCAATTCAGTGATGATTCTCCCTCTTCTTCACATTTTGATGATACAATGCCAGCACTGCTAGTAGCTTGCTCCACTTCCAATGGCCAATTCTCCTGCTGCACAACCACCTCATGTATGCCCTGCTCTACACTCTGCTCACCGCGTTCCTTGTTACCAACGAACTGTCGCACAACCACCTCATGTATGCCTTGCTCAACACTTTGCTCACTTCGCTCACTCCGTTCGCTATGCTCCTTGTTACTGACTCTTTCTTCACCACCCAGACCCAAGTACGAGCTTGTTTCAGCCACAGCCACATCAAATGTCTCAGCTGTGTCCATCAATTCCTTGCCACTGCCCACAAATGGTATGAGGATGCACGAATCGAGCCTGCCATAGCCGAACGGAAACTTTGGCATTAACATATCAATATCATCCAAATTCACCGGCCGGAAATACGCCTCGAACTGCTCCCACACGCCAGTTTTCGCAGAGGGCTCCGTGGCTGGCTGCGGCGGGAGCTCCACATCAGCCACGTCCTGGGGCTGAATCTTCTTGTGCTTCTTCCGCGCGTCGCTCTGCCCCGACCAGTTCACGAGCCGCGCGGGCAGCGTGGGAACCCTAGGCGCCGTCCCCTCGCCCTCGAACGGCGTCCGCACCGACAGGGCCTTCCTGGCCTGCGCGTACAGGTCCACCCCGACGCCCGGGGCGGCCCCCTCCGGCAAGCCCTCGGCGCGGGCCATCTCCCCGCGGCGGCCGCCGCTCATAAAGCCTCAGCCAGGGAAGGGGGCATCGCCGCCGAGGCCCTCGCGGAACACGGCGGGGGTCGGGGGTAGGGCCTCCGGCGAGGAGGGACGGCGGCGGAGGACCGGGGGGCGGAGCTAGGGCTAGGACTAGGGCGCTAGGGTTTCGTTCCGCGAGCCCGAGTATTGAAGAGTGTGTCTCCTTCCCCCCCCTTCGCGTCTGTTCTTCCTTCGACTCCTTTCCGGCCCGATTTTTCCGCGTCAGTCTCGCTCGGATCCGATGGGAGAGAGGGGCGGGGCTGGGAGAGGCTCGCGGCGTCAGGACACGGGTTCGGTTTTGCACGGGAGGCACGCAGCATATGCTCTGCTGCTCTTCTCGTTGGGTTTGTTATACTACTACTACCGGCAGGCACCTTTACTCACCGTCCTCTTCACGCTAGCAATAACGTGAGGTATCGAAGTAACTTCGAAATAGAGTGCGGTGCAAGTAAAATGAAATTTACATTGTGGTGATATTTGGTTTAAAAACAGTAATAAATACGTTGCGGTAATGAATGAGTTTCAAGAATCTACGAAGTTTTTTTAGCGGAGAGGTTTCAATGAAGTTGACGGTTTAATGAACTATGCATGGTTAAGATAACGATTTTACAAGGGAGTTGGTAAAGGATGAAGATGATTGGAGGTACCATATTATCGTTAGGTAACATTTAATTTGGAATGTAGTTTCTTTTCCACTTGACCGTATATAGTTTTGATAAAAAAAAATAGATGAAACTTTGCGAGTCAATTATAACTTTTTAAATGGACACCTTCACAAATATGCCAAAATAAACATGACATGTATTTTTATCCGATCTTTATCAAATTTATCACATAACATTATGAGATAAGCTCCAAAATCACTCGCACTCTCTTGCATGCCATTTTGTTTTCCAGCGTGCAAGCATACATGCATGCAACATAGCGTTTATCGTACCAGTCTTAGTAAACGACAATAATTCACATGCTATATTTACTGGATATTTGGATATTCTTGTCGTTTCTACCTTTCCTGCTATGCTCACTAAGGAGATTGTTTGTCGATACAATAGAGCATAGATAAATATTTCTGCATTTACCGGATATTATTGACCTACAGCTATAGGTGTATATACCAACTTCATATTATGGTAAATATTATAATGTTACCATATTGTAAAGTTATGGGCCCATGGTTATAAGTGAATTTGACCTTAGGTCACAAAAATAATGGCATTAAGCTTGATGCTAAGGCCCACTAAGTTCCATTCACTTTCACCTAAAAAAACACAAAGATAACCCAACATGGCATATACATGCCTTGGCTATGGACCATATAAGGGTTTGCTTTTTCACGCACGATAATTGATGTGTTTTTCTCATTTATCCCTGATTTATGTGGCATTGTAATTTGAAGAAAATCAAGTGTCCTAAGTAAGAAAACATTTATAAAACACGTAATTTGATAAGTTTGCACTTGATAAAACACATTGTAACTTGAATAAAATCAAGTGTCCTAGTAAGAAAACCTTACCTTTATAAAACTAGTTTCTAAGTGTCCTAGTGTGGCAAATAGGATCCGAGAAACCCGGTGTTCGGAGATGGGGGTCGAAAGCTATGATCGCATATTTTAGCACTAAACAAGCTCATACACACTTGATTTACCCAGGTTTTCGCGCCTCTCGAGAGATGATAGTTATATTCTTGCTTTCTTGATTAATATCTGGACAACTTTTTGCACCGGAGGTGTGTTAGAACTGGCTAAGTCCAAAGCTCGTACAACTTCTATGTGTTGTGTTCTTGTGTATCTAGGAGAGTTGAACCTTTCACTCGGTGATCTATCTGGTGCTTATAAGTTATATACTCTCCCACAATCTACCTAATCACCGTGGGATAACTGACAAAGGTACTATAGTCATACATCATTACCTACACCGTACCCACTATCATACCATCCACCACTTATAATTCTTCCATGCTACAAGATGCCACCTTCCACAAGTCTACCATCGAAGTGACTAGGCCTCCCCCTGACGGTATAGCTTGGTCAGATGGAGAGAAAGGAGACATGAGGGGTGAGGCGTGATACACCAGATCCCTACATTACATACCTCTAACTTGCGGTGAGCATGCCTAATTAATGTGGAATGATGGGAGCGAGCTATTGCACGCTTCATTTGTACCTGTTGTTAGAGCGTGGTCATGTGATCCCCCACTGAGGGCGCCCACGTGACCAACCATTCGCGTCCTTGAGCAATCCTCCCACGAATGACCATGAGATGGACGCATTGGCCCCTGAACTGTCGCCTCCGAGCAATCTTCCCGTGAATAGTCTCGAGCTAGGCGCGTTGCCACATACTAGACCCCAGCAACCTTCCCATGGCTAGCCTCTAGCGGGTCGACAACCACACGTCATTTCCTAGCCAGTCCAACCTACCAACTAGTTTTCTAGTCACCCTTTCACGCAGTGTTATCTGTATGCTATCTTGTGACCTGAGGAAAATTGTACCGATATCTTAGCTTCCAGCCTAGTCGTAGGGATATCAAGGAAAATTATACTCAGTACTTTCTAAAATCAAGTGTTCTAGTAGTAGTATAGATGATGAGAGGTATAAAGTCATGTGTATACCAGATTCACTTCCTCCAATGTATCTAGCCTTTTCAATGTACTAATGCACACCTAACAGAAATGGTGAAATATACACACCATTCACCATTACAAAGAGGATGGAGATTGGAGAAGAAAGAGGCCCAAGCTACAAACTACATAGTGCTGTCAAAGAGTTTTCAGGGTGTGTTTAGTTCTTTGGGCGTAAAGTTTTTGAAGTATACGGACGCACATTTAAAGTATTAAACGTAGACTAATAACAAAACAAATTACAGATTCCGCCTGTAAAATGCGAGACAAATTTATTAAGCCTAATTAATCCATCATTAGCAAATGTTTACTGTAGCATCACATTGTCAAATCATGGTGTAATTAGACTCAAAAGATTTGTCTCGCAATTTATATGCAAACTGTGCAATTGGTTTTTTTATACATTTAATGCCTCATATATGTGTCCAAACATTTAATGTGATGTTTTTTGTCAATTTTTTTTATCTATGCAAGGCCTTTTTTCAAAAGGACAGCCAGCAGAAAAAGCGACTCACAGCACGGCGAATATACTAGTAGATGCAGATCAGATCATCAGAGACGACGGCCACGGCCAAATCGGGTTGACGCGCACGGCGCACACACACTCTCCCCCGAAGGCCTGAAAACCATCAGGCATCCGTATACAGAGCGCACAGTGTGCAGCCAGATCGAGCATTCCAATTTCCAAGCTCTCTCCCCAGAGGCCGAGGCCGCAAGCGCATCCAGAGCGCACCCACGCCACGCCGCGCCGCACCGTGCCGGGCCGCGCCGCGCCGCGCGGATGCCATCCAAGCGGCCGTCCCAGAGCGCCATGGACGCGGGCGCCGCGCCCGCCTCGCCATCCCCTCCCAGGTCGTCGAAGAAGCGCTCGTCCCGCCCCAAGCCCCGCGCGGGCGACGCCGCGCGCCACCCGGCCCCCAACCCTAGCCCGCCCCCCGCCGCCGCCGCGCCCGCCTCCTCCCGCAGCCGCGAGCGCGAGCGCAAGCGCAGGCAGCGCGGCGCGTTCGCGGACCCCGCCGCGGTGACCGCGCCCGCCGCCGGGGGGCAGCACGGGGGCGCCGTCCAGAAGCTCTGGGGCGACGCCGACGAGGTCGCGCTCCTCGCCGGCGCCGCCGCCTTCCGCGCGCGCGCCGGCCACGTCCCGCGCCTCCCGGACATGGGCGCGCTCTTCGACTCCATCAGGGGCTCCCTCTCCCCGCACATCGACCAGGCCAAGGTGTACTACAAGCTGAAGCGGCTCAAGGGCAAGTACCTGCACGCGGCGCCCGGCGCGTCCGCGGGACCGCACGAACGCCGCGTGCGCGACCTCTGCGCGAGCGTCTGGGGCGCCGACCTCGAGCCCCTTGCTGAGGGCGACGACAAAAGGGCCGCCGCCGCCGCCGCCGACCAGCCGCGCACTGTCCCGGACGCCGCCGCCATGCTGCCTGTGCTGACTGAGATGCTTGATGAGTACTGGAAGACGGATGGGCGAGCGCTGTCCAGTGTGTCCCTGGCGAAGGGGTTGTCACTGCTAGGGACAGAGGAAGCAAGATTCATCGAGGGCAAGTGGAGGAGGCAGCTTGATTCAGAGATACAAACGCAGATGCGGCGACATGATCTGGCCAAGGAGGTCTACGCCTTGCTCATGGACGCCATCAAGGCCCTCGGGCCTTAGCTCGGGTATGACTGTCATCTACACGAGTAATTTATCCAAACTCTGCCATTTCCTTCCCTAGTCCAACTTCTCGCTGGAGAATTCGTTAACGCATTGCTCGTTCGTACAATTACAGTAGAACTTATACAATCTATTATTCGGCAATTGATTGTTCTTGCTGACTGTTGGGGTATTTTACCAAAAAGGATAACACGATTGTGTGGTCTGTCGTCTGTTCACAAAGTAGCAAAGAAGCTATTTTTCTCCATCAGCACACCACAGATCGAAGTATTAAGCAATTATGCTTCCCATAGCATGATGGAAGTAACAGTCTTATAATCAGGAAGCAAGCAATATCAGCTTGATTTTGGTTTCTGTGGTCAAAAAAGCCTAGAGAATTTCATGTTTCATACTTGCTTTACATATTCTTTGCATCAACCTTGAGCAAAGCCAGAAATCAACCATGCCAATCCTAAATGGCTGCAACACCCCAGTTTTTATGCACTACTAGTATGTATATTGTGTCTATGACTGGATAGTTTGGATTTTGGAGATGGAATAGTAGCGTGAAAGGAGAATTTGGAGATGACACAATAAATTATGCATAACTTCATACACATCTAATAACCAAATACAGCACATGCTATAAGCCATATGATGATGATGATCTCAATTAAGTTGTCAAAACCAACAACCAAGCCAACAGAGTATCTTTGCTAATACTTTTTTCCTTGAGGTGTATCAGAAAATGAATTTGTGAGAGGTCACAACCCAGGTTTTTAAGCTACTTCAAATAAAACTGTTTGAATTTAGAAAAAACTTCTCCAATAAAGTATGTGATTGCCAAATCAAGTCCATGGCATAGAGAATTCTGCCATGTATTTTCTTATGTTGGTCTCTTGGCTTTGGCAGGAGTAAACACATAAGCCGTACAGTTGTCCAAAAAAAAAAGGGTAAAAAGAGAGGAGAAGAAATGACCCCACTAAGATATGGACTAGCAATAATTGACCCCACAGGGCCACAGGATATATTTTCTGGCTCTGCTACTTGGCTATCTCATGGGCACCTGAAAGACCAGATATAGATATGTGCACCTGAAATTTTGAATTCTGCTTGGTTAGGGAAACAAAACTATCAGAGAGATACATCTACGAAATATTAGACACGAGCTATTACATATGAGATTGATGACTAAGAGATAACATATTTGAAGTAACCTGTAGTGATCGAGAATTAGATGAGGAAGGTCATATACTAATTAGTGGAGTAGTACATAAGAGGGTGTTGAAAGGAACATTTAAGTACTGAGCACCAAGGTCCTTTAATAGGCATGCTGCATGCAGCTGAATGCTTTGTTTGACACCTATAGCAAAGTTGATTATTATTTCGTCTCTTCAGAGCGTTAGAGCACTACCTCAGTTTTCTTTTTAATGGAAGAACCGGCTATTGATTTTTGCCAGCCTCATTGCCAAACTTTATTAACGATCTGATCAGCTTTGTTTAACATCATGGAGACGTGATGCATTATATCTATATGACTATATCTACATATATCTTCATTCATAGGATGTACTGTGTTTCCCTTTTTTGCTGAATTTTT
The DNA here is from genome assembly GCF_000147395.1 of Oryza glaberrima. Lineage (NCBI taxonomy): Eukaryota > Viridiplantae > Streptophyta > Magnoliopsida > Poales > Poaceae > Oryza > Oryza glaberrima. The sequence continues at coordinate 31,142,998 of NC_068327.1, read as the reverse complement.
GTTCTTATTTGATAGAGTTATAGAATGTTTGATGTTTAGGCATATCTGTTGGGTATCTTTTATATAGCGAAGTACCTGGTGCTTGCTGGGTATAAGGGTATTACTGCGGTAGTCAAATTTGTTGAGCTCAGCAGCTCAATGCAGCTTTTCTATGTTTGGTGCACTACCGTTGAAAAGAATCTTATCAAACTTCATTGCTCTCAGGATCTCAATTTACCTTATTTGCAGTCAGTCACATTGTTCACAAACTGAACTGACACTTACCTTGCAGTCAGTCACATTGTTCACAAACTGAACTGACACTTACCTTGCAGTCAGTCACATTGTTTACCAACGTCCGTTTTGCAGGTACAAGATGGTGGTTTAGATAGAGCTGGGTCTGGGTACATATATCTGCAATGCCTTTTGTATTGGCTGGTCGAAGCATTGTACTCGGTTGATGATTGACGAGGCCAAGAATCAAGTGGAACTCATTTTCGACTGTATCAAATAATTTAGGTTCATAACAGTTGCTTTGGCCGTTCTCCCGTCAGATTTAGATGTGAAAATGATTTAGTGGCTTAACCTGTTTGTAAATCGTATGCTAACTTCTGTATCTGTCATATTAGTGCATTTTCAAGTGTAAGGGGTCAGCATTTCGATATTTACTACATGGTGTGGTAAAAAACAATTAGGCCATCTTGGTTAATGATTACAATGTTGAAACTATATTTGCTTATCATTCAACTTCTAAACTGATTGTTCACTTTGTAAAGCTTGTTCCAAACACAATCGCTGCTCAAGAACACCCAATTCCCTTAGAAAAACTAGCTCAGAAAGCCTTATTCACTCCACAAGCTGTTCCTGTTGCACACAGGTCACCAAAGAGTTCGCAAGAAGCAGCATGCTTATAGCTTATGAAAACAACATGCTTAGGTAAATGACCAAAAGAATCTGATGGCTTCTCATGGACAAGATTAGGCTAGTGAGAGCTCTCCAGCAGGGATATTCCTTTTCACCAATTTCTCCCATGATTCGTTGGTTTCTTCTATGACCTTCAGAGCATATTCCTAGGAGAGAGAAGTATACAATCAGAATGCAAAAATATCCTCTATGTTTAAATATAACTGAAGGAGTCCAGGCTTACCTTGCTTGTGGGTTTGTTGCCCAGACCAAATCTGTTTGCAGGCTTACCGTCTGGTATCTTGTAGTCCCTGAACCAGTCTCTGATGGCAGTCAATGTTCCCTGAATAGGTAATGTAAAATGTCGGACAAAGCAATTGTAAAATATAGAGGGGGTGAAAACTAACTGCATTAGCAACATTTTTAACCCTGCCCATGTAACATATTTTAAATGCAAAACTAATCAAAACTTCCAAGCGAAAAAACCTAATAACCTCAGCAAAAAAAAAGCTTCAGGGTAATGCAGTAGTCATTTAGAAAAGGATGTGCGCAACTAGGAATCTAGGATAATAATTATGGCAAGAGTAACACATCTGTCTTTTTCTCATGTTATGAATAAAAGGTAAGTTTGCTAAAATATGTTTTGCTTTTAAAAAATGCTTAGCCAAGGTCAGAATTCAAAACAGAAAACATTTGTCATAATCTAAGGGAAAAAAAGCCTACATTCTATCAACGAGATAGGCAATGCCAATCAGTGGAGAACAAGGACAAACACTAAAAATAAAGGCAGGCATCAGTCATACCGGAAAATGCTTCTCAACATCATCCACATCATTCACAAGAGATGCTTTAGGATCATCCAAAGAAATAGCCACAATTTTCCAGTCAAGCTCACCCTCATCAATCATTGCTAAAGCTGCCAACGGTTTTACCTTAAGAACATCTCCAATGTTAGCACGTCTTTCACCAATCTCAACAACATCAACTGGAAAGAAGGCCATCAGCAAGATTGGTCAGAGTGGCCGAAGATGATATATGAGCCATATCTACCAAATACAATGACACCGAAATGTTTATTACCAGGATCATTATCCCCAAATGCTCCTTCGACATCGGTGTTTGCAAGAGTTGGGTCCTCCCATGTTTGGGGAAATAATCCATAATTCCAATTAATGTTGTACCTGATATACCAGATAATTCCATGATGGGTCATGCACAAAGTTCATAAACAGGGTCAGCAAGGACAAGATGCACAATGTTCATCAACAAGGCCAGTAACAGCATAAAATCAATTGCTTGCCAACAAGCAAGTTTCACACTGCAAGGTTGATACCAGCTATAAGGCGGAAAAGGAACCTGTCCACAAAATATGTACACTAATCCTTTTCAAAAGGACTGAAATGGAAGTAACAGAACAGCCTAGCATTGTTTTGATTAAGAAAAATTATACAGAACCATGACTGCAAGGTTGAACTTGAAAGCAGACGAAATTCAAACCTTCTTGTAGCACAGTTTTGATGACAAGAGCAGGTCAGCTAAATCTATTATATGATAAAGAGAAGGCTAACAAGAGTCACCGCATTCGCTCCAAGGTCCTAGAAAATTACCATATTAACTGAATAAAAAGAGTAAGATCTACGCAGTTGTTTATCATGGTTTGTCCAAATTATAAAGTGTAGATTGATTGATATAGTTGTATACAAAATAAAATTGAATGTATAGAAACAGAAACAACAGTTATACATAAAATCCAACTCTGCTTTCGAATAAACTTTAGCCTAGCTCTGTGCAAAACTGTGTGGAAATCCAGCTAGTTCAATTAACATCACATCTTTGTAAAGATCTGCTATATCTAAGATGGCCACATTATACCTTGTGTGATTCCACCGCCAAACATGGGAGAACAAAATGTTCTTTTATGGAATCCCAAAAGTGCACAAGGTGGCGGCAGCTACAGTCTGATATTGACAAAATTCAAGCAGCCCATCTTTTTCACACTGAAGTAAGGTCCCACGAAAGAGCACCACATAAAAAACACAATCTCCTACATTATTTCCCCAGCCCACAACAAATATTGTAAAACATGAATTTCTGGTATGAAAAGAGTTGCTATTCTATCCTTAAAGACCAACCTATCAACAATTGATACAACAATTGAAACAGACCAATTAAACTCTCTAATACGACTTCCCCCATTCTTAATGAAATTTGGTCGACCGAATCTTTCGGCCGACCCGGCAAAAAAAAAAAATTCTCTAATACACTAAAATTATTAATAAAAGAAGATGCGACATCCTAAACAAACAGGATAGGATTAAATAAACAAAACTCATGCAACAACATTAAGGATTTCTAGAATTCTCAAACACGAACAAGCATGGACACAAAAGAAAATGTTACATTTGCAAACTAATCATGGCATCCTCTTGTGGAGTGAAGATCTCAGAAGGAATTCCCAGTTAAATTAAACGGCCGTTATATCCTCGATTTGCAAGTCGCTCGTCCAATTTTAACACAAAAGACGCAATATTTTCAGCAGAAACGAACATAAACTTAGACATTCAGAATACGAATTTCCTCAGTTTCTAGTCCTTACGGGTAGTATCGGAGGTTGCCCTTCTTGGTGTCCTGCTTGATGGGGGTGAATGACTCGTCGGTGGCGACCTCCATCTTGGCGCTGCTCTCCTTGGGGATCTCCACGACGAAGTGGAACACCCCGTCGCCTGCGCGCAGGGGCACGTCGTGCCACGGCGACACCTTGCGGCCCCCGCCGTCGACGAGGAACACGCGGTAGTCGAGCGTCTCGGGCAGGCCCTGCTCCTTGGGCCGGAGCTCGGCGGTCCTGAGGAGCGCGGTGGTGGCGAGCACCCGGCGCTGGAACCGCACGGCCGTGGGGAGGCGGGCCGTGCGCCGGAGCCCGACCCCCGCCAGCCGCGTGAAGCGGGTGGCCGCCGTAGCCGACGCCGTCGCCGCCGTCGCCATCGTCGAGAGCTCGCCGGGGGATCGTCGGAGTTGGTGCGGAGTGAACAGCGGCGGCGGCGGCGGGAGACTGGAAAGTGGGAGCTAGTCTCTCCGGATGACGAGGCGATGGGTACTTGCGGCTCGCGTGGTAGCTAGCCTGACCAGGTGGGCCCACCCCCGTGATGTGGTCGCAGTCGCAGACAAGTGCGGATAGATCGCGAGTGGTGTTTGGGCCGGGCCACATCACCCGGTTCTCTTCGTGAAGGATAAGGCCCGGCCCATGTGTGAATTACTCCGGCCCACCTCTTGACACGATCACTACCAATTCTGGCGATCCAAATGGGGCTCCCGGTGGCGATGTACACCGTTCGATCGAAAATAAACGACCAGATGGAGGATTTCCCTCGGGCCATTGGGGAGTTTTTGCAGAAAAGCCCTCGTATGATCTCGTATTACCGTTGTGTTGGCGGACGGTACAGATCGGCTTGGAGGGAGAAAAAGATAACTCTTTGCATATTAGTCCTCGTACTTTGTAGAATTTACCGTTCCAACTGGGAATATGGGAGAAATTTCAGTATTTACCATCCAATACGATGACCTTTAAGGAGCTGCCACTCAATACGCTGGCCTTTCAAAATTTACCACCAGGCACGCGAAATTCTTTATTTGGAGCCACTTCGTCCGCCTGCCCCGCCGTCCATCTGCGCGACTGTCTCCGAGCTAGGTGGCGTCATTGCCCAGGCACGGTCGTCGTCACCTCGCATCCCGCCCCCACCGCCGTCCCCATCCCCAAGCTCGTTCAGCACCGTCGCCACCGCCGTCCCCAACCCCCATCGCCACCATTCCCATCCCCAAGCTCGTTCAGCGCTGTTGCCATGCTCGCGCCCCATCGCCGCCGTCCCTTAGCTCGTCTGCCGCTGTCGTCGAGCTCGCATTCCGTTCCGCCGTTGCCGCCATGCCCGAGCTCGCGTCCGGTCGCCGCCGTAGTCACCCCCAAGCTCGCGTTCCGCTGCCGCCGTCGTCACCCCAGAGCTCACGTTCCGTTGTCGCCGCCGTCGCCCCCGAGCTTTCCGCTGTCACCGCCATGCCCAATCTCTCATCCGATCATTGTCGCCGTCGCCCCTGAGTTCGTGTTCTGTTGTTGAACCGCCATGTCCGCAAACTCCGTCCCCGTCTACCATCTAGACGTCGACAAAATCATGTGCTCCTCCGTTCCTGTCGAAGGTGCAATGTCCCTCGCTAGCAACCGCGGCGGGAGTGAGCTCAGGGATGATGGACAAGCCTTGAGACGACGGCCGACGAGCTCGGAGACGAAGACAAAGACGGACGACGCGGACAAGCAGACGGAATGGCACGAAATGAAGAATTTCGCGTGTCTGGTGGTAGATCTTGAAAGGCCAACGTATTGGGTGGCAATTCCTTAAAGGCCATCGTATTGGATGGTTAATACTGAAATTTCTCGGGAATATGGGGATCGGAGAAGCCGCAACTCGCAGCCAAAGCCTTGCCGGCGACGGCGATGCAGGAGATGCAAGCACCGCCGCCGCCGCCGATTCTTCTTTTGGCGCCTCAGGTACCCAAAAATATAATCCTGTTTTTTTTCTACTGCTTATCCAAATTGCTCCTCTGTTGCTTAATTACCTACTTGTATTCGTGCAATCGTGCTTGCCTTCTCTGGGATCTAAATTATTACTAGCCCTATTCTAGTTCTTATGATGTTTTCGAGGTTGGATTTGAACTGATTTAGAAGAATTATTATAGAATAGAATGATGCCTCCATAGAATGGGTAGATTTCCAACCATGGTGGAAGATGGAGGAACTAATGTACCTCACTCAGATGGCAAAACATCGTGGATTTGTGGCTACTTGCTAAAGCAGAAGGGCGTTTTGGTGTCACTGTCAGTGTCACCAGAGCCAATTGGAATGGACCCCTAGCTGGCAAGGACGCATCGTGTTCTTCATGTGTCCATCAATGTCCGGCCACTGTAAGATCGGATCTTGTGAGTTGGTGATTGCCTTTCGCTGTTTCGCAAGCATGTAGAGAGCTTGGATGTGCGCCGCAGAGGGAGGCTTGTCTGAAACTTGTGTAGGGCATGGTCAGCATGTAGGTCTTCCCTATGAAGAAGATGGTAAGCAGCTAGGCCAGTCTATTCCATGTCCCAATTACTATGCCAAACGACTTCCAGATGATAGAGGGGAAGCACATGATGAGACCTTTTCTGTGTCTGTTTGACATGGCATGATTGGTTTCTTGGGAAGTGCTTGATATGGTTACCAGCAATCATTTATCATCCTATTTTCAGCTGAACAGTTAGCAACAAAACCAACTTTTTAAGCGCAGTAGGTGGACTGGCAAAATCAGTCTTTAGTTTGATATGTGCTTGATCAGAACATGTGAACGACTTATTAAGTACTTTTCTTAGGCTGCGTTCGTTTGGAGAATAAAGGGAGTGAGTTTGTTTCGTATTCCGCGCGCACGCTTCCCGAACTACTAAACCTTTCGTTTTTTGCAAAAATTTTCTATAGGAAAGTTGCTTTAAAAAATCATATTAATCCATTTTTTAAGTTTAAAATAGTTAATACTTAATTAATCACACGCTAAGGACTTATCTCGTTTTGCGTATCTTCCCAATCTCCTCTATCTCATTCTCCTCAAACACAGCCTTAGAGAGGTTTCAGCTGGAACATGAATACATGATTTGTGATTTATTTATTTTTATTTTTTTTTTGGCAGTTTGATTGGTGTTTCCCTAAAGTCTGCATTATACTACTGAATCGCTTGGAATATCTTTATGATTTCAAATAATGAGGCTCCTTGATCTCTCCACCTGAAATTCTGTAGAACTGGATTTCCTTGACGAAAACGGGCCCCATCTGCTGGCCTCAGTGGCCTGGGGACAAAACTTGACGCTGAAAATCTTTATGCCTAAACTGTAATATTGATTAATGAATATTACAGCCCATAGTCTTTTTTTTTTCTTTTTTGAAGATTGTCATAGTCTCAACTAAAAATACAACAATGATATTCTGAACCTATTCACATGCAACTTCGTACCATTTTTTTGTAAGTAATACAGAACTGGTGCTTAATTATGATGATGGCATCTTATCTAGACTGTACTGTACAATTACAATGATGAAACAGACAGATAATAGTAGATGACATCATGGGCTAAGTCTCAATTTATGATTTTTTGAGATTCTATACTAGTGGATAGCTTCACTCCCATAATATTGTTCTAGTACTTTGTTCAAAAAGATGAAATACTATAAATATTACCTTTTTTAATCTTTTTGCAGTATGGTTTCCACTATCAACCGACTCTTGAAGAATTTTGGCAAAGTGCATTAGTCTCGGTGCTGGTTGACTCTGAAGTCAGGAAATTGTTTTTCGGAGCAATCAGCGAAGAAAATTTGGAGTAGTATTTTTCTTAACTCTAATGCCTAATCAGTAAGAGAATATAAATTGCGACAACAGAGTATCAACTATAACTAAATAAGCCACTAAATTGAACTATTGCTTTTTTTTAAAAAAAATAAACAGTTGGGATGTATTAGTAAATTTCAAAGTGTGCAGCCTTCTGAACTGAAAATATTAGAGAGCTGATTTCAGGTAAAGAACCAAACCTGATGTACTTTATCATTCATTTATAAATTACAATAATGAATTAAGCAGCGTATCTGCTTAGATAAGCTAATTGTATGTCCAACGGATAAGATGCAGCAAAGAAGGATGAATCCTTTTCTCCTTTCCAACAAAAGGGGCATTTTCGTGAAGGCAAAGCAAACGCAGATATTCTAGAACGCATGATAGAAGTGGCCAAGAACTCGAAATGTGCAAGAATGTACGCAATAGCTTAATCTAATATAGCATCTCAAAAGCCTCAAATCATTGCTGCAAATAACATCACCTTCTGCATGTAAGCATTGGATTTCAATTGAATATTTGTTGGCTCCCTGTTAACCTCATGTGACAAGGTTAGCATTAACCCTTTTCTTTTGCAAGAATGAAGGTTAACAACAGCATTACCTCCATTAAACATTCTAATATACAATGCCGGCCAACAGAAACCATCCCATGCATATTTAACAATTCATAGTGTTTCTGTTCTTCAGTTGTGGTTGTTAACTTGTTATTGTTGTTTCAGTGGCGTTCGCGAAAAAAAATTGTTGTTTCAGTGATGTCCATGTATTGGAACTGCAGCTGCATAAAGAAGAGAGAAGACACTGTCGTTCTACAGGGAGCATCACACAACGAAGGCAACTTGGCTATATCAGTAGCTGACTAATAAACTACTCAGCTCTAATGGCTTCATCAGCCCACTGCTTTGGATGAAACTAGCTGCATGCGCACCATGGCACTAACTTGGCTTGGGCATGTAATTATTTCCCTTTCCCTTAATTTCTCCTGGATATTGACCTGACCTTCAGAGAGAGAGAGAAACATTTCAGTGCGTCTGATTCATGGCCGAATCAGCTCATCAGAGGTGCAGCGGAGGTCGTTGTGGAATGTATGATGATGTGCCACGCACGGCAGGAGGATCGGATTGCTGGGAAGATACGCCCATGTCCATATTCATCTCCTTTTGCTTTTGTCAGGCGCCGCGTCTCGCCGGCTGGCCGCCGCGGCCAAAAAAAGGAGAGCATATGCTCATCACTGGATCAAACTATGTCTAATGACTCCACAAAGTGGCAGTGAGTCAGAGCTAGGCAGCTCCCTAGTTCTTGTTGTTCAAGTGAAGATAATCTTGGTTTTGAATACCTGTTTGGAAGTCAGTTTTGAGGATAAACTTGGAAGATTGGAGTCTTTTACCATCGACTCACACAAATTTTAAATTGCATCATCCATTTGTACCCTTTTTCAATTGGAAGATGGTAACAAAAAGATCAGGGGTCAAGTTTGTATTATCTATTTGTACCTTTTTTTCCAATTCAAGTTTTTACAATGTATTTGGGCTGTCTCCCTCTATCAGATCTTCAAGTGTGGAAAGTATATATATTAACAAGCAGTCCATCTTATATAGAGTACTGGATTATGGAATTTTTTTAAAGCAATTATCTCATTTTCAGACAATGAATATATGAATATATTTCTGGGGCCAAACTGGTCTTTTACCCAACAGTTATTGGAACCCTGCTCATCCCAACCAGGACATTGTCCAGTGTATATACCACTGGACATGGCAACTTTCATGTTGTAAATTTTTATAGTAGTGGGTGTACAAGTTCATCTTGGCTTGTGCCTACCAGGCAGCAGCAACCAGTAGCAGCTAGCCTAGGTTGCGATCGAATTGGATGACAGGCTGAAAGACAGAGAGAACCGAAGCCGCGAGCGCAAGAGGGATTAGATAGAATTCTGACGCAGAGCTCATCGATCGACCGATCAGAAGGTTCTTTGTGCCTAGCTTTTCGTGCAGATATGCAGAAACACGTACGTAGTGGACGCTGGAGGCCACTCACTAATCGTGTGTCAACCTAATTAAACACTCCCGTCCCTTTAACCACCTCGTAATCTTGTACTGTACCACTTACTGATTCTTCATTGAGTCATTGGTTTTTATTACCAAACCGGATGCTACGTAATTAACCAGGTGCTTTTGTGATGACTAGGGTAAGCAACCAAATTACTTTCCAGGAAAGGATACATTCAGTTGCATGCAGCTGATGAGAGAGAGAGAGAGACAAAGACGACAATATTTTATAATATCTATTAAGAAAATTATGAGTGAAATTGTTTACATACTACCTCTGGTTTTTAAATAGATAACGATCTTTTTGTCGCACGTTTAACCATTCGTCTTATTAAAAAAATTATGTAATTATAATTTATTTTGTTATGAATTGTTTTACCACTCAGAGTATTTTAATCATGATTTATATAGTATATATTTGTATAAAATTTTTTAATAAGATAAATGGTTAAACATGTGTTAAAAATTAATGGCGTCATCTAATTAAAAAACAGAGAAAATATATTATTCTAACGACTTAAAAGCCGATGTAAAAAATAAACTACGATAAAAAATTAAAATTAGCTCTATATTTTAATATTAATATTTCAACTTTGGTTGCAGTCGATATGCTGCAGTAAACACGGTAGAGCTCAAAACACTAGTAAGAAAAGTATAACTTTCGGACTCTACGAGATCAACAGATGAAGTTAAAGGCTTAAAGCCTAGCGGTAGTATTTTCCGTGGGTCGCGAGGTGAGAAGAGAGGCGATGGATGCATGCACGCACGCACGCACGGATGGATGGATGCAAATCCTGTTTGGAGCGCACCATGCCGGCATGGAAGCACTTGGCACATCAGCAAGCACTAGCTGCTATGCTAGCTTGCATGGGCCGGCCGGAGAGACGCCCTGATTGCTTCCATTAGGTTTGGTGCCCCTCTCATGCGCTGAGATCATCACACTCTCGATCCAATGCAAATCTCAGAGCCCTGATTGCTTGTTGCTTGATCGATCGTATCTTTGGGTTAAAATGAGGGAGAAGAGAAAGGGGGTTAGAGGGGAGCTGTGCATGAATGATGTGTGCACCATGGATAGTTACTCGCTCCTATGTGTCGGAACTACATATCTTAAAAAAAATACGTGCCTTTTTATTTATGGTTTTGATAGGGTTCACTTGTTGAAACAGGGTGCAGGTCTATCGTGGTTTCCTAAGTGATGTGTCTTGCACTCTTTTAATTAAAAAGAATGACCGAGCGAGGAGTGAAGATAGCTCGATCGATTAGGGTCTATATAGTGGAACCTATCCACGTGAATTCAAATCTCAAACTTAAACTTGCATACAATGCTCGTATTTTTTATAATTAATCTAATCTCGTAAAGTATGCATGGCTACATACACACATGATTATGTTCAGTGGTAAAGTGGTGTTCTTGCGTTACGAGAGGCAAGGCCTCTAATCTTGTTTAGATGTGGGAGAGTGTGGTTGGTGTCCGTGAGTATGTTGTGCGCATATGGTTATGCTTGAGAAAAATGACCAAGATATGAGTAGTCTAATGGCTAAGATCATTAATTTGATGTAATATGACAAGCAAAACATCATGCTATATGCTCACAAAATAGAAAACATAAGTCTTTCATGTGGCGAGTCTCCTGCATCTAACGACTCTCGAGGATCTCTTCATGCACCATCTCTACTATCCCCTTTCTCCTTTGCGGCATTCTCAATGGCGTCGAGAGGCAAGCAAATATGTTAGAAAGGTATATGTCTCTTGTCCTTATGGAGTAACTATGATTTTAGGGTTTTTTAAAACAAAGTGGATGAGGTTTAAATCTATTAGACAATTTAGGTGTCTTTCGTCTACGGTTTAGATACGTTTAGAGTATCTTGGTTTTTGTTATCTCTCTTTGTTGATGCCTTATTTGTTTGTGTGAACCTTGATGAAAATTTAAGTGTCTGCTGGTGATCCAACTAGCGACACTTGATTCAAGGTTCGAGTTGTAGACTCCTTTGGTGATACTGGTTTATTGACCTGTCAAAAGAATGAAGATGGCGACCAATGCTCGTTCATATGCTTTTGCACGTACCGGGGTTGGTCAACGTTATGGATGTGCTCGTCTACTTACATGTCTTTTGGCAATGTAAGATGCTCTATTTGCTAGGTTTTATATTTTCTGATGTTGTAAAACACGGTTGTAATCTTTTCTCTTATTTGATATATTTGGCATGGCTTCTACTACTATAAAACGTAGTCGCCCTCCTTCCTCCCCTTACGTTGCACACACGACCGCCCTACCCTTAAAACTAGGAAAAAAATGGTTGGTTAAAAAGAAAATCAGAGAAAAATGGTTGGTTAAAAAGAAAATCAGAGAAAAATGGTTGGTTAAAACAAATGGTTGGATACCATGAGCATGTGTAATCCATCACTGCATGAGCCCATTGCAATGTACGGATAGTCGGGCATAGCATAGAATAAAAATCCATGTTGTATACCCCTCAAGTCGCTTTGACTTTGGTTAAAGTCAACTACTTCAAGTTTGATCAATTTTGTAGAAAAAAATAGTAACATTTTTAACCCAAGACAAATATATTATAAAAATATATTCAATTATTGATTTAATGAGACTAATTTGGTGTTGTAAATATTACTATATTTATCTATAAACTTAATCAATCTTAAAGTAGTTTGACCTTGACCAAATTCAAAATGAGTAATTATAATATGAAACAGAGGAAATAGTAAGTAAGACCTGATACATAAAGGCCAAGCTGAGCATAAGTGTATGGTTAAACCAAAATTTGTGGCTTAAATTATCATGAATATATTGTCCATTCTCCTTGTAATGTTACACGGTTACACCCATATATAAATATATGCCTTTATATTACACTGTCGCACATCTCCCAGAAGTGATAGCATAGTGTAACTCTTTATATAAACGAAATGAAGATAACAATTATATATGGTTTTTCTGAGAATCTTCAGTTAATTAATTAGCACTCCAAGTTAAACTGAAGATAAGAGTAGCTAGCAGCAACCAACTAGCTAGTCAGCATTGATGCCACATCTTATCAGTCGAATAACCCATTGACAGTATTCTCCCTACTGGTCTCTAGTCTCTACACATTCATGTACAATGCATGCATGCATGTACATCGATTGTTGTCGGTACACAAGCACTAGCTCTGCTAGACAGGGGTTAACACAAGTAGTAAAAGCCTAGGAGCTGCAGATCAGAGAAGTTCCAGCTGACTCCCACAAACCTTGACTTGGACGGCTCTGATCATGCATCCTCTTCTCCTCAGGTAGCCAAAAAGAGACATGACAAAGTTGCAAAACCCATCGGCAGTATGTGCTCACTGCATTTTCCCGGCAAAGCAGAGAGAAAATTAAAAAGACGACGCAGACATATAGCCCTTTCTTTCTCTCTCTCCTTTAGCCGGAAGTGGAATATTAAACAAGCTGGAAACGTACAAGCCAGCACTGCTCGCAACAACAACATTCAGAAGAGAGAGAAGTATAGAGAGAGAGAGGGGAGCATGAGTCAGATCCATGATCCATCAATGGCACCACACAGTCCACACTTGGGCATCTGGGCGAGACGAGACGACTAATCCAACTTCGATAGCAACGGTTGCTGCTAGCTGCTGTGCTGAACAGTGCAGCGTCGTGCAGCTATATGCCTATATATATCCCTCAAATTCATTGCCTCTCCTCATCACAGCCACAACACCTAAGCTAGCTGCAGCTTGTGTGCGAGCTACTCCTGCAGCTAGCTACTAGCTACAGCCAAAGATTACCAGCAACAGAAATTAACTGTGTGAGACGTCGATCAGATCGTTCGAGAGAATGGGTGTAGGAAGGGTTATGAACGATGCGAAGCCGTACCTGGCGATGATACTGCTGCAGGTGGGGTTCGCCGGGATGTACGTGGTGGCCGTCGCCTCGCTCAAGCGCGGCATGAGCCACTTCGTCCTCGTCGTCTACCGTAACCTCTTCGCCACCGCCGTCATGGCGCCCTTCGCCCTCTGGTTCGAGAGGTAATTAATTAACTAGTACTAGCGCTGTTAGCTAATTAGTTAGCTCATCAACTAATATAATCTCTTTCTCTAAGTCAAGCTAGATTTAATTCATTAAACTTCCTTTCATCGTTAATTAGAACGCATGCATGCAAAAGCATAGACCATGCATTGTTTGTGGTTTGTACAACACACGCATGAGCTTACATGTTTGCCTGAAGTCTGAACTCTGAACAAGCATGAATAATGAAAATAGCTAGTCTTGCGTGTTTTTCTATTTTCACAAGAGATGGGAGTAGTCCATTTCTAGCTATAGCTAGCACTGCTGTTCGTTCGTTCGTTCGTTCATAAGCCGGGTGACGTAGCGTTTTAATTAGTCCCTTTCAGAGTTGATGGTGCATGATATGCATGCTCCACGATAGGCACTTCTCCAGATCCTAATATGAAAAAGCAGCTTGTCAATTCCATTATGTATCTGCAAATTTAACATATGCCGATCGAAATTCGAAAAGTATATATATATGCGTATGCTTTCTTTTCCCAGCTAGCTTTTAATCCCTTGAATGTCACGCGTTAAATCAGCTTATGTACATATATATTCCAACTAGAATCTATAGATCCCAGACAAGAACAGCAGCGGTACAGAAAGCAGAAAATGACACCTTACATATTAACCGTACCATAATCAACCGAATTTTATCACCATCAATTTAGTGACGGCCTAGCTATATCTGTGTTCACTTAGCTAGTTGAATCATGTTCTCAGGGCCCTCCTAGAGTTGCAACTAGCAACTGCTGCATGAGCATTTTCTTCAGTAATCTCAGCTTAATAACCTAATTAACTGAGCTAATTAATTAATCAGTGGTTGGCTTTAATAACTGATTATTTGCTCCTACTTGATACAGACGAGTAAGACCAAGGTTGACCCTCATCATCTTCCTGAAGATCATGGGGCTCGCCATACTTGAGTAAGTTAATTACAAGTCAAATAATACTAATACGATTATACAGTACATGCAATTCAGCTCTAATCCTGACACGTGTACGTACTTGTCAGGCCTGTGCTTGATCAGAACCTGTACTACATGGGGGCCAACCTGACATCCGCCGGCTTCGCCTCCGCTCTCATCAACGTCCTCCCCGCCGTCACCTTCGTCATGGCCCTCGTCCTCAGGTAATCAATAATTAGCATATAATTAGCATGTGGATTAATCGTTTAATCAGCATGGAATGCGAGAGATTAATGGTGAATCGGTTGATTAATTAATTAATTAGGATGGAGAAGGTGAAGCTGAAGAGCGTGCACAGCCAGGCGAAGATCGCCGGGACACTGTTCACGGTGGCCGGAGCGGTGCTGATGGTGCTGTACCACGGCCCGGTGGTGCAGTTCCCGTGGACCAAGGGGCAGCACCACGACGGCGGCTCCGGCGCCGGCGGCGCGGCGGGCGGCGGGTTCCTCCAGGGCACCATCTTCATCGTCGTCGCCTGCGTGTGCTGGTCGGGCTTCTTCGTCCTCCAGTCCAACACCCTGCAGAGCTACCCGGCCGAGCTGTCGCTCACCACGCTCATCTGCCTCATGGGCTCCGTCCTCAGCGGCGCCGTCGCCCTCGTCGCCGAGCGCCACAACACCCACGCCTGGCTCATCGGCTTCGACACCCGCCTCTTCACCTGCGTCTACGCCGTAAGCTAATTAATTAAGCTTTTGCTCAGCCATGGCGGTGTTCGCCGCCGGCGCCGGCGAGCTGTCTCGCGCTGACACATGGTGAGATTATGCATGGATGGATGCAGGGTATCGTGTGCTCCGGCGTGGCGTACTACGTGCAGGGAATCGTGTCGAGGCAGAGGGGCCCAGTGTTCGTGACAGCATTCAACCCGCTCTGCATGATCATCACCGCCATCATGGGCTCCATCATTCTCAAGGAAGAAATCAGACTTGGAAAGTACGTAGTACATTATCCGTACAATATACTACTCTACCTCGTACACGACCCCATTATACTATATATAGTACTTAATCATGATTAGAGTGAATAATTAACAAACTATTTGGTTAATTAATTAATTGATTTGTATGTTTGTTTGTTAATTCTTGCAGCGTGATCGGCGCGGTGATCATCGTGATAGGGCTGTACGCGCTGATCTGGGGCAAGGGCGCCGACAAAGTCGAGCAGACCGACGCCGGCGCGGCGGCGGCGGGCAGCAACAAGGGCGGCGGCGCCGGCGGTGAGCTGCCATTGACGGCGGTGCCCAACGGCCACGGCAGCAAGCACGGCAACGGCGGCCATGTCTACGACGTCGAGACGCCGCCGGCGGCGAACGGGCACTACTAGCCTAATTAAGCACATGCAGCAGCAGTCCGTCATCCTCGGCAGTCCATTGTAAGCTAGTTGTGGTTCGATTGATCGATCGAGAGCGTGACACGATTTCTTCTTCTTCGTCGTCTTCTTCTTCTTCTCCTTCTTGATTTCTCCTAAGAATTCTTGTGAGGCTAGATTAAAATTTTCACATAATGCAATGTAATGGATAAGGCCAGGACGTGTCTGTAAGTGCTTGCTTAAGTAATCAATCAATAGCTCTGCTGTCTTACTCGGAGCTGCAATTAATTTACTTGTCAATTAACTATAGTGCAAATGCCTTTGCTTAATGCATGTGTTGTCAACGAGACAGTACTGCTAATCTGCTATACTGCCATCTCCGTTATTTGCTCTTGGCGTGTGTCTCCACTAATTACAGGCTTTTTGCGACTAATTAATTGACTCGAAATGGAATCCAAATGTACATGCAAGCTGGTATAGCTTTGATCGATGCAACGGCATGCATTGATTGATCTGTGCATGTCGTGATCTCTGCCTGCCGTTTTAGCTAGCTTTAATATGTTTGGCTTTGGTACTGAATGACATTTTCTAATCAAAGTCATTAGGTGCTGAATGACATCGATTGATTTAACAATAGATCAACAGGCCTAAACATTCTCTTCTCATCTCTACTTTTGCACAGTGAGTGACTGACTATTGCTATCTCTGGTATATAGGAACAGAACATGTCCTCTGAAACTGGTGAAATCCTAGCTAGACATAGTTCAACTGGTTTGGATTGGCCCCTTTAAACAGTCACCTTCTGTACTCAACTTCTTCATCAATCTTATCTTAATTATCTCTATGGAATCAAACACGTAAACCTAGCTACCTAGCTAGGAGCAGATAGTTTAGCTATCTCTTGCTAATTGTCTGAAAAAACAGAGAATAACTAATTTGGATTTTGATTGGACATCATATGGATATGAGCTGCATTGGGGCCGGATCGACATGACGACGTAAGATGATCATTTTGTAGATGGGCGACAGGCCGTGTTGGGTGTACACGCATGCTGACGTGCGTGCGTCGCATATACCATATGATGGAAATGGCAGATCGATCGGTAGTCACTAACATCAGCACTAATTAAAAAAATCCCCGGGATCATGGGAGATATTTGGAATCTCTTTACGGTAAAGAGCAGGGGATATGAACCAAATTCTGCCGTATCTTTTAGTGCTCGTTCATTGTCTTATTAATGACAATTTGTTTATCTTTATTAACTAAAGTTAGTGTGTGTGTACAACTGAATCAAAGTGTGCGCGTAGTATGTGTTCTATTAGTTTGTGCGATGATATAAGTTAGTTCACAGTACAGTGTGACTGTGGAGTCTAAAACCTATAAGTCTGTGATAATTCGAGAGAAATTATATAGTTTTCTGTAGGAAAAAAGTATAATTCCTGTAAATTTCAATATTTTTACAATGCCTATTGTAACGCACCAATATTTACTGGTATGACGAGGTGTGACGATAGAATTCCCAGGCTTATTTAGAGAGCCGATGCAAAGCTGGTTTATAAGAATTTAGAAAATATAAGTTTGTCAATTCCTACTCTCCAGTTTCGTAAAAAAAACCATTTAAAGGTAGGCTATATCTAGATTTGAACGCATGAGTTTCTTTTTGTGGGACAAAGATAGCTTCTACTATCTCATTGTCTAGATTCTAAGTTAAATGCATGTTTACTTGCTCGTCATTTTACCCTACCAAATTTTAATAGGATAGTAAACTAAACACAACCTTACCATTATCACTCCACCAAAATTTGATAATTTTAGATGTTTCCTCTCATAAAAACATCATCAATATTTGACAAGGCACCAAATATATCTAACGCTATTCTTTTTCAATAATGCTAAAATATACCAAAATTTAACATTACTCTATCTTTTTACTATTGCCTATATTTATATAGATGTTAACCTATAAGTCTTATAACCTGAAACGGAGGGAGTATCAAACTTTAATAAGGCTAAAAATGACAACAAAGAGAACAACCACTGTGTGAGAATCTGCAGCCGCTGAAACTCAACCTTACTCCATCCATCTAAAAAACAACCTAGTACTAGATATATCTCTCTAGATTCGTTGTACTATAATGTGTCATATTTAGTTCTAAATTCGTTTTTTTACGGAGGGAGTATTTCATTTGTCTTCACCATGGAAGAACTGGTCCCACTTACCATAGACCCACCACAGTAGTACACTACAGTAGTGAGTAGTACTGTCAGACCCTGTTTAGATGGGACTAAAACTTTTAAGTCCCTATCACATCGGATGTTTGGACACTAATTATAAATATTAAACATAGTTTATTAATAAAACCCATACATAATCTTGAACTAATTCGCGAGACGAATCTGTTGAGCCTAATTAATCCATGATTAGCCTATGTGATGCTACAGTAAACATTATCTAATTATGGATTAATTAGGCTTAAAAAATTTGTCAGATAAATTAGCTTTCATTTATGTACGTAAGTAGTTTATATTTAATACTCTAAATTAGTGTTTAAATACAGAGACTAAAGTTAAGTCCCTAAATCCAAACCCCACCCGACAAAGCCCACCTCACGGGCACCCCTAAACAGAAGTAAATAATTTCAAAATAGTCCCTCAAGCCGTCGCCTTCCTCACGCTCTCTCCCACTCCGCCACTGCTCCAGCTCCCCCTCCCCGCAAGGCGGCGGAGATCCCAAGGTCGTCGGGGGATGGCGGTGGTGGCGGCTGCATCTCCGGCGCTAACCCTCGCTGTCGCGGCCGCGGTGATAGCGGCCGCGTGCCTCCTCCTCTGCGCGGAGGCGGTGTGGCTGGACTTGCCGCAGTCGGGGACCAAGTGCGTGTCCGAGGAGATCCAGTCCAACGTGGTGGTGCTCGCCGACTACGCCCTCATGTACGAGTCCCACCCCTCCTCCCACCCCACCATCGCCGTCAAGGTAATTCCCCACATTTCTAGCCGTCTCTCGCTTCGGATTCTATGATGCAGTGAGGCGCTTCCGTTGTTTTGGAATTTTTGGATGGGCTCCGATCTAGGTTGCGGTAGTTTTGGACGAATTAGGTCAACTCCATGGTAGAACGATAGATGGATGATTATTCCGTGAAACGGAGCGGTGGCGTGAAGTTTTTGGTTTTGCTGCGGGTTTAGAGATGCTTAGCGCACATTATATTGTGCTGGAATAATCGTTGAACTGGTTGAGTCCTTGAGTGCGAGGGATTATGTGTTATTGGTGCAGCTGTGCTCGCGAAAGACAGAAAAAGTTTGTGCCTAGTGTTCACCGGATTGCGATGGGAGCTGAAACTTGGAATCATATATTCTTTGTGTAACCTGCTAGGAATTTGTTGTTCTCTAGGATCTAGTGCTCTGTCTAGATTCCATTTGCATCGCAGGGAATGATGATGATAGTATTCTAGAATAACTGGCTGATGCGTCAAGTGGATTGGTATGATTCGCATTGATGACGCAGGGTATGCTTACATATGATCCACAAACCGTGTCGATTCCTTCTGTCTAAATTGCGGTGGTTTCTGTCCAGGATGTCACTCGTAACAGAATACAAGGTGATTCATCTTACAGAATCACACACTTGCTTTTCTAGCGACTTCTGTAAGAAACTCCATGGGTTGTGGGAAGTAAAAGGTGATCAATAAGAATCGCATCGATGCGAAATAATGAGAAGACAACGATGCAATCATGTTATTATGTGATGTGAAATTAATACTGTAATGACTTGGTACCATATGTGTATCTTTTTATTCGGAATCATTTGCATGAATATGACAGTGTGTTGCCATGCTTTTTGCGTTCGAACAAACAAGGGGACATACTGAATAAATAGACTAACGTGTAGACATATGGTTGATAAATTGCGAGTGCCGTATAAGATTGAATAAGTAGATAGACTTAGGTGAGATAATGGTAATGTCATATAAATTATTAATTGTAGAACCCACTTAAGTGAGCAGGTGATATCTCAACTCTTTCTTAATATTATTTTCCTTGAAAATGCACAAGAGGAACTTCATGGGACTAAAATTTCCAATTCCAAGGCAAATGGATGGAGTAGATTGTAAGGGTTACTAGGGTTAAATGGCCATGCAACTCGCTATATACTAGTTTCTTTAGTCTTTACTCCAATTTATGTCCACTGATTGTAATTTTATTTATGTGAAGTATAATATTAATTCATTAGGAGATCTATTTTCATCCATGAATTAGTACTGGCTA
Organism: Oryza glaberrima; assembly: GCF_000147395.1. Taxonomy (NCBI): domain Eukaryota; kingdom Viridiplantae; phylum Streptophyta; class Magnoliopsida; order Poales; family Poaceae; genus Oryza; species Oryza glaberrima. The sequence continues at coordinate 31,123,107 of NC_068327.1, read as the reverse complement.
GATTAGACACTAAGCATACTATTTGTGTTTGCTCCATTTTGAACAGTCCTTATGTTTTTTCTTTTCGCAGCTTTCGAATCAAGAATATGGTTTTTTTTTTTTACTGTGCGAGTATCAATCTGCAGTTACTGCAGTCCACTAATGGAGTAAATGATGCTACTCCAATCCTCTCAAGCTTAGCATTTCTTCGAGAAGCTTAGCAATTTGCTTTTACATGATTTGTTGAATGAATTACTATCTACTTGTGCTGTTATAGTTCTGTAAATGCTTATGCTTGGTGCAGGTTACATCACCATATGGGAACACCTTACATCACAATGAAAATGCTACGGTTGGTCAGTTCGCATTCACAACTTCAGAAGCAGGAAACTATCTTGCATGCTTCTGGATAGATAGCGCAGAGAAAGGGTCAGGAATATCTATTAATCTTGATTGGAAGATTGGAATTGCAGCAAAGGATTGGGATGTTATCGCTAAGAAGGAAAAAATTGAGGTAGGAGTAGGCTTAGCCAAACTGCTGACGGTCCATATGACCATATTTCACTGATGTCCAGTTTAATTCACTGCTTCTCTAATTGCTGCAATCTAATTCCTTTTGTAGGGTGTAGAACTAGAGCTTAGAAAACTTGAAGTGGCAGTACAATCCATCCATCAGAACATGATATATCTCAAAGCAAGGTAAGTTTTACTTCCACATGATTGACTTACTGTGGTTGAGGCTTTAAAATGAATATTGGTGGTACTAATAGAGGGTTCAGTAGATTGCCAATGGAACTTGGAAGTGGTAATGAAACAATCATATTGTCTTCAATTCTCAGCACTAGATACATTCAACCACAAAGAGCGAGCATTGTTTACAAAACTTACGATCTGCAGTCCAGATCTGCTTTCTACTTTGAGAAACTTTATATTTCAAGATCTGTTGCGATTGAACCCAGTCATTGCCCTTATATGGTTAAGAAATCATAGTGTTATATGAGATTATGTGAACTTGAAGACATTTATTACCGCCCTACAGGATTTTAAATTAGCGGCAAATCTAATGATTTATTTGATTTGTTCATACAGGGAAGCAGAGATGCGAACAGTGAGCGAGAAAACAAACGCTAGGGTAGCCTGGTTCAGTATTTTGTCACTAAGCGTCTGCATTGTGGTTTCAATTTTGCAATTGTGGCACCTTCAAGGGTACTTCCAGAAGAAGAAGCTCATCTAGGTTAGCTCGCTTGAGCTGTACCGTGACTCCAAAATTGCAAATGTTGTTACATTGGGGAAAACAGTTTTGTCATGTTAGTTCGAACTTCACGCTAGCGAGGAGCTGCTTGTACTTTATGTAATTTAATCATGGTTCAGTTTAGATGTGTTGTGCATTATGATTGCAAATAGGTGACATAACTGAAATCTCCCTGGAATATTTGATGCCTTCAGGACATAGATTACAAGAAATTCATCGTCTTATAATGGGATGCAAAAATTGTGGCTTATGTGGTCGTGGGCGGTGGTTTTTCTTCCATTTGCTTTAGCTATTACAGATCTCATGTAAGTGTCATAGTATGGTCCGATCCTTGTACCAGTAAACCGGCTTAGATGGAAACACCGATATGAGAAGGCCAATTATCTAGCATGTCTTTGTCCTGAACCTACAGTTTCTGTATGGACAAATACACGTTAACGGATGAATCACGCACAATGATGCAAAGTCAAAACATCCGGAGCAACATCGTCAGAGATCTGATCACAGAAAGAGGCTAGGCTGGCTAACTTGCTATTAAAATTTTCATACGTTCTTAAACTAAACCAGAAAACCAATGACAGCCGGCCTAAGCTGTTAACGACTAAGCATTCACATCCCAAAATTCCCAAGTCCTAACACGTATCCATCCCTATTCTAGTATTCTGATAACTCTCAAGCTCTTGATGATATCACCATGTCCGCGTCACCGTTGCGACGACGGCGAGCACCATCTCCAGCTTTCCAGCTGCTCCTCGACGCCACGCAGCCGCAGATGCCCTCGGTTCTGATGATTTCTACGCTGGCGAGCCTGAGAAAAACCAGTGGCAGATGCGCTCACCATGGGCAAGGCCGGTGACGCCGAGCAAGCCGTGCACAGCACTGCGCCGGCGGCCGGCCACGGCTCCGCCGTCCGCCGGTACGCCGCCACGATTGGCGGGGCTGTCGATGCCAAGTGTGTCCTTGTGCTGTTCCTTTCCATCGGCGTCTTCGTGTTGGTCCTCTTCATGCTTCTTCCTCTCCATGACCATGCATCAGAAACCATCCCTGATGATGACCCTGGGGTACTTCCTGGTAAGAACACTTTCCTTCTGCAGCAACTTTCAGCACTGATTAACCGTCTGATCATATAAATTGACAAGCTACATGATTTAATTATGTTTGTAAAGTCAGATGCATTATCTCCAAAATCCAGACAGTGGAATCAAAAGATTTCGTAATCAAATGATCTCAAATAGTGGTAGATTAGAAGATACCAGCTACTCATGCTAGCTAAGCTTTCAGCAAATATGAAGATAAATTGTGCCAAGCTTACCTTTATCCTCTTATGCATCTCTCAAAAGAAAACGCCTATCATTCCTCCAGGTGAAATTCAGGCTAGCTTCTTCTTGTTAAAGAAACGTCAACAGCTCATTCCACATGTCAGAAGGCTACAAAAGGACATATACAGAGAAATAGGGATCCCCAATACTACGGTATGTCATTATTCCACTTTGACAAAAGAATTTGTCTTGCACTCAAGCTATACTGAAATGATCGCTGAAAATTTTGCAGGTTTCGGTTTCTATGCATACATCCAAATATAAGGATTCCACTTATGTAAAATTTGGTATTCTACCGAACCCAAGAAATTCCTCCATAAGTGCACAATCCATTATTGCCCTGAGAAAAAACTTGATACAACTTACGCTTGAGCAGTCGAATTTATCTTTGACATCATCTGTCTTTGGAGATCCACATTGCTTGGAGATCTTGGGGTTCCCAGGAGGGATCACGGTGCCTCCACCACCTGACGGCAATATATGCCCAACAGCTCTTTTCAATGTCACACTCAACATGACTATACAACAACTAAGGGTGCACCTCAAGGAGCTAGAGAGTGAGCTTAGAATTATATTGCAGCTGACACCATATGAGGTCCATACATCTTATCTCATCTGATATAGTCAGTTCTTTGACAGCAAGTGACAGCATTTAATTTTGTGCAGGACTTAATTGTAGAGATAACAAATGAAAATGGTTCGACGATCAACCTGCCTGTTACAGTCCACATTTTAATTGCCCCAAACGATCCTAGCAATTATCTAGAAACCTACAGACTGAAACAACTAGCCCAAATCATCATTAAATTAATTCCAAAAAACCTTGGCCTAAACCCAATATTTGGCATGATTGAGAATTTGTGGTTGTCACCATGTCTACAAAGTTATATTCCATCATGTGCTCCTAATCCAGCTCCAGCTCCAGCACCATCATTATCCCCATCCAATCCTGAACATCCACAGCCAACTACCACCAAGCCTTATGGAAGTTTTTCATGCCCGGCTTTGGAAAGAAGAAAAACTGTCTCTGTACATCGCAGGTTATCGGCGATATCTCCCATGATGGTACCACCAGAAATACCAACGAGGTTTGATAGTTGGAGTGTACACACTGACAGGAAAAATCGCTTTCCACTTGCAAAACCAATGTCCCTTGTGCCAGCATCCCCATCAAAATAAGTAAGTTGCTTATAGAATTACCAAGCTAGTCCTTAAGTGTTCTATATTGTTTAGCAAGATTGATGCACGTTTTTGTTACATCTTAGAGTTATAACTATGAAACATTCATTAATGTAAATTAGAGCAAACAAACAAGAGTAAATTAGTTTACATGACAGCAAGACAGGGATTCAGATGTTAGGTTTTCATTTTATCATCTGAATATTGTTATTTCTATGATAAATGTTTATCTTAGTTATAAAGAGTTGAACACAAGTTTCAGTATTCGAATTTCAAGTTGATTTATTTTATCTGTTATCCATGCACTCTACAGGCCAGTGCCTTCAGGTCAGATAACTGTTGTTACTGTCTTCTGCAGTTGATTCTACACTTGTTCCTTCAATGTGATTTTGTCAGTTACATCCAAGGTTGCATGAAGTGCTTCTGAGTGAAAGTCCTACACTCCTACACTAATGCAGAGTAATGCTCAAGAAATCTTAACCAAGTGTATATATGAAATGGTTAAGTTCTCTTTTTGACCAAAAACACTGTAGGGGAAATGGTTAAGTTCTTTAGCAGTAAGATGGAAAACCTCCAGCTACAGGTGGTTAACCATAAGTTTCTTTAATGCGTTCAGAGATTTTTCATCCAAACAGCTTGTGCATTTGCATGAGTTATATAGATTGCTCTCGTCCCAAAGAACCGTTCTGTGAGTATATGGGTAACATCTTGTGCTCAGATGCTCGCTTATCTGTATTTTTATAGCGATACTGATGATTATCAATTATATAAGCAAGCACAACTTATTCTGAACCGAATAGAGTATCCAGAAAAATTAGTGTATAATTTCTCAAATCCATACAGAGATTAATAAAGATTACAACAAGTAAAGATCACATATGCCATCCATTATCCATCGGCATTCTCATAGCTGCTGACTCAAAACTGAAAAAAAAAACTTCTGAAAGAAACTGTGAAAATATCCTTACTGATCAAAGGCAGAAAACACTTTCTTCTGCACGAGCTCCACGCTTAGACGAGGCGATAATCTGGGAAGCTTTTCCTGCAAAACGATCATTAATATGAGCTATGATGACACAAACTCGAGACTCAAAACACCTAAACTGAAGGCTAGGAGCGAACGCGATTGGGAGGACGACACCACACCTCGCTGCCGTCGGGAAGAACCTTGGCGAGCACCGGGATCTCGTACTGGTACATCTGCTCCCAATCCGGATTCGTCGTGATGTCCCTCTCCTGATCGAAACACAAACCCCAACTTCTCAGGATGAAACCCCCGAAGGGAGAGAGAGCGCGAGAGCCACGAACGTGGTCTAGTCTGCTTGCCTGAAGCTCGAGGGAGGCGAGCGAGTAGGGTGTGCCGGCGAGCAGGAAGGCGGCGTGGAGCTTTTCCTTGAGGCCGTCGCAGAGGCAGCACCCGGGCTTCGTGTACAGCACTAGCCTCCCCGCCCGCGGCGCCGGGGAGGCCTCGCCGTCGCCGGCTGCGGCGCAGAGGAGGCGGGAGGCAGCCCTTCCATGCTGCGAGAGGCGCAGTACGCCCGCCGCGCGCGGAAGCACGGTTAGCGCCGCCGCCGCCATCGATTTCGTTTGGGTTATCGCTGAGCCGCTCCGCGCCGGCGGCGAGGCGACCAGGTTAGCCGCGCTGCCACGGGCTGGGCGGGCCGCACACGTGCCAGGCCCATGGCCCAAAATTTGCACGGCTCGCGTGTTCATGACGGGCTAGGCCCACCTCACTTTGGTTATGGGCCCAAAACGCCCAAGGCTCGCGTGTTACTGATGGGCCAGGCCCACCTCACCATGGATATGGGCCCAAAACACGAACCCACAACGCCGCGACGTCGCGCATCTCCTCCTCCTCCTCCCCCATCCACGGCGAGCGAGGCGAGGGCTCGAGGCCGACCGCCATGGCGGCATCCGCGATCCGCCAATCCCAAATCTCCCCCTTCTACGCCGCACGTGCCATCCACATGCCGGCGGAGCGGACCGGCGGAGCCTCGTGGCGTTCGGTTTCCGGTAAGCTTTCGGCTACTTCCGCGTAGAGATTTGTTACTGCTTGTCTAGTACAGTCCACCATGGTGGAGCACAACAGCGGTAGTGCTTATCTGGAAATGCCATTTCCACATAGATGGTGATGCAGAAAAATTGCCAAACGGGATACTGCAGTGTGTCAATTAGTTGATGCAAGTAGCGGGTAGAATACACTGTGGAGTGAATATGAACGAATTATCATCTTTGCAAGTTGAAAGCTTGATAAGGACGTGATTTTATCGCCAATTAAATGCATGGTGTTGTGGCGTGCGATACAAAAGATGCATATTACTGCGCCTGTATTTTTCTCCAGTGTTGATAAACAGTACGAGAGAGATGGTTGCAATGATTTGTAGATTGGATTGCAATTCTGAATTCTGTAGTTAATTGATGGTTTAGGACTTTAAGGTTTCAATAGTTCATTTGTCAGTCTTTAGAAAAATGTTCCATTTGCCATTTCTCGAATGTATATATCATAACTATGCAGCTCATTCTTTCTTGTAATTTTGCAACCGAAGAGTGGGTATTATACACATTGTTTTCTGGTGAATATATAGACAATGTATCAAGATGTTTTCTTGTCATTTTCAGTTCTTTTCTCTGTAGCAATGCTCGATGGTCATATTTACTGCTTATCATCAGTATAATATGCCTTATTGTCATGCCTACCAATTCAGAAACTCTGTTAATGAAAATTGACTGATGTTGGCTGAGAATGATTTCACATGGTTTTCAAATCAAGGGCTCTATTTTCCGAATCGAGAGGATTGGAACTTGTCTACAACATTTCGCATTCGCAAGAAAATGGAACACTGACAAGAGCTACCCATTGGCCATATTTTAGTATTTTGCCACCCTAATCTGCTCTTTTACAGTTTTAGGATTTATTAAGCATATGAGTTGGGGCCTTGGGGGATCTATGGGCCTGCTTATAATGAAATGGTGATTCTTCACAAACTGAATAGGATAAGTGCATCTACTATAACAATATAATGATACAAATAATATTGCTTATGATCAAGACATGCATAAGGTGAATTTCTAGCAACTTTAGTATTATGGTAGAACTATAAACTATAGTATGGATCGACTACAGTAAGCACAACCCCTGGGTTCTGTATACATATCATCTTAAAGGACATACATGCTAGTGAGCTCTTTCTCTCTAAAAAAAAAGAAAAGGGGGACATGCCATTATAGCAGATGGTCTAATAGTATAGCTATTTGTTCTTTTCACCTCAGTACATTTTGGATTTGGTGCTCGTGCCAGTTGTTTTATTCTGGTTGAATCATTCAGTTAGGGTACAATACAAATGCAATCTTACTTTCACTATCTTTTTGGAGATTGCAGAATAGATGCCAGTACCAATCTATCAGCTGTTAAGCACTATCAGGTATCAAATGTTAATGGGTAATTGTTTTCTTGGTGCAGAGTGGCTCTAGTGCACAAACAAATACACTGCTGCTGTACCTTTTATTGAAGTGGCCACAGGAGAGCCATACAGGTACCATAACATCTTGCTACTACTACTCATGATTTCTGAGGCTGCTTTTCTTCTTTTTATTTCTGGAATCCTTGGTTACATTGACATGCACTTTTACACCAGGGTGTTTCCTAAACCATTTGATTTGTTTTTTTTTTGAACGGAATAACCATTTGATTTGTGATAGTTTTCTCAAATTTTAAACAAATTCCTGAGCAAGTAACATTGGGTCACAGTATGAAGTTGGTTAGTGAGAGTGTGAGCCTAGGCACTTAGGCAGTACCTTCTTCAGTGACTGATCATTCTAGAACTCCTCCAAACAAAGCCATCCTCCTTTTCTCTTACTTTTGTACTGGGAAAGTGAAATCAATCAGGTGATTGTGCAGTCTCATTTTTGAAAAGAGACAAAGGGTAGCTGTTGAAATATCGTTTTCTAAAAAATTGTCTGCGATATAGCTGTCCCTAATTCCCAAAAACTTTTCAGGTTACTGATTCTTGATTCCCAGCACTTTGAATCATAGCCATCTCTAATCCCTAGACCTTGTAGTTGTGACTGAATACCACTGTCAATACAAGTGACGATCCTAGTTTTGAAAGTCAGATATTGAAATTCTCACGTTCCTAGTAGACTGGAAAGGTAAATAGATATTTTAAAGACCAAGTGAGCCTCAACTCTCAACTCCTGCAAAATACATGTCCCTCTTTTGCTGAAACTTTCCCCGACCAGTGGTCATGATGGCACAACGTAGAAAGTAAGTATTTGTGCAGTACAATTAAGTGGTCCTTTGAACAAGATATTGCCTAGAACTCCCAAATTTTTCTAATGAGCAAACACTTAAAAGTTGGAAACCATTTCTACAGTGGAAGACCAAAATCCCCTAGTAACAAATGGCAGTAGAAAATAATCTCCATCTAATCTGTCATAAGTTCTGGACCTTAATACTAGTAGAATTCTGTTTCTACTGATAATAGAACTCGTAAATCAACCGTTGGTATCACTTCAATTCATGATAATATTGGCAACAAAATACTAACAGTAATGACTACCGTAAAGTTACTCAAAATTCTTATCTGCTACGAAATCCTAATGTCTTCAGTATGGCACTACAGTTATTAGGCAAGCGAGGCTTTATTTAACGCTTCGCCTAATTGAATAATGTTTTTTCAGATGTGCTAAAATTAAGTGGGACTTGAATAAGATGGGTTTTTAAAAGAACACTTAGGCTGAGTTCGAACCTGTAGGTTTGGAACCTCTCTTTGGTACAAAAAATAGAGTACCTCATCAATACATGATTAATTAAATACTACTATAAAAAGTAAAAATTGTAGGATCGAATCACAACAACTAAGCCAACCAGAGGGGGGGTAAATGGTTGGTATGCCCAAAAACCAAAACTTTTAGCGGAAATAAAAGTTACCCTCAAATTCGAGACCGAAGTAGATGCACCGGTCCGACCGCTTGGAATACGTCGGTTTGACCGATGTAGATCGATCGGTCGAACCGCTGAAATCGCCTGCAGCTCCCTGTCGCCGCCGCCGGTCTGACCGTAGGTCACCCTACTGGTCTGACCGCCGGTGTGTCGCCGGTTAGACCACCGAAACCCAGTGAAACACAAATCGAAGAACTTTTAAAGTGGATGACGACTTTATTGATTCTCTCTGTGTTTACAAAGTGCACCAACAGTACTCCTTACAAAAATCTCGACTAAACTCGAAACCCTAACTTAACTATCAACTCAATTGTTCTCAAAAGCGATACCGCAAAGCCTCACGCTCCCTCTCTATTTATACCCGTGGTAGGCAGCCTAAAGCCACGAACCAAACTCATACTAGAAGTCCTAATCACTCTAGGAAACCCTCTAGTACAAGAAAAAAGCTTTACATAACCAATCATACCAAATTTGGACTCTTTCCAAATTGACTCCGCATCCCATACGCACACAATACCTCCATCGTATGCCATATGGTATCTTCACTAACCACGTGTATTGAACTCTAGCCTTAGTATCCCGCATAATCTCTGACCACCACGGACGTCGTCTTATCCCCAAGCCGACTCCCGGTCCATCACCGCAAATACTCTCCCGGCATCTCGAGTCACCTACACATAGAACAAACAAAGAAACCATATTCCGAGACCAAGCTATCCCCAACTTGACTCATTGTTAGCACACAACAGTATTACATACGCATAGTATCCATCTAGAAGCCATAATCATGAAAATAATCACGGATATCTAAACAAACAACCCGAAACCGAAACCGACACAGAGTCGGCCGGTCAGACCGCGGGCTGCGCCGGTCTTACCGCGCGATACACGCCGGTCTGACCGGCAGCACATGTCTGGTCTGACCGGACCACGTCCAGCAGTACCTGTAGATCACCTGTAAAATCCAATCATCTCTAAAACCACCTCGCAAATAAATTCCAAATATATATCTAATAAAAAAAATACGTAAGGTTTCCGGATTTTTTTTCGTCCGTCATCCCGTTTCCACGTTGCTAAAATCGGTTTTAATCGGCTCAATAATCGAGTCGGACCCTTTTCAATCTACTTCAAAATCACGATTGATATAGAATATATATTAGTTGATGTAACCATTGAACACAACTAGCAGCGTGCCAACTTGGTTAGTGGAGAAAAACTTAGCTGTTGCCACCTGGGTTCGATTCCCCCGACACTCTCCTTTACACCTGTATTTTTTTGCACTGTGTATGGGCCGGCCTCTCATATACCAGATTGCACTACCATTTAAAAAAATTGAACACTAATTATTACTCAGGATAAGTCTGCTTTGCCTCCCACATCTCAAATTCTATTTAATCGCAATTTTTTTCTGCCAGATTGCACTACCATTTAAAAAAATTGAACACTGATTATTACTCAGAATAACATGTATTTATTTGCACTGTGTATGGGCCGGCCTCTCATATGCCAGATTGCACTACCATTTAAAAAAATTGAACACTAATTTTTACTCAGAATAAGTCTGCTTTGTCTCCCACATCTCAAATTCTATTTAATCGCAATTTTTTTCTGCCAGATTGCGCTACCATTTAAAAAAATTGAACACTAATTATTACTCAGAATAAGTCTGCTTTGCCTCCCACATCTCAAATTCTATTTAATCGCAATTTTTTTTTCTCTCCGCCACTAGCACGGACCACAATTTTTTTCTCTCCGCCACTAGCATGGACCATGCACTGGAAAATTAAAAGTTTTACACCGCTTTCTTCAACAGATATTTTGTGATTCAGAAATCTTATAATGAACCAATTTTAATTTGAAAATTAAACATATTTTTTTTCGTCATCTACAGAACACCGACATATTAGAGTCTGCACCATCTATCATCCACACATGAGCCGTTAAACGATCCGTCTCCACGCGACTCGGTATTCGATTTTAGAAATTAATATATCAGGTGCTTGCCATGCAAGAGTTGAAAGAGCGTGTGTTATAACAATATGAGTATATCAATATGCAATGGTGTTTCTTATCAGTCCTGATTATCATTAACCAAATGAACAATTTATCTATCTTGGAACATCATTACATATTAACTGTGTATTTATAGCATTTAATCTTTTATTATACCCGTAGCGGAGCATGGGCATTTTACTAGTTAAAACCAATAATTTCAAATGCCAATTGTTCATCACAGAATAATAATCAAAAACACCTTTGATTTTACAAAAATATATTAATATATATTTTAAAGCAACTTTCATATATATATATATATTCAGAAACATGCTCTTTAGCGCTTCGACAAGAATGCGCGTGAAAAAGAGAGTACTAGAAGATTAGAACCAGCAGTTTCGAATGCACCCTTTAGACCATAGGTTGTGGTTATATGACACAAGTCATAATACATTGATTTTTTTACTAACTTTGGCTATGTTTAAACATAGTGTAAATTTGTTCGGAGTTGAAAACCCATTTCAACACCCTAGAACCCGTAGTTACACACTGCAGTAGAAAAATGATCCCCACCTAATTTGTGGATCCTTCATTCTGCTACAAAATCGGAATGTCTTCAGAATCACACTACAGTTATTAGGCAAGCAAAGTTTATTTCCCAGCAGAGGCATAAACTCTGCCTTTTTCAAAGCCAGGTTAACATCACCTTCACCCCCTCCCTCACATGCAAAACAGAAAAACCACAGCACTCAAAAGCGATCGAAGTTGAGCCGAGAGCGGCTGAGCCCCCGCCCCCATCACGCTAATAATCACGCACGCAAGAGGAAGCTTCCCTCCCCACCCACTGTCCCCTGCTCCTAATGCATTCCAGCTCTTTGCCGCGAGGATGAAAGATCTTCCTCTCTCTCTCTCTCTCTCTCTCTCTCTCTCTCTCTCTCTGGGAGATAATTTATTCGAGCTGTCCTTCTCGCTTTGACGATCCGACGAACCAGAAGGAAAAGAGGGGAAGGAGATGACAAAAAACGATCATCCCTGCCCCTGTGTGTAGCGATCGGATTGCATCATGGGGGGTTTTTTTTTCTTGTGCGAGCTAGGCTGTTAAACCGCGTCGCCGTGGGGGCGGCAAGACGGCAGCTAGTTTGTTGTCTTGCTCACTCGCTGTCTTGCTGACCTCTGAGAGACCGGTTCTTCTCTCGTTTGTCTGATGAGGTAGACGCCTGCCTGCCTGCCTGCTACTGCTGGTGCATTCATGTACATGCTGTGAGAGGGACAAGAGTTCCAAAATGCGACGATAACCGCTCGGTTCTCGGGTTTATTGGTGTTGACGTGTTGTGAAGTCGATCCATATTTCAAAATTATCCAAACAAATGTTCAATTTTTTGATAAAATTTATCTAAGTTCCATCGTGTTTTTATCGGTTTATCGTGGTTGTCAATGAAACTGGTAGGGGGTAGTATTGGACTACCTGTCGTATTTGTAAATTATAGGGAGAGAGATTCCTAGCAAAGTGTGAGATTTGAAGGCGCCTTTTTAATGAAACGTCTCTCTACACATCGCAATCCACTAATCGAGCGATGTCTAAACGAGGTGACGTTAGTCTGCTTGAAAAATGAGGCTGGTCATTTTTGGTCGCTACCTCCTCTTTGATCTTGGCCTTTTGACCCTCCTGGATTTCAGGCTTGTCTACGTAGAGGGTTACAGAAGACCAGCTGTCCCTACCTCTTTTGTATTGTTGGTATACGTGGCAAATTGCTAGGGTGTGTTTTACTTACCTGTGTGATTATACTAGGGATTGGTCGTGATCAGGTTGTGTCATGAGAACAATATGTTCATACCAATTCTTTTTCTTTCTTTCTGATTTTTTTGTCTTGCACTGGCATTGGTATGGAGGCTATACCTACTCGTCGGCAGGTTGGCTTTTTTACAGACCGCAATAAGTTATTTAGAAGATACTCCTACCGTTTCAGGTTACTAGATGTTTTGACTTTCGTTATAGTTAAACTATTTCAAGTTTAACTAAATTTATAATAAATGTAGTAATATTTATCATGCTAAATTAGTTTTATCAAATCAATAATTGAATATATTTTCATAATAAATTTATCTTGTGTTGAAAATGTTATTATTTTTTTCTACAAACTTGGTTAAACTTAAAGCAGTTTGACTTTGACCAAAGTCAAAACATCTTATAACCTGAAACGGATGAAATACAATAGTGGACATCTGTTGGTGATGCTTTTAGATACTCTTTGTGTATTTTTCTTTTCACATTATATTTAGATAGAGATTATCTAATTATCAAATCACCTGAAAACAACAGAAATTTCACTCAATTTTTTTGGGTGGATAGGATTGCAAATAAACCCTCAACTCTAACCTCGTCACCGTCGCTGTGCATTTATTGAAGAAGAGTTTGTCGTCGCTATTGCCGTCGCAGTTGATTTACCCCTTCTCCCTCCCAAAATCCAGTGCTCGATTGAAGGTGAGTGAAATTCATAGTAATTTCAGTCACTTTAAATCTCGCAAATCCCATTTAAATAATATGCAAATAACTTGTATAATTTTTGGCCAAAAGATAACTCGTAATCCCATTTACATAATATGCAAAAAAAAAAAAAGTTGTACAGTTTTTTACCAAAAGATAACTCGTACAATTTATTTTTAACAATGCAGAAAATGTAATATTGTCTATAAAAACGGGTACATCGTTTTATTGTTCATGCATTTAACAGTTTATTGTATGCTACGTGTTCTTTCAACTTTTTTTCATGCGCCAAAATGTGAGATCGGTGATATGACCATGTGTAGTTGTGTACTCATGTATCTGTGTCATAGAGAGAAGGGGTTTGGCAATATCTGTTACAGATTGCTCGGAAATTCACCGAGATTCCGGCATTTCCAAACATGCCTGACTGAACTGCATACCAATCATGTGAGGGTAACACAGTCAAGGCAAAAGAAAAAATAGAAGTCCTATGTTGATATGTGTTCCTACTTTGACCAGTGATATCCTGCGTAAGCAGATAACGCTATACTCTCCTTGAACACACACATCCTAGCCAATAGCCACCATACAGAAGAACCCCAGCTAGCAGTGATCCATATGCTCTGCTTACCTGCCTCCTGGACCAGCAGAGCCCCTTGTCCAAATCAACGACTGATAAAACAAGTACAGAGCCGAGCTGCGAGGTATCTTCTCTGACCGAGCAGATCCATCTCACCGTTCTGTCATAAAACTAATCCCTTTCACACTACTAAATTTTATGCATTCCCTTATATATCCCTGAATTTTAGTTTGGATTTCTTCCATACCCCTTTTTGTTTAGTTATCGTGAGTTGACTGTTGTATTCCTATCAAAAAGTCTATTTTTTTCCTTTGGTACGAAGAAACATATAAGATTATGAAATACTTCATCTGTTTCATATTATAAGACTTTCTAGCATTGCCCACATTTACCCACATTTATATATATGTTAATGAATATAGACATATATGTGTTCCTAGATACATTAACATCTATATGAATGTGGATAATGCTAAAAAGTCTTATAACCTGAAATGAAGGTAGTATATTGTTGGAGGATAGAAATTTGTTATTTGAGACTATTATATCTATAAGTTTATTATGCAAGATATTATTTATCACAAAATTTACTTGTAGATATGGAAAAACTAATATTTATTTATTATAGTTATTAAAAATTATTTATGTAGCATATAAATAGATTTGTTTATATAGCAAACATGTTGTACTACTATCCACAAAATAAACTACATATACATTTTTAATAATTAAAAAATAAATAATATTTTTATGTCATATCTAAGAATAAATTGTCATAAATAATATCTTGTATTATAAACTCATAACTATAAAAGTCTCAAACAATAAATTCTTATACTTTACAAATTTAGAGTATTTGTTTTTCATACCATAGGGTAAATTAGACTTCTTCATAAGAGTTTAACTGTCACTGACGTAAAAGGTATGTAAGGAATCCAAACTAAAATTCAGAGATATATAAGAAGATGAGCAAAATTCAGGAACATATAAATGGGCAAATTTTCAAAGACACGCTAGAAATTTTCTAAAAAACTAATCAACACACCTCAACCTTTAAAAAACAATCCAAGCACCCATCCCAGAACAAGTTACTGTTCTTTAGTCTTCATGGACCAATCATGTGACATGCGCACACGTACTCTGTACCACGCATGCACGCTGCTGGCACAATGATATCGTGTGCCGCCTGCACCTGTTTGGTCAGTACTGTACGCGGTCCGAGCATGAACAATGTATAGTGGCCTCGAGGTTTAGCTTCGAAGAGAGTGTGCAACATAGATTAGAGCAAGGCTAATACAACCGACTTGTTGGCTATAAGGTTCTTTATAGCCTTTTCTTAGCCTATCCATATAATAGTTAGCACTTTATTATTAATACAGGGCCCACTTCCCTCTCACACAGAGTTTCTTGGTCCTTGTGTTCAAGCCGGCTATAAGTTTACAGCCCGCTTCTTCTCTCTTCTCTCCTCCACCCTCAGCATTTAGCCGGCTTATAGTCTACTATTATACTTGCTCTTAAAGATAAAATCGCAACTGAGGATACCTCATTCCCAATGCCCGGTGATTTGAATGGGTCTAGAAAAGGATTTGCTTCTCAGCCTTACTTTTTTTAAGCAAGAACTAGCTCTATCTATTACCATATTAACTATAAACAACTTAATAGTCTACACATATAATAGTTAGATACATATTTATTGCATTATTGATAATTGGTCACACCTTATTCTTACAAAATTTCTTAGAGTCCCTGCTGGAACCGATTACAAATCTATCGCTTGTTTTTTTTTCTCTTCTCTTTTCTCTCCTCCAACTCAGTACGAATTTGAGGTGGCAACTTCTATAGCTCATCTATATCAATTTATTGTACATGCTCTTACAGTCTATAAAATAATTTAACTTCGATACAAATATGCACATTAATCCCTTATATCATAAATCATTTTATAACAATGCACTGGCCCTCGTGTCAGGTGAACAAATACTCCTCTGTCCTTCCCCTAGCTCCATTCCTTTCTTTTTTGTTCTTCGATATATGCATGTTGCCGACCTTCTCAACTCTTGTTGCTGTTGTCCTTTTTGGCTCTCGATGGCACCGTAGCTCTGTGCTCTAGATTTGGTCACTGCCCTTCTGTGCTTTGGGATCTGTCCTCCACCGTCGTCACCAGTGGTGGAGCTACATGTTACCTATGGGGTCAGGGTTTTTACAAAATAGCCAAAAGCTATTGATATTTGGGTTGCAACAATAGAAAACGTGCCATCCATCCCTCGTGACTTCAACCAGCCACCATAGTGTCTTTGTGCTCCAAACGTGGCCGCCCCGCCACTATGCTCACCGAGTATCGATTCACCTTCCAGGCATAGTTATTAGGACCGGACCGGACATCGAACCGGTCGTAGCCTCGGTTCGCGGTTTGATTGGTTTGATCGGTTGAACCACTGGCCCAACACGGTTTAAATAAATTGAGGTACATAGCCTAACTGCACAAGTATGCATAGCTCAGTGGTGGGGTTGCTTGAGTCTAAAGGGGAGATTGAGTGTTCAAACCCCTCAGCCCACCTTTTTCTCCTATTTTCTTCCCTCTCCCCCACGTTTCAGCGTGCGCTAGGCCCTTTCTCACCCAAATTCCCCACATGCACCCGGTTCTTTAGCGGTTTACTTGCCCGGTTCTTTCCAAAAACCGGTGGTTCAATCGATTTTTCCTGGGTTGATTGCACGTCCGATCTTTAAACTGGACCTGACCTGCTAAGCCCCTGGTTCTGGGTTTTTATTGGGTCAGACCGTCGATCCGGTCCTAATAGCTATGCTTCTAGGTTGCTAAAGTCAACCGCAAGGGCACCCTGATCTAGGAGAAGCGCGGCGGTTGTGGTTGCGAGAGTGGTGTATCACCGTCCTCTTGCTCGACTCCATGAGAGATACTCAATTAGATGACCTTAGCGTCCACCTCCTTCCCCTTTCAAGCAACAGTTGAATGTTCTCTCACCATAAATCACATCATTTTTGTCAACCCAACCACGCTCTCTAAAAGCCACTCACTTTTTCTCATCTCTCCTCCACGGCAACTTGCCATTGAGGCGGAGCCGTAAAGTCATTAGTTACGGTGGGGCGTTGTCCATGCCCTCAGGCGAACTTAGGTATACTTTAAAACACATTAATTTTATTTGAATTTTATAAAGAAAACTTAACATGAATCAGTCTAACAGTAGGATAAATTTTCTGTATTTTAAAGGAAGCCTCAACCTTGAAGCGGCATGGCGATCACTCGAAGTGAGTGCAGAGCTAGGGTACATGTGGTTGTACGGCTGGGGATACACCCAAAGTCAAGATCGTGCAGGTGGTGGGTTCCGGCGTGGGGTGGGGGGCCGAGCAGCACGTACAGCTAGCTGGCCTGGAAACCGGCTGGCCGCCGGCGGCGGCTGCCGGCCGGGACCGGACGGACGCGGACCACGGTACTTGTTCGATCTGGACTATAATGGCCGCCAGTTTGTCCCCGTGGTACGGAGGCGCTGTAGCTATAGCGCTGGTTTAAGAGCAAGGTGAATAATGCAGCTAACAACGGGCGGTAAAACGGCCCATGTCAAATAGTGCAGCTAATACTAAAAGCTAGTATGTACAGCACTCCATTTGTGCACAACTTCTGGTGTTAGTTTTTCATTTTCTAATCGTACTTTACTAGATCAGTCCATCACGTGATTGGGTGGTGTTAGGTTGGCCCCACAAAATGTGTAAAAAGCTGCTCTGTAGCCGGGCGGTAAAATAAGCGTCGGCTTATTTCTCTCTCCTGAGTTCTCTCTCCTCTACATAGGAATTAAATGATGTGGCATATTTTTGAGCCTGTCTAGTCAGCTTATTGTGCCTGCTCTAAGGGAGAAATTACATGATGTACATCTCTCGAGTGTGAGTTTGCGATCACTAAATTAATAGTTTGATGCAGTAATTAACTCGGACTCAATTTAATTACCAGTGAAGCTAGTACTTAATGAATATGTTGCTGGTTGTTAGGCCTGGTTTAGTTCCCAACTTTTTCTTCAAATTTCTAACTTTACCATCACATCAAAACTTTTATACACACATGAACTTCTAACTTTTTCGTCACATCGTTCCAATTTCAATCAAACTTAAACTTTTAATTTTGGTGTGGACTAACCACACTCTTAGTTTGCCTAAGATTATGGCTATCGTTGGCGCACAAAGACAGCACACATCAGACAAACCTATATGCCTGGTACAACGACAGACTCTAACCAGGCAAGAGGCAACCATATACAGTTACGCACGCCCTCATGTTGAACACAAATGTCTGCCACTTTTGACTGAAAGCACATGTGACAGATTAAGATTGGTGTGAATGTGTAAATGTAATGATGATTTTCTATATGGACAAAGCATGTGAGCATGTATGCTATCTTCAGATACCCTCCGATACCCTTAATGCCTTGCTCCGGAGCTGTTCTTCTTTTTCCGTGAAGGAAAATGAGTCTTCTCCTGAAACATATAGCGATTTCGTATCAAAAGTCGTAGTTTTCAACCTTTTCAGTTGCTGACAGCACGAGCGAATGTGCTGTAGTTTTCAATCACCCAGGTAGAAGCACGTATGTACTTTCCAGCCATCCGTTCGCACCAGTATTGTACGCTGGCTACTATAATAAATACATATGATCCACCAACCATTACAATCTTCCTCGACTTTGGCCTTGTACTTTTCTAGATTTTTTTATTAGATTACCGAAACGGAGTATTTAATTCATGCTTTAGAAAAATACGTTTTACTCAAGAAAAATTCTTCTACCTTAAGTAATTAGATCACGCATTTTAAGTTAATTGGTAAGCTTATTTCAGTAAATATTTAGCTTATCCTTATGATCAAGCTGATAATTCACAACAATCATATGCAGTAATCTACTACAAATTAAATAGGACCTTTGCGATGAAGGTCATGTACACCATTGCATTTTTTTAGATAATGAAAAAACCTACTATTACACACGGGACATGGCATATGCATGTATACAAGCATGCCGGTCATAGTACAGGGCATGTTTGGTTTGAAACCCTACCAAAACATTGGTAGTACCAAACCTTAGGCAAATTTTGGCACTACCAAATTTTTGATAGTATAGATTTGGCTCCACTATTGATTTGGCAAAAATTGGTTCCAATCCAAAATGCTAATATGCACTATTCAAAACTACTAAAGAATTGTTAGGGCAAGAATTGGTACCAAACCAAAATGGCCCATATTGCCATAGCGTTATTAACGGGCAGTAGTACCAGTGTACAAGTAATCACTATGGACAAATAGATGTGGCTACAGTCCTACGCAAGGCAACGTCAGCGTGAGGCAGCCATCGCTATCCGGGAATCTGCTTGCTGCTGCTAAGGTCATCGGCTAGCTAGGATAGATGGATCGGAGTGCGACATTGACGTGCTCAATCTGATCCTCTTCCTCTCGATCGCCATCGATCGGTATCAACTCCACGCGGTTTGCGGTCGGTCGCAACCCTGCCTGCCTGCCAGTGCAGCTCCAGCTAGCTCTCGCTATAGCATCTTCTCATCTTCTCTCCTCTCCCCTCCCCCCTCCCTGCCGCCGCGACATCGACGACTGCATGCCACGCGCGCACACCGAATTCAAAGCGCCGGTTGGTTGTTGTCTTTTGTCTCCCCTCCCCTCGCGCCCGCGCAGCGGTGTGTCTCGTCTCACTTTTAAAAAATGAGTTAAATTTGATCAGTGCAATTGTAAATTTGTCGTTACAATTCCTCTCTTTATAACCATGCCACTTAAATTCTATAAAATTAGAACCATGCTACGAATTCTGGTCAAACTTTTCCTTAAAAAAAAATAACTGACACGGTTACGAGTAGGCGAATTGTAATAGCATTTATTTGAATTGGTGCATTTGCAATGTGACACATACTCCCTCCGTAACAAAATATAAGTGATTTTGGGTGGACGTGACACATCCTAATACTACATATCTAGACATGAGTTATGTACAAATTTGTATTAGTAGTATATGTCACATCCACCCAAAATCCTTTATATTTTAGGATGGATGGAGTATCAAGTTAACCCTTAAAAAATTATAGGGTTCGTTCGCACAGTTTCAGCTCTAGTTACATCTTTTTTTTAGTCGAAGACCAACCAGATTTAGCTTCACCCAAAAAAGGAGTGGAGTTGACTAAACTGCTCTCACAAATTAAACTAGGGAGGTGAAGCTAGACTTAGGCAGCTCCACAATTTCAATACAGACCCAACTCCTGAAGTTAAATTTAGAAATTGAAACACTACCAAACAGGCTCATAGTACCCCATTTTTTTAAATAATGAACTACTTCACATGATGAATGTTGAGTTTTTGGAAATACACCATGTTACTTATTAGAGAACAAGCGCAAAACCATCCCGGGGAAAATGAAGTTATTTGAACTAAGGGAGTTTTCAAGGTAAAACCATACATCGGTAATAGACAGGGTCGGTCAACGAGGAGCAACGGCATTGTCGCAATGATTTCATCCACATGCCTCTACTAGCATGCATATTGTTTGAAAAAATGGTGATCCTTTCAGTTGCCTTCATAAACCGCACAAATTGAGGTTTATAGTTGACTTATAGTTTTTTCTCTCACCGGACTCACTCAAATGTTGCCATGGTTTTCGCTGTCAAAATTGAGAAGCACTACCAACAAACTTGTCGTCCAGTGTTTTCATAGGCGATTGACACCCAACCTGAATTGCACACGGTTACAACTATAATTAAAGTACTGAGAACCCGCCTCCGATCCTCCTCCCCATCTTAATCCAATATACATGGTTCGTTCAAGGTTTTGGATGGTAACCGTGAAATATGTTTCAACTGGAAATCAACAAACTGCAACAGAAGGCAAAAATAACATCAAAGGAGTCGGCATGACCACTCTCTTTTCTACAAGAAGTCGGCGATGGCCTTCACAGAGATAGCAATATTGAAGTCGTCTTACATTGTCCACAACTTGATGTCGGAGCACTTCACCACCTGGTATTGCCCCATATGGTTTAAAGACCGGTGTCACTTTGTCTGCTTCCTTTCAACTGGATATGATGGTTTCAAGCATACCCCTCCCTACCCCTTGAATCTACTGATTGTTTGCCGGAACCAGCAACCACATGGAACTTCACCACCCGGGCTGCCTCTAGGCAACAAGATCCAGCAACTGCAAGCTACGCATCCACTTCAATTGCCTACTTCAAGTTTCCTTTGAGTTTTGCCTTCTGTTGACACAAAATATGTCGTGACACACGAAGGTCTTGGAGATCTGCTTAACTCCAGTGCAAATCCTAATTTTAGGGTTCAAGACATATTAGTTAGTTTGATCCTACAACTAACAAGGATGATATAAAGAATTGAACCAATGAACCAATCGACCAATACTGATATAATGTGGTAGATGCAGGTCCGATGGTTAATGCTAGCGTACATCGGCTGGAGATCTTATGCTAGTAGATTCGCATGTATATCGGCTAGCTAGCTGATACGTATGATAGTTGAAGCCCAAAATTATGATAACACATCAGCTAGAACTCTAATGGCCATTGCATAAAAACCTATCGCCTTACAAGAATCAAACTTATTAACAACAATAATCTAATAGATCAGACCTAACCGAGACAGTATAAGATCGCAGATGATAAGAAAAACCTATTTAGCCAATAGATCTACACAAACATGATGGATATCGAATCAATCAAAAACAACAATGTGATTAGAGAAATACCAGCTTAGTCGGAATATCGGACCTAATCGAGGAAGTACTAAGCCGATACGACTCTAAACAACGATACAGTCAAAAATAGAACCAATATATTAGATAGACATCCTTTTGCATCAACTTGGTTAGAATATCGTACCTATCAGAGAAAGTTCTAGGCACACTGATATAGACGAAGATGATGGAAATTACTTCCTCGTTGAAGATCGAAACGATGTAGCCCAACTCGAAACTAAGAACTCACCGGAATAAAAGGTGGCAATGCGCCGAAAGTAATTGTATTGATGTGTGGAGATGTCTCGTAAAGCCCTAGGGTGTAAATATTTATACCCTCAGGTTGATACAAGTCTTGATCAAACACAATACAAGATTTCTTAATAACAAGAAAAGGAAAATAAATAACCTGTCTATTCAAGATATATGTACTAAAAATACAAAAATTGCCTTGTTGTGATCTTCACAATTCCTTCTTGAACTCGGTTTGATCTAGATAAACATCCATCTACCAATTAGTTAATTTCTTTAACCAAATCCACTAAAGAACCGTACCAAATTTCATTAACCACCATGGTTAATGCTGTGGTGTTTTTGGGCACACCACAGCATAGCCTCAACGTTTCTTCCACTATCCTCGAGATGAGGAGACCGGATGCTAGCAAACTTGATCACAAAATGAGAACAACCTGATTATGGGAGATATCCGACCAGCCTACGCTCACTACTAATAGTGGAGATGAGCCTAATCTGGCCTCTCCTTCCCTTCACCCGCGTGAATCGCCGAGCCCGAGAGGAAAATGGGTCATAAATGGGAGTTTTTTTTTCTACATTACTTTTTGCGGAAGTTAGAGAGGGATCGAGCAAGAGAACAAATGTCCCTCACTATCTCAGAAGCAACATTATACTACTCCTCTTATCTAAAAATATAAGAGATTTTGACGGAATATGACACATCCTAACACCTATTTAGATTCACAGTACTAATGTGTCATATCCGGTTAAAATTACTTGGACTTTGGGATAGAGAGAGTACGTTATTTAAGGACTGGCAAGTGCTTAAAATGCGATGGTAATAGTTGGTACAAACACAGAAATTGTTTTATAAGAATTCGGGCTATTTCTTAGTTTTTTTAAAGAAAAGCTTATTCCGGGTTTCACCGGTTTTTACCGGTAATATATCGAGCGGTAATCACAGTGGAAACGCCGTTCAGGAACTGTATTCGGTAACCGAACGGTTTTAAACAAGTGGCCGTGGCGCCGCGTCCCCAGTTCCCCACGGCACACACATCTCTCTGGGTCGCTGCAACCGCCGCCCCGCCCCGCGCGCGAAGCTGCCTACGAAGCCGCGGGTGGCCCCTGGCCCTTCTCCGTGCGTGCGTGCGTGCGTACGGCCGCGGGGGAATCAACAGATCTGCACAAGAGTTCAATACACACCAGCACACACGCATATATGCACGTACTCCTACGTTTCGCCGCCCCGTACTAGGTACTACTGTTCCGGCAACGACGACGAGCCGGTGTGCATGGTTTCCCACTACTGTGCATGCAAGCTGTCTGTCTTGCAGACGCGCCACGCCACGCCACACGCGACAGTGGTCCATGATCGCGCGTACGTGTGTGCCTGCGTTTTCTCGGCTTAATTTGCAACTACTAATCATGCTTACTTACTGTCTCGCTAATTAAGCATGTGGCTGTGCTGACATGTCGAGCTAGGATGGAGCGGGCGGTGCACTGCGGCACTGCACACAGCTGTGCGTATATGCTACTGTGGGTAGTCAACACGGCGGCTGTTTGATGATCACGGTTCAGTGTAATTAGCACGAGGGTTAAATTTAACTAACAACCCGAGGTCGTCGTCGCCGCAGGCACGTGTGTCTTGTAGACTTTTTTTCACGGCCTTTTTCGCTGGCCTGCTGGCTGGCTGGCTGCAGGCCATGTACACAGCCGTCGACGATGTGTCGGAACACCACCAGTACTACGTACATGAAACATGTAATAATGGTTTCTCCCAAACCATTTGCTTGTTGTACTAGGTACGAACAGGTTGTGATTCGAAACGTGTCTAATTAATCAGACCGTGCAGATTCTGCAGAAGTACACGGGTCGAGTTATTATACTTCCTTCGTTTTATATTATATAAGGCTGTTTAGCATTGCCTATATTTATATATATATATATATATACTAATAAATCTAGATATATATATGTGTGCCTAGATTCATTAACATATATATGAATATATATTGGTAATGTTAGAAAGTCTTATAACCTGAAACGGAAACGGAGTTAATACAAATTAATCAATTACTCCACAATAATTAGGACGCTACTACTGTCAACACACCCTGTCACGACTCTGGATAGACATCGGTCGTCAGTTCCAGGTCGATGTACTGGCCCAAACCCAGCCATGTACAAGCACGACGACCGGACCGGTTTTGTTGGACACCTGTACAGCTCAAAATGATGGTAGAATCCACAGGAGCGATCGATCGAACCACCATTTCACGCCAATGCTCCTCATACTACTAATCATATACGCATGCATGCACACTGTGCTTATAACTCATCCACACTCAAGGAGTAAACTTTAAGGAAAAAACGTGTTGCTGTTCGGATCATGCATATGCTTGCTGGTTAATTAGCTAGCTGTTCTGTGGCTGACATGCTGCGTACGTGCACGTATGAAGCAGTTGTACTACTACTGGCCAATCGATCGAATCAGTAGAATCCTTCCTTCTTATTCCCTTTGTCTCCTAATTAATCCGATCGGTTTTCTTAGTATTTCCTCTCCATTATTGCTAATGTAGCTGCACGGTACTGTGTACAAATTGCCCAAAAACAAATGACATTATCAGCATGACGCTATCAAAAATGGTTACAATACTCACAACCAGTTCAGTCTAGACAAGAATAAGCAAATAAATAAGATAAGTCATGGAGTTAATTATACACAGTCTGATGCTGCTCAGCTGCTGTGCCCTATAAATAAGCCATGAGATGCAGCACATCACACCAGCCGGTAGCCACACACACGCATTACACCTACACCTACCTACTACTCTCAGTTGTTGCAGCCGTCTTCTTTGCAGTTTGGTCCGAACCATCGCCATCTCCATCTCCATCGAACGATCACACGTCGGAGTATCAGAGGTGAGCGGCGGCGGCGTCGGAGGAGGAGGAGGAGCAATGGTGAAGAGTGGGCAGGAGGCGGCGCCGGGGAGCGGCGGCAATGCGGCGGCGGCTGCGGCGAGGCAGGGCGGAGGAGGAGGAGGGAGAGGGAGGCAGTACAAGGGGGTGAGGATGCGGAGCTGGGGGTCGTGGGTGTCGGAGATCAGGGCGCCCAACCAGAAGACGCGGATATGGCTCGGGTCCTACTCCACCGCCGAGGCGGCGGCGCGCGCCTACGACGCCGCGCTGCTCTGCCTCAAGGGCTCCGCCGCCGACCTCAACTTCCCGGTGCACCTCCCCTTCCACATCCCCGCCGCCGCGATGTCCCCCAAGTCCATCCAGCGCGTCGCCGCCGCCGCCGCCGCCAATGCCACCAGCCCCCTCCAGCACCACAGCGGCGCCGCCTCCTTCGCCACCGCCACCGGCGGCTACAACCCCGCGGCCGCGCCCACCACGCCGCCGTGCAGCTACGGCGACATGTCGTCGTGCTCGGCCGTCAGCTCGCCGGAGACCGCCAACTACTACGGCGCCGACCACGACATGGTGGCGCGCGAGGACGACGTGGACTACGCCGCGCTCGCCGACATCGACGCCTTCTTCCAGTCGCCCAAGTGCATGGACTACTCCATGATGGACCCATGCAGCACGTTCTTCTCGCCGGCGCCGGAGTCCCTCGCCGCCGAGTGGGAGGACGAAGGTGAGATCAGCCTCTGGAGCTTCTCCTCCCTCAACTGATCGATCGAACCGGAGATCGATGGAGACCAAATCCATGGAGGTGATCGATCGATCGAAGCCTCCACACTCTCCAGTGATCACCATTAAGCGCAAATTCAATTACTGACTGATATATCGGTACGTGACCAAGAATTGGCCACGGTACAATAATAATCATATAATCATTCAATTCATAACTATTATCTACATATATATATGTAGTATATACTTAATCAATGTACTAGTGCTACTGCTTCTTGATTATTTTAGGCTAATTCTGAATTGCGTGGGAGCTCTGATGAAGCTACATGTTTTAAGGCAGCTTTCCATGGAGCAAAACTCCCCTCAATTCCATGTCATGCCATGTGTAAAAGTGGTGTTCCTGCAATTGCAAGTAATGAAGTATAATCAATTACTATGATGTTAATTATACTCCTCTCTACTTATGTCCAAAGCATAATGGTCCTTTTTACTAGTGCAGTTATGGCATGATTGGTATCTAGTCGACGCAGAATTTCCGGGATCCTTACGACTGAAATTAAATTAACTTCTGTGCGTGTGTGTCTGTGGGGCCCTTGTCAGTCGTATGCGTCTGTCGTATTTCAGTACCCAGCTTTGATCCATCGCCGTCCTCTGCTGAAAATGCTACACTTGTCCCGCTTCTCTAATTGTCAAATCCAAAACGTTTTATTTACTAATCGAGCTGATGCGGTCAATATTTATTTTTATACTGTCACGTATCAACTGCAGTATGCATCTGTATATGTTTGCAAGAAAAGGGTATGGGCGTTGTGAGCTGTGGTCAAAAGCAACAGAGAATTTCCTTTCCCTATCATGTAAAACAGCTGGATTTCGTAGCGGATCATGGCGCGCCGCTTAGATTAATCGCAGTGTCCGTCGGAGAAGAAAGCGACCGGCCAAATCTCAAAAAAAAAAGAGGGTAAAAACGAGAGGAGTCACGTATCGGTCTCGTCACGCTCGAGCCCGAATCCGCATTTCGCGGGGTAATGCGAGTTCGGATCTGAGGAAACGAGCCCGACCCGTTAAAGGCGCGTCGTCCAGCCGCCCGAATGCCCGATCCACCTCGTCCATAGCAGCTTCGCATCCGAACCCGAGAGGCCGAGACAGCCTCGCCTTTGCCCTACTCGTCTCCTTCCTTCCTTCCGCCGCCGCCGCCGCCGCCGCGAGGGCCATGGGGTACACCAAGGAGCAGCTCCTCGCGCGACTCCAGGTTGGTGCCGCCGCCGCCGCCCACTGGGCGCCACTGCTCTCTACCTCCCAACTCCTCGACTGTTCGCTTTGCGTCGTTTCCTGGTAGTGGGGATCGGCTGGATTGGTGGTCGTGGATGCGCCGGTGCTACGGATTGTAGCGTCGGCGAGATGCTTCCCGTTCCGTTCTAGCTTGATTTGGTTTTGGTTAGCATAGTTATAAATGGAAGCGCGATAGGGCGTTTTTGCTGCCGAATTTAGTTGGGTTGTGCTACGGATAGTTTTTTTTTTTTTTTTTTTTTTAACCCCGGAGGCCGGAATTGCCCAGTTATATTGTGCGATTATCGAGAATTGTCACATCCTATGTGTAGCAAACTAGAATTGCTTGCCTTCTGGCATCACAGTGGACCGCGACTCAATTTAGTGGTATTGTCTTGTGCAGGAGCTCAACATTGAATTCTCGTGCTACGATCACCCGGTTGTGTTGACGGTGGAGGAACAGGTTTGCAAACCGTGAAGTTCACACTTCGTTCTACAATACTTTTGATGGATTTACTGTAAGTGCTAATTGAACTTCCGCAATGTTAGGCCAAACATGTTGGGCATTTAGGAGGTGCTTTGAGTAAAAATTTGCTACTGAAGGTATGTGTCTTACCAAGTGATGGACAGTTAATTGCTTGGAACCTATTTTCATGTATTGATATTTTTGAATTCTGAGTTTCAGGACAAAAAGCATAGGCTGTACGTTGTTTCTGCCCTTGCTGGCACCAAAGTTGACATGAAAAGTATGTGCATTTCTTGAAAACTATATCCTCTTTGTTACTTATTTGAATGTATGCCAACTAATTTTCTGTTTTCCTTAAACCCATTAGTTTTATCACAGCGTCTTGGTTTGGGAAAAGGTGGTCTGCGGATGGCTCCTGAGGAAAATTTGCTTGAAGTGCTTCAGGTCAGCCATTATTCATGTTTATCTAAAACTGCATACTGTTTGAAAGCAACGAAGAGCGAAATATAGTGCATCTTTCAGTTTCATATATTACGTGAAAATTTCACAAAAGTTAAAAAAAAAATTCTGCCTGTGATGAATATTGTTGGTTGTGAAAAAACAAATATCCCTTCATGTATTGTCTTGTCCTTTTTCTGTTTCATCTTTAATGAGTACTTGAATTTTGGTGCTTCCTGGCTCTACCAGCATTTTAGCTGGATAGCTTATTGTTATAGTTTCACCCTATATAATTTTCTTCACATGTTAATGTATTTTGTCCTTGATTATGTCCAGGTACCCTTAGGCTGTGTTACTCCATTTGCACTACTTAATGAGTCTGCAAGGTATGGGTGCTTGCTTTCACATGTTAATTAAATATGATTGGAATGGGAATTCGGTCCATTGTTGTGGAATTTGTATTTCTAATAGCTTGAAGCCTTTAAACTTGAAAAAAAAGAACTTTGTGAGCTCTGTTCACTTTACCCTAAACGGTGAAGAGCTATTTACTAGTGTGATGTGCTCATTTTATATCCGAGCGTCGTTGTTTTCATTCCACTTGATGGTTTCCACTTTTAGGATAGAAATTAGAAATGCAAATGCTATGGTTGTGACTGATGGAACCACATGCCTCTTGTTTTATAATGCTTAGCTTTTAATGTGTCCTATTATATTATACTTATATATCAGTTTTTTTCATGGTTATGCTATTGCCTTTTTAACTGATTCATATAACTGTGTATTTGCAAGCAGTGCTGTCTCACTACTACTGGACCAAGGTTTCAAGTCAAAACAGAGCTGCTACTTCCATCCACTGACAAATGATGTGACAATCGGTATGGTTGATACTATCATCACTTCCGTAACCAACACTGTTTCATCACACCATGTGTAATGTCATTAGTTAGTCATTACTGTGATACTAGAATGCACACCATTCCGTTAGTTAGTTATCATGGCACAGTTTCATGTAGGTTGCACAAGGCCTTGGTCTGGCTACTGTTATATTATTTTTATAAGGAGGGAGACCTCCGTTCAACTTTCTTTACCTTTTTCAAAAGAAGAATAGATTAGTAAAATGGCTTTCTTTTCCTGATTTACTCCATTTCAGCTCTCAGCTCAAGCAATCTGGACAAGTTTCTCATGTCCATTGGGAGGCAACCAGCTTATGTAGACTTAGAGGTAATCTTTGGATCACCGGAATATGTGCATATGATTTCATTCGGTCCTTCCGTCCCAAATTATAAGGCCCTCAATATCATACTTTGATCATTAATTTCTTCCATAATGTTATTAACAACTACAAAATTAGTATCATATGAAAGTACTTTCATACACAAGTCTAAATGTTATGAATGCGTAACACTAAACATAGATATTATTAGCTTAATTATTAGTTAAAAGTTACCAATATTGATTTTTCCTAGAAATAAGGGTGCCTTATATTTTTGGGATGGAGGGAGTATGTGCTGGGAAGGGATTGTGAAATTATTGGTTTTGTGCAGGCTTCACCAGTTGTAGGCAAGGATAATCCTCCTGATCTAGCAGATCTTGTACCATCAGGTGTCCCAAATTCTGCAGAACCAATTGAGAAGGTCACACCTACAAATGTTCCTCGTCAAAATGATGTGCCCAAAGAGAAAACATGTCTTCCTGGTAAGCTGTTATCTACTGATATATATATTGTCCCTTGTTATTTCTTCTGTATATGCAATCTATAGTCCTTACATTTGGGCAGTACATGAGCGTAGTAGTAGTGCTACTATAAGGAGGTACTACTGTATTATAACAACTATTGTTAATTAAACAAGCAGGAATAGATGACAGTGTGAGGATGAAACATGTGAACTTGTTCATGTTGTCTTTTACTCATTAACCTCCATTTCTTTTACATTTTTCTTGTGTTTTTTTTTATTACACTTTCAAGTTACAATAACCAGACATGGCATACTTTGTTCTTGTATCAGAAGTGAAGGCTAAGCCTAAAGTTCAGAACAAGGGTGCAGAAAAGACGCAGAGCAAGATACCTACAAACGGAGCTAATGTTGAGAAATTTGTAAATGATGTATTTGACATCATGTCCCCGTTGTTCCTTTCTGAGGTAATAAGATTGTGCATGATGACCCTCATGAATAATGTCCACTCTTTTTGTTGATAAATTTCTTTTGCAGGTATCAAAGAAACTGAATGTTAAGCAGGAAGAACTTTCTTCTATATTTGATGGCTTTAAAGAACAAGCCACTATTGATTTGGAGAGTGTAACGGTTAGTTCTCTTCTGCTATATGTTAGCACTGATTGCTCATTTGTGTTCATGATAGGCAACCGTGGTAAATACCCTAGCTTCCACTAATATGTGTCGAACAAGCATCTGTGGTAAAAATTAACCAAACAAAAAAAAAAGGCCATGGGCCTAAGTAAATGTTGCAAGTCACAATTTCTTTGTGAAGGCCTTCATAAGAAACTTTCGTTGTGGTAAAATCAGGCATCAAACTGCCCACGTTTGGAGTTTGGTGTGGTGATGTACTTCAGTTTGAACTTCAATAAATTTCTACCTCGTTAAGTTGTGAAGCATGTAATGGACGCGGCTGTGTTTCACTGCAGACGAGTCTGAAGAATGCAGCATACACCGCTGGATTTGAGGCTGGCTTCGAGACTATGCTCAATTCAGGTTTAAAAGGACAGGCTTCTCGGAAGTAAATTGTTTCTTTTAATACAATGGACATAAGTCGATTCAGTGAATTTTGTATGACATTTAGTGTAAAATCGATCAAATTATAAATTATGCTTTCCTTTGACCTGTTGTCTACTTCATGTTTGCTCAATTTTTCAAGAAGGTTGAGAGATCAACCTTGTCAGTTGAGGTAAAATTAGATCTCTTATAAGCTCTCTAAATGAAAAACACCGTTGAACGGACAAGCGTTGGAAAACACCGGTTAAATTTATTCTCCGTGTTTGATAAACTTTAAAACGTTGCATTGAGCATTACATAATTTCATTGTCTGCTCAAATAGGAACATTCTGCACTGCCATGTCTATCATTTACATGGTCAACTTTTACAGCAGATGTTCTTCAGCCATCCATCATTGTCACCAACTTTCGGAAATTTCCATGGTCGTTACACATTCTACCTGCCATTGCCAACAAAACATTAGTTAATCAGAGCAACTTTACTAATCAGGTAGTAACAAAAAGAGAAGAATGGTAGCTATCAGGTTACTTAACTGATCAAACAGGTATTTCTCTTTGATTGCTATTTGGCGATGATCTTCAAATTTAGAAAAGAAACAGAGAGCGCCACCAAGCGTAGAATGCTGAAATGAGAATTGAAGAACAGCAAAAACTTCAAAACAATAGCATAAAATCAATCAAATCAGCAAGTGAAGCCAATTCCCGGAAGCCCTTTTCCCCCTTTTGTTCTTCCATAGTAGATTCATTGTACATAATCATGTATGATCTCATGGGAAGAGTGGCAGATGAGATCAAGAGTGGCTGTTGCCTTTTGAGTGTTTGGTCGGAGGTTCAAGACTTCAAGTAAGGAAGGAGAAGAAGAAAACGCAAGTAGCGACGAGAACAAAAGACTGGAGTGCCGTCATGTCATTACCGCCGGCGTCGCCCGCCTCTGGCCTTCCTCGCCGCCCGTACTCCCACCCGTCGTCGGGGTCTTCGAGCCCCCGCGGCGGCCACATCCACGAGAAGGGCCCCCACCTCACGATCGTCTGCTCCCTGTCCCGGCCATCGCCGCCGCCGCCGCCGCCGCCGTTGTTGGCGCTGCCGCGGCGAGCTCGGCTGTTGGCGTTGGACCCGGCGGCGGCGGAGGACGGCAGCTGGTACCGGCAGACGGGGCAGGAGTTGTGGAGGCGGAGCCACGGCACGATGCAGTCGGAGTGGTACACGTGCTTGCACGGCATCTGCCGCGCGGCCTCCCCGAGCTCGAAGTCCTCCTTGCAGACGGGGCACTGCGAGCCGTCGGACAGGTGCGCTCCGGTGATCTGCACCGTCGGGAGCGAGTCGATGGCCGACGACGGCGCGGGCGCCGGCCCCGGCCGGTCGTTCTGGGTTAGCTCCTCGATGAGGTTGTTCAGGTTGGGCCCATTGAAATAGTTCCCAGGGTCGATGGCCGGTGGAGTCGACGGCCGCCGCGCCACCGGCGGTGGGGACGGCATGCGTCGGCGAGGCGGCGCCGGCGCTGGAGAGGGCGCGGGTGCGGGCCCGGGCTGGCGGAACGCGCGTCCTGGCACCGCGGGCGCAGGCTGGCGGAACGCGCGGCCCGGCGCCGCCACGGGGGGCGCCTCGCCACCGTATATGAGCCAGCGGCGCGGGTGGCCGTCGTAGTGCGGGTGGTAAGGCTGCGGGAAGAAGTGTGGCGGGGGCGGCGCGGGGCGCGGCGGCGGGTCGATCTCGTGGAGGAACCTGCCGAAGCAGCGCGGGCAGAAGACGTCGGTGGACGGGTAGGAGATGATGCGGATGGCGCGGCCGCACTGGTAGCACCAGTACATGCGGCACGTCCGGTGGTGCCGCACGCCGCCCTGCGCCGTCATCGTCGACGACATGGCGTGGATCGATCGATCACACAGCTAAGCTATAACCACTTGGATCGCTCGAATTCTGTACGGGAAAATCTTGCGTGGGGTATGCATCTTGCATGGGCACGGCGCCGGTTTTAAGGGCACGCGCGCTATTGCGCCATGGAGAGGGAGAGCTCGACGGTTGATTGGGTCGGCGCGCGCGCGGGGAAATTAAGCGAGTGCACGGGTGGGAAGGGATGGCTTTGCGAGGTGGACGAAAGCGATTCCGCGGTCGCGGCGGCGTGTGGCGTGGTGAGGCGACGGCGTACGTAGTAGAGAAGGGCGCGTGCAGTGTTGGGCGCGGGTGACTTGTGCGTGGTGCAAAAGCGCGCGGCTTGCTTGCCGGCCAGGAGGAAGAGGAGGACATTGGCGCTCGCGGGAAGTAACTGTGTCGGTTGGGCCATGCGGGCAGCAAGGCCCATAGGATCGGCATGTGAATGTGGGCCTATTCTGGAGAGAATCAGGCAGGATTCGAATCACCGTGGACCTGGAATGCTGTCGGGCCCAAAGAGGTCAGGCTGGTGACTGGTCCCGTCCCGTCGGGTGGAGCGGATGGGCGGGCGGAATAATGCTGCCCGTGCAGGTCACGAATATTCACCTGCATATTCTTGCCACTGTCTCCGCCAGTCGTTGTGAACGTTACGCTATGAACTGGTCGCCGCCGCCGACGACGACGCGAGGCATCTGCTCGGAGAAATATACTCCTACCATGAGTCCATGACTTTACAGTACTCGTAGAGTCTCATAAACCTTTCAGCCAAATATAAAGTCGACGTATTAATTGGTCGGTATTTTCATATCGAAAATAGTAGCTCTTGACCCCCAAAAAAAGGAACTGCTGGGTAGCTCTTGGCCAATAATTATTTCTCATAACAAAAAGGAGATGACTAAGAAAAAAAAAAAGAGGTAGTGCTTGATCGTATTCAAAAGAGTGTACAATACACGAGAAAATTTTTGCACCGCTACCATTCTCTAGCCATAAAGTAGTCCCTCCACAGCCCAGATTCCAGGCACCAACAACAACCCCAACAGACGCTGACACATCGGGCCCACATATTAACAGGCCCCACACGCAGCGACCCTCCGGTTCATCTCCACCTCCCAAAAGATCGATGCCCTAACAACTTGGAAGCCCATCTCGCCTCGCCGCCCCCCTTCATATTCCCCCTCCGCCGCCTCGTCAATTCCACGCGAACGCGAGAGCTCTCGGAAAGCACCACCACCAGCACAGAGCCAGCGCGAGAGAGAGAGAGAGGGAGACCAAACCCCATCCCGGATCTCTCGTCGTCGGCGGCGTCTGCGATGGCGCTCTCCGACCGCTCCCGCGAGTCGCTCCTCCCGAGCTTCCTCTACACCTCCTCCGCCGCGAGGTCCTTCGCCACCGGCGCCACCCGCTTCCCCTCCCCGGTGTCCCCAGTTTCCCCGGCTCCGGGTGCCGTCGGGGGCGGCGCGCCCATCTCGATCCAGGCTCCCAGGGAGAAGATCGAGATGTACTCGCCGGCGTTCTACGCCGCCTGCACTGCCGGTGGGATCGCCAGCTGCGGGCTCACCCACATGGCCGTCACGCCGCTCGACCTCGTCAAGTGCAACATGCAGGTGAGTTGGGGGAACGCCTGGATCTGTGACCCTGCTGGCTTTGGCGCTTCTGGGAGCCCTGCTCCTTCGTAGATCTGGTGATATTTAGTTTTGTTCGATGGTTAGAGGAACGTGTGGTTGCGAACTTGTGATATCCATCTAGGAATCTAGGCATGTCGCCATCCGTTTGCGTAAATCCAGCCGCGCGCGCTTTGCTGTGCATACAGCTTTGACTGTCGTTAAAATCTGTAGTTTTTATTTATCCCGTCAATGTTCTTCGTCGGTTCCAATGTGCTTGCTTCTCATTATTTAGTTGGCGTAGGGATTGATGAGGAGTAGATACTAGAGTAGCTATCGATGTTAAACATGTTCAGTACTAGTGTTTCTGCAGTTGAACTGGCGTATGTAGAAACTGGAGAGTTGATTCACCTGCCCTCTTATTTAAGTTACACTACTAATCCTTCTTCTTTACTTGGTTGCAAATTATTCCGCTACCAGCAATTATATTTATCTACTGTTAAGTTCCAAGCTTTTTGTTAGTGTTAGTGTCGTGGAGCAAAATGCTTGTGTATCTTTTGGTGAAGATACTTTATATTTCTCACTTTGATAATACTTTATGTTTCTCACTTTGATAAGACGATTGGTGCATCTCCCTTTTGCCGGTCTCTACTTTGTTTATTGGAATGTAGTTTGATTCTTTGAGATGGTTGGGTAGGCAGGTAAAATGATCGGTGAATGTGCGATGTCCAGTCAATGTTTGTTTTAAGTTGTAATTGAAATGTTTCTATTATGGATTTTGGACTGACAAGTTTTGGTTGATTTTTTTCAGATTGATCCAGCAAAATACAAGAGCATAACATCTGGGTTTGGCGTCCTCTTAAAGGAGCAAGGACCTAGAGGCTTCTTCAGGGGATGGGTGCCTACCTTGCTTGGTTACAGTGCTCAGGGCGCGTGCAAGTTTGGGTTTTATGAGTTCTTTAAGAAGTACTACTCAGATATTGCAGGGCCTGAGTATGCTCAGAAGTACAAGACCCTAATTTACCTCGCTGGATCAGCTTCTGCTGAGGTGATTGCAGATGTGGCTCTCTGCCCATTTGAAGCTGTGAAGGTTCGTGTGCAAACCCAACCTGGATTCGCTCGTGGACTGAGTGATGGGCTCCCCAAGTTCGTCAGATCTGAAGGCGCTCTTGGGTAAGTATAAATAACATGTTTTTATCTTAGAATCTGATATGTGGCAACTCTTTCTCTAGTTTTATGCGCCTTGACAAATCTCATTCCTTGATAATGACAGGCTTTACAAGGGAATTGTTCCTCTGTGGGGTCGCCAAATCCCTTGTAAGTATTAGTCACTTTGCTACATTGATATTATTTTTAATGTTTTCATTTATGTAACTGCTACACGAGACTGGCACTAAAACCTGATGTTCCAGGACTTGCTTGTGTGATAATTCTGCACTATCTTGTTTTTCTTTGATAGTTGCAATATCCAACACTGCTTCATAACTTGCTAACTTGTCAACTGAATTTTCTGTACAAGTGAACTTCTATTGCCTCCATGGCTCATGCTGATATTATTCACTTTTCTTTTTTTTATTGTCAATATTTTTTTTCATAGTTTATATGGTTTATTCACTTAAGTTCTGTTTACTTATTCATGGTTGAAATTTAATTCATTTAGTTGAACTAGGGTTGGTCAGATTACCCATGGGTTGTCCTGTGTCCACCCCTAAACACTGGCTATTTCCTGAAACAACACAAAAATAAACCCTTCACATCTGTTACTATTTTCTGTTGGTAGAGAACTCCGTTTCAAATTTCCTTAAATTAACTGTTCTGTTTTGGATAATGTAGTTATCAGTTTAGGCGGAAGTTTACTACTACTAAAGTGTTTTGTAGTTTCTGCTATATGTGTAGTTCCGCAGATTGGCTATCCCCAGTTAGCTTTTGTTAACATTTATATATATATGAATATTTATTGAACACTCTGAAGTATGAACCATCAACTGTGTATGGATTAACAGTAGCTGTCAATGTAACAGCTATGTAACTATTATGTGATAAATTTATGCGTACGGGGATTTGAACACAGTGTGGCATGGCACCAATGAGTTTTTGTTTGTTTATTTTTATGAGAGCTATGCTGTCATGTTATTTCTTCTATGCATC
The DNA here is from genome assembly GCF_000147395.1 of Oryza glaberrima. NCBI lineage: Eukaryota > Viridiplantae > Streptophyta > Magnoliopsida > Poales > Poaceae > Oryza > Oryza glaberrima. The sequence goes on along the minus strand of NC_068327.1, from coordinate 31,087,254 downwards.
CATTGAATACTTCCATCGTGTCCAGATACTATGATGAAGTTTGCCTCCTTTGAGACCATTGTTGAAATGATCTACAAGCACGCTGTTCCTGTTCCGAAGTCTGAGTGCAGCAAGTCTTTCCAATTGGGTATCAGTTTCGCTGGTGGTTACATTGCTGGAGTCTTCTGTGCCATTGTCTCTCATCCAGCTGACAACTTGGTCTCTTTCTTGAACAACGCCAAGGGAGCTACAGTGGGTGATGTAAGCATGTCTTCTACTAATAAAACCCATTATGTGCAAGTTTTATTTCTTATCTTGATGTTACTTTCATGTTGGTTGACTGCATATGAAAGTTGCATTTCTGTATGTTCCTTTCATCAGAGTCCATCAAAGTTGTAGTTAATGTTACATAACTGCTCCCATCAAATCTTCGTAAACACTAGAAAAGTTATAGCACAAGAGAGGTTTATTTCTATAGGCGGATTATTAAAAATAGTCTGCCAGTAATGATGATGAACTTGTGTGGTTAAATGAGCTGTCAGTATCCTAATAAATATGGGATATCCGATATATTTATGTACTAAGCTCGACAGGACCACCATATACCAAGTTCTATATGGAATCAAGTCTCATACATATGGCGAAAGTCCTGCATATATATGGAATCAAGTCTCATGTATTCTATTCATGTTCTTATCGTGTTAATTGAATGTACATGTTTGTTGTATTATCACAGGCTGTTAAAAAGCTTGGTCTTTGGGGCCTTTTCACTAGAGGACTGCCCCTTCGTATTGTTATGATTGGAACTCTTACTGGTGCTCAATGGGGTATTTATGATGCTTTTAAAGTCATGGTTGGACTGTAAGTATTCCTTTTGCTTGCTAATTAATTTAATTGTTAGAACATTAAAAGGCTTTTGAGGAATTAAGGACTTATGGCCCATTTATATATTTTCAGTCCAACAACCGGTGGTGTTACGCCCGCGCCCGGTGCAGCAGAGAAAGCATTGCAAGCCAGTGCTTGATTCTTATGCAGAGATAATGGCGATGTATTCCTGAAGATCCATCTTTGTTGTGGCTGGAATTGTATCAATTACTTGAGTTTAGCACCTAAATCTTAATTTTAGTGGATGATTCTTGTGTCATCCTTTTGATGAGAGGAACTCATTAATCAGGTGAAGTAGGTCTTTTTTGCCCCCGGGAAAGTTTGATGCTTGATACATAATAAATTTTTGGACAGCAAGGCTGTTAGAGCTCAGGTTTTGGCATCACCTGTACTGAGGAATACTCACATCTTTGTGTTCCCTAAAAGCATACATACCTTGAATCAATGCTACCCTATTTTTTTTGTTGGAAGTCAGATATATGTGTGTGAAACTGTCAATACCAGGAATCTCTTGCTTCCGGTGGTGTTTCATTTCTACACGAGGGCTGTGTTCGCATGTGGATGATGGGAACATAGTGCCTCCGCATGGAAAACGGAGCATTCCATTAGCACATGATTAATTAAGTATTAGCTATTTTTTTAAAAAAAATGAATTAATTTGGTTTTTTTAAGTAACTTTCATATAGAAATTTTTTTTTTTGTAAAAAACGCATCGTTTAGCAGTTTGCGGAAAACGAGGGATTTAGGTTGGGAACCTAGAGTCCGAATACACCCGAGGTTGGTATCTAAACACCAGTTGAATCTAAACTCTGAAGGCATTTTTCTGCCAAGTCGGCTGCCGTAGCTTGATGTGCTTATTTTGACCAGGTGGCAGAACTTCATTCTATTTCCTTTCTTAGCCTTCAGGATTTTCGTTTTGCAACTGTCTTTCTAATCTGACCACTGTTTGCATCGGGGGCAAAATGGAACATGCCATACTAAAATCCTCTTGATCTCGGCGGCAAAGCCCTCTGAAGTCTCTTGTCCAATGCAGGCCACACAGTTTCTCTTCTTTGTTTCGCGGTTGCTGCTTGACCTAAACCTTTGATTGATCTTGACATCCAGCGCTAGTTGACTTTCGTATGTGCAGTGTTGCGGCGTTAAAGCGGTTTTTGTATTTCCCTGGTGAAAGTCATGCAAGTGGTGTATTGACAATCAGGTTTTGTACGGCTACATCATGTATAAGCAGACGATCTTCGTCCAGAATTGTCCGTGCTCAGCGATGCTGCCGTACAAATGTACAATACATACCTGGGATGTATAGCATGTATTATGCATCCATAATCATAACCTGCTGCAGAAGGAACGTGCAGCTATCAAACTGGCAATAGGATATGTACAAAATCTTGATGCATGCATCAAGTTGATTCGGAAAACAATTGCAACTTGCTTCAAACTCGACGAAAAACAATTGCATCGAAACATGTCTACTACTTAACATCAAATTGACGGTTTGAGTGTACATGCTCAATGTCTAGTTAACAGCAACATGCCAGTTGATTGTACATCGACATTCTGGATGAGGTCGTTGTTTAGATCATATGTGTTACTCTCTCTTTCTCAAAATAATCATCATAAATGTTTATGCACCAAGACCAATAATAATTTAAATCACATCAATTAAGACACCATACACACATTTTCCTACATATCGAGAAGAAAAGAGAACAGAGAAAAGAAAGTAGGCTACAGATTTGTAGCCGGCTGCGACACGTACTCTAAGATGTTATGTGTGTATGAGAGGTGGGACCGGGTATTAGTGGTGTAGTATATTTTTATAGTTAACTATTGTATGAATGGGCTATTAGATTAGCTATAGATAATTTAGAGCTAGTAGTTGGCTATACTATTAAACTTGCTCTTAGCATGCACATATTCTCCTATGCTGTATTAATTGTATTTTGATAAAATTCGTGTTCATGCGATTATATGATGATCAATTTAAGAAATTTTAAATTTCATTATATGATTATCAATTTAGAAAGGAGGGAGTATTAATACTGCTTCTGATCATAGATGATGCCTTGAGAAGCCTCAGTTACAGGAGAAAAAAAACTGCTTATCTGAGCGATGCCATGTGATTTATTTGTGCTCATGATTAAGAAAGTAAATCAGCCGGGTTTAAAACCAAGTGCGGTTTTCCTATCACGTCCACTTGCACGCCTGCACGTTGGTTGCTAACTAATCAACCAAATCTGCACGCATGTGATGAGCTGCGGATCATGTGCCGATCTCCACGCAAGCACTACGCTACAGCGAGCGGCGCCGGAGAAGGAAGCTGCTGCCGTCGTGCTCCGGCTGGCCGGCCGGTCGGCCGCGACGCCGCGTACATCACGCGTGACGTCTTCACGTATCACACCACGTTAAACAAGCTCTCGCACACTCATGCCAGAGACGAGTAAACAACAGAGAAATAAATGGAGATCAGCATGGTGCCCCTACCTTGCCTAGCCTCCGACGGACAACCATATAATTTGTAGTTAAGTACCTCCCTGAACAAGAGATACATTTGTTAACTAGAGCTAGAGCAGGTACAATAGCAGACTATTAGTCAGCTGTAAACATATTTTAATGAGATAAAATATGAGAGAGAATAGCAGTGGGCTATAGATCTGTAACCAGCTGCAACGTGAACTCTAAGACGCAATGTGTGTATGACAGGTGGGACCATATTGATAGTATAGTAAGCAACTATTGGATGAATTAGCTATAAATAAATTGGAGGTAGTAGTGGGCTATACTATTAAACTTGCTCTTACACGAAGTACAGGCGTACTGATGACGATGATGATGTTGATCGTGCAGTTCTCTCGATCTATACCACTGTAACCTGCCCACAAAAAGGGTCAGGTTCATATGACCAACCCTTCATATATTTTGGTTTATCCTCCCTTTCAAAAGACGCTAGCTCTCCTCACTGCTTGTGATCTATTTTGTCAGGACCCAGGATTGATTCCACCTTATAATCACCATAAAATATGTGATCATGTACTAATAATACTACTCCTCCTAAGTCTAAAATATCCACCAAACTCTTAACTAATCAGCAAAGATAACCAACACACTGGCTGGCCAGTAGACATGCATATGAAAAAAATAATATGATTGCTTCGAATCGAACCGCTCCCCGCGTTGCCGGCAGCCGATTCGATGGATCGCCACGTTCAAACGCCGCCGTTGGCTCGCACAAAGAATCAAGGCTTTCCCTTCGAACTTCCAGAAATACGGTCACATCGACATATGCATGTAGCATTAGGGGTTGGTTTGTTTTGAGGCCTATATTGGCCTTACCAATATTTGGCAATTTCAATAGTGTTTATTGTCTATTTGTTTTGGAGCCAAATTTTGGCATGCCTAAGAAAATTGGCCATTTCAACAGTTAATTTAGGCTATTTTGACTTCAATTCAAACACAATTTTTCCTTTGCCAAAATTAGCCATGCCAAAAGTTACCAAAATTTGACATTGACAAAAATTGGTAAGGCCAATTTAGGCCACAAACCAAACCAGCCCTAGATATAGACGAAAAAACTAATTGCACAGTTTGCATGTAAATTGCGAGACGAATCTTTTGAGCTTAATTACGCCATGATCTGATAATGTGGTGTTACAGTAAATATTTACTAATGATGGATTAATTAAGTTTAATAGGTTCGTCTCGTAGTTAACAGGCGAAATCTGTAATTTGTTTTATTATTAGTCAATATTTAATATTTTAAATGTGTATCCGTATACTTAATTTTTTTTTTTTGAAAAACAGGCGGCAGCGACACCAACTCTCTAGCCGCACGCTGCACCCGCGAGTCGTCGTCTCTCCGCATTATTATTTTTTTTTCTTCGTCTCTTGCACACGCAGATCCCAGCGCGGCCAATGGCGCCACCCGAGTCAACCCCCTCTCGCGGCACAAACCCACCCACCCCGCAATCGCAATGCCATCGCGTCACGCCGCCTGCCGCTCCCGCCTCCCCCATGAGATGACCCCTCCCCCGCCGCCGTCCCATGTGCTCGCCACCGTCGATGCGGCGGCATCCGCTGCTCCCTCTCCTCGCCGCCGTCCTTGTCGGCGCCGCCGTCCGCGCCGGGAAGATCGCCACGGAGGTGGTCGTGCCGGACTTCGTGGCGTCGTACCTGCTGTTCATTGACACCTACGGCGTGTTCCTCCAGTCCGGCGGCGGCGGCGCGTTCCAGGCCGTCGTGTACAACCCGGCGGGGCAGCAGGACCGGTACTACCTCGCCGTGGTGCACGTGCCGTCCAAGACCTGCGTCTGGGTCGCCAACCGCGACGCGCCCATCACCGACCGCGCCGCGCCGCTGCGGCTCACGGCGAGGGGGATCTCCGCCGAGGATCCCAACGGGACCGTCGTATGGTCGACGCCGGCGTTCGCGTCCCCCGTGGCGGCGCTCCGGCTCGACGAATCCGGCAACCTCGCGCTGCTCGATGGGAGGAACCGCACGCTCTGGCAGTCGTTCGACCGGCCCACCGACGTGCTCGTGTCGCCGCAGCGGCTCCCCGTCGGGGGCTTCTTGGCGTCGGCCGTGTCGGACTCGGACTACACGGTGGGCGGCTACCGGCTCGACGTGACGGCGGCCGATGCGGCGCTGACATGGAACGGGTCACTGTACTGGCTCCTGTCCACCGACGTCAAATCCACCAGAGATCGCGACGGCGCCGTGGCGTCTATGGCGGTGAACGGCACCGGCCTGTACCTTCTCGCCGCGGACGACACCGTCCTCATCCAGCTCCCCTTGCCGGACGCCAAGCTGCGTATCGTCAAGCTGGGCGTGGACGGGAAGCTGGTCATCACAAGCTACGCTTCGGCGAACGCCACGTCGCCGTCGCCGACGGACGCTGGGTTCGTCGCGCCGAACAGCGGGTGCGACCTGCCGCTCTCCTGCGGCGCGCTCGGGTTCTGCGCGCCCAACGGGAACGCCTCCAGCTGCACGTGCCCGCCGCTGTTCGCGTCGTCGCATGACGGTGGCTGCACACCGGCCGACGGCTCCAAGGCGATGTCCGTCGCCTCCTGCGGCGGCGCCGGTGGTGATGCCGCCCCGACCTCGTACATCAGCCTCGGCGATGGTGTCGCGTACTACGCCAATAGGTTCTCACGGCCAGACATGGTCGGCTCCAACGGGTCGTCGTGCCAAGCACTCTGCTCCGGCAACTGCTCCTGCCTCGGTTACTTCTACGACGAGTCGTCCTTGTCTTGCTTCTTGGTGCAGCACCAGATCGGCTCCCTGGTTAACGCCAACTCGACGAGGCGAGGCGACATGGTCGGTTTCATCAAGGTCCAGAGCTCGCAGTCACCGGGGTCGCCGAGCGGTTCATCTTCCAACAACAGCACGCTCATCGCCATCCTCCTGCCGACGATCGTCGCGTTCGTGCTCGTCGTCGTCGTCGGCGCCGTCATCGTCGTGTCGTGGCGCAAGCAAGAGCGGCGCGCGGGGAGGCGGGCCTCGCGATCCAGGGACGTGCAGCTCCGGCGCCACCGCTCGCCGGCGTCCGACTCGGCGCACCTTGTCTACGGCAACGACGACGACGGCGACGACATTGTGATCCCTGGACTCCCGACCCGGTTCACGCACGAGGAGATCGAGGACATGACCAACAGCTTCCGCATCAAGATCGGCGCCGGCGGGTTCGGCGCCGTGTACAAAGGCGAGCTCCCCGACGGCTCCGCCGTGGCCGTGAAGAAGATCGAAGGCGTCGGGATGCAGGGCAAGCGCGAGTTCTGCACGGAGATCGCCGTCATCGGCAACATCCGCCACGTCAACCTCGTCCGCCTCCGCGGCTTCTGCGTCGAGGGCCAGCGCCGCCTGCTCGTGTACGAGTACATGAACCGCGGCTCGCTCGACCGGACGCTGTTCCGGCCGGCCGCCGGCCAGCCGCTCGAGTGGAAGGAGAGGATGGAGGTGGCGATCGGCGCGGCGAGGGGGCTCGCGTACCTCCACTTCGGCTGCGACCAGAGGATCATCCACTGTGACGTCAAGCCGGAGAACATCCTCCTCGCCGACGGCGGCCAGGTGAAGATCGCCGACTTCGGGCTCGCGAAGCTCCTCACGCCGGAGCAGTCGGGGCTCTTCACGACGATGCGCGGCACCCGCGGGTACCTCGCGCCGGAGTGGCTCACCAACACGGCGATCACCGACCGCACCGACGTGTACAGCTTCGGGATGGTGCTCCTCGAGCTCGTGCGCGGCCGCAAGAACCGCAGCGAGCACGTGAGCGACGGCGCCGGCGCCGCCACCGGAGACGACTCCAACTCCTCGAACGGGACGACGGGCAGCTCGTCGCGCGGCGCCCGGAGCGATTACTTCCCGCTCATGGCGCTGGAGGGGCACGAGGCGGGGCAGTACGCCGCGCTGGCCGACCCGCGGCTGGAGGGGAAGGTGGTCGCCGGCGAGGTGGAGAGGGTGGTAAAGGTGGGGCTCTGCTGCCTCCACGAGGACCCGCAGCTGCGGCCGAGCATGGCGATGGTGGCCGGCATGCTCGAGGGCACCATGGAACTGTGGGAGCCACGCGTGCAGTCGCTCGGGTTTCTCCGGCTCTACGGCCGGGGGTTCGCCGGACCGGCCGACGGCTCGGGCGGCAGCGGCGGCGGCATCAAGCAAGCCATGGCGGGTTCCAATGGGGACCACACAAGGTCGGGGACGACGACGGTGACGACGATGAGCGGGTGGCCGTCGTACATGTCGTCGTCGCAGCTCTCCGGTCCAAGATAGGGCGGCGCACACCGGCGAGAAGATTGTGTTGTTAGAGATAGATTATACGGTTGCATTGATCATTTTGGTTGATTTGTAAACAGAGGGATTAATTTGTGCATTCGTGAGGTCTATACAAATTTTGACCTGTTTTCCCATCTGCTTTTCTCAAGAAAAATGGAAGGATAAGTGAGTTTTTTTTTTCTTTTTGGGTTGAAGCCGATGAAATCGAACTGCTTGGTTGGTGGAAATGGTTGACCAAGTGAATCAGTGATCAAAAAATTCTAAAGGAGTTCGTAAATGTTTTGACTTTCCCACATCTCTCATTTCAAATGGATTATAAAACTCAACATATATGGGACGGGATTTTCATCCCTCCAATAGATGTTGTCTCGTTGCATACATGTTATTTAAATGGTTATAAAAAACTTTTAAAAAAATTGCCATCACAGATTAATATGAAATGTATCACTCCATAAACATTTGTGGAGTGATATATTACATATTAATATATCTTATGATTTTTTTAAAAAAATTTATAATTATTTAGTTGATATGCACGAAAGGAGGGGATATGCATGTGTATGCCTTTGTAAGTTTATCGTGTGCCATGCAAATACGCCATTTGCGTCGATTGGTACTCGTTGGTACTATTTACGAGACCTATTTAGTTGATATGCAAGAAAGGAGGGGATATGTACGTGTATGCCTTTATTAGTTTATCGTGTGCCATGAAAGTACGCCATTCGCGTCGATTGGAACTCGTTGATACTGTTTACGAGACCTGAACAAGCAACTGAATTGCATGCGTGATGCGTGCGAAATGAAGGACGAAACGGAAAAAGGCAAGTTTTCCGCCTAGTCTCCCTCTCGTCCTCTCGTTGCCGTCCCCGTCGCCGTGCATCAGATCATTTCATCACCGGCAAGTGCAGCCGCCCCTTTAAATCTCAGCTCCACTTGTCTCGTTGCCGACGCGTGTGTTTGCTGAGACGCCATTGTCACATCGGTTGCTGCTTCCTTCTCGGAAGATAGCACCACCAGAGGTCGTCGTTGGGTTGTAATGGCGGAGGTGCAGAGCGTGCAGGCGCTGGCGTCGTCGCTGGCGGCGCTGCCGCCGGAGTTCGTGCGTTCCGAGCACGAGCGGCCGGGGGCGACCACGTTCCGCGGCGGCGACGCGCCGGAGATCCCGGTGATCGACATGGCGGCGCCCGAGTCCGCCGCGCGCGTGGCGGAGGCGGCGGCGGAGTGGGGGCTCTTCCAGGTGGTGAACCACGGCGTGCCCGCCGCGGCGGTGGCGGAGCTGCAGCGCGTCGGGCGCGAGTTCTTCGCGCTGCCGCAGGAGGAGAAGGCGCGGTACGCCATGGACGCGTCCTCCGGCAAGATGGAGGGCTACGGCAGCAAGCTGCAGAAGGACCTCGAGGGCAAGAAGGCGTGGGCCGACTTCTTCTTCCACAACGTCGCGCCGCCGGCCATGGTCAACCACGACATCTGGCCCAGCCATCCGGCTGGCTACAGGTACGCGTCTCCATCCATACATAGCTCGCCATGCGCGCCGGAAGCGGAAGCTAATGGCGACCGGGCGCGGCAGGGAGGCGAACGAGGAGTACTGCAAGCACATGCAGCGGCTGGCGTGGAAGCTGTTCGAGCACCTGTCGACGGCGCTGGGACTGGATGGCGGCGCCATGTGGGAGGCGTTCGGCGGCGACGAGCTGGTGTTCCTGCATAAGATCAACTTCTACCCGCCGTGCCCGGAGCCGGAGCTAACCCTCGGCGTCGCGCCGCACACCGACATGAGCACGTTCACCGTCCTCGTCCCCAACGACGTCCAGGGCCTCCAGGTATTCAAGGATGGCCACTGGTACGACGTCAAGTACGTCCCCGACGCCCTCATCATCCACATCGGCGACCAGATCGAGGTACGAAGCTCTCTTCTTCCTCCTCATCTTAGACTCCCGCGCATTGCGTCGAACACCTGACATGCATGGAGCTGCCATGTGATGCGATACAGATTCTGAGCAACGGGAGGTACAAGGCGGTGCTGCATCGGACGACGGTGGACAAGGACAGGACGCGGATGTCGTGGCCGGTGTTCGTCGAGCCGCCGCCGGAGCACGTCGTCGGGCCGCACCCGCAGCTCGTCACCGACGGGAGCCCGGCCAAGTACAAGGCCAAGAAGTTCAAAGATTACCGGCACTGCAAGATCAATAAGCTCCCCATGTAAATTTGTAATTGGGCCATGGAAACATCGCCCCCATGACACCCAAGTACCAAGAGTGCTATTGCTGGATGTGGACGCTGCTCAATGTGATGCTAGTTAAGTTGCTCTGATTGCTAATCTGCTGCTTTCTGATTCGTAATCACCTTCGGAGCATCTAAATTCAGATTTTAAACAAACTCTTTCTGAATTGCCTTCCATGCCGACACCGGCATGTAGGCCATTTGATGCGATGGGAGCATGGAGTAATGTTTTTCCATCTCTTGAACAGTACACCCGAAAGTTGACGGAGAATGGGTCGCTTGATGGTGATAAAATCGGACAATTCATTCCACCGGCCTACAACCACCATCAAATGATTTGTCGATCACCGCCTTCTCTCCCTGCATGATTCCCTTCTCTCTCTCTCTCCAGTCTCTCTTATGCATATAACTACTTTTATGTTTTTCTTTCAAATTATTTATTCGATCTATAATATGATATAGTCGCTGTAACTATATTTTTATAACAAAATATGACATGACTATATTTTGATGATAAAAACATACATGTTTCAACTGTTTAGATATGAGGTTTCACTTTCACATGAAAGAAGTTAATGTTTCAATTGTAAATCAACAATGTTGCGCATTTTAAGTTTTTGGATTACAATGGATCCGTGCTTAATGTTGCATAATAGTTATTGAGATGTTTCACTAGTTTGTTTGCAAATGTTGCACGTAATGTTCTTAGAGTGTTTCAGCGACACTAGTTCATTTGCATATATTGCATGTAGTGTTCTTTGAATGTTTCAGCATTTACAATTCCATGTCGCATGTATGATATGTTTTAATTAGGAGTATAATCGTAAATTTTTAATCTAAAATATAATCACTTGAGATTCTGTTCTAGAGATTCAGTTGCAATAAATATAATAGTGTAATTAGATTTTAGATTGGATAAGTAATTTGAGAGAGAAATGGTTTAGTTGAAAAGTTACTTGGAGAGAGCATGGAGGAAGAGAGCTATAGCACTATAGATTTTTTTTAATTGAAAATATAAGCATGCAGAGGCAAAGGAAACATGCATGCAACAAGACAGGCATCAAGCATCCACTGGAGAAGAGGAGGGCGTCCGATTTTGTCGGAGAAAATTTGGGCGCCCGATCCATAGTTTCTTCAAATATTGTCGTAGAAAATCAAGAGCTTTTAATTATCTATGTGATTTCAATATGTCAACGCATTATATTATAGTCTTGCCAAAAAAAGAATCATCTAAATTAGAGCCAAATGTGTCTCGATTCTGTTTTTGAAGCTAATGATCAAGTAAATCGATTGTCTGGTAGTCTTCTGATGGGCAAATTTACAGTTTTTTAGCTTGCCTCGGACGTTAGTGTACCAGTTGCCCATTTTTCAAATTCTTACATTAAAATGCGCCTACCTACTAAATTCTTGTATCTTGTACAAGTACAATCTAGCAATAATTTTAATCCCTTCCTCCCTTGCCACTGGTGAGGTCGAAGGGGCGCCATGGCAGGTCCTAGGATGATGAGGCAACCGTAAATCTATAGGGGACGCAACTCCTGAGGGACCCTGACAGATGGGGTCCAGCATCATGAGTCCACATGGCCTAACTCAATGCTTTCTAAGAGCAGGTACAATAGCAGACTATTTACTAGCTATAAACATATTTTTAATAAGATAAAAGATGAGGGAGAAGAGCAGCGGGCTACAGATCTGTAGCCAGCTGCAGCACGGACTTCAAGATGCAATGTGTGTATGACAGGTGGGACCATATATTAATAATATAGTAAGCAACTATTGTATGAATTGGCTATTAGATCGGCTATAGATGGATTGGAGCTAGTAGTGGGCTATACTATTAAACTTGAGTTGGGATCCTCTCCTGTAATGCATGTGCAGTAAGTGCCACTGACATGTGGGCCCGGAATAGGTGGGACCCACATGTCAGTGACACGTACTGCAGGTGCAGTATAACAGTCGATTTGCATTGCTCTAAGATGGAGTCAGGGATCTGACGAGTTGATGACTCCGACGGCAGCCATCGGAGACGGAAGGAGAGCTGGAGGCTGGAGATAGTGTAGTAGGCTTCTTTTCTCAGTAGGTCTTTGAGGCCCAACAACTAATGGCCTCTGATTTCGTTACCGCTGGGCCGTTTCCTTGAGCACCGGAGGCCCACATCGAGTTGTTATGGACCATGTCAGGCCCATAGTCTTCGCGTTTTGGATCGAGGAAAGGCCCGTATCAGAACGTTCAGCCATTTCGGCCCACCCCAATATGGGTCGCAACCACTGGTAGGAGGTAGCGATCCAAATCTGGCAATCCCTGGCCCCATGGACATCAGATTCCACGGCGGCAGGCGGCAGCATGGACATTCCAATATGCCATCGTCTTCGTCTCTCGTAGTCTCGTGAAGAAAAGAGCACGTTTATAATTGTACACACATGTTACTATTTACTTACTGTGTTAACTCCGAATTGGATCAACATGTCGTACCAAAGTTAGGTTCTTGACGCAGACGGTTTCAGTGACCAAACTGGACAAGCAGAGGTGTCCTGGTTATCTGATACGTACAGGCCAGATTAGCATTGACTTGGCATACTCTGGAGCAGGCAAAATTCACAGAATCGCTTTTACTGACCAGATTACACCATCATTAACATAATAAAGATGCTTGTACAGTCAGGGGCGAAGCTATAGCAAGTTACTAGGGTCAGTAGACCCCGATGATTTCTTCTGAGGCTCTTATACTCCTTTCTATTTTACAGCTATTACCCCGGTCAAAGAAAACACTAGACCCCGGTGATTGTTTCGTTAAAGCTCAACTGGTGGCAAGGAACGATACCATTATCAGCTAGCAAATAGAAAAGTAGTTAGCAATTGTGATTATATGTCAGTCTACATAGATATACATATACGTTTTAGACTGGCGCTCATAAAGTGGCCCTTATTTAGGATTAATTGCTCCAATAGCCAACTAATCCTATTATTATTTCTTGATTATCATCACAATTTGGTTGAACCTAGTCTCTCAAGTCTGAATTTGAGGAAATTAGAGTTTTGAAATATAAACGTCTGATTTTTCAAGTTCAGTTACATGATCATGAGGCATGAGCCTGGGGGAATTGTTGACGAAAAAATCAAACCCACCGGCCTGGGAGATCTGCTTAGCTCCTGTGCAGGTCCAAAAATTAATGAGGTGCGGGCGTGCCAGTCAGTTTGATCCTGCAACTGACAAGATATGCAAATGGTAGATCAAAACAGCCGATCGGCTGACAAGCCGATGGAGTAGTTCCAGCCGATAGCCGATAATAGCCGATGCCGATACCAGCCGATAGCGATAGGGTTTAAGCAATCGGCTATATGTCCAATGTAGATAATGATATAAAGGTAAACGGCTGATGATGATGTAATAAAATAACAATACAATTCAATATAAACCAATCGGCTAGCAATGATATGATAAATAAGCATCGATCCGAAAGTTAAAGCATACATCGGCTGGAGGTCCGATGTCATAAAATCCACAAGATTATATTAAACACTTAAATCTTATTGCGATCGGCTAAATCCAATATGTATGCAGTCCTTGTAAGCCGATGCAACGTCCAGATAACTCATCAGCTGAAACCCCGATGAAACCCTTATTGGCAATCAAGAAGCAGGCTAGAGATTATGGTTCTAAGCACGACTTAGTAGATCAAACTTAATTGATGCATCACTAAGTATGAAAAGAAAAACAATATCTAGACAATTAAGCCGTTGACTGATTTTCAGGGTGGTAGATGCCTAGGCTAATCTAATCTAGCAAAGCGATTTAACCGATACCGGCAGAAACCCTAAAGCGAGAGACAACCGATAGAGCTAAATTGAGATGCTAGGACTAGATTAACATAGACATATGATAAATAGCCAAGCAAATATATTATCCAAACCAGAGTAATCCAAGAGGTCGAATGTCCTGATGCAGCCTTGAACGACGCCGACGTAGATGAGACAATTGCCTGGGCCGACGGAACATTGGACTTACCCCTTCGCCGGAGATCGAACATCGATGCAGCCCCGCGTCAGGTGCCAAGTCCCGCCGGACGATAAAATAAAGTAGAAAAGGTAAAAGGTGGCGATGCGCCGAATTGTATTGATCGTGAAGATATATTACAGACCCCGGGTGTACATATTTATACCCATGGGTTGATACAAGTCCTTGTCGGACAAGAAAGAAACTAACCTAAAGATAAAAGGAAAATATAAAGTCCTTATCGGACACTAAACACACTTTCCTAATGATAAAAGGAAACTAACAAACTATTCCTAATTAATAGATAAACTGTCATGCCGCATCCTCTTTAAACTCGGTCACTTAGGGATAAGCTTCCTTTAGTAGATTGATTTCCTTAACCGAATATAGCAGGAATCCGACTATTGGCGACTTGATAACTACCATCGGCTGATTCCGAGATGCTACAGCCGATAATGATTCTAAGCCGATGACGTCTTTGCCGATTACCAAATTTCACTATTGACAGGAATATAACAAAGGTGATTTTCACCATATAAGAGGTTGTTATATTCTTTTTCCAAATAGTGTAACCTAGTACAATAATGATGTGGTTGTAATTGAGGCCCTGTTTAGTTCCCACACAAAAAATTTACGCCATATCACATCGAACATTTAACACCTGTATGAAGTATTAAATATAGGCTAAAAAATTAGCTAATTGCACAGATTGCGACTAATTTGTAAGACGAATCTTTTAAGCCTAATTGCTCCATGATTTGATAATGTTGTGCTACAGTATACACTTTCTAATGACAGATTAATTAGGCTTAATAAATTCGTCTCGCTGTTTACTGACGGATTATATAATTAGTTTTTTTTATTAGTGCCCGATCACCCCATGTGATACCCTATATAATATTCGATGCAACACGCTAAAACTTTACACCCCTAGATCTAAACACCCCCTGATAGTAAAAGGTAACCAACTACTACAACAATAGACTTAAAATTATTAGAAGCTATAGCCAATTGTTAGGATCGTTAATTAATAGTGACCCCGGTGACTATCTATCCTGCTTCGCCCCTGATTTTACTAGGACTAATGGCCAGATCTCTGAAGAATTGAGATTTTTCCTGAGCTGCTTCTTTGCATATTTGCTAGTAGAAGTTGTTACTAAGGCGTATTCTTCTTGTAAGCGACGCTTTACGTCGTTATCTTGTAAGCGACGTCCAGGAAGACCAAAGACTCGATGCTACTACATTGCCGGTCTATTTTTGGAGACGTGGTTATCTACTTATTTTCCATTTACTAATGATGTCTAGTGCTTTTTCAGTGGAGAGTAAGATCCAAAATGGTTCATCCACTTCATCTGAATTTGCGAGATATACACACAAAGTGACATACACCTGTTTCTGTTTGGACCATAATTTCCATGTGGATCCACATCCACTGTATCAAACAGCACACGCGTAGTTGAAGTGAGTGTAGCACGAGTGCACAACTGGTTAGGTTTCTTGTGGTGAAACCAACCCACCTTAATACAAGTTCTAAACTTAACACAGTACTTGCATTTATGACTAATTATTTTTTCAGTGAGATATTCATGGTGACTTCGTCAATTTTAAGATATATCGGCATAATCTTCTAAACGTGCTAATAGGGGTAGGGTGTGCGTGTGTGTTTAGGCGGGATGAGTCTGCGCATGTTATGAACACTTACAATTGTACTGTGTTTCTAAAAAATACTGCACACGTGTAGCAATTTAACTATGAACAAAAACATCACACCATTTTTTTAAGTAAAAACAGTAGGAAATTAAGGACAAATTCTTAGGAGTATCACGCGGTGTTTTCCACCAAATTTGTTTGCTTGAGGAGCCCGGCGGGGATCGAATCGAACGCCAAGACCAAGAAGAAATGGAAATGGAAGAGAAGTAGCTAGCCAGCCATTGATGCCTCGTTAGTTGGGAGATCACTCCAATGCTTCGTGAGCCTCACGTAACAGCCGGTGATGCATATTGCATAGCTAGTTTCTGACCGAGATGGTGGGGGGTGAAGGAACGCATCAAGCAATAATCGAGCTGCAGCAACTGGGGTGGCTTGTTATGGATATGGTGATAGCTTCCAAGGATGAAATTGCCATGTCACTCTCTTAATTGCTTCTATTGAATCATTCTTTCAGGACTCGTTTTCCAGCCAAATGATACCCCATCTCGATCGATAATACCTATGTCTACTGCTGACGAAATGTACACAAACTTTTTTTGCCGCCAGCTGAACAATGCCTATACTAGTACTAGTAGCAAGGTTATGACAAGGGAATCGCATTGTTAATTGTCAGATAAATCTGTAGTTAATGATGAACTGTTGGCTAGGTCGCTATCGTTGCACGCATGACAGGCGCACTAGCTAGAGATCAGTACATCTACGCTTCTCCGTGAGAACTGTGACTGGCCAATCCCCTTTATGCTGAGAAATATTGCAAGAAAGAAACTTAAGATGCACGTCGCATACCATGCACGCACAGCAAAAACCACCAAATAAACTGTTACGAAATTGTGAAATGCCTCAGGATTTCAAATATCGCATCTTACAAATGTACGCAAAAACAAGAGTCTGACTTGGCTGAAAAAGATATTGTGTGTGTGTGTGTGTGTACTCGCGTGGACATGAACACGGTTTTATATATCATCGTTGATCGGACTGATCACTTTGAACTGGTTAATTAAACTCATCCAAGCTTTGCACTAATCTCATACGCTAATTGGCAGAGTTGACACGGCTAGGTCAGCTGCTAATTGCGCTTATATGCCTCTACCTAATTGCATTGCATGACCACTTCTATATAAACATCGCTGTGCTTCGACGTACGGGAAGAGCAACGAGCTGTGTCGACGCTAGCTAAGCCAACACCAACGAAGATTCGAAGCTCGCGGTTTTCTTGGCTTTGGTCGTAAGCATCAAAAATGGCCGGAGCTGGAGAAGACGGCGGCGGCGGCGGCTTCGGCGGCGACTTCATGGTGCTGCGGCCGGACAAGGGCGGCATCGGCGACCTGTTCCACCTGCTGTGGTCGTGCAAGGTGGCGGAGAACGCCGCCGTGGACTGCCCCATCGGCACGGAGATCGCCGAGCGGCGGCGGCGGTGGGCGCTGTTCGTGTCGCTGGTGGCGCAGATGCTGCTGCTGTGGACGAAGAAGCCGATGGCGCTGCTCGGCGGCGCGACGGAGTACTGGATGAACCTCCTCAACGAGAATGGCGGCAGCGTCTTCATGCTCATCACCAACGCTCTGCAAGGTACAGATTTTAACTCTGTACAGGTTAACTAGCTACCTAGCTAGCTTGGCTTGCATGTTCTTCTGCAGTTAAACTTGCAAGAAAAACTTGCTCCTCGTACAAATACAGCTGTCAGTTACATGATTGGATCGAAGATGTGTTCATTTATCACGGCCTCGTAGATTTGCATTTATGATTATTTCGCTTTCACGTTCGAGCGTGCTCCGATCTTGAGTTTGCTCTGCATCACAGACAAGAACATTTCCTCGTATTACAACGTAGCAGTATACAGCTAGCAGCTAACTTCCATCCTGATTTCTACTCCTAGCTAGTGTTCAATGTTACAAAGCAAGGGAGACTCGATATTTAAGGCTGTTTTTCAGTTTTTTCTAAGCAAATTTATCATATTCCGTGTTTCTGGGCTGCTTAATTGATTGCGCTTCTCTAATTAGATATGCAAAAAAATAAGCGCTAGTTTTTTTTTTTTTTTTGTCGTTAAGGCTAATGCTTCAAGAAACTAAAGTGGAATGGCACCATTTGCTTCCTAAGGAGGACAACCGTCCATTAGTTTTGGTAGTCTTTAATTTCCCTAATATATCAATTATCATATATGATATATGCAGTTGCTTATGACAAGAAGAAATGTCAAACATAGCTTGGTTGCCGCCCTATCATTTTCTATTTCAACAGTTGAAGATTTCTCGTAGACTAGCTACTTAAAATATGTTCTTCATTGCATCCTCTGTTCATCGAGGTATAATGAAGTAATGATATAAGCGAAGAAGAAAAAAAAAGGTGATAATTGCTATCTCTGCACTTCTGCAGGAAAGGTGAAAATGCCAGACAAATCATCCATCAATTACCGATCATGCATTGGATTGCTTGACACAAGAATCGATCTTGACGAGAAGATCAAACCAGAGGATAGAAACTACCACGCTGCCCTGTCGATCATGGCTGCAAAACTAGCCTACGAGAACGAACTCGTCGTCAGAACTGTTGTTCAGAACCACTGGCAGGTCAGTGAAAATTCGTTCAAACTCTGCATAGTCCCAAATCTTGAAATCGCCGTCACATTTTTAACCTCTCCTCACGAGTCTGTTTCTTCTGCAGATGAATTTCGTGGGCTTCTACAACTGCTGGAATGGTAAAAATACAACTTTTTGGAAAACATTATAATGTCGTTTGATTTTTTTTCTAGTCAAACTTTTTTAGGTATGACCAAATTTATAGAAAATACAGTACTATTTTCAACACAAAACAAACATATTATCAAAATATATTCAATGTTCAATTTAATGAAACTAATTTAATAGTTTAGATGTTGCGAAATTTTTCTATAAATTTAGTCAAACTTAACAAAATTTAATTAGAAAAAGAGTCAAACAACTTTACGAAACGGAGGGAGTAGTAAATTCGTGCACATTGTGAGTTGCATATGCCATTTTCACCAACTCGCTTAATTTGTT
This sequence comes from Oryza glaberrima, assembly GCF_000147395.1. Classification (NCBI taxonomy): domain Eukaryota; kingdom Viridiplantae; phylum Streptophyta; class Magnoliopsida; order Poales; family Poaceae; genus Oryza; species Oryza glaberrima. Next base: position 31,068,696 of record NC_068327.1, on the reverse strand, counting down.
CCATTTTTTGTGCAGAATTCCAGGAGGACTACACGACCCAGGCGTTCATGGTGTCGGACAAGGCGGAGGACGCGAGCCTCGCCGTGGTGGCGTTCTGCGGCACGAAGCCGTTCGACACGGAGCAGTGGTGCGCCGACGTGGACTTCTCGTGGTACGAGATCCCCGGCGTCGGCAAGGTCCACGGCGGCTTCATGAAGGCGCTGGGCCTGCAGAGGACCGGCGGCTGGCCGGAGCAACCCACCGGCGCCGGAGACGACGGCGGCAGCGACAAGAAGCCGTTCGCCTACTACGTCATCCGCGAGCGGCTCAGGGCGTTCCTGGCGGAGAACCCGCGCGCCCGGTTCGTGGTCGCCGGGCACAGCCTCGGCGGCGCGCTCGCCATCCTCTTCCCGACCGTGCTGGCGCTGCACGGCGAGGAGGACATGCTGGCGAGGCTCCACGGCGTGTACACGTTCGGGCAGCCGCGCGTCGGCGACGAGGGGCTCTGCCGGTTCATGGACGGGCACCTGGCGACGCCGGTGAGCCGGTACTTCAGGTTCGTGTACTGCAACGACATCGTGCCCAGGGTGCCCTACGACGACACGGCCCTGCTGTTCAAGCACTTTGGGACGTGCCTCTACTTCGACAGCTTCTACAAAGGCCATGTCAGTGTCCAACTCTAGTCTTTCTACCTATAGTACTACGGATCTAATATGAGATGTGACACATTCTAGTATTATAAATCTAGATAGATATATGTTTAGATTTTATAAAAACCAACTTAGTATCAGATATAATACATCCTAATATAATAAATTTGAATATGTGTCTGTTTAGATTTGTAGTATTAGAATATGTCGCATAGGTTGGTTTTTTATTAATTGAGCGAGCACGTTGTTAGTAGTGTAGGGCCAGCCTGTTGACAGATTGCATTCGGTTGGATTGTTTCTTGGCATCTAATCCAATCCCCTGAAAGAGCTTGGAAAGGGGTCCAGTGACCAATATACACACGGTCATGTTTTCAAGGCAAGCAAGCATGGCTTGCAAGCAAGAATTTGGTGTTAAGACCAATAGAAAGTGAGAAGCTTCTTTTCTCGTCATGGGCAGCATCCTTGCCTTGCTTGCTGAAAGCCTGGAACTGGAGCCCACTTTGGTGTGGGATGGAGAGAAGAGGATGATGCTGCAAACTGTGCCAATTGGCAGATGCAGCATGTGCTAGTTGTAGCCCACAACTGTGTTCCAACTGAACTTGGTGACTGACGAGGATTGGTGTTGTGGCGATGCAGGTGACGGAGGAGGAGCCGAACAAGAACTACTTCTCGCTGCTGACGGTGGTGCCCAAGTACGCGAACGCGGCGTGGGAGCTCGCCCGGAGCTTCGTCATCGGCTACGTCGACGGGCCGGAGTACGGCGAGGGTTGGCTGATGAGGATCGCCAGGGCCGCCGGGCTGCTGCTGCCGGGCCTGCCGCCGCACGCGCCGCAGGACTACGTGAACGCCACCAGGCTCGGTGCCGCCTCGCTCGAGCCGCTCCGATAGGTAGCTCGTCGGCGTCGGCGCCAACACATGAAGTAGTAAACTAGTAACAGGCTTGTGATTCATGATTCATGAAGTGGAATGCAACATCCACAGTGTAAATTCATGGCTTAAACACAATAATATGATTCATAAAGTGGAATGCAACATTCATTTTCAGAATTCTTGAACAAGACAGTGTAGATTCGATGTAAATTCATGGCTTAAACACAATAATATGATGAAAATCGGTCCGGTTGGCATACAACAATGTTTCCAAGATAGCATGGCTAACATCAGTCAATCCATGGGTCAGGACTCAGGACGAGCAATGCATTACCTCACAGATGTCACCCAAGTGATGAAACATCAGATGACTCAAGTCACATATAAGTCTGATCACCCTTGGCACGCAAGCTATACTTGGTGCAAGCTGTTCTTTTGCTTAATGCTGAAGGCTTCCCAAAACGTGCTGGAAGAATACAGGATGCAACAAGAGTTTTAGAATGTTGTACGGTTACATATCTTCTGATGATGACCGTGAAAAAAGTGGATATCTTGCATTGGCTCTTACCCACCCCCACCCCCACCCCCCCCCCCCCACCCCAAAAAAAAAATCCTCATACACAAGCCCGACAACACTCCATTGGCTACAGTCAGGGTAGTTAGATAATCTCATCAGTATCACAACAGCGAAGCATCTCTCCAGCAAACAAAAGAAAAGGAAAAAGCTCATCATCTGTGTCAAGCCAGTAGGAATAACCATGAATCCATGTTGGGCAACTTTCTCCGTGGCGGGAAGGAATGAAAGACTGTCACTGTCAGCATCCAATTTCCTCAAAATGAGACGAGATGCTTGATTCAGTAGGGCCAGCATTATGCATACTCTATAAACAACTAGAAGAACAATCAGCGCTGCGCCAATAAATAGTCTGTCTGCGGTCTCTTCCCCTGACTGATCTGGTAAGCATGGTTCCACTAACTGGTTTACATAGACCCACATCAATCACTGAAGTAACCTTTCTTTTACCATGATCCTCATCAAAATGCATATCAAATAACATAGCCAGGCACAGAATTTGGTGAGTAAGTATGTAGTCCTCATATGACGAAGGTACAACCTGAAGGATGTGAAGATTCACCTGCATCATAAGTGTAGCCAGCATAAGCAGTGAAGCTTCACTGAGAAATACATTAAAGTGAGAGCAGTTAGCAGTACAAACCTCAGCTTCCATTGCTCTAAGATCATTGTGCCATTTTAAAGCTTCAGTCTTTCCCGAAAGCAATTGCAATGTGAAAAAAGGTGGCCTAACAGGATATTCCATGCTGATCGCAATCTGCAATGAAAAATCCACAGTGAGAAAGTATTGTGCATGGACATACTTTAAGGAAGGCTCACACCAAAAGAGTAACTGAAGAATTTACCTTGGCTTCCAGCATTACTTTTGGACCATTCTTCAGAGTTTTACTCAAGACCAGGGTAAACTCCCTGGAAGCATAGTCCTCCCAGGATTTGTCTGTAGCAAGGTTGACTTTTTCCACTTCTTGGTCAACAAATGTCTGTTCCTCTAACTCACTGTCACTATACATCAAGAGATCAAGATCGTCCTCATTTCTACCAAAACTGTGTGAGATGCTTAGTTTAGATGGTGTGGCGCTCTTTGATATCAGGGATAAGCCTCTAGAATGGTTTCGAACCTCCGGTGACACTTCAGAGTGTGATATTTTAGAAACACTTGGCGTGTTTTCAGCAGGAACCACGGCCAGAAGCTCCCCATCCTCCCTGGTACTCTCAGTTTCTTCCCAATGCGTCACAGATCTTCGCTCCATATCACTGTCAACACTTCCTGCAGCCCCAACAACCATCAAAGGAGAACGAGGTGCTGGCTCAGGAAATATCCCAGTAAATGACCAGCTATGCAGACTACACAATGGGGTACGTGATGCCCATGGTGCATTCTCGTGTTCAATTTGAGGCCACTTCAGCTTAGTTAAATAATCAAGCTGCCACCTGTAATCAAATAACTCAAAAACATATAAGAGGTCATAAGTAAAAGAGACAAGATGCTACTAATCACAAAGGAAATGCATAGTACTCATAAGAAAAAGGAGACGAGATGTTCACAAACTTTGCTCATCAAATATTTTTCATCAACTAATAATGTAGCACGTCACAGAATGACATGTGCAATGAAGCAAAAACTCATCAGCCAAAGTACATTTCCTCCATCTATAAGGATCTACCATCCAAATTTTGTTACATCCCAAACTACAAGATTGTGAAGCAGTGACTCACGTAAGAGCCATCTGTGCAACCTTCCGTGAGCGGATTCTCTGCAAAATAGTCTGTGCACGATTCTGCTGACGGTATAAAGCAAGCCCAGATGACAAGTCCGCACTTCTCGATGCTCTGTTAGAATCATCACCAACAGATAGAGGCACTTCTGGCAAGAAATCTATACCAGCTAGATGTTGTGCCCACTTGTATGGCCTTGAATCCTTTTCACTGAAGTTCGGAACCTCCCCAGCATAAAGTTTAGCCATCTGCATAAAATTGATAAAACGACTCTCTTTAAGATAATATAACAGAGAACTAACCAAAAACATTTGGCTACCAACATGAAATAAAGCCATGATAGCTCACTGCTGCCTATGGCCACAAATATAAGGAAACCAAAATGACCTATCAACTAGAGATTGTCACAGAATGATTTGTATATATATTCCTTTAAAAAAACTCAAGTGGTGGTGGTGAATGGTGAATCTGCCTTAACCTACCACTATGATATCTCCTGACATGTGGGACCATCAAATAGTGATATGAACAAGTAGGTATACTGTGTTAGGTATCAAAACAATAATAAGAGAATTTTATACAAAGTATTTAAGGGGAAGATATAAAATTCCAACAGCAATATGAATTCTTGGATTAATATTTGAAATGGTAATGATATGATTTTTTTCTTTTAATTCCATTAAAATGCAAGGGCATTCAGCTAGCAATAGTCAAAATCAGCTGATTCCAACCTGATGAGGCAACTCTAAACCAGTGTCATCTGGAAATAAGTTGCATAGGATATCATGGTCCAGCCCCTTTGAATCTTCAATTCCAACACAAACAACGTTCAACTTTGCCAAGTAGTCGAATCTCAGGACCATGAGCTTACGACGCTTTGCTCCAGACTCTTCAGTGTCGTATACATGGAGAATAACTTTAAGGGGATGAAGTTGATATGCCACTACTGAATTACTAGCTTCCTTCACAACACTTTTTCTTGACCTTGACCTTCTTCTTTGAGCATCTTCTTCATCATCAATTGCATCGTCATCCACTCTATTATCACCATTTGACAAAGTGCCAGCTATTGCAGATACAAAAGACACGCTTTATCAGAAATATTTCCTAGTCTACCACCTTTACAGATTATAACAAGTGGAAGAGAACCATTAGCAATCTGATTCTAACCATTATACAAGTATTGAAGCAAGCATGCATTATTTACATGCAGCTTCAATTTGTAATGAGGAACTAAAATATAACAGCTTCCATAAAAGACCGGGGCTTCTATACTGCTATATGAGAACGAACTGTTTATGCTAGACACAAGTATCTACTAGGAAATTGCATCTGGTCATTTAATATGTGGCTACGCTACATTGCTTTTCTAAAAGTAGTAAAAAGGATCCCTTACATATCATACGGTACATGAGAAGAGATAGAATAAATGTCATTAATTATTGCGAGTATTGCACTTCTGTAATAGGAAATCAAATAAACTATATTCCAATGAGATATGATTATATGAACCAACCATTTTCCTGCTTAGCTTGCTGTTGAGCAAACATCTGAGCATCCTTTGTGCTTCCAGTGATCTCCACTTCAATATTCTCTCCGAATGCTTCTTTCTGTCCTAATAACTGCGTGTAAACTATATATAGAGGAGTTGGAAGCAGTTCAGCTGCATGATGCTGCTTTAGTTTCTTGGTATGTTGCATCCCCAGCTGCTGCTGCACTGGCAATGATGCTTTCTTCAGTGATTTCAAATGGGTTGGGAGGCTCGAAAGGAACTTTTTCTGATTTGCAATTGTGTCCAACAAACTGCTCTTCCGCTGCTCCAATTTCTCATGTAGCTTGCATAGCTCTTTCCGCTGTTTCAGATTTCAAACTTACTTTAGATATCAGAACAAATATTGGGACCCAAACAAATCACGACCACACTAGCACAAAGGGAGTAAGGGACTTTTGTCCTAGCAAGCAAACACATATTCAAACAACTAGAGGTGATAAACAAATTAAGCAGATCAAATCATATCCAAAAACATACTACAAACCTTGATCACTAGTCACACAAAGAATTATCAGATTTAAGAAGAATTATGCAACTGACTAAAATCAATATACATAAAAAGAGTTTCCATAACAACAAAGCGTTCTACTTAAGAACAGTTTGATATATGAGCACTCTAAACTACAAAAATAACGGTGAATTTATAAAACATTTTCTATATATACATTTGAATTTTTGGAGAACCAATCCTGCAAGCCAAGCTAAATATTTACGTTAAATTTACTAGCAGGTCAACCCAGCTACGATGTGATTCTTTCTTTCGATTATTACCCTGATCCTTCAGAACAAACCCCCAATCTAAATGCTCATACAATCCTGTACACTCTCTATGATGCTTTAATCATTTAGACGAACAATGAACAAAGCACAAGAATTTATCCCATGACAAGTAAATCTCCTATTTGTGTAGGAACTGAATCAACTGATCACGGTACACAACCTGGACTAGCTCGAAATTGAGGCGCTTGAGCATGAGGTCGTGGGACGCGTCAGCAGCGAGCGTCTTATCGCGGATGTCCGCCGGCGCGGCGCGGTGGAACTCCTCCGTCGGCACGAGCTCTATGCCCGGGTACTTGGTCTGGAAGTCGAGGCACGCCCTAATGGCCTTCACGTAGTGGTTCTTCTCGTACAGAAGGTTGTGCAGCTGCAGCGTCGTGGAGTCCACGGGCGCCTTCGCCGCCTCCGTCTCCGCCTTCACCCTGTCCTCCTCCATCAGTATCTCCCTGTTCGCCTGCGCAAATCCAAACCCTCGAGTGAGCAAACAGCAGATCTAACGCGAGGGGTTCCCGGCGAAGAGGCGTTGCGGATTCGGGAGCGGCACGGACCTGGCGAAGCGTGATGAGGAGGAGGGACATCTGGGCGACGAGCTCCCGGAGCTCGGTTCTGGGGGCGTCGTCCTTCTTGATGGCGAGGATCCGGGCGGCGACCTCCTCCACGGAGGCGCGGGTCTCCGCGAGGAGGTCATGGGGGGACTTGCCCTTCGAGGTGGGTACAGTGCTGGTGGTGGTGGTTGGTCGCGCCGGCGCCTCGACATCCATGGCTTCGGCCGCTGCTGGCTCCGCCGCCATCGGTCCGGCCGGCGCTGGGAGAGACGATGCCCGAAGCGGCGAGAGGTGGTGGGAAGTGAGGTGAAACGATTCGTGGCTGACCTAGAGTTGTCGTGCGGGCTAACGGTTCAGCGTTTCGGGCCCAGTTTGTAGAGAGAGAAAGAGAGAATTACCGGTTAGGCCCAGAAGGGAGAACCGCTCGGCCCATCTAACCTTTAGACACTTAAAGGAGGCCCATGTGGCAGATTTTATTTGGAGGAAATAAGTCACTTTGATTACCTTAAAACTAGTGAACCAGTCTTCAAAATCGTAATACTGGATATCTCGATCCCTCAACTACTAAAACCGGTACAATTTAAATCATCGGAGGTTTGCTGACGTAATGCCTACGTGATGGTGTTGACTTAGTTTTTATCTCACGTGACGCTTATGTGATATTAGAATAAAAAATATATTGTCTCCATCTTCTTTTATTTGACGTTTGAGACAGCTTTGGAAAATTTAAGGAATGCATGAGATTACCCTTTTCCCCTTCGTTCTTTCTCCCCCAATCCCACTGTTGTGTTTCTTGCACGCCACTCGCCGGTGGCGGACCAGCGCTCCACCCTCCACTAGCTGTGGCATTTCTTGCATGCCGTGCCAGGGTCGAACCAGTGCTCCACCCCGTCATTCCATGAGCCCGTCTACATCCCGACGACTACGCATCTAACCGATCAGTAGTGAAGCTAGAAAGTTTCCAAAGCCGCAAATCCAACTACAATAAGTATTTGCTATGAAAAATTGGTGTTCAATTCTATAAGGCCATTCCCAACCTAATGACTAGGATGGTGTCCGTAACATTAAATAAAACTGTCACCTAGGATGAAAAATGATGTGGAAAGTGAATACATGAGAAAAGAGAAGGAAACCATGTCTTATATGAGACTTAGTTTCTACACAACATCCAAGACATCATATGAGATAAATAGCATCTATCTATCTATTATATTATTAAAACAGCTTTGAATGAAGGTACCATGTTCGCTGTTGAGGCTAGAAATTCCCACATTAATCGAAGAAAAAGAGAAAAAAGCTACACCGTTAGATTACAATGAATATAAATTAAAGGGTGTAGGTTTATCAGAAAAAGAAATTTTATCAGTACGAAACAAAGTCTATCCAATACATAATAGGAAAGTTACTCTAATCTTTCACGTACGTGCATACATGCATGTTGGATTCCTAATAGTATTTGGACAAGGATGCTTTCCGATTGGTGTGGAAAAAAAGAAAAAACAAAAGATGCACAGTCCATGGAAGAGTACATCTATACTCAAATCACTTAATTAGCCAGATAATCTTGCTGTCACGTAAAAACCAGGCGCATTAATTCATCTTTTATATCAACACGTACACCTACACGATAGATTGCTGGTAATAATTTTGTAGCTTACTAAAAGTATTTTTTCTACTTAAATACATATTTAAGGAGTCTGTTCACTAGAAAAAAAATATATGCACAATTACATTTGTTGTTTAATTACGAAGGGTTTAAATTTACTCCATTGATCATACTTGAAAAAAAAACATTTACTCCAATAATCATATTTGAAAAATTCTACACCACTAATATTGGTTGATTTAATTTATAATAAGTTATAACAAAACATATATAACATATATAGTATATAAGTTAATTGTATAATAAAAAAAATATTTCTTGGCATAATAGACCACCTTAACAAATAATAATTATAGACAAGCTAGCTCGAACGGGAAGGAAAAAAACACAGTCCCTGTCTTCATAAGAATCTAGCACTTTGTGAACCCTTTAGTTGCATGCCATAAGAAAATAAAGATAACTCACCTATGTCGTAGGTTATAGACTTATAGTACTTAAAAGAACAATTTTCACGGAAAACCCCGAACAATTTCCATTGTGTGTATTATATTTAGTTCCCTATAGAGGCTACAAAATCCCACATTAATCCGAGAAAAAGAGGAGAAGAGTTCGAGTAAAAATACATCTAGAAATTATTGAAATTCGGAATAAAAAATATGGAAAGAAGAGTCCATGTAGAACACAATTAGAGATTAATTAAAATTCGGAATAAAAAATAGAATAAATTCCAAAATTATAAAAATAAGAATAATAAGAGTTCAAGTAAGATTACAATTTTCAAACAATAGAAATTGGAAATAAAAAGAATAAGAAATATTGAAAGATTTCCCACTATACAGCACAATACGAGATTAATGAAAATTAGAAATAAAAACTAAAATTAATTCAGAAATTAGAAAAATAAAAATAAGAGTTTAACTAGGAATATGGTTTATAAATAACTAAATTTGGAATAAAAATAAAGACTATTGAAAGAAGAGACCGTCTAGAACACATTAGGAAGTTAATGAAAATTTGGAATAAAAATAAAGTAAAATCTAAAAAATAGAAAAATAATTATAAGTGTTCAAGTAGGAATATAATTTATAAATATCAAAATATTGGAATGAAAATATGATTTTTTTTATAAAAAAAAATAGTCCATATAGAATACAACGATGAGAAATTGCAATAAAGAGAAGAGAAGCAAGCCCGTAAAGGAGTAGGGTGGTGGCAGTTGATGGGGCATAAAAAAACTGTAAACAAAATTCTAAATAGAATCCCAATGATGATTAAGAGGAGGGATAACGGCAAGCCATTAAGTAACCGGTCATGACAGTTGGCGGGACTTCTACAAAGTAAAAAAAAATAAACCACAACGACAATCATTTTCGATTTTTAAAATCTCAATGATAATAAAATTGAGAGGCACCAGGCGGGTCGCATAGGAATACAGTGGTTGAGCCACCAACGGTTGGCGGGTCTTATAGAAAATAAAAAATAAACTCCAATGATAATTATGTTTGATTTTTAGAATCCCAATACAATAAAGAGGGAGGCACTGAACGGGCCGTAGAAGAGTACAATAATGATGTTTGACGAGACTTCTAAAAATTATAAAAAATAAAACCCAACGAGACAATAAAAGGTCCTATTTTTAAAGGTTTTAAGGAGGACGAAGAAAAAATATGGTAGATCGATCAAGCAAATAAATGGGTGATAAAGAAGTAAAAGTAGTGATTGGTGTGACTTTTAGAAATCAAGGGATGATAATGTTCGGTCTTTTAAAATCCTAAGACAATGAGATAGCTATTTAGCAAATTTTAAGTAATATTATATGTAAAAAAACCGATAATTATGTATGAATGCTAGCCGCGCAGTTGCGCGGGCCACCCAGCTAGTTAAATTTAAGTACATATAGTGATGTTTGCATTGGAATAGTAGTGTCTAGTACCAGTTTCTTGATGATGTAGAGTTTATGGAAACTATGTGTAGTGTCTTGGGTTGAGAATAACCTAATATATCAAAATTTACAGCGTGTTCGCTGCAACGAACCTGGGGAAGAGGCGGAGCCGGTCGACGTGGAGGGCACGTGCGGGTAGCCATGGAGGCCAACAACGGTAGCAGGGCGGTGAATAAGTAGTACCGTGATTCTTGGTCAGGCTGAATCTTGGGTGTGTGTATTTATTGAGTAATCAGCTAATCTTGATCGGTAAGCATAACACGAACAAATTGCGAGTGAAAGCCATGACTTCGTGATGTTTCCCTGCAATCATCTAAAAGAAAACTTACAATATGATATCTCACTTGCGGCGGCCTATCTCTAGTGGATTCACCCCAATGATAAGGGCGGAGTCGAGATTGTGCATTGTGGAGAAGAAGACGAACATAAACACTCCGTGATTGTATCAGTAAACTTTCTTTGCCATGTATGATCATCGATCACTCTCTGGACGTCCGACTATCACGAGCGGTTCGTCCGTGATCTGTTGAGTTTGTTATACGACTACGAGCGTACAACGGACAGGCTGGTCCGTGATGATCCAGCGCAATCATGTGTACCAATCGGCCCTACTACAAAAGCGCGAAGCTTTGCTTTCGCAACCCAGAGCCGTGCCAAATTGCAGCTGATGTACGCACATCGTATACCGGAAAGAACTGTTCGTCATGAAGAGCAGAAGACGTCCGTTGACGCTGACGGAGAACCAGGCGTGTTGATGACTTGATTGCAAACTCGTACCGATGCTGATGCCGATCGATGCCCCTGCTACACGATTGTTGGGTCACCGCATTAGAGCAAGTCTAACAGTACATAATACTACTAGTTCTAATTTATCTATAACCAATCTAATAGCCAATTCATACAATAGTTGCTTATTATACTATTAATATATGATCCCACATATCATACACACAGTGTATCTTAGAATCCGTGCTGCAGCTGGCTACAGATCTGTAGCCCGCTGCTTCTCTCTCTCATCGTTTATCTTAGAGCAAGTTCAATAGTAGAGAGAGTTAACTGCCGGCTCCAAAATTCACCACATTATTTAAGAGATAACTAAACAACGGTATATACAACAATTGGCTACACCCATGCTTTAACCAACGCATCCTGTGAGGTATTGCTAATTTCTGCATGTTCAAGTTCTAATTTTTGATTGGTTGTCCCGAGCTGCAAGGGCAGAGTGCCTAGGCGCTCGTGCTTGAGCCGGCGACTGAATTGTCGTCCGCTTTGCTCTCTCTGCTTTCCCTCTCTCTATCATATATGTTAAAATATTAGGTAAGCAGGCTATTAGCCTGCTATTATACCTGTTCTTATTAAAATGTGTTTATAGTTGGCTAACAGCGCTATTGTACCTGCTCTTACTGCGTGACTTGATTTCTCCTTAAAAGCATCACCGGCCAACCGTGCTGGATAGCATAGTGCCACTGTTGTAGTATGTCACTCGAGAGAGGAGCAGGGGGAGCACAAGGGTCATGATTCCACCAATTCCCTAGACTGTTTAACGCCTCTCTCTCCGTGAACCTTTTTCAGTAGGAGTACTAGCTGACCATGATCATGCCACAGCCCACAGCACGCGCCTAGCAGTAAAATAGTGGCAGTGGCAGTAGTACTGTATTAGCTGGAGCGGTAAATCAAGAATGTATTATCCTTCTACTGCAGCTGAACAACCCAGATTGTACTAACCTGACCTGTAAATCAATAAAAGATGCTAGAATTACACCATTTGAAACAAAAAAAAATCGCTCGGAGCAGGAATCCTTTACGCTGGGCCTGAAAGACGCCACGGAGAAGTGGAGAAAGCAAAGCAAAGCGCCGTTTATTACTACACGCGTCTGGGGCACCTGCCCTGGCAAGCATGGCACTGGTACTGTCACGGCAGTATCATCACCCGACCTCACAGTCTCACCTCGATGGGGGGCCCACACACTGTCGCAGTGTATCGAGCGGGACCCACCACCTTTCCGACGCACCGGCTCCGCCTGACACGCCACGTGATCCGCCGCTGACACGCGGGGTCCACGACGCGGACGGTGTCCACGTGTTCGCGGCTGGGTTTTAAACGAAGCAAAGGAATAGTACTACTCCCTCTACCACCCCGACAGAAAGATTCGCGCCAAGTCAAAACCCCGGGCCCTTGGGTCCCACCTTCCATGTCTGTACTGGAAGCGAGCGGTGCGGGGGACGGGCCCACCTGGCAGCGAGAGCGAGGAACCCATGTGTGAGTGTGAAATGCCCCCTCACGCCCGGTTGAAACCTTGCCGCACTCGTCGGCAGCCGCGTCCACACCTCGGCTGCTCCTTCCCAGTTCCCCCACTCCACTGCCACCACCCCCTCTGCTTTCATCGGGGAATGCGACCGCGCGCTCGAGCATGCGACGCCTCGAGCCCGGGCTAGGGTTCCCCGACTCCGCCTCCGCCGCCGCCGCGGCCGACCGACGCCACCATCCCGCACGACGGAAGAAGCCGCCGCCGCAGCGGCGAAGGCGACCGGCGGCGGCCGCAGCAGTAATAAACATATCCCGCTCTTAACCTTCCCCTTCCTCCGCCGCATTGTCGTGTTAGGGATGGCTGCGGCACGCGCATCGCGAGTATTTTAGTGCAAGGGGCGGGCGGGCGCGGTAGAAGTCAATAGATCCAATCCAGCCACGCGCGCCGCTCACATGGCGGATCCGAGGTTAGTGGCGAAACCATCCCGCCCAAGCAAAAGATAAAGCCAAAAAGGAGAAAGAGGGCGGGCGAATTTGAACAAAGCTAGGCAAAAGCGCCGCATCTGGCTGCTTCGTCGCTTTTCTATCATTGCTATTTTGGTGCGATTCGCCGGCTTACGGATCGCTCGCTGTTTCGAATTCGTCTCTGCTGCTTGGGGTAGTGTGAGTGTGTGACTAGTGCGGCGACTGTGCAGTGGTGTTCGGTGGTTTTGATTTCTCCTGATTGCTGAGGCGATTGCCCTCTCTCTTGGCGGTTTCTGCAGCCGGCGGTGGGGCCTCGCGGCGCGACCGATCCAGATCCAGCGCCCTCGCCGCTGCGCGTGCACGGCATCGGCATCGGCAGCCACGCCTCGCGTGGCACGGCACCGCGAGGTTGGTGGGCGGGCGATCGGCTTGGTGTGTGCTGTGTTATCCCAGTGCCCGCACATTTGTCGCCAGCTAACCTCTTCCACACGCAGGTGAGGAGGAAGAGGAGGAGGAGGAGTGGAGAGGCGACGGCGACGCGGGCTCGGAGGAGGAGGAGGGGGAAGCGGTCAGTGACTCCTTCTCCCACTCGCTGAGAGGTGATTAATCTTCCCTTGTAGTACGGTTGCTGCTTTTGTGCTCTGTTGAGTGTGATTGCTGACTTCGGTTTGGAATCTGTTGGTTGGTAGAGTGCCAGAAGCAGCGGAAGCTCAGAGCGGAGGGGGCTGCGTTGCTGCTTTCACCGGCCAAGCATGAGCTCACCGGCGGAGGTGGTGGGAGCATAGAACTGCTGGTGCTCTCGCCGAGGTGCTTGGTTGGGGGTAATGTTGGAGGAATGAGCAAGAGCTCCACAGCGTCATCACGGAGCAGATCAGGCACATTCCCGAGCCCCGGTACCCCAAACTACCACCGGCATTGCGCTAGCACCATGCAGTACCCTAAGGGATGGAGCTCAGAGCGGGTGCCGCTTGGAGGTGGTACCAATAGGAGGTATGGGGGCAGTGGGGTTGTTCTTCCTTTCAACAATGGGAGGAAGCTGCCATCAAAATGGGAGGATGCAGAGAAGTGGATCCTAAGTCCAGTTTCCTGTGATGGGATTGGAAGGATGTCAGCCCCGGCGCCTCACCATAGACGGCCCAAGTCAAAGAGTGGCCCACTTGGCCACCCAGGCGGAATACCGGGTGCTTATGCGGCTGCTTCGCCGTTTGTGCCCTGCTTTGATGGTGTTCTGGCAGCGGCTAATTTTGCAGCACATTCTCCTTTTTCTGCTGGGGTTCTCATGCCAGAGCACGTGCGCAATGGTGACTTCAGCAGTGGAAGAGGTAGAAGTGGGGATGATGGCAGTAGCCGATCTTACTCTGCAGAGAAGGACCCATATATCTTGAGATCAGCAAGTATACATGCGTGGACAGAGACACTTATGGAAGCATCCGCCTTTGCTAATATCTCAGAAGAAACTGCACAAGGTTTGATTACGGCAGTCCCTTCTCCATTGTTATCATTTATTTGTTGGTATCTTGTCATGCGTTCTGATTCTGTTGCTACTGCAGTCTGCACATTTGTTATTTTGCATAAGATTTCATGAGGACGCTTGATATAAGTTTTGCAGCTTGTGTCACTTGTCCAGCGTGGACTCATAATTCAAGTAACAGCTTGCCCGTTATCACAAGCTTCGAATACGCGACTTTCCAACTTTCCGTTGATGTTGGGATAGGCCAAAAGAGTGCATGGCGTTTGTGATATGTTTTGGTATCATCAAATTGAACTTTCCACTTTAGTTTGTAGTGGTTAGTGAGCATGCATGGCATTATGCTATTTGCATATCCTGTCATTTTTGCAGTGAGATACTATAATAAGAAAGATGCTCACATGCATAACGTCATACTACCACCTGTTAATGCATCTAAAGTTCTTCAATCAATACAGTGTAGCACAAAGGTGGAGATTTCAATCTTACAACCCCTTGGCACTCAAATCCGAGCATCCATTCTGTTTAGACTGATCTTACCTGTTCACATTTCTAAGCATGCAAAAACACCTGATGCATATGCACTTGAACATTTAATTCTTTGACATGTGGACTGGTAGATTGTTTGGGAACATTTGAATCGGCTTGTAACATCTTGTTTTTTCCAGTTCTAAGGCCTTTCAAGTGTCTGATGTGTTCTGTGATCTTCTGTCTTCAGAAGGCTAGTTGTGTCGTTTAGATGGACATTATAAAAGACTTTCCATAACCATGTATGCCATCAGATAGTGTACATCAGGATTATGTTATTTCCATCTTGCTTAACAATGAAATGAATATAATTAGATTTTTGTCAACCAAAATAAAAATGTTATGGCATTTTTATGTATTGGGGATTTTCCACAGTTAATTCAACAACCTTCAGATGTATCTTCATATATGCTAATTAAATTTCTTAACAAATTTGTACCCTGCGCACAGATGATAAATTGCAAGGCTTGCGAGGAGAAACTCCTGCCATTTCCAGTCCAATAATAAAGAAAGATGTTGCCACACAAATGAGTCCTGATGACAGTATATCGTCTTCTCCAAAAGCAAGACATTCATGTTCCAGTTTACCATCAGGACATCCTATTAAAGAACCAAATAGTAATGCACTTAAACCTGAAGTCCGAGATGTCCAGGTAGATGATCAAGTAACTGTGACCCGGTGGTCCAAGCGACATGTAACACGAGGGTCTGATAGGCGGTCAACAAATATTGTCGAGTGGAGGAAGAAAACAATTGAGACTCGAGCTCCATCTTTTGATGAAAAAGAAAGAGAAAGCTGCGTATCAAAGTAAGATATTTTCCCCATGTTTATCAATTTTTTTATTTGTAAATTTGATTTATGCCTAGAGACCAGCATACAGTCATGTACTTCATATTGTAACTCATAATCCTATACTGCCAACCTACTGTCAGTGCCATAGTGACTATACTTCTCTGTTGGTTTGAATTTTGAAAGTCTTATGTTCTTTTTGTTGAAACCTGAAAGAGAAGTCTATGCCACACTCCAGGTCTCCTGCTGAAGCTGATTTGGTTGTATGCTTGTACATATACATAGGCAAGCGGAATTCGATTTGACTCTTATATGGTCTGCCAATAAGTGGCAAATTAAATATTTACTCATTTTCCTTCTTAAGAAACAAATACTATGCAACAAATTTGATTTTAATTCGCAAATCTATTTCAAGATGCCATAGGATCACAAGCCAGTAAGCCACAGGTTCTTTTATAAAGTTATTTTCACAGCATTCCAATTTATAATATAAGGGACTAGACTGTGAAATGGTTATTTTTTTTATACGGTCTAACTAGCTAGGTGGCAGAAAAAAATGAATAAAAGACAAAACCATACTAATATAATCAAGAACCAATGTTGTATGGATGAGATATCCACTTAGTCATATGTAAATTTAGCCTTTTTTTTATCTATAAATTTTCTCAGTCCCTACTTTTTAGTATTCAGTTATGCAACCTAAACCTTGTGCCTGTTTTTCCCTTTGAACAGAAGAAAAATATGTTTCCCCTACTTCTTTCTTTACCCTTCGTGAATACCAGAACTCCGGACAGATAATAGTACTACCTCCGTATTTAAATATATGATACTGTTGACTTTATTTGGTCTTTGGTGTGCAACTTTGATCATTAATTTTCTATTAGAATATAATGGTAATATCTAACAAGATTATAATATTATAAAAGTACTTATTAATGAAAAATCTACCCATATGATTTTTATGTTTTCATACTAAATATTTTGAGTTCTATTGATGGTCAAAGTTTAAAAAGTTTGAGCAGATAAAGTCAATAGTGTCATAATTTAAATACAGAGCAAAAAAAAAGAGAGAAAATTTTGCAGTGCTTAGTATGTAATATTGACTTACTAATTAAGGCCACAAACTGTGACTTGTTCTATTGCTGAGACTTTATTTCTGTCAAGGTGCAAGAGGGAGGAAGCGAAGATCACTGCTTGGGAAAATCTGCAGAAAGCAAAAGCAGAGGCAGCAATTCGAAAGTTAGAGGTAGTCTTTTGTACTTCTGTACCATAAAAATGCATGCTTGTATAATTGATTTTCCTGAAGGTTTACTTTTTCTTTGATTATATGGAATTAAGTCTTTTTAATGTAATAAGTTGTGGTTACATGTTCTGCCTTCTGTACTTTCAGATGAAGCTTGAAAAGAAGAGGTCATCATCGATGGATAGAATCTTGGGCAAACTACGCACTGCTCAAAAGAAAGCGCAAGACATGCGTAGTGCAGTTTCTGTGAGTGAAGATCAATGTGGAGTGAGAGCAACCAAGAAAGCATCATACTTGAGGAGAACGGGCAAATCATTCAGTTGCTGTTTCACCTATCGTGCTTGCTAGTTGTGACATAGTTGGTACCGTGGGCGTAGCAATGGATGTACCTTTGTAGAAACTTTTTGGTGAGTTTTTGCTCGTATAATGGTAAACTAATTGTGGTGCAATGTACTGTTGCGGTGTTGCCTGTCTTATTAGAGCATTTTTACTTGAAAATTTATTAACATTTCGCATGAATCTTCAGGACGTTGCAGCTCATGTCAGCCAACAAATCAGAATTAATCAGGAAGTCAGATTTTTCCTTGCTGTGGCAGCTGGAGGTGACGGGGTTATTTAAAGAGAATTTGCATGGTCTGATCGATGAAATACCTGTAGTGCCAGTGGAGTGGTATAAATCAGTCATCGAGCAAAATCTATATTGTAGTTAATTTCGTGGATTATTGCTCCCGTTATTCTGTGCCTGCAATCAATCTCTGTACACCCAATAGAAGCTCCTTCGAGTTCGAGAGCTTTATGCTAGTCACCACCAGATTGGCCAGGTTCAGTGGTTCTCATTCTGATTGATATGTATCTTTCCATGGGATTCTGTAAGCAAAGCAAGCCTTGGGGCTTGTACTGATATATTGTATTGAAAGAGGTTATGAGAGCTGCAAGCTACGACTGCAGCTTGCTCTCTTGTCCAGTTTTGCTCTTTGAAGCCCGTGTGGTTCTGTTTAGATGTTACTATATCTTATGCATACAAGTTTTTTGTGTACATACTATGCACATTAACTAAAAAGTTTCACCAAAAGTTTAAAGATTGGATTTTATGTGTAGATGGAATATTACTAAAGGTACATTATTTTTAAAGAATTTTTTACGATATTTGTTAGTTGGTGTGTACAAGAAAGACGGCTTGTGTGCATACGATACGTTTCCTTTTTAGACATCCAGGATGCCAATAGTTATTTGTGATTGTCTATTTAGAATTTCAGATTATCCTTTGCTCACCCAGAACTGATGTAGAGTTGGAGTTTAGTCAATGTTGGCAACATTTGGGGGAGACTGCAAAGTAACTGCTGTAGCACTAGCTATACATGAGTATATAAAGTGATGATTGCATGGGCATAAATACATTGATGAAAAAACAAAACGAACATATACAATCCATATACAATCCGCTGGGGCCAAAATTTTGTATGCAGGCCATTGAACGCCAGGTTGCTCGCTTTTTTATGGTACAAATTGAAGTTGTGTTGGGAGTACCTTCATGGCATAGAGGTTCTCAGAGTTTCTCTTTGCATAAGTAGGAGTACAGCGTTCTTCTATTTTGTTGTTCTATGGGTTCAAGTTGAGTTGAACCAGAACCTTAGGTCACAGCCTGACCCCTGATAAGTTAAAGTGCAATAGTCCGGTTGTATGACGTTAATTTATACCAGAACAGAACCGTCCTATACGAGAGCTATTTATACGTTCGAGCATGGGACATTGGAACATACTTTCGTCTTCCTCCAACTAACGGCCTCGCATTCTCTACATAGCCTAATCTGCAGGATTGGTTTCATGAAACCCATGCTAGCTTACACCACAAACCATCTTTACATATACAGGAGAGTTAGTTTCATGCCGGCTGCCGCTACACCAGAACAGGAAACCCTGCGTGGCCATGATGTCATGGCCGGCCGGCAAGCTTTAGCCATATCTATATATAAAGAAGCACTTCATGCACAACGGCAGTACACATATCCAAATCTACGTTGTGTTCGATCGATCACTGCAACATCCATTATAATACAACATAGATCGTATCATGGGGAGCAAACGGCGAGTAATCTTGCTGCCAACTTTGGGCGTCGTCGTCCTGGCCATCGCGGCAGCCGTCCTCTTGCACGCCGGCGAGGCGGCCGACGTCGCCAACGGGCAATTCGCGAGGGCGAGCGGGACGCGGTTCACGGTGGGTGGCCGGCCGTTCTACTCGAACGGCTTCAACGCGTACTGGCTCATGTACATGGCGTCTGACCCCGGCGACCGGAGCAAGGCGGCCGGCGTCCTCCAGCAGGCGGCGAGCCTCCGCGCGACGCTGGTGAGGACGTGGGCGTTCAGCGACGGCGGCTACCGGCCGCTGCAGAAGTCCCCCGGCGTGTACAACGAGGACATGTTCATGGTATCGTTGCGTACGTGTTGTGTACACCATGCATGCGTACGTACGTACGTATTGGTGACAATTTTGGATAACAATGTTGTCGTGTGATTCAGGGACTAGATTTTGTGATAGCCGAAGCGAAGAAACGAGGGCTGTATCTGATACTGAGCCTGGTGAACAACTGGGACGGATTCGGCGGGAAGAAGCAGTACGTGCAGTGGGCTAGGGATCAGGGACACAACCTGGGCTCTGACGACGACTTCTTCCGGAGCGACGTGACCAAACAGTTCTACAAAAACCATGTCCAGGCACGAGCTAACATCCGATACGCTGACAGTTTATAACCTGAAAAAAAGAGAGGAAAAAACATATCTGACAGTAAAAAACGTCCTCGATTAGTCGATTTGACGTTCTGCTCGCATGCATGCAACAGGCCGTCCTGACCAGAGTGAACAAGATAACCGGAGTGGCGTACAAGGACGATCCGACCATCTTTGCATGGGAGCTCATCAACGAGCCTCGCTGCCAGAGCGACCTCTCCGGAAAAACACTTCAGGTAAACAAAACTCAGTTTTAACCCTCGTTTAATTCGTCACCGGCCCGATCACGCCATGTGTTGCAAGATGTACTAATTTGTGATCGTTTGATCAATGTGCTTGCAGGCTTGGGTCACGGAGATGGCCGGGTACGTGAAATCCGTGGATCCGAACCACATGGTGGAGATCGGGCTGGAAGGGTTCTACGGCGAGTCGATGCACAAGAACTTCAACCCGGGCTACACCGTCGGCACCGACTTCATCGCCAACAACCTCGTCCCCGCTGTCGACTTCGCCACGATCCACTCCTACCCCGACCAATGGTATAGCACACGAATGACAAATTAATCCATCCATCCAGTGTGATATGGTTAATTTAACTGGTGAAAAATCATATTGCGGCAGGGTGTCCGGCGCGAGCAGCGACGAGCAGGTGGCGTTCATGAGGAAGTGGATGGCCGACCACATCCGCGACTCGGCGGCGGTGCTCCGGAAGCCGCTGCTGGTGACGGAGTTCGGGTGGTCGGCGAGGTCGAACGGGTACACGGTGGCGGCGCGGGACGCCTACTTCCGCACGGTGTACGACGCGGTGTACGCGTCGGCGCGGGAGGGCGGCGCGTGCGCCGGTGGCCTCTTCTGGCAGGTGATGGCGCCCGGGATGGAGAGCTGGACCGACGGCTACGAGGTGGTGCTCGAGCGCAGCAAGTCTACGGCCGACGTCGTCGCTCACCAGTGCGCCAGGATCGCCGGACTCAGCCCGGCCTAGTTTGCCAATTCACGAGACAGCGATAATTTATCTACACGAAGATAATCAGGAGAGGATATGTTGTTATTATTATGCATAGGGAGATATTCAGAGGAGCTTAATTTATTTTTCTAATCGACAATATCGCGATGAGGAGACTTTGCGATGAGGTAGATGTTGATTTTCTTGGAGAGAATAATATTTTATACACGTATACTGAAGTATTCCCTCCGTCCCTAAATATTTGACGCCATTGACTTTTTAAAACATGTTTGACTGTTCGTCTTATTTAAAAACTTTTGTGAAATATGTAAAATTATATGTATATATAAAAGCATATTTAACAATGAACCAAATGATAGAAAAAGAATTAATAATTACTTAAAATTTTTGAATAAGACGAACGATTAAACATGTTTAAAAAAATCAATGACGTCAAATATTTAGGTACGGAGGGAGTACTTGTTATTACTCCACTCGATGTACTTTGTCCAAAGGAAAAAGTACCCCGAAAGTCCCTCAACTTGTCATTGAGTTATAAAATCGTTCCCCAACTACAAAACCAGATATATGGCATCTTCTAACTTATAAAAACCGTGCACTATAGGTCTCTCGGTGGTTTTGACACCGGTTTTGTTTTACGTGGCGGCTGAGTCAGTATAGGACCCCACATGTCAGGATGCCATGCCAGAACCCTCTCTCTTCCCCTCCTTTCTCTCTCTCACCTCTCGACGCGGAACGGCTATCCTAGGAACCACGCCGACGAGGTGTCCTTCTCCACGACGCACGACGGGGACCGGAGCAGCGACGACGTCGTGGCGATTGCACCCCACGTCCTCCTCCTCCTCGGCGAGGGCACCGGAGCTGCTGTCGTGGTGCATGCGGAACCGTGGGGAGGAGAAGATGTAGACGCGGAACCGTGGCGACGCCGACGGCGACCGTTTCTCCTTGGAGCAGTCGTACTCGTCGAGCATGTGGGTCAGGTCCTCGTCCCAGGTGACGGAGACGAGCACGTCGAGGTCCTCGGCGACGACCGCCACCTCCGTCCTGAACATCTCCTCCACCTTCTTCTTCAAATCTGCACGCGGCGAGAAGGGTATCGAGCGGGCCACGGCGAGGATGCGGGTCTCGCTGTCGATGTACTTGAGGGCGTCGTCGGATGGGCAGGGCATGATGCGGCCGCCGAAGCTGCAGAGTATCTTGATGCGGCTGCCGCCATCGACGCAGGCTCCACGTCCGCCGCCGCTGCAGATGCTGGTCGGGTGGCGTACGTGGGCGGCCGTCGCCGTACAGCTCGCGTGGCGGCGGTACAAGCACCGCAAGACGCTCGCGTTGCTCTCCTTCATCCGCGCGCAGGCCGCTGTCAGCCGGCCGCCCATCTACGCCTGTCGGTGGCGCGCACGTAGCCGCTGCTGGCGCGCGCGTAGAAGCCTGCGCCCGGCGTTGAGGCCCTCCTGCTCTCGCGTCGTCGTCGCCGCCGCCTCGTCGCCCGTCGTCGGCCGCTGGACTCCCGCCTCCCCCACCGGCCTCCTCCCACCCGCCAGCTGCCCCTGCCCAACTGATGAGGAGAAAAGTGAGAAAAGAAGAGGAGAGAGATAGAGGAAGATAGGTGGAGAGGGGGAGGGAAACAAGAGGCTGACATTTAGGTTTCACATGGGTTCCATACTGACTTAGCCGCCACGTAGGATAAAACCGGTGTTAAAACCATTGAAGGACCTGGAGTGTATGATTTTTGTAAGTTGGAGGATGCCATGTATCTGGTTTTGGTTTTACGGTTGAGGGACGGTTTTGTAACTCGATGACAAGTTGAGGGACCTGTGGTGTACTTTTTCCTTATCCAAAAGGCCTAATGCAAAGCAGTTAGGCCCTTCCCACCAAGGCCACACTATCCAGCCCAATGCTAGGTGCTCCCTCTCACGCGGCCCGCGTCACGGCTGATTGCCTGGTTGGTGGTGGTTCCACCACGATCCGCACCGTCCACCTGTCCCCTCCCGCCCGCACGGATGCTCCCACCTCGCGTCCTCCCATAGGGCAGCCCGTCGCGTCGCCACCCGTCAGCATCGTGCGGATGCCGCCACGTTTCGCGTCCCCCGCGCACAATCCTCCCCCCCGTGTGGTCCCCACCACGTTGAGTCCAGCATCCCAACCAATTGAACCAAACACGATTAAAATACCTTATCCCACTCGACCCACCCCACCCCACCCCGCAGATCCCCCACACCACTGACACCCCGGCCCCACTGCGAAGCCCCCGCGAGATCTGATGACCGGAGTACGAGTGGTGGACCAATCGCTGTGTGCGCGGTGCGAAAAGGGGAGGAAGGAGTATACTAAAACTTTATTACCCGGCACGCACTAATCGAGATTGGAGGGTGTCACTTCGTCGCTCTCGAGGCCGGCGTTTTAAACGCACCCCCACACGGCTCCTCGCTGCCGACACCTGTCCGGTTTCCTCTCCTCGCCTCGCCGCGGCGCCCGCGTCCTCCTCACCAACGCCAGAGCTCCACATCCCACCTCTCCTCAGGTTCCCGTCTCTGATCCCTCGTTGCGTTACGGGGAAGCAGGCGTGGTGGTTGCTCCCCGTGCGGAGTTTTCGATTGGTTTGGTTGGGTGAGTTTGGTGCTGGGGTGTTGGGGATTGGTTGGTTGGAGTTTGGAGATGGATTTTCCGGGAGGGAGCGGGAGGCAGCAGCAGCAGCAGCAGCAGCTGCCGCCGATGACGCCGCTGCCGTTGGCGAGGCAGGGGTCGGTGTACTCGCTCACGTTCGACGAGTTCCAGAGCACGCTGGGCGGGGTCGGGAAGGACTTCGGGTCCATGAACATGGACGAGCTCCTCCGCAGCATCTGGACGGCCGAGGAGTCGCACGCCGTCGGCGCCGCCACGACGACGACGGCGACGACGGCGTCCGTGGCGGCGGCGGAGCACGCGGCGGTGGGGGCGCCGCCCGTTCAGAGGCAGGGGTCGCTGACCCTCCCCCGCACGCTCAGCCAGAAGACCGTCGACGAGGTCTGGCGCGACATGATGTGCTTCGGTGGCGGCGGCGCCTCCACCGCGCCGGCCGCCGCGGAGACCCCGCCGCCGGCGCACCGGCAGCAGACGCTCGGGGAGATCACGCTGGAGGAGTTCCTCGTGCGGGCCGGCGTGGTGAGGGAGGACATGTCGGTCCCGCCCGTCCCGCCGGCGCCGACTCCTACGGCGGCTGCTGTACCTCCCCCGCCGCCGCCGCAGCAGCAGACGCCGATGTTGTTCGGTCAGAGCAATGTGTTCCCTCCGATGGTGCCTCCGCTCTCGCTGGGAAGTGGGCTGGTCTCGGGAGCTGTCGGACACGGCGGTGGTGGTGCCGCGTCGTTGGTTTCGCCGGTGAGGCCGGTCTCGTCCAATGGCTTCGGCAAGATGGAAGGCGGGGACCTGTCGTCGCTGTCGCCATCGCCGGTGCCGTACGTTTTCAATGGTGGGCTGAGGGGAAGGAAGGCACCGGGCATCGAGAAGGTTGTCGAGAGAAGACAGCGGCGGATGATCAAGAACAGGGAGTCTGCCGCGAGGTCGCGCCAGAGGAAACAGGTGAAAAGTCCTTTTTGTTGCAACTTGCAACTGTTTAGCATTTACTTGTCGAATTGCCTTGCCTTCTAGTACTTGCCTGTAGTGACATGTGTAGCACATATATTTTCCCTTTTAAGCAATTCTTTTCTTTTCGATGCGACAACTAACAAATAGTAATAACCGTGAGAAATGTTTATCATCATGCTGATCGTTTTATTTGCAAACTAGGATATGTGCCTCATATTTGCAAAGTTTATGCTGTATTTGGTTCAAACATACTGAAATTTAATTAGTATAAACGCTATAAACATATCTTTTGCACGTATTAAGCCTAGCCTAAAATTAGTATACACGCTATAAACATAAAACAAAGTGGTGTTTATAAAACATAAGCATATCTTTTTCTCCTTGCTAAGTTGCTATTGATGTTCTAAAACTTTTTGTCATTTTTTATGGATTTAATTTGTGCTTCCTTATATGGAGCAGGCATATATGATGGAATTGGAAGCTGAGGTAGCAAAACTTAAGGAGCTGAACGATGAACTCCAGAAAAAGCAGGTACTCTCCATGTTCTGTTTACATTTCTAGTTTGAGTTTTGTTCGTTATAATTTGGAAATACTTCTTCATGAGTTGAAGTACTTAGTACACTTTGGTAATCTTTAAACTTTCAAACATATGGAATTCCAATGAAGCATTTGATGCTGGCATATTATTCATTTGCCTGCGAACTGCCACTCTTTAGATTGGGGATTTGATGATACGCCATTGATTTCAGAGGGACCCTTGTGTCACTGTCACATGGTGGCAAGTTGCTAATCATCAAACTAAAAAAATTGCTGTTTTGAAATCTTAAACTATCAGTTTTTGTTATTCTCAATTGTCACTAGTTTGCCACATGTCCACTTAGTTTCTAGCAGTAGTCTCCAGAGCATTTGACCAAGTGAGGTCCTTACCAATAGAAATATTATAGGTGTTTTCATATACTTCCTCCATCCTTAAAAGAGTATCTTTTTAGCTATGAACATGGACAATACCACTCTTTTAGTGACGGAAGTTGTATTGACGCTATACTCTAGTGTAGCCCCTTACTTTATAGTCTACTTTTGAAATTGGAAACTAATTCTAAACTGACAAGTTACCATGAAATATGTTCCACGCTTGAAAGTTAGTTCTAAACAAAACTGAAGGCATGGTAGAGTAATCAAAGTCGGTTCCATTTTAAACTGTTTAAATAGTTTGGTGGTGGACTGCTGGTTAGTTGCTTGCCTTCTTTGTACAGGATATTTCATTTTATAAATTGTAATATACGTAGCTTATCATGCATCTTAATTGCAAGTCTAACTAAAATAGTACTTATGAATGTTGCATTGCACCCACACCCACAATTGTGATTATTTCATTTTGCACTGTCTTATTACATTCT
The DNA here is from genome assembly GCF_000147395.1 of Oryza glaberrima. Taxonomy (NCBI): domain Eukaryota; kingdom Viridiplantae; phylum Streptophyta; class Magnoliopsida; order Poales; family Poaceae; genus Oryza; species Oryza glaberrima. The sequence continues at coordinate 31,043,094 of NC_068327.1, read as the reverse complement.
TTGAGGTTTGCCCTTGTTTTGTCCGCCTTTCATGGTAAGTACTTCTGAGAAGGAAAACAAAAGAAAGGCTTTACATGATTCAAACATAAGTGCCTTAAGACCTGACAATTCTATTCCCTTAGGATAGTGGACTAGTAGGCAGTAGCTACTCTATTCATTTGATTATGCTTTAGCATTTGAACTTATTTTTATGTATTCTAATGTGCAGGATGAAATGTTGGAGCAGCAAAAGAATGAGGTAATTGCTTATCTTGGAAAAAAAATCTTTTGCTCTGGATAGGTACTATGTTTTGCTTATTAATGTCAAACAAGAAACAAAACGAAGCTGTGCAACCTAGGCATGCTCTGTTTTACTGATAGCTTACTTGTTTACCAAAAAGTTTTACTCTGTAAAATCTGATAGTTTTACCCTTTACATGAGTATTACAGCCTAATCTGTCAATATCATACATATGCTCTGCTCTATGATTATTTTTCGCTCGTAATGTATGGTGTGAATTTTAACAATTATTGTTAGGAAAATGTATGCTGTGTATATTAACAATTATTGATTCACTTGTTTGAATGTCAAACGTTATGTTCTGATTGATAGCTACTGGTCGTGAGTTTTGGCTTTCACACTATTACCTTATAGTATGGGATTTTAAGCAATGATGAAGTAAAGCTTTGTGGGGGGTTGAGAAATAATGAGGCAAGGACTGATGTCGATGTGATTGATTGCATTTTCCTACATCAGGGGTTAGGTGGCAGCATTTAAATGGCTTAAACTAAAAAAGAAATTCTTTGAATTGATCAGTCAACTGCCATCATTGTTGAATTATAACCATTTAAATGATATTTCATCTATAATAATACAGTTTTAACTAAATGCAACATTGGAAGGGCAAGCAAATATTAAAGTTTATTCAAAAAACAGTTATTTGATGTGTGTATAGTTTAATGCATATGTTTCCATCGTAGTGGGGTATAACTGTATTTTCCACAACATAACACTTAAAAAAGTTATGACAGGATAGACAATTGTGAAACTGTCAATATTGTTTGTTACAATCAATTTAACTGACAATTTTGACTGAACTTTACATGAAGTTAACACATCTCTCAACACTGTAAAATCTATGGATACCTCCTTAGGCCAATCGTTGTAAACTCTGCTGAGAAGACGGACTGTTCTCTGTAAAAAGGGATATGTTCTCATAACACTGAGGCGGCAGAATTTCAAACCGCACTCCCTCCGTGTCCTAGTTGTTTTTCCACATCTTAGACCACTAGTTTGAATGTGTACAGAAGCTAAGGGAGTGCCACAAATGGTTTGAAACTTAGAATCATCAGTTTTTTAGAGGCTACTCTAACCCTGAAAAAATGTGGATTGGACAAAAACTGAATTACTGAATGCTTGCTCTAACTAATACTGGTATGTAGCACACATACTTGGTATTTCTATTTCTGAGAAAGAGCCTCTTGTAGACTCTTGCCACTTCTACTCGACATAATTGTATTTTGGTAAAAAGGAAAACAATGGAGCCTCTGATGTTATCATAAACTGTACAATTCATTTTTGAAAAAGCAAATCACCACTCAATTCTATTTAATTTATGTTGTCCTTTGGTTGGGTTTTAATGACTTCAAAATGGGGTTCCTTATTTTTCTGTCAGCATACTATCTGACAATTGTTCCTGGTAAATTTGGGAGAGAAGTTTCCAAGCTTTTCGTTTCCTAGTTTGAGATTTTCCTCTGTGGCTGCAAGACACTACCGCGTAAAAGCCTAATAATGCACTGTTAATGGTTTCTGCAGATTCTAGAGAGAATGAGCCGACAAGTTGGACCGACAGCAAAGAGAATTTGCCTTCGGAGGACTCTGACGGGTCCATGGTGATCGAAGCTAAAGGCCTAGTTACCTGTAACTAGAACACAGTCCTTTCAATGTGAGCAGTGATCATAGTAGTTGTAGGATGGTGAAGCTGAAGACCTGGTTACCTGTAACTAGAACACAGTCCTTTCAAAGTGAGCGGTGATTACAGTAGTAGTAGGATGGTGAAGCTGCCAGTTACCTGTAACTAGAACACAGTCCTTTCAAAGTGAGTATAGTAGTAGGTTAGTTCAGAATCGCCAGATCGATCTGCCCTTGTAGGCCAACCATTAGTCCGTGGGCTTGTCTCTTGGGCGGACAGGCTGCCTGAGATATTCACTCGATAGGTTTTAGTTGTCTGAGTTATATCCAAGCATTGTATGTAACCTATTTAACCATGGTGCCTGCTACCTGTATTGTATTTTGCTGCTGTAGGAACCTATGTCGGTGTTACCATCTTGTTCTTAATTTGTGTACTTCTCTTGCCATTTTGGATAAGATGTATCTGAACTTATACATATGTACTTTTCCTTGCCATTTTGGACAAGATGTATCTGAATTTACATGAACCCATTTTGGACAAGGTGTATCTGAATTTATATGAACCATGGCACTGGGCTGTGTGTGTATACTGTATAGCATTGTGCCAAATTTGTGAGAAACGGATTGCTTATCATGGATAACACTTGGACAAGATGTATCTGAATTTATATGAACCATGGCACTGGGCTGTGTGTGTATACTGTATAGCATTGTGCCAAATTTGTGAGAAACGCATTGCTTATCATGGATAACACCACGAGCAATGTGGGGGCGCCTGGTCATGTGGCCGGCCAGTGACGCGACATGAATTTGGGGGACGTTTCGTGTAGCTGTCCGTCTCCGTCGTGGCCATCCTACTCCGGGATTGATCCAACTCGCTGTCCAGACACGTGCAGCACCTGAGGGGGCATCTCATTTCACCTCATCACTTCATCGGAATAGCTCTCCTGGAGAATCTGGACAAGCATCTCACGATTCTTTCACCAATTGGGTATTATTAGCAGCGTCGGATAGTATAACAAACTTTCTCAGAGGTAACGTTAGTTAGTCAGGCTAAAATTCTCTCAGAAGTCGCGGTAAAATCGTTTTTGCAGCACAGGACACACCCGCGTGCCACTTGAAGGGCACTGTCAGAGCCTTTTCTTTTTACATTCACTGACTTTTTACGTTCACTGACAGAGCTAGCTATAGCTCTTCAATTCTATCGTGAGCTGTAGGCTGTGTTTAGATATAAACTTTGGATCCAAACTTTCAACTTTTACCATCACATCAACCTATCATACACACACAATTTTTCAGTCACGTTATATCAGTTTTAACCCAAACTTTCAATTTTGGAAGGAACTAAATACAGCCGTAATGCCTGTACGTGGCGGCGCCAACGGACGAGCACCGTTTGCCACTCAAAAAGAGCCCGCATCAATGCACGCCAATTAACACAAGATTGACCTCCGGGTTAGTACCAGCAAACCTTGCACGGCGAGACGGCGTTGCTGTTTACTGCGACGCCGCCGTGCGCCTGACGAACGTGACGGGTGTGACCCTGCGTGTGTGTAGAGTGAAGTGAGAAAGAGACGAGAGCCCCCGTACCAGCTAGAGACAGACAGATCGCCGTGCCAAGACGACGACGGACAGGGACGCCCAACTGTACGTGCCTGCGCTGCGTGCATCCCTCCTCCCCCATTCGGCGCCAGCCGGACCACAGCCTGTCCTGCCCACCCCAACCAAACAATTCTCCGTAGAATGCACTGCACATCGATGACGAAGACGACGATGTACAGATGGTGCAGAGCCTGCATCAAACCGGGCCGTCTGCTCTGCTTCACGGCTGACGCTTTCTCAAGAAGAATTTCAGGCTTTCAGATTCTTTCGTCTCCATGCAGATAGCAGAGAACATTTCACTTTTGCATGGTTGATTGTTCATCGAATTTTGAGAGCAATGAGCATGAGCAATAATCATTTTTTTGGAAATAAAATTAGTCTACCTCATGGATTTACATTGATGATTGATAAAGATCTGAATTAGGGGAATAAGCAAGAAATCTGCTAAAGTAAAGAAAAAGGATGGCTGAATGACTGAATGATATTATGATAATGTTAAATGAACTTGAACCGTTCAAGATAGGATAGATAGGAGGAGGGGAGCCGGCCGGAGGGTGGAAGGCGGCGGCCCACCAAACCCTAAATTCCTTTCACTTTCCTTTTTTTTTCGCGCATCCGACGCATCGAGGCAGGGGATATTCTTTTTTTATCCTTCTAAGTTTTCGTTCTTGCATTCTTCTCGATGCAAGAGAAGATGTCAATGGCGTGGCGTCGCCGACGAGTTCAGCAACGGTTGCGCACGGACAACGCCACCACCTGCGCCCACTGCTTCAGCCTCATCTTCACCGTCTCCGGCGTGTCTCCTGCACCACATCGATCAATCAGAATCGAAATCAAAATCCAAAACTTTTAACTAATAATCGAATACCAAAACATCGAGACGACGAGACCTAAATCATATTTATTACAGAAAAGAAAAATCTATGTTTTCTCTGATAAGATTCACAGGTGCTCTGCATCTAGGAAGTGGCCTCTCTCAATCTAATCAACACCACGATTGATATATATCATGGAAGTATAATCAACAACAGCACGATTGATGTATCAATGAAGTGGATGCGACTTGCGAGTACGAGGTAAACACGTATACATACCTGGAGAGAGTATGGACATGGGGCTCCCGAGCGGCGACTCCTCGGACACATCCGACGAGGAGGCGCCGCACGAGCAGGGGCTCGCGGCGGCGTAAACCTCGCCCGCGCCGCCGCCGCCGCCGCCGGCGTTGCCGTGAACGGCGTAGTAGAGGTCCAGCGCGGGGAGCGTCTCCACCAGGCGGCTCCTCCCGGCGCCGCACAGCGGGCACCCGGCCGCCTCGAACCCGAACCCGAGATCCATGCACCCGCGCAGCTCGTCGAGGTCGTCGTCCGTGACGCTCCTCACCCGCCGCAGCGCCGACGACGACGACGATCCCTTGTTCATCCCGCGCCGCCGCTCCCACGCCTCGTCCCTCTCCATGTCCGGCGACCACGAGTTCTGCTTCTGCAGCCCTAGCCCCACCCCCGCCGCCGGAAGGCCCCTCCTCTTCCCCACGCCGCCGCAGCCGCCGTTCATCAGATGGCTAACCTTCTCCATGACGGCGGCGAGCCGTCGGCCCCTCCCTCTCCGTCCTCCTCCGCCCGTACGCCGTCGCGTCGGGCCGCCCTCCTCCTCCTCCTCCGGCCCCCGCCCCGCGAGGCGAAGGGGGGATGTGGGAGACGAGAGCTTCGAGGCCCTCGAAGCCGCCGCGGCGATGGGATTTTTATCCTCTCCTCCTCCCGCCGCCGCCGCCTTCCTTTTCCTTTGCGCGGTCAGCTGCGTGACGTGTGCCGACGTAAGAGGGAAAGAAGCTTTTATTTATATATATATATAGCCCTTGATCCAACGGTGGTGGTTTGAATCGGAGGGCAGTAATTATAAAGGCATTTAATTTGGGTCACGGACTCACGGGAATGAGGAGCAAATGCACTAAAATTTCACCCGTTTATTGCCGTTTAAATCGCCGATTTTGAGTTCGCCCGTTTGAATCTGTGGTGGGTTCGGTTGTGATTTCAGTGCGATGCGGTACACACTAGTATTTGTACGACACGAGTGCCCTGCTCGGCTGCCTTACGAGCGCAGGTCGATGACAGGTGGGACCGGTAGTCAGAGAAACTTTATGATGATACTGTAAAAGATAATATTTTTTAAATATATGGCAATGTAATTAGTGTTTACAATATAATAATATGTGTAAAATTTATACGACTAAAATTTTTTAATACAACATAATAATTGTTTATGGGACACCGATTCTAATGCAAACAACTCATTCATTTTCAACCAATTAGATTTTTTTTCAAAAAAAAGGGGTAAAAGCTTTGCCTAGTATATATTGATAGAACATATTTATAGGGACAAAGAGCAAAAGCCAAAAGAAGAAAGTCTAGTCCGTGTTTCCTAGAATATGAACTCTGCTAGTGGGGTTGCCCCTGCCCTCACCCATGTAACCGCTTCTTCCTTGATCTTTGCAATAATGGTTGGTGCCTTGGTGGTATGGTGTCAACGTGTTGGAAAATCTTTGCATTACGTTCGCATCAAAACTCCCAAGCAATGAGATGATTAGCGACTTCAGTGTCTTGGTCGGTCTCGGCAACCTCAGCATGAGGTGATACCACCAATCCTCTATGGACGTGCGGTTGCCCCAGTTCTACATGTCAAGGTCTAGACCAATCCAGCGTTGGATCTCCTGCCAGATTCGCTTGGAGAACCTGCAGTGCGCGAGAAGATGCGTCGATGTTTTCTGAGTGGTGTAGCATAGTGGGCAGATCCACTGATTCACCCATCCTCTCTTCTGTAATCGATCCACAGTCCATATCCTGTTCCATATTAATAACCAGGTGAAGAATTTGCATTTAGGAGGTACGAAGGGAATAGTTTTATCCGTATTCAAATTGGATAATTAGAAGAGCCCATGCTTGATTTTGGTTTTAACATGGGAAGGTTTTTTAAAAAATCATGCCAAGATCTAATCGGTTTTAGCTTGACTGCTTGAAATTTGTGAAAGTCCTGCAATCGAAATAGCATTGCCGTTGCTTGATCAGCTAACCACATTAGGTGGTAAGAGTTGCTTGCACAGAAAGAAGAATGATCGATCAACGTTTACATGATTGAGTATCCACAATCCCTCATGCATCTCACTATCAATCGTAATCCCTCTCGATATGGATTGACAATACAAAAATATCTGCAGACATATTTAAAATCCACTTTCCCACCCAGAAATAAACATCAGAAAATCAATCTGATTCCGACAACACAATGGAACTTGTGTTCTCACCAGGATTTCATGGTTTGCCAATCGCAATTAAGCATTCCTAATCATGTCTGATCCACACGTTCAATGATTTGTACCGAGGGGATGAGTTCATTTCAAACTTATTTGCAAGAGTAGCTTGACAAGATATCTAGCCCATTTAGCATATGACACTTCCTCTAAATACAGCAATTCAACTTTATACAAAAAACTATGGCAATTCAGCAACCAAAGGCAATGGAAGCACAGTAGCATATCACAGTACACTGTTCGATCGAAAGTTCTAAACTTGTCTAAAATTGTCAAGAAAACGAAATCCCTGACGTGCCTTGAACAAGGACATGCCATAATTTGCACGGCATACTTGACTTTGCTTAATACTCAGTGCTAGCTTTCAATAGCTGCGCGTAATGCCATTCTCTCCAAAATAGTTGGTGCTTTTAACTTGCCATTTGGGTCATGTTTCGAACAAAGAATTATTCTGAAATTTCATTGATTTCTTTTCACTGAATGTTCTAGAAAGCAATGTAAACCCTCCTGTATTTCAATTGATTTTGTATATATGTAAGTTGACAAAAATTCAAGATGCGTGCTTACTGCTTAGTCAAATTACAACATTGCTACTAAATAAATCAGAAGAGAGCTTCATTTGATAAGCGAGGCTACTTTTCTTGTTAGTCAATGTCGTCATGGAAGACCGCCTCTTAACTTGATTACATCATGGACGACTCCCAAGTCTCAACAACCGGTATAAAGATGGTACTGATGTGCAATGATATACAGGAGCAACTTGTTCTTGCTCGTCGTTTCTGATTGGCCAATCTGTAAAACAATGAGAAGGATGACGACCTACTTCAATAATGTCCTTTTATAATTGCAGGTATTGGGGAGATTTCACGGCATTGGCAGCCATAAAGATACGCATATGTATGCTCTATGATGTTGTTGCGTCTAGCTGAACTGCCGAGTGGTTTCGCTATTGCTTTTGGTTGGCGATTAAACAAGCGTTTTGTTTTGTTTTCTCTGTGTAAAATAATGAAGTAGCCAGTTAGGAGTACAACCAAACTGAACATTGACCCGTTCCTAGGCTGAAATTGGCATTTGCTTCTAATAATAATAACCTGCCAGTTCTGAATTCAGAAGAAAATAAAAGCCTTAATTAGTTTAACCATTATGCAGTGACAACACAACTTGCAGTTGTTTTTCCCTTCGAGTCCATGTCATGACAGCTGACTAGAAGTTACCTGCATTAATCGCACTGCGAAATGGCAACATAGTTTCGTGAGAAGAAGGCAAGATTATTCAGACAAATACAATACTACACCTAACAATGACCTCACCTGGAACATCTTTGTACTCTTTCAGAGGACTTGACCTTGGGTTGGAACTAACAAGGAACCGACACTAGTTTTTCGTCAATGGTCAATGCATTAAGTGCCATTAAACATCAACCTAGAAGGCTGGAACCTCATAAATTATATCTCTCTCCCAAAATTTGACAGAATCAGCAGGTAGAACTCAGCCACAGATAATACAGGTAGCAATATAATGCTTCCTCAGTATAGGTCTGTTGCTGTGGGAATAGGGTATTAACGAATCAGGGTTGCCGATGCCTACTGGATTTGCCTTCGCCATCACGGTACTGCTAATGGAGAAGCATGACTTAAGCTGCACATTAATCAAATCTGGTTATATGTTGGTCATTTCAGAGCTGTGCATTGCAGACTTGCAGTGCAGGAGTGGTCATCACGACCACTGGGCGACTGGGTCCTCCACCCGTATCAACTCCAACGTGTGGGAGCCAAAAGATTTAAATTAGTGGAGAAGCCGGCCGGCCCTAATTGGCTGGATCAAAACTTTGCTCTTGCATGCCTTCGATTTGAAGATATTCCACCCCCTTTCGGCCTTTCGTTTTTGTCGCGGTCTCGACGGAATACCTGACGATGGATCGGCAGCGATGTCAAACGGCCGCAGCTAGCAGCATGTGCGGGAAATCTTGACCAGTTTTAGCGGCTGGGTTTGAGCTTTCTCCACGAAGAAATTTTCAGACGATAGATTTGGAGGCTGTTCGTTATTATTCCCTCTTGCCCCAGCTGCATCCCATTATAGGGCGGCTTTTTTTCCACATCGCAACTGCACCCATCACGTACGCAGCACGATCGGATGGTGGTTGGCCGGATAAACGGGGTCGCTCGCTGGCTGTTCGGTTCGGCTCAGTGTGTGCGGAGGTTTTCTCGTACGTCTTGTTGCATGTCGCGGCGGTGGTATTTTAGATCGCTGACGCTCAGCGTTTAGCGTTGCGCGGTATCTCCGGCGTCGGTGGCGGCGTTTGGACCGACTACGGGCACCCGAAAAGAAAGGCCGAAGGGCGACGACGCCCCGCGCGGCAGGGAACAGCTAGTAGCCAGGAGGCCCGTGATTGCCTACAGCCCAGCGCCCAGCCTGCCAAGAGGAGAGCGGCTGGGCCTCCTCAGACCGAACCAAACCCGCCTGACGGTGAATGGCATGGGCTGTCCCGATCGAAATCACGTTGGGCCAACGTGGCGATTCCATAAAAGGGCCGAAATGCACCATCTGCGCAGATGATACGCGTGGTGAAAAGGAACAAAGTCCATTTTGGCATCCTTAATTATTTGCCCGAATCTGATTCACATTTCTTATAACCATAAAATTACGTATATCGTCTTTCCCAACTATGAAAACCAGTTCGTTGTTGTCTCCCCAACCGGATTGAACAATGATTTTGTCCTATATAATATGTTTGACCCGGCTTTAATCGGTGGCGTCGGACCCTATCCTATTACTCTACCTCTCTCCTCTCACCCTCAACTCTCTCGATCTCTCCCGTCTCTCCTAATGGTCACTAGGGTTGGCGTACAAAGGATGACCTCATTGGCGGGATAAGCGATGGCACGATATGATAGGAAGCAGACAGGTAGGGTCTAGGGAAGGAGTCTAGATCAGGACGAGGTCAATGTTGGGATTGTAGGCAACGAGTGGTAGTGCCGGTAGAACCGTGTGAGCAAATCAAACTCTGGAGAGCGTGGAGGAAGCCATGCACAACGGCTATGGCGACCAAACAAAGGTAGGGACGACGAGTACGATAGTCCGAAGCTTATATATGCTACCGTCATAATGTTGATAAAGGAGAAGGCAAACGGTGGTTGGTAACACAGGAGCTTGAGGAGTCTACTGGCAGCACAACGAGGAGAGCTCTACGCGACCTCCAGATGTATGACAAGGTGGAGGTCACAAGCATGGTAGGTGATGATCCAGTCAGGAGTAATGCGAGGGAAAGCAAGGCCAACCTAGCGATGGACACGTTGACATGGAGCGAGATGTGGTGGGTAGAGACAGAGGCGTCAACGAAGAGGAGGAGGAGCAAGAGTGAGGTGTGGAGGTAGAGGAGCGGGATGGGAGTCATTTGGAAAGATAACAAGCGACAACCATGTGCGCAAAGGGTTACATTGGCGATAGATTTTATGTGTGGTGCAGCCGTAGGCAGTGAGGAGCCTGATGGTGGCGTGGGAGCTTGACGAGGGCGTCAGCATACGAGACCTTGACAAGGCTCGAGGAGATGGAGGAGGAAGGTGGGAGGGAGATTGACACCCTCCTCGCTGTTTACTGCTCTTTGCTGCCAAATCAATTCAAGGGAGCTCCGAAGGCACGTTGTCGTTTACATTCACATGCTGACTAGAAGGGGCGAAGAGGAAATCAACTTGTGCCACCAGCCTTTGATCTTGGAGGTCGCTCAAGGGCTCGTCGGTTATGGTGCGAGAGAGGATGAGGAGGGGAGGCGGAGGAGAGTAGGAGGGGGAGGGGGAGTGGTGAGGAAAAATACGAGAGATGATCACTTACACATAGATTTATTTTTAATGATTGGGCTGTCATATAGATATCCTGTTAAGAAACCACTTTAAAAATATGCTACAGACTAACGTTGAATTGTTTTTTAAAAATATGTTACAGACCAGGCTATGTTCGTTGCATCAGGTTCCCAACATCATCTCTCTCTGCACGCTTTTCAAACTACTAAACGGTGCGTTTTTTTAAAAAAGTTTCTATACGAAAATTGCTTAAAAAAAATCAAATTAATATATTTTTTTTAAAAAATTACCTAATACTTAATTAATACGCGCTGATGGACCGTTCCGTTTTCGTGCAGAGGGGATGGGTTACCAACCCCACAATCGAACACAGCCCTAGTTTGAAGGCGAATCAAAATTGACCTTTCCCCGGTGAATAAAAAAAATATCACACCACCTGATCGTTTCTTCTCACCGTGGCGCGGCTTCTGGCCGAGGCCGAGGCCGTAGAAACAAGAAAAGAACTGGAGAAAAACAAGATGCCACGCCTACGCTCCCGGCACGGGACGAACCCGAGAGACAAAGGAGAGAGAGACCTATCCACTCCTCCATGCGGCATCGCACCTCACTTCCCAGCCACTACTTGCCACCACCACCACCACCCACACCGAACTAACCTCGCCGTGGAAACCAAACCCCCGCGTCCGAACCACCACCTCGCCTCCTCCCCCCCTCTTCTTCCAGCCCCACCGCGCGCAGCAGCGGCAGACCACGGCACGGCGCCGCGCGGCCGTACCATGCCGTGACCGGCCGGAACCCACCACCGCCTCGACCGCCGCGCATATGCACCCCATGGCCGTGGCTGTGGCCGCCGCCGTCTCATGCCCGCGCCTCGTCCCCGGGCGTATCCCCCTCTCCGCCGCCTCCGTCGCCGTCGCCCGTGGCCGTGGCTGCGGGGTGGCGGTGAGGGCGCGTGGCCAAAGCGCCGCCACGCCCGACCCGGCTGCCATCCTGCGGCGGCCGGCGGTCGTGACGACGGCGGCTGCGGAGGAGGAGGGGGAGGGGGAGGGGGAGGGGGAGAGCGAGGCGGAGTCCTCGCCGGGTGGTGGTTCGGGGGAGGATGAGACGCCGGAGGAGGGGAGGAGGAAGGGGACGGAGAGGGAGTGGGTGGATTGGGAGGACCTCATCCTCGAGGACACCGTGCCGCTCGTCGGCTTCGTCCGGATGATTCTGCACTCCGGCAAGTAAGCAACTATCATTTCTTCTCACTTTAATTCTAGATGGAATTTGTAATTCACACTAGCACTAGCCATTTAGTCGTGCGTTGCACGACTTTGTATTCCCGTATAAAATCCATGTGTATATATTTAGATATGCGTCGTAATTATAATGATCATGAAATTGTATACTTTAAATTTGAATCTATGCAAAATTGTATAACCTGAGAACAAGAATAGTTAAGTCTAGACAAACCTGTATTTCCAACTAAAGTTTAAAATGTTATATTCAAGATTGACCTCTTGCCGTTGGTTTCAATAAAAACAAAATGCTCATTCTAGGGCAATAACAGAATTGAAGAAAAGATGTTGCCTTCGTAGCAGTAGGATTCAAAAAGGGCACAGTGGAGGGAATCACCAGTGCTTTATGTTCCTTCAAGCAAGTCGAAAATGTTACAAATTGAAATTAACAGCTAGAATAAAATATTCAGTTAGACAAAGCCACCATTTGATCAGTAAGCATAACTACTGTTTTAAGAGAGAACTTTCTGTTGCAGTGGTTGATTAAGTCATCTAGAATTGAACCAAGAAGATCAATGACCATGATACTGTACTACTCCCCCTCCAACCCAAACTTCAGATGAGGACTTCCAGCTGAAATTTATAACCCAGAACTCAAAGTTAAAATGAGTGAACAAATCTATTTGAATGAATAAACAATATCTGGTAGAGAGGATATCATCAGCCTCTTTGTTCACCTTTTGGAAATTGTATGCAGGAATTGAGCATATGGAAGGGAATTCTTAAGTCATCAGCTAAATTCTAACCTGCTATGGACTAAGACTTATTTATTTGCTTATTGGCTGGTAAAGAGTAAATCAAAGTCTGCATGTTGTATGTAGACTGCCTTGCAGTGTTAGATTGCTCAAACGGCAGCAGAAAAAAGACCTAAATTCAGTGTGCAGTCTCGCCAGTGCCTTGCCACTGTACCGGCATGGGACCTAGAGGAGCAGTGGCGTAGTGCCACGGTTGGAGCAGGCAGTAGCACACGCCGTCAGGAACATCGGGCGCACGGCACGGCCAGCGGCGGCGCACGGCGGGCCGGGCACAGGTGGCGGAAGCGCACAGCACGGGCACAGGTGGCGGAGGGGCACAGGGCTGCCGGCGGCGGTGCACGGCGGGCTGGTGCAGGCGGTGGCGATGCATGGGACTGACGGCGGTGGCGCACGGCGGGCTGGGTGCAGGTGGCGGCGGGGCAAGGCACGGGCGCAGGCGACGGCTGATGGCACAGGAGCGGATTTCTTTCCCTCTCGTTCCCTTCTTCCCAACCTATCCAGAATATTCTTGACCGTTTGCTCTCTTTTACTGAGCCTCTTTTACACAATGCATCCAACGGCAGGGGCTGAATTTTTGTTGCATCCAACGGCTCATATAAATCATATGACGTGGCTTAATATCATTTGAGAAAGCTTGTTGCTTTCACATATTTAGATGTGTTATTATGTTGTCACATGGCACAAGGATTATAAAGACCATTATTCCTTCGAAACACAATTCATCGAACATATGGTGTGCAAGCTAAACTTATTATGCGGATCCCATGATGGAATTATTAAGTGGCCAAGCACAATTAGACCAATTTCCACCAGTACCAAGTGCAATTTTTTATAATTATGGCATAACAGCAAAGCATATGCCTTGTATCAGGGTTCATATGACTAATCAGTAAACTGATTATATTTAGGGTTTTAGTTTGTGCCAATTCGTTCTAATGTAATTCATTCCACATGTTACTGCTTACTGCCTTACTCTATTGTGGTTTGCATGAGTTAGTTCAAAATCATTATTTGATATTTTGGTGTACCAAATGACAAGAGCAAAATACACGGCCGGTCCTTAAAGTTGAGCGCGGGTGTCACTTAGGTCCATAATCTTGTAAATTGCACATCTAGGTCCACCATCTTGTTTAAGTGACTCATTGAGGTCCAAACCCGGTTTGACCGAAGCTGACCGTCTACGTTGCATTCCACGTAGACAGCTCATTTGCAAATATCCCCTTCGCGCTACAGTAGAGCCCTGGGCACCAAAAAAATCCCCAAATCCCTTGGCTGCCTCCGTCGTCACCTCGCCCATCGCCATCGCACGTCATCCTCATCGCCAGCCCCTTCGCTGGCCACGTCATACCGATGGCCGAGCTGCTGCGGCGCCTCGTCGCGCACCACGGCTGCGCCGCCTCGCTTGTCACGTTCTCCGGCCTCGCCTTGCCAACATCAGCGTCCTCCATCGCCGCTGTCGTGGACCTCGACGAAGCGGCGCATGATTGCCAACGACACAATATTAGAGGGGACGAAGCGACTGGCTGATGAGCTCGAAGATCAGGACGTCGCGCCGTCGTGGACCTCGACAAAGCCGACGCGCCTCGCTGTCGTTGTTGTTGCCACCGCCATGGTGTCAACGTCGACGTGCTGCCCCGGGAAGAACTCGTGGTTGTTGAGGATGTCGAACGGCACCAACTCCAAGGACGCCATGCCGCGCCGCAATGTGCCGTCCTGCCACAACATGTTGGCCGTGGTGCTGGCGCAGGAGATGAGCATCACCTTCTCAACAGCGGGCGCCCTGCCGCCCCACCCTCAAATCCTTCTTGAAGAACAGGCGGCGGGCGGAACGGCGGTGGGCAAGCGCGGCGGCGGGCTGCGAGCAGAGCGGCGATGGGCGAATGCGGCAGCAGTTTGCGGGCGGCGAAGGGAACTAGAGGAGAGCTTGCGGAGCACCGTCGCCATGACCATGGTGGGCGAGCTCGGAGCACCGTCACCATCTTCGTAGCTAGCGTGCCGGTGGCGCTCGCGCCTCACTGACGGCCAGATCCACCGGTCTCCCTTCCCGCTGGTCATTGGCGCCAGAGGCATCGGCGAGCTCGGCGCGCACGGGGTAGGTGTCGCCAGCCGCGTCCCGGGGGAGTGGTCGCCTACCGTGGCCGTGCGTGCGGGGGAGGTGTCGGCGAGCTCGGCGCGAGCGGGGCGGGTGCGAGCTCGACGGCGGCAGCAGGGCGGCAGGGCGAGCTCGACTTGAGCAGTTGCCGCAGCCGCTTGCCGCGTGCACCTGCGGCTGGCAGGAGTGGGGGCCTTCCCCTTCCCCTCCTTCTTTTCCTTCCCGTCGACGACGGTGTGCGGTTCCTCTGGGCGCGGCGCAACGCCGGCGAGCGGCTGCCGGAGGGGTACGAGGCGCGTCACCAGGCGTAGCGAGGTTGAGACGGGTGGGTGCCGCAGGTGCGCGTGCTGGCGCACGTCGCCGTCGGCACGTTCCGGCGTGCGTCATTTGAAGAAGGGATTGGATCAGACACGGGGAAGCAAAGGGGGGGAATGCAAATATGTTGCCATGCGGGACAGCCACGTAAGCCAGTCAACCCGGTCATAGGTCCTTTGGATCTCAATGAGTCACTTAAACAAGATAGTGGACCTAGATGTGTAATTTACAAGATTATGGACCTAAGTGACACCCGCGCTCAACTTTAAGGACCAGCCGTGTATTTTACTCAAATGACAATATATCTCTATTTGGCTATTCCTCATATTCATCTACTTTCATCACACCAGACCATCATCTGATATAAATCAGTCCTAGCACCTGCCTGTAGCTGCCACAATTATATTACACATGTTCCTTCAAGGAAGCAGTACGGCACCTTTTCTTTACAGATCTTATTTGTTTTATTAATAATCTTAAAGTGTATCATGCTCATGCAAGCAACCAATTAGCTATGGATATCAGACAGCCAAAATATGATTTTTCTTCTCTTACCATCAGTGTCACGTGCCTTATGCAATTTTTCCTAACAGTTTATGATTCATAAAACGAGGTATTATGAAACTTTGATCAGTTGCACATACATCACAGAACACATGAATGATGCCAGCAATATTTGTGCCTGTCATATAATTTTCCACTTTTTGGATGGAATGAGTTCACCGTGATTCATGCACTTTTAGCATCCTAAGTGTGGAAGAATTGTTTAATTATGTTGATATGTTGTGTTAATGTAAGAAACGATGTTGTTGCATTGTTCCCAAAAAGCATGTGTTGTTTGTTATCATGGCTTCTTACTATTGAAGTATAACAAGTCAGAAATTGCTTCACCGTATCAACCTTCTTATAGTATTAGGTATGCCATGTGGACTGTGGTTCCATGCTTTGCCTACAATCAGCAAGATATAATTGTAAGGCAACAGAACTGAAATACTTAAGGTGCAACAGCTTGTTTATATTTTATTGTCTATTGAACATCTGGAAGTATTCCCTTTCATATACTAGTTCTTGCAAGTTAAATATATATTGCACTTGTAGAATTCAGTAAAAGAGAGGGTATGATATTGAAACTGCTGCAGGTATGAAAATGGTGATCGACTGAGCCCTGAACATGAAAAGGCAATTTTGGAACGATTGCTTCCTTATCACCCACAATATGAGAAGAAAATTGGATGCGGTATTGACTACCTTACGGTATGTAATCTCTCAGATATAAGGAAGTCTCCTAAGACATAGAGGCGAAACACTCAAGTTTTTTTTCTTTTTTTTTTCAAAACTGAAGAACAAAGAAATAATGTTTTATCATCTTTATCTCTTCTTGCTGTTGAGTGTTGAGCACAGAAAGTTGTTTTGATTTACAGCTCTCAATATACTTCTAGACATACAGCTTGTAATTTAACTTTATTTTGTAATTGATGTGTCAAGGTGATAGTCCCATGAATCACGATTACCAACAAACTTCAGCATGTTTATTTTTAACAAAAATTCTGAATAGAAATGTCACTATTTTGTTGTAGTTTTATTTAGTTGGCTTGTTTGACTTTTGTATCGTGTATTAAATAACTTGCGTTTTTTTTCTTGAATAAAATTGAATTGAATATGGTTATGAGCTACAAATGGTGATTTCTTTATTTGTTTACTCCAACTGGACACTAACCTTTAGTGCTACTTTGCAGGTAGGGTTACATCCAGAATTTGAGAACTCAAGATGTCTTTTCATAGTTAGGAAGGATGGTGAGCAAGTTGATTTTTCATTCTGGAAGTGCATCAAAGGTCTCATACGACAAAAGTACCCCATGTATGCAGATAGTTTCATTCTCAGACATTTTCGCAGGAGGCAAGATTACCGAATTAGTGACTCGTAAAATTATTTCTTGTAACATTTCTCTGATTTTGATTTGGCCCATTTGCCCTTAATGCCCTGTGATCTTGCATACGTTCAAGCACACGTGGAAGGTTCCCGTTCTAAGTATCTCGTTGGGCTCGATACAATTTCCTTCTCCTGTGTGTACATATAGGGTAGTCTTCCAGTTGAACGCCTGACTTTGCAGCACGCTCATTCTTGAGAAGTTATATATGTGCTAGTTCTTGGCTGAATGTTGCAATTCCATATTCTTCTCAGCCATATCCGTCTAAAATCAAAATCTCAGCTGATGTTTCTATTCCAAAGCTTAAATTGGAGAGTACGGAAGTTGACAATTTTGGTGAAAACGACTGTGTGTGTTAAATTGCGTGGTCTCTATCTGTTGCCTGCGGGCTGGAGGCCCAGGCGAGAGACTGGCCAAGGAAGGACAGGAGGTTGGCGTCGTCCAAGAGGCAGACGCTGTCTGTCTGGTGCATCAGCAGGATAGGCCAGGCAAAGTCGCCCTTGCACACGCATCAAAGGACAAGGGCCGCGGCGTGTGGTTTCGAACGTTTGGCCACTAGCTGCCTGCCTTGCTGTCCCCATAGCACGATGATTTCATCGCCACCATTGCTGAATAGTATCAGTATATCAGGTGTGTAAGTAACATCTGCAGGCTTCAGAAAAACATAAGTTGCTGCCTAAGAAAAAGAAAAAGAAAAAGGAAAAAGAAGAACCATGTGTCGTCGCATCAGGACTTTAGGTGTTATAATCAGTACTCCCTCCGTCCCATAAGAGCAGGTTTAATAGTGTAGCTCACTATTAGCTCTAAATTATCTATAACCAGTGTAATGTAATAAACAATTCATACAATAGTTGCTTCCTATACTATTAATATCTGGTCTCACCTGTCATACATATATTACGTCTTGGAGTCTATGCAGCAGCTGGTTACAGATCTGTATCCCGCTACTATTCTCTCTCTTCCTTTATCTCTTTAAAATATATTTATAGCTGGCTTATAGTCTGCTATTGTACCTACTATAATGTAGCAATCTAGGACTATGTGGAGCATCGATATTTCTTGTCCAGATTCATAGTCTTAGGATGTGTCTCATTTCATTTTAGATTGCTATATTACGGGATGAAGGGAGTATATCATTATCAACATTGCCAATGTCGATGCTCCACGTAGAACATCATCGACGCATGTTAATTTTTCATTTTCTCCTTCAGGTTCAGAGTCTTGAGACACACAGTGAGAAGCAAGGGCACGCCTCTGCACTTTGGCGAGCACGATCCGACACGAGAGAAATTTGGTGAGAAGAACGACATGCGTTACAAGCAGATCCACCCTTACGACGGCTCATGGGCCGTTTCTCATTCGCTGCCGGTGTATCTAGACAGGCTTGTTTAACTATTATCGTGTTGGTCTGATCTTTGCGGCCTCCACCTAAACTAAAATACCCAAAAATTCTGAGCTTTTATTTAGCCATCCCGTCCCTCCAGATGTTAGCCGCATACACGGGATTCGTTAGCCGCGCTGCGAGATTACGAAGCTGCCCCGACGTTGGCCCTGCCCCCCGTGGGTGGCTGGAGCCTCTGGATGTTTTGGGTTGGGTGGAAGGGCGCGTGTGAAGCCTTCGGTGTGAAGCAGTCGCATGCATCTGCGTCATGCCGCTAAACCCTCTGAAACAACTGCTGTGCTCTGCAAAGCCCCCGGTTTCTGTTCTGCCTCTGAATTGCCTAAGCCCGGGAGCACTGTTCTGCCTCAGATAATTTATAGTATGGACGTTCATATTTTGACTGTAGGAGTTTCAAGTATCTTTTGCTGTTGGAAAACTGAGCGATTTTCAACATAAATTTAAAGCGAAATCTAATCTAAATTTAGGAGTTCCAAGTATCACCAAATCTAATCTAATACAGAATTTGGTGGTACTAACCGGATGTAGAAGAAGTCATTAGTATCACATATGTTGCTACTGTTGTAGTTTGTCGATGTGGATGTAGAAGTCCCGCACCAGTGAGATCTCCCGCTTTAGCTGAAGGCGTCATCGCTGGTGATTGACTTGCAACGTCCAACTTCTCTCACAATGGTGATTGTAGTGTTGTTGACAACAGTCGGTTGTGAGAAATGAGAATTAGCTATTCGGGTCCCTCCCAGTGATTTCCTTGTGATTGGGATGTATGGTGATGTTAGGGTTTTAAGGTGTAGGATTGGTGCATAAGAGATCATCACTTCACTTGCATGGCCTTCTCTCCTTTTATATAACTATAAAGGAATGCGCGGGCATTTAAAATTTAATACTCCCTCCGTCCCATAATATAAGGGATTTTGAGTTTTTGCTTGTAACGTTTGACCACTCGTCTTATTCAAATTTTTTGAAATTATTATTTATTTTATTTGTGACTTACTTTATTATCCACAATACTTTAAGCATAATTTTTTATTTTTTATATTTGCAAAAAAAATTGAATAAGACGAGTGGTCAAACGTTACAAGCAAAAACTCAAAATCCTTATATTGTGGGATGGAGGGAGTATTGCTTGAAATACTACTCTACACATATGAATATTTGTGTATGCGTGACTTTTCCTACTTTTATTCTCAACCTAATTTTTGTCAATAAATTGTTTGTGACTATTTTGAATGCTAATTATACTTGCAACACATAAATTCTAAAATAAAATTACTTACAACAACCATGAAGTATAGGAAAGTATTACGTCGCAACCATGGAGTTGGTTCCTACGAACTATATATCATCTAATCTATATGTTCTTTTTAATACATATCAAATCTTCGTTTTGGAGTTCTAAACTTTAAGAAATTCAAATTTTTTTAAAGAATTGATATTGAACTTCAAGCAAAAAAGTTCGAATGATTTATGCAATTTATAATGGGCTTTGGATTCAACAAAATTTGTTTCAGTTTAGCTCAAATCTATTATATACTAAAAGTCCATTAAACTTTCTAAAATCACTCTCAAGCTGACATGTGGCATCCTAAAAACACTCTCAAGCTGCCACGTGGTGATATGTGGCAAAGCTATAGCGCTGCAGCGGTCGTGATCACCTTAGATGACTCAAATACAACGCTTTGTCATGCGTGCAATTTCATTTGGAATATTAGATATCTATGTTCTATGTCCTTGAAATGCTTTTGATCTCTAAAATTTGGGATGTAAACATAACTGTGTTGAGTGTACAACTCGGTATGGGGTAAATGTGTATTAAAAATTCTAAAATCCTGCCTCTAAAATCGAGCGAAAAATATTATAACAATGGACATAGTGTGCTTTACTATAAATGTGGGACATCAATGTGCATGTATGCAAAATTCTTTTACCATAAAAGGGCATTAAATATATTTTTTAGCTATCGCAGAAAAAAAGGCAAAGAAGAGTGCATGCATACTTGTTGGAGCCATCGGAGAATATATAGAATTTTATTTGTTAGATCTAATGGTATAGAACAATCAGTTTATTAGAAATTTTGTCACCATAAAAGGGCATTGATTATCTTTTAACAACCGATTATAACAACCACAGCAAAAAAAAAAAAAAAACAGAGGAAAAAGGGCACATGCGTACAGAGGAAAAACAGCAAGGTTGAAGACTTCAGAATTTTATTTGGTAGATCAAGCGGTTTATTAGAAATTTTATCTTTTAACTACTGATTAAAAAAATATATTAACTACCGTAGAAAAAGAAGAGAATGGAAGGAAAGCAGCCACATGCGTACATGGCTGCACCCGTGGATTTTTTCCTTAAATTTTTAGGATTTTTGCTGAATTTTGGAGTCCAACAACGCAAATACATGGATTGCACCCGTGGGTCCTTTATCTCCTTTGGTCGCACCACGTGGCAGCTTGAGAGTGTTTTTAGGATGCCATATGTTAACTTGAGAGTGATTTTAGAAAATTTAATGGACTTTTAGTATATAATAGATACTACTGAGCTGGTGGAATATGGGGGACTAATGTACATTGGCAAATGGATAATGAGAGGAGGGAGGGGGTTTGGAAAAGGGAAATGTATGAATGGTTAGGATTAAACGAGGGTGAAGAATGGATGGTTAGGATACAATATTACTCTTTGGAGAATGGGATTATTTCCCTACCCTATTTGCCAAACAAAACCTAAAAAGTATCACCAATCATGGCGTACAATTTAGAAAGTGTATGATTTAGGCATGGGGCAGACCACGCCCTTTACGACTTGGTCTCTCGGTTTGTTAGACGAGAGATTAACTAACAAAAGCTACTATACATAATGTACACTATGCCAGGATACAAATATTTACAAATAACAACATTAACTATCCGACAGCTCTATTAGCTGCCTAGGCTTATCGACGTATAATAAAAGGTCGATATTCCATATCGCTGATATCGGTAACCGTTTGCCATAGGTTTTTTGTCCAAGCTTTGAAAAATTTATGGATCCACCATTGCTTTCCAAAAATAAAAAACACCGGGGAAAAAAACCATTTGATAGCAACACAAGACAAAATGACGTTACTGTCTACCCGAGCTCCTATTCCATACCAACACAACCAAACGAACAGTACCCGCCGGGCCACAGGCATGTTTGTAAATTTCCCTCCCGTGGCTGCCATCTCTCGCAGCATCTGCCCTTTTGAACTCGCCAAGAGCTAGCAACAGCGCCCTCGCGCCCCCTCCCTCCTCTGCAATAAACAACCACACGCGCCGCACCCATGGCCACCCTCATCGCAACAGCGCACCACCACCACCACCGTCTCCAGCCATGGCCTCTTCCGCCTCCCTGCAGCGCTTCCTCCCCCTGTCCCCGCACGTGGTAGCATCCCGCCGCCGCCCTCCCGCCGTCCGCACCCGCCCCATGCAGTCGTCGACCGTGTCCGCGCCGTCCTCCTCGACACCGGCCGCGGACGATGCCGTGTCGGCGGAGCGGCTAGAGCCGTGGGTGGAGCAGCGGGAGGGGCGGTACTGGGTGCTCAAGGAGAAGTACCGGGCAGGGCTGAACCCGCAGGAGAAGGTGAAGCTAGGGAAGGAGCCCATATCGTTGTTCATGGAGGGCGGCATAAGGAGCTCGCCAAGATGCCCATGGAGGAGATCGAGGCCGACAAGCTCTCCAAGGAGGACATCGACGTGCGTCTCAAGTGGCTCGGCCTCTTCCACTGCCACAAGCATCAGTGTATGCCTCTCTTTTGCTCCTCTGTTCAACACATTTTCTTGCTTTCGATCGGTTAGTTGATCTGTCGCGCCGAGGAGAATTACCTCAATTAATTCGCCAAGATATTCTGCTGATTTGTTTTTTCTCGATGCACATTCAGCAACATAATTAAGATTGATTAAGTTGCTGTGATTTTTATAGCTTAATTACGATCTCGTGAGTAATGACTATTTATATTGAGCAAACATGGAAACCTTTGATCCAATCACTTCACCTCCATGTGCCACATATAGCCACAGTCCCAGGCTCTACCAAGTAACATAATGTTCGCACAACCGTTTGATAAGTATTAGTATGAGTACTTTATTTGGCGCCAGCATCTGATGTGTGGCCTTTGTACTGATTGAACCAAAAAGAAAAACGAAAGTCATTTTGGTCCCTTACAATTCTACTTCATCTGCAGGATGTACATAAGCTTATATATCCATTCTGTTCTATGTTCTGTTTACATTTTATTACTAGGTTGAAAAGGCTCACTTGGTGGCTGTCATTGGTTGGTTGGTGCGGTATATACTATATAGTTTTTTAATGGCATATAGCTATATATATATATGTTCTTAAAACAAACTAGAAAAGCAAAAGATCAACTATCTTAGCCACACCAATGAAATGGAATATACTGACTCTCACGGCTAAAATTCTCTTCCGTCACCTGGCCCAACTGGAGCCGTGGGCTCGTGGTCCTTTAATTAGACTCTTTGCTAAACATATACTAGTGTTTTGGGGGCCCAGAGTGAATTTGGCCCAAAATGCTAACGGCCGCTCTACGGCTCTACGCTGTGCAGATGGGCGGTTCATGATGCGGCTGAAGCTGCCAAACGGCGTGACGACGAGCGAGCAGACGAGGTACCTGGCGAGCGTGATCGAGGCGTACGGCAAGGATGGCTGCGCCGACGTGACAACCCGCCAGAACTGGCAGATTCGCGGCGTCACGCTCCCCGACGTGCCGGCCATCCTCGACGGGCTCAAAGCCGTCGGCCTCACCAACCTTCAGAGCGGCATGAACAACGTCCGCAACCCCGTCGGCAACCCGCTCGCCGGCATCGACCCCGACGAGATCGTCGACACCCGATCCTACACCAACCTCCTCTCCTCCTACATCACCAGCAACTTCCAGGGCAACCCCACCATCACCAACCTGTCAGTAATCGAATCAACTTGATATGCTCGTGCTGTTCGTGTCGTCGATCTCTGACATGTTTATTGAATTGTTGTTGCTGCGTGTTGTTGGCAGGCCGAGGAAGTGGAACGTGTGCGTGGTCGGGTCGCACGATCTGTACGAGCACCCGCACATCAACGATCTCGCGTACATGCCGGCGGTGAAGGACGGCAAGTTCGGGTTCAACCTCCTCGTCGGCGGGTTCATCAGCCCCAAGAGGTGGGAGGAGGCGCTGCCGCTCGACGCCTGGGTCCCCGGCGACGACATCATCCCGGTGTGCAAGGCCGTTCTCGAGGCGTACTGCGACCTCGGCACCAGGGGCAACCGCCAGAAGACCCGCATGATGTGGCTCATCGACGAACTTTTGAGCCATTTTTTCCACGCCATTGTCTGAATTACGTATGTTCCAATGTTCTTATCAATTAATTGCGGCGTTGGCAATTGCAGGGGATGGAGGTTTTCTGGTCGGAGGTGGAGAAGAGGATGCCGAACGGCGTGCTGGAGCGCGCGGCGCCGGAGGACCTCATCGACAAGAAATGGCAGAGGAGGGACTACCTCGGCGTGCACCCGCAGAAGCAGGAAGGGCTGTCCTACGTCGGCCTGCACGTGCCCGTGGGACGGGTGCAGGCGGCGGACATGTTCGAGCTCGCGCGCCTCGCCGACGAGTACGGCTCCGGCGAGCTCCGCCTCACCGTGGAGCAGAACATCGTGATCCCGAACGTCAAGGATGAGAAGGTGGAGGCGCTGCTCGCCGAGCCGCTGCTTCAGAAGTTCTCCCCGCAGCCGTCGCTGCTGCTCAAGGGCCTCGTCGCGTGCACCGGCAACCAGTTCTGCGGCCAGGCCATCATCGAGACGAAGCAGCGGGCGCTGCTGGTGACGTCGCAGGTGGAGAAGCTCGTGTCGGTGCCCCGGGCGGTGCGGATGCACTGGACCGGCTGCCCAAACAGCTGCGGCCAGGTGCAGGTCGCCGACATCGGATTCATGGGCTGCCTCACCAAGGACAGCGCCGGCAAGATCGTCGAGGCGGCCGACATCTTCGCCGGCGGCCGCGTCGGCAGCGACTCTCACCTCGCCGGCGTGTACAAGAAGTCCGTGCCGTGCGACGAGCTGGCGCCGATCGTCGCCGACATCCTGGTCGAGCGGTTCGGGGCCGTGCGGACGGAGAGGGAGGAGAACGAGGAGTAGGAGCACAGACTGGGGGTGGTTTGCTTGCTCCGGTGATCTCTCCCCGTCCTTGTAAAGTAGACGACAATGCCTTCGCCAATGGCACGCTTGTACTATCACGTTTTGGTTTGATCTTGTAGCCCACAAAGCACGTTACAGTCTTACAGAGGATGGTTGATAAATAAAGAAGAACAGATTCTGCAACTGTTCATCGCTGTTCCTAAATCTGATTTCACAATAGTACCTTACCTGAACTGTCCCAATCTTGCATGAAAGTGAAAGTTAATTAAGAGTTCAATGCAACTACTAACAACATGACAAGGCCTCCGGAACCGAGTCCTGTGTCCCCAAGTCTGCAAGGTGGATGGAGTTTATACATAAAAAGCCTTCCAGATCAAAGCCCCAAGAACACAACTCCGTCTCTCACCTTCAATCAAACTTCCAAAATCTGAACCAAGAATCGCGCGACGCGATGGAAGGGAGCAACCTCAAGTCGGCTGCGCTACTGGAGCAGTTGCGCGTCCACCTCGCCTCCGGCGCCGGCAAGGAGCTCGTCGAAAAGATCGGCTTCGTTTACCAGCTCAACATCTCTCCCAAGGTAATATAACCATCTCGGTCAATCGACTAGAACACCATGAATTTCCGTGAGATTAACTAAGTACGTTCGGCGTTGCACTTGTGGATTTTCTCTCAGAAGCTCGCTTTCGACGAGGAGGTATTCGTCGTCGATCTCAAGAAGGGCGTCGTCTCCAAAGGTAGAGCTTTCCCGGCGATCGATCTCCGTCGACTCTTGTCTTTGTCTGTCGCGTCGTCGTACTGAATAAGCTCTGCCTTTTTCTGTCAGGGCCGTACGAAGGGAAGCCAGACACGACCTTCTCCTTCACGGACGACGATTTCCTGGTCATCTCCAGCGGCAAGCTGAACCCTCAGATGGCGTTCATAATGTGAGATTGGAAAGAACTGTTTGATTCAATCTTGATTTGATTCAGAGATTGCTTAGGAAAAAAAGGAATTATGAGTTGTCGTGATGATATCGTGTTCGTGCGTTGTTGCAGGGGTAAATTGAAGATCAAGGGGAGTATAAGCGCGGCGCAGAAGTTCACGCCGGACATCTTCCCCAAGCCATCCAAACTGTAGGGTTGAGTGGAGTTCGACAATACACAGAGGCAGTTGGCGTAGTTGGAGTAGTAATTTTAGGCCCATTTGATTCAAAGGAAATTCATATAAATTTTAGAGGTTTTTATTCCTATAGGAATTTTTCTTATATAGCCCTTTGAATCAAAGGAATAGATCTTATGGAATCCTATGAAATTCCTATGGATTGTCTAATGCCATGCAAGTTTTGGAGGAATTCTAACATGAGGTAAAACCTCTTGGAAACTTTCCTTTGAGTCTTTATCTCTCCTCTGATTCCTGCGTTTTTCCTGCGGTCCAATCAAACGACCATTCCTGTATTTTTCCTGTGTTTTACAATCCTCTGTTTTACACTTACATTCTTATCAAAATCCTGCGTTTTTCCTATTCCTATGCTTTCTCATTCCTGCGATTTAAAGGGGCCCTTACTCTAAAAAATTAGTTCAGAGATGTTCTTGTCAATTGTGGTGCCTTAGAGATGCTGTTGGCGTTTTAAGATACGGAAAATATCTGAATGTCCAAATTCTTCTACCGCGATCCCACTTTCTTAACAACAAATTGCATGGATTAAAGTATCATACACAGGTTGTTACAAATTGCTATCGTTGGGGACGTAGCTCATATGGTAGAGCGCTCGCTTCGCATGCGAGAGGCACGGGGTTCGATTCCCCGCGTCTCCATCGGCACTGTTTTTTGAACATCAAACGCTGTTCGATCCACGATCTGTTAATTTCGCAAACACAACTAAATCTTTTTTTTTTTTTTTTTGTGCCGGTGCGTGCAGTGTGACGTCCAAGGCATGGCGCATTGGCGCCTCCCCTCTTTCCCTTGATCTTTTCATCAGTTCGTTCTTCTTGCAGAAAAGCTGTTCTGTTAAGTCGGTTCCGATCTGCTCTTGGGCTCTTGCCAGAAACAACCTGTGTACGCCAGACTTATCAAGCCAACCATCCTGATGAGCCTCTGCTTATACAAGCCTTTGACTCCAAAAAGGACGAGGAGGCTTGCAGCCGCACGGAAATAAGCCGACCGATCCTTTATTGCTCTATCTTTTTCCCTTGGAATAACAAACAGCCCAATTAAAATCTGGGATGAAACTATGGCTAGCTGTTCGCGGTGTCAGTTCTCGGGACGCTACCGTTGTTTTGTTTGAACCGGAATGTTCAGGGCGGTTCACACCATAGACTTGGAGCCAAGTGGTTCCATCCACAAAATTTTCTCATCTTGAATATTCTGTTATCTGCCTCGACAGACGCACCATATCCTGTGTTCAGGAATGAATGTGCTACAGCCAACGTGCTGCATGAAATTTGCTGAAATCGTGCTAAAATGTGCATGGCAACAGGAACCTGATGCCCTGGTCCTGTGGAACTGCCACGGGAAAGTATTTTTTATACCTAGGTGCAATCGTATCTAGGTGTATACATGTCACCTATATAGTTACTCCTTCTATCTTAAAATATAATAATTTTTAACTCTCAGTATTTGTCCTAAAATATAACAAATTCTCCATCAACATTATCTTCCCAACCAATCACAACCCTTTATCATTAATTTTTCCCACCTACCTCCACTACTTATCTAATCACAACCCTCCAACGCTCACTTCTACCTACTTTCTTAATAACCGTGTTCAACCCTAAAATTTCTTATATTCTAGGACGGAGGGAGTACGTAAATATTTCATAAAAAAATGTTAAGATAGATAAAGAAGATGTAAACCACTATGCAAACATGCACATCAAAATTTAATTTACAGTAAAGAAACAGAAATAACATATTCTATTTGTGCTGGAGATGTACTGTTCACAATATTGTTTTTTTATTTTTTATTTATCTGATTATATATCTGTTTCAGCCTTGCATGGTTGTGTATGTTTGTGTATAGACTTATGCCATTGTGATTGATGCTACCAATTATTTTCAAACTATTTTTTATAGAGGAATTTTATAGTTCTTTAGAAAATACCTTAAGGTATCTAAATTTTACACTAAAATTGTTGGTACCTTGAGATACAAAGTACCTAGAGGTACCAAATTTTACTAGAAAATTGTGGTACCTTTAGGTACCTTCTCAAAAATAGTAAAATTATGGGCCGTTTTGGATTTAGTGCCAAAACGTGCTCTACAAATATTTTGGTAGTTTGAACAGTGCATAAGACGGGTTTGGTTTGAAGCCAAATCATTGGCATTGCCAATGTCCAATTTGATATTTTCTATATTATGCTAAAAGCTTGGTTCTAAATTGGTCTCCAACCAAATACAATTCTACTCTACCAAAAAAATTTGTAGTACCAAAACTTGCCTAGGTTTTGGCACTACCAACATTTTGGTAGGTATTAAACCAAACAAGCCCTACATTTTTTTAATGTACATTTAAGTTGTATGTAAATGATGGGTGCGGTTGCACCTAGGTGAAAAAAAATACATATTCGCCACAACTCGCAACATGTACCAATTCAGCAGCAAGTGTAAGAGAGAAGATTTCTCTCGTTTTACATGCGCACCGTTCAATTCCTGAACTACTAAACGGTATGATTTTTTGCAAAAATTTTCTATAGGAAAGTTGCTTAAAAAATATATTAATCTATTTTTAAAATTTAAAATAGTTAATACTCAATTAATCATACGTTAATGGCTCAGCTCGTTTTGCGTACCTTCTCAATCGATTCTTTTCCTCTGCTCTCAAATACTCTGTGTGCGATCAGGTATTCATGTTCAGCTCGCACAAGCACAAGCAAGACAGATGGAATTCCTACTGACCTGCGCCTTTTGAGTGCTCCAACTCTCAAAGTCTCAAGGCCATTAAATTGCCTATGGGCTCACCAGCCAATAACAAACTCCGGCTGTTATCCATCCAATCCAGTGTCCCAAAGCAACATTCAAGCCCAGCCAGGCCTCCAAAAGTTGCAAGTTGAGCATGGCAAAATCCCCGGCTATTCTCGACTATAAATACCTGACCAGACACACCCAGGAGCTTCATCAATCACCCATCTCCGAAGTGAGTCTGCAGCATGCAGGTGCTGAACACCATGGTGAACAAACACTTCTTGTCCCTTTCGGTCCTCATCGTCCTCCTTGGCCTCTCCTCCAACTTGGCAGCCGGGCAAGTCCTGTTTCAGGTAAGAGATCGCCATGAGTTGGGTTTCAGGCTGCAGTGAACTGATCGGGTTTTGTACTGAGCCTAAGAGAATGATGCAGTGATGCTCTTGTGTTTGATGATGATGCAGGGATTCAACTGGGAGTCGTGGAAGGAGAATGGCGGGTGGTACAACTTCCTGATGGGCAAGGTGGACGACATCGCCGCAGCCGGCATCACCCACGTCTGGCTCCCTCCGCCGTCTCACTCTGTCGGCGAGCAAGGTGCGGTGCTCTGCTCTCTCGATCCCCTCCGTCGTCGCACCATTGCCGGCAAAATACATGCACAGGTCGTTGAATTGCTTGAATGCTTCTGCAGGCTACATGCCTGGGCGGCTGTACGATCTGGACGCGTCTAAGTACGGCAACGAGGCGCAGCTCAAGTCGCTGATCGAGGCGTTCCATGGCAAGGGCGTCCAGGTGATCGCTGACATCGTCATCAACCACCGCACGGCGGAGCACAAGGACGGCCGCGGCATCTACTGCCTCTTCGAGGGCGGGACGCCCGACTCCCGCCTCGACTGGGGCCCGCACATGATCTGCCGCGACGACCCCTACGGCGATGGCACCGGCAACCCGGACACCGGCGCCGACTTCGCCGCCGCGCCGGACATCGACCACCTCAACAAGCGCGTCCAGCGGGAGCTCATTGGCTGGCTCGACTGGCTCAAGATGGACATCGGCTTCGACGCGTGGCGCCTCGACTTCGCCAAGGGCTACTCCGCCGACATGGCAAAGATCTACATCGACGCCACCGAGCCGAGCTTCGCCGTGGCCGAGATATGGACGTCCATGGCGAACGGCGGGGACGGCAAGCCGAACTACGACCAGAACGCGCACCGGCAGGAGCTGGTCAACTGGGTCGATCGTGTCGGCGGCGCCAACAGCAACGCCACGGCGTTCGACTTCACCACCAAGGGCATCCTCAACGTCGCCGTGGAGGGCGAGCTGTGGCGCCTCCGCGGCGAGGACGGCAAGGCGCCCGGCATGATCGGGTGGTGGCCGGCCAAGGCGACGACCTTCGTCGACAACCACGACACCGGCTCGACGCAGCACATGTGGCCGTTCCCCTCCGACAAGGTCATGCAGGGCTACGCATACATCCTCACCCACCCCGGCAACCCATGCATCGTGAGTAGCCAACTCGATCAGAAATTCTGAATCATCCTGCAAACTGATCGATGAACTGATGATAAATTCTGTAAAATTGTTCAGTTCTACGACCATTTCTTCGATTGGGGTCTCAAGGAGGAGATCGAGCGCCTGGTGTCAATCAGAAACCGGCAGGGGATCCACCCGGCGAGCGAGCTGCGCATCATGGAGGCTGACAGCGATCTCTACCTCGCGGAGATCGATGGCAAGGTGATCACAAAGATTGGACCAAGATACGACGTCGAACACCTCATCCCCGAAGGCTTCCAGGTCGTCGCGCACGGTGACGGCTACGCAATCTGGGAGAAAATCTGAGCGCACGATGACGAGACTCTCAGTTTAGCAGATTTAACCTGCGATTTTTACCCTGACCGGTATACGTATATACGTGCCGGCAACGAGCTGTATCCGATCCGAATTACGGATGCAATTGTCCACGAAGTACTTCCTCCGTAAATAAAGTGAGGATCAGGGACATACATTTGTATGGTTTTACGAATAATGCTATGCAATAAAATTTGCACTGCTTAATGCTTATGCATTTTTGCTTGGTTCGATTGTACTGGTGAATTATTGTTACTGTTCTTTTTACTTCTCGAGTGGCAGTATTGTTCTTCTACGAAAATTTGATGCGTAGCCAAAAGCTTCAAAAGGAATAGTTAAAAATGATTTATGATTTATTTTTATAATTCATAAAAAATTCAAAAGATTGAGAAGATTTGCCGGTTTTTCCAACCATGTATGTATATTTTGGGCTATTGTGTTCTTACCCATATTTTCGACTTCAAGTATGATTTTATCCCTTGATTTTACCCTTACTTTTTGAACTGAAGTTTGTGTATGCCCCCATTCCATTAAGCCCTCTTAACGGTATTAAATGCATGTAGAAAAAGGGTCAAACTTCATGTCAAGTTTTAGTTTGACCTTATGTTTTAGTATTGAAAATTTGAAAATCATGTCAAAATATAGGCACAATCTAAAAGTTCTAAAAAAAAAGTAGAGGCAAATATGCAAATGGCATACATGTATTTAATAGGACTTGATGGGATTGGGGCAAACACAAGCTTCAGTTAAAAAAATGAGGGTATAATCACAAAGTTAAAAAAAATAGGGGTGCGATTACATTTGCAGTTGAAAACAGGGACAAGAACACTATTAAACCTATATATCATGTGTGGAGATATTGTACTTGCTAGATCGCACATCTTTTATAGTTTGAAGTATCTGCACACATAATATGATATTTTCTATAAATTTTTAAATTTTAGTCATTTTCAAAGAATAAGGAAAATAGTTTTTCACAAGTAGACTTCTTAAAAATGGCATCGATTAGTGTGCATGCGGTTTTTTTTTCTAGCTATCAACCTCTAAAAATGGAAAAACCTCAGATTTAATTTTTTTTTTCAAACTTTTACATATGAAGTCAGATGAATGCAAATTTCGTGTGAATGTTACAATCCTCGATGAGAACTTCAACTTTGTAATTAAAAGTTTTCTCATTTGAGATTGTTTATAGACATGTATTTGTTACAAGCTCTCATATATACTATAAGAAGAGTAAATTTCACGAAACCATAGGTATTATGATCTAGAGTAAATTGCATAAAACTACAGGGTTTTGGTCTTTTTCACATAACTGTGTATTATGACCTTATAGTTTCACACCGTAAACAAAATTTTCTTTGTCTACCATACATATGAGTTCCAAACAATGATCGAATATATGAGTTCTTTTTAATTCATCATTTGAATATTGTAGTACTTTAAGTTCATTATTTTTCATATTGCGGCAGTACTAAACTAGATTGGTAAACATTGTGGTTTTGTAAAACCTTAGAACCACAATATCGATGATTACTTAACACATGCCGAAACTCCGGTGATTTTGTGCAACTTGAACAATAATACCTGTGGCTTTTTGAAATTTACTCATTTCTTAATCTTTTGATTTTTTATGTAATTTTAAATATAAATCATTTATATAGTTTTTTTTAGCCTTTGCTTGCACTATCATATTGGTATGTGTAATATTATTATCCTTAAGAATTGAAAATATCTGAAGGTACCATATTTTCTAGTATAAAATTTGGTAATTCTAGGTGCTAAGTATATTAAGATACCAAAAATTTTATTATAAACTTTAGATGCATAGAGGTACTTTCTCGAGGATTGTCTAATACCTCCATTGGTATGGGTTATGTTTGGTGAGCTGGAGATTTTGATAAGCAGTTTATGAGTTGTTCATTGGTTTGAACCCTTGGAAGAAAAAAAAGACTAGTTTTCCTAGTTCCTATCTTCTAATTTTCTGAATTCTGTAACTATTGAAGTTTCTACCTTCTAATTCATTTTCTGAATTCTGTGACTATTAATTGGGAAATGTGAGCTGACAATCTAGCATTGCCACTACTACAAAAATAATTTTTCACAGCGTCACCCTATCATTTTTCATGGCGAATATTTATGAAAACCGCCACAAAAATGTAACAAGGGGTAGGAAGTTTCGAACCGCCAGCGAAAACTGATCTTCGCTGGCGGTTGATTTAAGCGGGCCGCCATCAAAGATATTACAGTTTTTGCTGGCGGCGCACTTAATACACCGCCAGCAAAAATGGCAGATATTCACCGGCATTGGTCTTTTTTACGAGCAGTCCACTCATACAACCGCTTCTGAAAAGGTTTCACCACATAGCCCCAGCAAAAAAATTACTCGAGCTATAAAAAAAATCTCTCCCCACCCTATCCTTATCCCTTCACTCCTCACCACTCATTCTTCCTTATCCCTTCGCTGCAGAGAGGGTCGCTGTAGAGAGAGCGGTGGCCGGGTGCACGCGGCGCACGCGGCGGATCCAGTGCCGGGAGGGGCGGGGCTCGACTGCAGCGGACCTCGGCAGCGGCGGCGAGGAGGCCCGAGGCAACTCCATCCAAAAGGCGTCGGCGCACATGGCAGACCTGGTGGTAGCACGCGCAGGGAGCGGCGGGGCTCGGCTGCGGCGGAGCTCAGCAGCGGCGGCGAGGAGGCCCGAGGCGACTCCATCCAGCAGGCGGCGGCGCGCGGGCACGCAGGTCGAGGCGGCGGTGGGCAGGCGGCTCGCGGCGGCGGCACGGTGGCGGATCGAGGCGGTGGATCCAGGTCTTCCTCCCTCCTCCCATTCCCCCGCCGCCACCACCCCCTCTCCCTCTCTCAGATCTGGCGCGCGGGCCGCGGTGGAGGTTGCGGCGCCGCTCTACAGCGGTGGAGGCCGGCAGGGCTCACCAGCGGCGTCGTTGAGGCGGAGGCGGTGGAGGCCGACGGGGCTCGGCGGCGGACTTCAAATTTTTGTTAATCTGTTGATTTTTGTGATGCTTGAATGCTTGAGTGAATGGAAATTGTTGATTGTAAATTGTTCATGTATTTTTGAATGCTTGATAAATTTTTGTGAAATTTTTGAATGGTGGAGCGTTGACGAAGGACGCTCTGTCCGTCGTTTTTTTTTAAAAAAAATTTGGCCAGGATTAACACTGGCGGCTGGCACACTGTAACCCGCCAGCGATAATTCATTTTCGCTGGCGGTCGTCTTAAGCCAGCCGCCGGCGAAAATGGATCTTTGCTGGCGGTTGGCTTAAGACGACCGCCAGCAAAAATGAATTATCGCTGGCGGTCGAAAACCGCTAGTAAAGATCGTGATCTTCATTGGCCTTTGGTTTGTGGCGGCTGCGATTTCCGCCAGCGAAAATCCAAAATGGCCGTCACGAAAGATGATTTTTGTAGTGGTGTGCTAAAACAACGTTGCCATACAAAACATGAGTAAAATAAAATATTCCATTATTAGTAAAACAAACCAAGCAAAAATGCATAAGCAGTGAAAATTTTATTGCATACCATTATTTGTAAAACCATGCATGCAAACGCATGTTCCATATCCTCACTTTATTTACGGAGGTAGTACTTTGTGGACAATCGCGTACATAGTTCAGATCAGATACAGCATACAACTCGTTGCCATCACATGTATATGTTATACGTCGAGGGTGGAAAAAATTGCAGGTAAATAAAATCTGCTAATTGTGCCTCTCCACCGCTCAGATTTTCTCCCAGACTGCGTAGCCGTCACCGTGCGCGACGACCTGGAAGCCTTCGGGGATGAGGTGCTCGACGTCGTATCTTGGTCCGACCTTCGTGATGACCTTTCCGTCGATCTCGGCGAGGTAGAGATCGCTGTCAGCCTCCATGATGCGCAGCTCGCTCGCCGGGTGGATCCCCTGCCGGTTTCTGATCGATACCAAGCGCTCGATCTCCTCCTTGTGGCCCCAGTCGAAGAAATGGTCGTAGAACTGAAAGAATTTTGCAGAATTTATCATCAGTTCATCGATCAATTTGCAGGATGATTCAGAATATTTGCTAGAGATCGAGTTAGCTACTCACGATGCATGGGTTGCCGGGGTGGGTGAGGATGTAGGCGTAGCCCTGCATGACCTTGTCGGAGGGGAACGGCCACATGTGCTGCGTCGAGCCGGTGTCATGGTTGTCGATGAAGGTCGTCGCCTTAGCCGGCCACCACCCGATCATGCCGGGCGCCTTGCCGTCCTCGCCGCGGAGGCGCCATAGCTCGCCCTCCACGGCGACGTTGAGGATGCCCTTGGTGGTGAAGTCGAACGTCGTGGCGTTGCTGTTGGCGCCGCCGACGCGGTCGACCCAGTTGACCAGCTCCTGCCGGTGCGCGTTCTGGTCATAGTCCGGCTTGCCGTCCCCGCCGTACGCCAGCGACGTCCATATCTCGGCCACGGCGAAGCTCGGCTCGGTGGCGTCGATGTAGATCTTTGCCACGTCGGCGGAGTAGCCCTTGGCGAAGTCGAGGCGCCACGCGTCGAAGCCGATGTCCATCTTGAGCCAGTCGAGCCAGCCGATGAGCTCGCGCTGGACGCGCTTGTTGAGGTGGTCGATGTCAGGCGCGGCGCCGAAGTCGGCGCCGGTGTCCGGGTTGCCGGTGCCGTCGCCGTAGGGGTCGCCGCGGCAGATCATGTGCGGGCCCCAGTCGAGGCGGGAGTCGGGCGTCCCGCCCTCGAAGAGGCAGTAGATGCCGCGGCCGTCCTTGTGCTCCGCCGTGCGGTGGTTGATGACGATGTCGGCGATCACCTGGACGCCCTTGCCGTGGAACGCCTCGATCAGCGACTTGAGCTGCGCCTCGTTGCCGTACTTGGACGCGTCCAGATCGTACAGCCGCCCCGGCATGTAGCCTGCAGATCAGCAATCAAGCCAATTGGATATATTTTGCCGGCAATATGGATCGACGACGACGACGAAGGTGATCGAGAGAGCACCGGACCTTGTTCGGCGACAGATTGAGACGGCGGAGGGAGCCAGACGTGGGTGATGCCGGCGGCGGCGATGTCGTCCACCTTGCCCATCAGGAAGTTGTACCACCCGCCATTCTCCTTCCACGACTCCCAGTTGAAGCCCTGCATCATCATCAAACACAAGAGCACCATTCTCTCAGGCTCAGAACAAAACACGATCAGTTCACTGCAGCCTGCAACCCAACTCATGGCGACCTCTTACCTGAAACAGGACTTGCCCGGCTGCCAAGCTGGAGGAGAAGCCGAGGAGGAGGATGAGCAGGGACAGGGACAAGAAGCGTTTGCTCGCCATTGTCCTCAGTACAGTACGTGCAGGCTGCAGCTATACTTGGAATGAGACAAGGCGAGATGGAGTGATGAAGCTGGGTGTGTTTCTGGTCGGGTATTTATAGTCGAGAATACCGGGGATTGCACGCTCAACTTGCAACTCTTGGAGGCCTGGTTGTTGGGCTAGCTTGAATGTTGCTTTGGGACACTGGATTGGATGGATAACAGCAGTTTGTTATTGGCCGGTGAGCCCATAGGCACTTTAATGGCCTTGAGAGATGGAGCCCTCAAAAAGGTGCCGGTTAGTAGGAAATCCGGCTTTCTTGCATGTGCTTGTGCGAGCTGAAGCTAAAACACCTGATCGCATTGCAGGTGCGTTTGGTTCTCGATTATATTTTATCATCATTTATCAATAAATATTTTTTTAGACCGGTCACGCGGGAAAGCTTCCCAATCTGAATTTCTTTAAAAGAGAGAAACAGTACATATGATTAATTCGTTACATTGGAGTGCAGCAAGGAGGAAAGAATTTCTTTCCAGGATTCTAGCCTTTCCACCCAGAGGTTCACATCTTCTAGGCATTTTGATATAAGCCGAGCGGTGGAGGGGTTCTGATTCCTGAAGACGATGTCATGCCGATGATTCCACAGCCCCCAGAAACAAAGAAGGTAGAAGAGTTCGTAGTGTTTGGTCGGGATCCGGCTGGGCCTGTCCAGGTTGTGAAGCTCCTGCATAGAGGTGATGTGCAGGTGGATTTCCAAGGAGTTCCAGAATGCAACCGCGAAGGAGCATTGTATGCAGAAATGGAAGGCAGTTTCAGTCGCTCCATTGCAGAGGTCGCATGTTGCCGATTGGACAACCTTTTTCTTCAACAGATTTTGCTAGTCGGTAGTCGTTCTTTTGAGAGCAGCCAGGCGAAGAATTACACTTTCGGTGGAGCTCGGTTCTTCCAGATGAAAACCCAATCGTGGCATTGCGACCTCTGTTCATGTACTAGTATTATAGTATTTGCTTAAGTTGATATGTCTTAAATTCTTGATCACACCTATAATAGGGTGACGTAAACAGTCTGTACATCTTGCCACGTCATACCAGACATACCATATGTCCAGATTCGTAGTCAGACCCATCCTAAGTTGTAATATATTGGGACGGAGGGAGTAGTTAATTGCAGCACGTGCTCCAATATGTGAGTGGATTAGATACAATGTATAAGTAGACTACTAGATTGGTTATAAATGATGTTTCAATTTTTGAAATGAGTAGTTGGTTATATTATTAAACTTGCTCTTAGTAAACCTTGGAGAATCTTACTACACTTTTTCGAGTCAATGATACGTGAGACCTAATTTATTATAAGAGAATCTTATTACAACTGTGGACACAATCAAATAGCTGCTAACGTAATCAAACTTATCTAATCTTAGACATAATAAACTGTGGTAAAGTGTGACCGAGAATCAAACACTTGGACTTTTACTTAAGAGAGAGAGCTTATAATTAGCTGCTGCATGTTGTGAGCTGGGGCAGTTGTAGTCTTCCACATCACATAGGCCGTGTTTAGTTCACCCCCAACTACTCTCAACTTTCAACTTTCCATCACATCACATCTGTCACACCCCAATCCGACAGCGCCGTACAACGGCACCTGACAGGAGCGTGTCGTATGAATAACGGCACGAACCGCTTCCTACGAAACCGCGATCTCAGTACCAGTCTCAGGACATAGTGCTGGTACCCACGATGACAAATATGAATCATTGCAAATCTTTAAAATAAATAGAGGACTTATTTACCTTAACTTAGGTTGCAGCTCAGACAGCCCGAGAATGCAACCGACGACACGGACGAGGAAACACCCACAACAGCAGCAGTAGCGGAACCAACGAACTAACACCCAACACCACAGGTGACGGCTGGGAACCAGGACAAAACCCTAATCTTCACTTCACTTCATCTTCACTTCACGACGGGGGAACTATATATATATATATATATATATATATATATATATATATATATATATATATATATATATATATATATATATATATATAGAGAGAGAGAGAGAGAGAGAGAGAGAGAGAGAGAGAGCAAGGGTGAGTACTTTCGTACTCAGCAAGTCACGGGAATTTAGGTGTTTAATGAAAGCTTGGAAGAGAGGCAAGGTTGTTTTGCAAATCCTTTGTTTGAAAATCACTAAGTGATTTCTTTCTTTTTAACTTTGGGTCGAAAGGAGACTTGTGTCTCGATTCAACTTAAGAGATGCTTTTCAACAACTTAAATGGTAATGTACTGACCTCCCGGGTCAGATCATTACTTATCGGCTCCCAGAGCCATTTCACTTGATTAGGCGGCTCCCAGAGCCTTTTTTCATTTTCTCGGACTCCCAGAGTCCAGCTGCCCAGCAGCACAACAGTCCGCTTCCACTCGGAAAGCCTAGTCTATGATGCCCGCAGACATCCCGAATCATACAGATTCATTTCTGACCACTTAGGTCATCCATCTGCCACATAGGCTGATTCTGGTTACAATTCCCACACCACAACAACTTTTCACAAAGCACTGGCAAACAAATCTACGCAACGGGAACCACCTCACATCCGCCCATGACCGTGGGCACGGCTGTTCGAACAATTAGTTAACCTCTGCAGAGGGGTACACTTTACCCACAAGACACGAACTTACTCCAGACACTGGCCAGTGTCCGAGGTTCGTGACAAAGCCTTTCCCAAGCCGACCTAGGGTTACCTCATGCCACATAGAAGGATCAAATCCTCACTTAAATATAGGCCATTTTAGGCATTCACAAATCAACTCCAACTACCTTGATCAGTAAGTGAGCAAGCTTCTCGTCCTTGCCTTACCAGGAACCCGGTTTGTCCGACCCCGCCCCGGCGTTCCCAACTATTGGCATGCGAGGTTTCCCTGAACCGACTAGTTACTTAGCCAGGGTGTCCCATTCCACCTTGTGGTTGCACTTTGTTATGCTTGATGAGTTTCCCATAGGAATCAGTCCTTATATGCGAATACGGGACAACGCCACGTAGGCACGGCTCCCGCATCGCGAGTTTTCACAATTCATTTTATTTTCAAACACACCGACACCACATGTCGGGTTTTCAAGGCTTCACAAACCCATTTCCCAAGTTTTCGACAAACAACGGTGTATGTGGGATAATTGGTATACGCGCTCAGAGAGCACGGATACCGAAGTATCACAAGGGTGGAGCGACAAGGAATCAGGGTAGTACAGCCTACAGGAATTAGTGCGACTACTGGGTAGGTCGGTCGGTTTGGCACGCAAACCAAGGCCAAGCAAGTTAAGTGTGTGATTCTAATAATTCAAGTTGCAAAACAAAATAATAATGATTTTCCAATTATAGGAGCAATTGGTCAAAGGGTGACTTGCCTTGCTCAAGGTCTTCACGGAGCTTCACGAATCTTCGAGAAAACCACGAGTGACGAAAATCCGGTAACCGCAACTATACGCAAACAATCGAAAACCTAGACAAAATACCAAAAGAAAGATCCTAATTAGACTAATTAATAGTGCCATTAAAAAGATCTCAACTTTATAGAAATACTGGAAGCTGAACGGAGTTGATCGAAGTTATGGATCGAGATATATGAATTTTGGAAGCTCAAATGGGATTTTCTGTACTAGGAAATGATTTATCGGAATTTTCTGGAATACGAGGAATGGTTTATGGAATTTATAGAAATAATATTCTCAAGAATATTATTGACAATCACTGACGTGCGGGACCAATGGAATTGATTTATGGAAAAGGAAATGGACGAGGGATGTATATTAGACTTTCTCGGGCGGCAAGGGCGTGGCCCGAGGGTTGAAGGAGGCTCGGCCGAGCCATTTGGGCCGGCGCGGGCGCGGGGAAGGCGGCCCATTAGGGCGCGCGGAAGAGAGAGGGGCGGTCCGGTGGACCGGGTGCACCTTGTCAGTGACCGGGTTCACCGAAGGAAGGGCTCACGGGAGAGGCGGCGCTAGGGCTTGGTGGACACGGTTCGGGCGCGTGTGCCGGGTGGACCGGGACGCGTCGGGCCCACATGCAGCCTCATGGCTCACGTGGTCCGCGAGCACGGGGAAAGGGACGGAGGGGGAGGCTGACTGGGTTGCCTGACTCGGTCGAGCGGGCCCGGGGCTGAGGTGGCATCCACGTGGATACCACGTCGGATGGGGAGGCAGAGGAGGCCGGGCGGGCTGATCCGACGGCCGGTGGCGAGCGACGCAAACCGGCGAACGGCGGCGAGATGAATCGGGGGGTTAGCACCGGAAGAGAGAAGAGGCCAAGGGGAATCGATTCAACGGAACGGATTAGCCGGGGGAAGAACGACGGCGGCCGGCGGCGGCGGCCAATCTCGCCGGCACGTCGACGTGGCTGCGCGCGAAAAGAGCGAAGGAAGCACAGGCTCGGGCTCAGCTATCGCGGAAAGGGGTTGCGACGTGCACGCGGTGACGCAGGACCCGAAGGTCACCGGCGACGCACGCGCCGCGGTGCTATGCGGCGGCGGAAGGGGCGGCACGGCGCGAGAGCGAGAGGGGAGGCCGGCGGCCATGGGGCAGCAAGGGGGAGGTCAAGGGGATCCCCGGGAGCGTGGTGGCGAGAGGGATTCACGAGAGGGGAGCCGACGGCGGCGGATTTCGACGGCGATCGTCGGCGGCGAGCAAAAGGGGAAATCGCGGCGGGGCGACGAGAGGTCGATTCAAGGTGGCGAGAGCATCTCCGTGGCTCAAGGGTTTTGTTTCTGGGGTCGGATGGGGTGGGGAGGCGCCGTGGAGGTCCGGTGACGAGAGGCGGCCTCCGGGAGCGGGCGCCGATGGCGGCAAGGCCATGGCGAGCGGCGGCGGGGCTTGGGGCGGCGCCTACGAACCACCGGAAGGCTAACCGCGCTACCAAGCGAGTTAAAGGAGGGGGGGCGAGCGAGGAAGAGGAACGGAGGGCTACCGCGTCGGGACAGGGCGCCGTGACGAGCGGCGGCGGCGCGGGAGCAAGCTCTCTGGGAGCGGCCGGGGAAGGGGAAGAAGAGGTGCCCGGAGCTCCTCGTCAGACGTCCACGCACGCACCGGCCTCCCCAGTGCTTGGCGACGAACGGCGACGGTGCGAGCAGAGCAAAGCGACAAGGCGCGGCAGGCGAAAACGAGAGGGAAAGAGAGGAGGAGGAGCTCGGCTTGGGTTTTATAGCGGAGGCGAGGTCGGTTCGAGGCGGGAGCGAGTGTGCTAAAGCTCGGCTGGCGAGCGGCAAAGGCGGTTCGTGGGTGGCGTGGATGCAAGGGCGCGGTGGAGGCGGTGGATCGGACGGCGAGAATCAAATTGCGGGAGCGGGAGGATTAGCGCGGGTTGGCGTGGTCAAGGTGGGGGCGGCGAGCTGGCGCACCGGCGTCAGCGTCTCTGCCTCCAAGCACAAGCGGACAAGGGCGAGAGAGAAAGAGGTCGAACCGGAAAGGGAAAAAGGGAGATAGGGCGGTGGAAAGGGGGCTTTGCCCCTTCCATTTTAGGCGGCGGGGTGGCTCGGTGAGTGGGAGCGGCGTCGGAGAGAGAGAGAGAGAGGCGGAGAGAAGGAGGGAGAGAAGAGAGCGAGGTCTCTCTCTCTCTCTCTCTCTCGGCTTGGCTGACGCGCGTGCACAGCACGTGCGAGAGGAGGGAGGAGATGGGCGGGGGGAAATTGGGGCCGGGGGAACAAAATCGGCCTACAAAACCTTGGGGAGGCAAAATAGACTTTTCCAGAGGATTTGAATGGTTGAGGTTAGGGTTTGGATTCGAATTCAAAATTTGATATTCGAACTCGAGGGTTTAGGGAGGAATCAAGGGAGACTCGAGGAGAAGTCAAGGAAGAGATTCAAAATGAGATTTTGATATTTTTGGGAACGGGGACATGTATTTGGCGAGGATTTCAAGATAGGATTTGAATTTCGGAATTTCATTTGGAGACTTGAATCGGAATTGGAATCTTGAGGTGGGCGATTTTGATGGCGACGAGAGGGAACAACGATGGAGATTGAATTGAGATCCATGGCACGACTTAGACTTGCACACAAAGAACGAAAATTTTTGCAATTTAGGATTTTGCCGAATTAGTTTTAACGTTTCGCGAAAAGCGGAGCGTTACAACATCACATCACATTAAAAACTTTCCTACACGCATAAACTTCCAACTTTTTTTCCAAACTACCAACTTTCCCTAAACTTCTAACTTTTTTCAGGAATTAAACACAGCCATAACCCAGAGTGAGGCATGACAGCATGATCCATACGGTGCTCAACACATGACCATTCTTTTTTCCTCTCCTCTCCCACACCCTGCACTCAAAAGTGAAGAGACCGTGAGGCCAACTGCAGGACTGTTTAACGACCACTCCAGGGCATGATCAGATTCAGTTTCCTCTGCAAACTTTTATGATTCGGCAAATTTAACGCGGCACTTTGCATGGCAGTAGCACATCAATTCCTGAACACAGGATGTGGTGCGTCTGTCGAGGCAGATGACAGAGTATTGAAGATGATAAATTTTGTGAATGGAACAGCTTGGCCTTGGCTACAAGTCTATGGTGAACCGTGAGGCACACTGAACATTCCGGTCGAAACAGAGAAGCGCCCCGAGGAGAACAGAGACAGGCACCACATATCTGCGTTCAAGAAAAGCAGGGCCACCTGGCCTTTGTGCCTTTGAGGCTTTGATCTAAAAAAGAAAAAAAAAATGCAGACGAACTGCTCAGCCATGGTTTCATCCAGATTTTGGCCTGGTTTAGTTCCTAATTTTTTTCCCCAAAAACATTACATCGGATTTTTAGACACATGCATGAAGCATTAAATATAGATTAAAAAAACTAATTATACAGTTAGAGTGGAAATCGCGAGACAAAACTTTTGAGCTTAATTAGTCCATGATTAGCAATAAATGGCTACGGTAACTGACATGTATTAATAACGGATTAATTAGGTTCAAAAGATTCATCTCGTGGTTTCCAGTCAAGTTATAAAATTAATTTTTTTATTCGTGTCCGAAAACATTTTCCGGCATCCGATCAAACATCCGATATGACACTTAAAATTTTTCTTTTCGCGAACTAAACAGCCACTTCAATTGAGTTGTTTGTATTCCAAGAAAAAAAAAACTACTAGTACTAGAGTAATAAATGATCGGCTGATCAGCTTATTTCCGTTCCGTGCGGTTGCAACCTTCATCGTTCTTTATGTCCTTTATGAGTCAAAAGGCGTCGATCTTTCGTTGCACAACTGCAAAAGCTTTCTTGTACAGGAGGCCCTTTGAATGTGTTCTGCACGTACTAACCAACTTCTTCTTCTTCCCCGTCTCGTAAAAAACAACCTAAAATAAGATATAATATTTTCTACCATATCATATCTATCCAAATTAATTATATTATAAAATACTCTCTCGGTCCAAAAAGTAAAACGAATCTAGTTAGAGAATTCTATTTGTTTACTAGGAGTAGCTTTTTTTTGGATGGAGGAAATATCACATTTTATTTTATGTAATTTTGACAATTTGATTCTTTTAGAAAACTTATTTAAAGATTGAAGCATGCCAAAAATTAGTTTTTTTAGTTTTTGGCACGATTCAATATCAAAATAAGTTTTTTAAAAGGGTTAAATTGTTAAAATTACTATTTCAGATTGGGGTTTTATGTAATGGGAGGAGTATGCTAGAATCCTCCGTACAACAATCACGGCGGGCATATCCACATATGTCAGGAATTAATCAATTAATCCAAATCA
Organism: Oryza glaberrima; assembly: GCF_000147395.1. NCBI lineage: Eukaryota > Viridiplantae > Streptophyta > Magnoliopsida > Poales > Poaceae > Oryza > Oryza glaberrima. The sequence continues at coordinate 30,999,843 of NC_068327.1, read as the reverse complement.
GCTTACAACAGGTATAATTAACAAAATATCTGTATTGTATTTATATCACTTTTTTTATAATTTCAGGTAATAAATTATTTTGCCATAGCTTAGTCGCTGGAGCAACAGCAATGCTTCTGCCAGTGCCAAGCCTGATGAATTCATGAAGTTCATTGCAGGGTTTGCCGTGATATATACAGTCGAAGTGTACTAATCATTTTATTGATCATCTCCAAAATTTGCAGGTGTTCAATTAATGTGTGATATTAACGTGTCTCCTTGTATATATGACATAGATGTGTTAGACTAAAACCAGGTGTATATCTTCAATATTTCAATAGCAGTCTTTACTATTACTAGCTTGGTTGTTTCATTATCTTATATAGTACATGCTTGCACACATGCAATCCGGCCTTGTAACATCAAGATGATCATACTGTTTCTGACGTACGTTGCCCAAACAAGCAAATTTTGTGATTTTAGCTGTGCACATGACTGAACAAAGTACTACTCCATCATTTCCATCAGCCGATTGATAGTACTTTTTTTCAAGGGACCCCATTAATTGGACTTTGGGCAACTTACAAAAAAATTCCATGTCCCATGGGCTTAATGCTATTGAAGCCCTACATTGAACTATATCTGCATCTATCAACCCCTTTATAGTTATAGATGCAATCATGTTTTGCGTTCATGCATAGTTAATCTCTCAACCTCACTCTGTTGTCACTACAAAGTACATTGTCCATTCTTATTTAAACAATATAATTGTTGGAACAAAATCCAACATGTATAGTAAGGACATGGCAAGGGATCTCTCCTCCATTAGAGGGAACCCAAGATTAAACACGCCGGGGAGGAGAAGATGAAAGTGAGTATGAGCAGTTTAGTGGATGGATTAGTTGGGGAGAGAGCCCGACCTCATTTGCCTATTGAGGGTTCTTTTTATTCATGCGTAACATGAAGTTACATCATCGTCTTTGGTTCATTATATGTAAGTGGGAAACATATCCTATACATACAACTTTCGTATACATACTATGCACATCAAGTAGCAAATTTCAGAAAAAAAAATATATACAAGTACTTTCAATAATGTTACACTTATGTGTAAAGTTTTAACCTCAAATTCGTTATATTTTAGCCACAATAAAAAAGAAAAAAATTCTGACTGTTTTGAGAGTGTAAATATGTCATAATTTTATCTTTTTTGTTGCTCTTTATATATAATAATTTTGAATATGGGACTTTACATATATATGTAATAGTACTATTATTTTTTAAGAATTTTTTTGATATTTTTTAGTTGTATGCAGGGTGTGTACACGAGAAGACTTGTTTGCAGAATATGTTCCCATGTAAGTGATATTTTCTCGGGAGCATTTTAGTCCTATATTATATTAGTTAAGACAAAACCCTAAGAATAGGGTCATAAATATTTGACGCAACTGATTTTAACTATGAAGTTTAAGCTTGATCACTTGTCTTATTTTTCAAAAATTATATATATAATTACCATTCTTTTACCATGGCATGTTTATTGTTAAAGGTACTTCAAGCATAACTTATTTTTTATATTTAAATTAAGCTTTTAAATATAACAAATAACTAAATTTTATAATCAAAATTAATTATATCGCGAAGTGAGTATAGCTCAAATTAGTTAGGTTGATTTGGTGGAACCAACTCATCTAGGGTTCACATCCTAGCCTTGATATAGGTGCTCTCGTATTTACGACTAATTTCTTTAAGTGGTAGACGTACCCATTGACGATGAGATAGCTGTGGTGATTTCATTAATCTCAAGATATATCAACCTAGTTTTCTGAAGGTGTTTAAAGAGGTAGGGTGTGTATGCATGTGTGTTATGAACATCTATGTTTATAATGTGTTTATTAAAAAAATTAATTATATGAAATATTTATAAACTGAGAAAGTACAACAAAAGAGGAAGTGAACCTCTCATTTCTGCGGGGAGAGACGCAGCCTCAGAAATGAGGTTCACATCAACCTTTCCAAGTATCGGCAATTGCCACATCCATACTGCACATGACGGAGATGCAATTTACTATGTTGTCTCCGAGCCGACTTGCCCAAATGAGGACCACGGGCCGACCTGACAGCAACGCATGGACGAGACCACAACATTTGCAAGCGAGTTGATGTAGTAGTATCCTTTTCTGAACACCTACGTCCACGAGACGACGACGGTGAGGGGTAGAAAATTTGCCTTTTCGCTGGCATGGTAGGTGACCGGCTTCAGCCATTCGTAGAAGAGATCAACTCATCCACATGTTTTTCGATCGATCTACTTGTGCCACTGGGGGTATGACTTTCTCCAGTTTGGGAGTTCTATATTGGGCTTGTCAAGGTCAACGTCTTTGACGTCTCTATTCAACATTAAAAAAATGGTCTTTTGACATCTCCATTCAACATTAGAAAAAAAACGTCTTTGACATCTTGTTAGCGTTCAGTTCGCCGGAGCCTACGATGTACTAACAGACCTAACACTTTGATTGGGATGTAAGTCCAGCTAATGATGTTATCTTCATAATTTATTTCTCCCACCGTCATGGGATGATGGGAACAGATCGGAGTAATTAATGACTGTTTTTTTACACTGGAGAATAAGCGTGGATATTATGAACTTTTCACACTGATAGATTCTCTTGTGTTGACTGCTCTTAAAAAAATCGTCATGTGGCCAGTGTATAAACAGTTGCTACTTGTTAAAGATATACACTATCAACTCTTAGGGTCCCTTTGAATCGCAGGATTGAGAAAACGTAGGAATAGAAAAAACGTAGGATTTTGATAGGAATGTAAGTGTAAAATAGAGGATTGCAAAACGCAGGAAAAACACAAGAATGACCGTTTGATTGAACCACAGGAAAAACACAGGAATTGGATGAGAGAGATAGACTCAAAAAGGAAAGTTAGCAAGAGGTTGAAGCTCTTGCTAAATTTCCTCCAAAATCTCTATAGGATTGTTATTCCATAAGAATTTCAAAAGATTGGATATGATTCAGGCCCCCTTTGAATTGGAGGAAAAATGGAGGAAAAACAAAGGAATTGAAATCCTACACTATTCATGCCTTTGATTCGTAGGAACAAGAAAAGGAAAAACGTAGGAAACTTTCCTATTCCTACAATTCTAGAACAAAAACGTAGGAAAGTTAACATCCACTCTAACCTCTTGGAAAACTTTCCTTAAGTCTATCTCTCTCATTTGATTCCTGCATTTTTCCTGCGGTCTAATCAAACAGTCATTCCTATATTTTTCACATGTTTTGCAATCCTCTGTTTTACACTTGCATTCCTACCAAAATCCTGTGTTTTTCCTATTCCTCCGTTTTTCAATCCCGCGATTCAAAGGGGCCCTCAATCCTTTGTTTCAAAGGGCTTCATAGGAAATTTTCTTATAGAATTGAAATCATCTAAAATTTCTATGTTTTTCCTCCAAATCAAAAGGGCATTGACCGATGAAAATGAAGCTTACGGAGTAGTGGATCGTACTGTGCTCCTAAATATCTTATTATGAGAAGTGACTACTTTGCTGACCATGTCGGCAATCCCTCTCATGTGAATAGTACCACATGGTTCAACACTCCTTCCATTTCTTCTCTGTTTGTCTTCCTAATACCAACTTTCGACTACATCCCATTTCAAAATATAGCTAAATTTACCTCCTAACCTCCATTTCATATTATAAGTCGCTGTAACTTTTATTAGTTAAACATTTTTATATTTGACCACATTTATAAAAAAAATAGCAATATTTTCAACCCAAATAAATATATTATCAAAATATATTTAATGTTATATAAAATGAAACTAGTTTGGGCTGCATATGTTACAAAATTTTTCTATAAACTTGATCGCTAAATCGCACCCACAAGTCAAATTCCTGTATCGTGATGCAATTTAACTTTTTTACAATATATACTACTCCACTATCTTCATCTTAAAATAAGTCCAATTCTAATCACTAAGATTTAAATTAGTATGAAGGGGCAAAGCCCAAAAGTTCTTTCCGTTAATAGAAAAATAGTATTACTGAGTGGGAAAATAAGGTAGTACAGTGTAGAGTACTTATAAGAAAATAATGGCCAAACACGTGTACCGGAGACATTTAGAAATATCCAACTTTTTCTAAAAACTAAAGTAAGATTGACATGTAGAAATACTCCATCCGTCCTTATACGACGTCGTTGACTATTTTAAACATGTTTGACCGTTCGTCTTATATAAAAAATTTAAGTAATTATTAATTATTTTCTTATCATTTGATTCATTGTTAAATATATTTTTATGTATTACATAGAGTTTTACATATTTCATAAAAAAATTTAAATAAGATGAATGAACAAATATGTTTAAAAAAATCAACGACATTAAATATTTAAGGACGGAGGGACTATTATTTACAAATTTAACCACCACCTCCATGCAGCTGGATAAGGAGGACACGCAAGAAAAGTTCATGTGGCAAGGATTTGACCGTACCACCATTCGGTGAGATGGTGACAGCACTTTGTTTGTCAGGCAAAAGTTGTTCTTTGAGAAAATAAACACTTTTTTTTAATTTTCTTATAGAAGGCATAGAAAAAATATGAACAGCTGCCAGATTGATTTTTTTTTCGAGGACAACTGGCAGATTGATTAATTATTAGTACTGCACGATTTATTTTTGTGAGGATGGTGAGAAATGTCCAGGAGTCTTCCAACTAACTCCACAAGATGGTGGGCTAGATGACCTGAGTTTAAAGCCTCACCTCTTTTAATTATTTGATATTAGTTCCTTTCCTAATATTCGAGTCTTTTATTTTTGCGAGGATGGCACGGCACGTTTTGTGATCAAACTACCTCCTTTTATCGAGTTAAGCAAGAATTAGCACATGCAAAATCAACAAGCTTATGTTCTACTCCTCCAAAACAAAACCCAAGACCAACATCACGAAATAAACGTGTTAAGCTTCTGAATCGATCTTACTTAATCACACAAAAATATGCTACTACTGCAAGCTTAGAGCAAGTGATCATCTTCCTCATAAAAAATTAGAGCAAATTAAAGCACTCTTCCAACTTGGCAATACAATATAGTGGTATATGAACAGACAAAGAACCCAATCGACATAGTCATAATTAAAATCCAGCCGTCCTAGCCCGTCTCTCCCTTGTGCCGCACCAGTTCCCACCCCACGATGAGAACGTGCCCCGCGAGCCCAGCAGCCGTCGTCTCCGTGTGCGTCTCGCTGGAGATGCACCGTTTCGCACCAGTATATAAACCGACCCAGAGACCAAACCCCATCAGCCATCAGCAGCAGCGCCCGGATCACGATAGCGCGCCAACTTTTGCGTGACACCGACCGAACTCGCCGAGGTTTGTTTGGTTTAGCCATGGTGCCGAGGGTGGAGCGCGGCGGCGGCGGGTTCCATCTCCCCAACAGCGAGCGGGAGGACTCGCTGTTCATCCGCGCGCTCATCTCCGTCGTGTCCGGTGACACCACGGTGCCGACGCTGCTGCCGGAGCCGACGATGGCGACCGTGGTTGCCGGTGCGGCTACGTGCGCCAGGTGCGGGGTGGACGGGTGCATCGGCGTGGACTGCGAGGTGGTGGTGTTGGCGGCGGCGGCTGGCTCGAGCAGCAGCGACGAGGAGGATGAGGGGGAGTGCACCACGGGCGCGGTGGCCAGCGGCGGCGTGACGGGCGGCGTGGGCAAGAGGAGGCCGCGGAGGCGGAGCGGCGGCGAGGGGAGCAGGTACAGGGGCGTGCGGCGTCGGCCGTGGGGGAAGTGGGCGGCGGAGATCCGCGACCCGCGCCGCGCCGTCCGCAAGTGGCTCGGCACGTTCGACACCGCCGAGGACGCCGCGCGCGCCTACGACGTCGCCGCGCTCGAGTTCCGCGGCCAGCGCGCCAAGCTCAACTTCCCGGCGTCCACGGCCGCGCAGCAGCCACGTCCACTCCTCCATCACAACCTCCGTGAGAACTGCGGCTCGAACGCGTCGTCGCCGGTGCACGCGCCAGAGCACGCGAGGACGGCGGCGGCGGCGAAGGACCAGGAGATCTGGGACGGCCTACGGGAGATCATGATGCTCGACGACGGCAGCTTCTGGTCCATGCCATGATCGATGATCTGTCACCCATTTCATTGCTCGATCGTTGCTTCATTTCTTGTTCCATTCTTAATAGGATTCTTAAACCTTTACTACTGTTCCCCGCAAAAAAAAAAAAAACCTTTACTACTGTTTCCTTGGAGTGATGTAACAGTAACAGTGAGATATTTCTCACTGAATTTTCAAACATTAGACAAATAATACTGCAACACGTCGTGCTAAGCTTTTCTGTGGCCTGGAACTCTGGGAGTGATCGCGAGTCACTTTCTCGCACCGTTTTGACCACCGGATTTGGATTTGCATCGTGTCTTGTCAATCTTAAGAAAAAGAAAAGAAGACAACGTAAACCATCTGAAATCCTGCATGAACCTGGTCCGATGCAAAGAATTGCTTCAGATCGGTAGCAGATGGTGCCGACCTGTCACGCTTCCATGTTCCAACGCGCAGTCACCGACCGTCCAAATTGAAGCCTGTAGCAAACCACCACGTATCGTACGTACGTAAAGCTTGCTGGCTTCTTGCTGGTACAGACTCAATTAGGGACTGGAAACTGATGATCTTGTCTGATTTTAATACACGTATTTACAGATGTACGTACTGAACGTACACGTACATCTAGCCTGGTACGCGGAAACCCCCTCTCGCGATTTAAATATGGAGTAGAGGGCAAAATCAATAGTATTATAGGTGGATCAGCAACAACCAGGAGATTCTTCTTGGAGAATTATTAGAGTTTTGATTTTAAAATGAATGGAACGTTTGTAGCGCCCTTTTTAAAAGAACAGTATATTCTGCTGACACGTTGTTGTTTACTCGTTTGTGAACAAATCAATGGTTTTTGGTCGGTGCATTAAATTATCATGTCAAAATTTGTCAATGGCTGAAGAGAGGAGCCATTCACCAATTTTATTAGCTTAATTTTGACAAAATACATCAATGACGTCAATCGGCACATTTTCTGCTAGATCTAGTATGCAGCGTCAAGGTAATTCCAACGTCCTGAAGCAAACCGGCCGCGCACACTGCGGCCCATCACCAGCAAACAGAACAGAGCTTTCTCCAGAATTCCATATACTACTATTATTTTACCTAAACAAAAGTTTCGTCGGCTGTCATATAACTGTGCAAAACAATTCCAGGTTAATCGTTTTGTATATAGCTGATAAACCATAAGCTTATTAGTTTAAAAAATAATTTGTGATTTTTTTATATCCATGTCATTTCAACGATGAAAGTAAACTACGATGAAAAAGATATGAGGAAATTTGATTGATAGCCCAGCTATTCACCCAGTACCAGAAAATAGCACAAAAAATTTATGCCTCCGTTTGAAAGCACAGCTCCGTCAATTTTTTTCGATTTTACAGCACTTCCGTCAATTTAGCCATTAGTCAAAGCAATCGGAATGCAGAAAGACTAAAAGGACCTTTGTTTCACCATCTTCCTTCTGCTGCCTTGTTCGCTTCTCTCCAAGCGCGACGGCATGGCGGCGAGCCCGTACGCCACGGCATCGTCTATCCCATGCGGCTACTTTGCCGTGGCCGCCGTCTAGCCCGCGCAACCATGTCTCCACGGCCGCGAGCTCGTTCGACCACGCCGCTATCGTCGGAGCCCGTTCGCCATTCTTTTGGATCCGGACCTCCTCACTGCCTTCTGGAGTGCTAGCTGTTGACACCTACGCCTGGGTGCTCGAGGAGGCCAAGCACCACGACGATGACGACTTTGTTGTTGGATGGGGACTGCTCGGCTTGGCTGGCTGCTACTGCTGTTGCTTGCTCAAAGCCAACCAACGATACTGTTGTTTTCGCATTTCTTTTGTTCTTGCTATTTTGGGCGTCACAGCGACATCAGCGTCAGCGAGGACTCCGTGGGAGACAGTGCCCACCGGGACGAGCTCCGCGCTGTTGGGCCTGGACGCCGCACCCGTGCCGCCGCAGTTATTCGTGGATGGCCAATATTCGGGTAGCCGACGAAGTGGTCATGCGGCACGAGCAGGCGCCACCGCTGCCGTAGAGAGCACACAGAGAGAAGGGAACGAGGGAAAGGAAATCGGTGTATTCTGGTGTGGGACAGTGAGGGCAATTTCATCCCTAGTTCCACCGTTATATCTAAAGGAGACGGGAGTGCTATAAACCAGAAGATTTTAACGGAGCTGTGCTTTCAAATGGAAGCATAAATTTTCTGTGCTATTTTTTAGTACTAGGACAATATCTATGCCACCAATCGAATTTACTCAAAAGATATACCAGATCAATTCTAAATTTAAATTTTGGTTCCAGTTTATCTATACTCATTTTAAAAAAGAGCAACTACTCCATGTATAGTATTTTTTTATTTACCAACTATTCCATCATGTTTTTTATCAATTACTCCATGTATTTTAATGTCATAAAATAATCTCTCTACATATACTATTCTATCTTATTTCATTTGGGACGAAATTGTCCCAAAAACCTTAATTTGTTTTAATCCCTAGCAAAACACCGGTATTTAATATACTCTTTTTAAAAAGAGCAATGTGATGAAAGTGAATTTGCCACCACCTCACCAAATTTTTTTTTTATTTACCAACTACTCCATCATGTTTTCTATCAACTACTCTATATATTTTAATGTTATAAAATAATCTTTCTACATATATGATTCTATCTTATTTCATTTGGGAAAACCTTAATTTATTTTCATCCTTAGCAAAGCACGGATATTTAAGTAAGCTGAAATGAAAACATAGAAATGTTCATCAGCTCCAGGCCTCTCCAGCTTGGTCCAGAAAAGCAAGCAGGGACAAGGACAGGCAACAAACTCGTAGCCACTGAAATTTGTGAACGCCCTCTGATTCGATATCCACACCTTCTATCCACCATCCACCCACGCCCCCAAGAAACAACAGCCAAGAAGGCCCCTTGCAGCGGCGGCAACACTGAAGCAACCAAAATCTTACAGCGGCGGCAGCCATGGCGTCGTTAGGAGCTAACAGCCATGGCCGAGTCCTGCACACCTGCACACTCTCCCCAAAGCCGGTTACAGCTTTGAGCAGAAGCATGGCGGCCATTCCTGGACACCATGTTTTTCAGTCTCCACGAGCTCGGATTGCAGTGCGAGCTAGCACCGAGCGTGCGACCTGGCTGCCTGGGCTCGATCCACCTCCTCACCTCGACGGCACGTCAGTTACCTGAAAATCTGTAATAGTGTTTTTCTGTTCTGTGTCTGATGATGGCAGTAGGCTGATCAGTAAGTCGGCATTTCTGTAATTTTGGTTGTAGATTACCTGGCGATTTCGGATTTGATCCCCTGGGTCTCGGGGAGGAACCGGCAAACTTGAAATGGTTTGTTCAAGCCGAACTTGTGCACTGCCGGTTTGCGATGGCAGGGGTTGCTGGCATCCTTGCGACTGATGTAAGTTTCTTACATCTTCTGTCCATTCCTCGTCCAATGTAATCTCTTTGCAGTTATTAGCCCTGAGAAATCATAACACTGGAAGTTTGGTTTCACAGATATGGATAGAGAATTTTCTGAATTTTCACAGTTGTGCAAATAAATCCGAGAAAAAAAGAATGATACGGGGGATTATCTAATCAGGTTGAAATAGATATTCAGTGGAAATTAAATCAAACCCAATATACCAACATTGTAACACAAGAATTTAATATTATTATTTTTAAGGGAAAGAATTTAATATTAAACATCTGAATATATCGGAACCCAATTTTTTTAATGCGCTAAAAGCTAAAATATATATCAACGAGCCAAAATAAAAGGGATGGATATAGATTGATAGCATTCAAACAGAGCCTGCCCAATTACAAAATCCAAACAAGAACATGATTTGCTTCTTCTTCTTCTTCTTTTTTTGAGGTAGCTTCATGGTATGTTATGCTTTCTTATGGCGCATGGTCTAAATTGGCTGTGTGCCCTATGGAAGAGGTCAGGCATGTAAAACATTTTCATTATCTTTAAAAAAAGTGGCGCATGGTCTAAATAATTGTCACTGTTCTCTGCAGTTGATACGTGTATCAGGAATCAACAACCTGCCAGTGTGGTTTGAAGCAGGTGCAACAAAATTCGACTTCGCTAACACCACGGCACTCTTCTTTGTCCAGCTTCTCTTGATGGGGTAATTCAGCATCCAACTGAAACATTTTGTCAGTGGTAAAAGAAAAGCTTCAATAACTCATAACTCAAATTGTATGACGAATTGATGACTTTACACATCATAAGACTGACATGTTCCCATGATAACTCCAATTCCCAACAGATTTGCTGAAACCAAGAGGTACATGGACTTTATCAATCCAGGATCACAAGCAGAGGAAGGAACATTCCTTGGTATCGAGGCTGCACTTGCAGGTTCACAGCCAGGGTAAGTACAAGAATTTTGCTCCGAAATGAAGCATCCAAACAATTTACCTGAGCAAGTCCATGGTTGTCTGCTTTAACTACAACTACTGACATTCTGAATCTTGGCAGCTACCCTGGGGGTCCACTGTTTAATCCACTAGGACTGGCCAAGGATATAGAGAATGCAGATGAAGCGAAACTGAAAGAAATCAAGAATGGTAGCTCCACTTTCTCTAAGTAAAGTTTGCTTGCAACATGAATCCATAGTAATAGTCATAGTTTGCTAACATGATCTACGACTGTCACAGGGAGGTTGGCTATGGTTGCTATGCTTGGGTTTATTGTGCAAGCATCTGTGACTCATGTTGGACCAATCGACAATCTTTTGACACATCTTTCAGACCCGTTCAACAAAAATATCATCCACACCCTCTCCTCTTCTTGAAAATATCCTGGACCGTCAAACTTTTTGTTCCTTTCTTCATCTTAATTAATCTATCAATCAACACATTCACAATGTTCATGGACAACATAAGTAACTCACTACGCAATTGCCAAGTCCATGTGTTATGAAAATGGAGATTCACCGGATGCATAACTACATTAATTGTTTATGGAAAAGGAAATTTCCTTCCCTAGCAATTGATCCTAGGCTGCTGCATATTTGTGTGATTTGTTATGATACTGAAATTTCTCACAAGAACATCACTGGGATTATGTATACAAATGCAGTGGTTCAAACCACTGCATTTGTGTTAACCATGTCAAAAATGGCTTTCCTATAACTTAGATACAAGGTAACCTATATCATAAAAAAAAAATGGCACATACTGTACATATATGAACTGAACAAAATAAAGGACACTACATCTACCACTCACTCTGATCGACTAGCTTAAGCCCCCAGCTCATATCTTCGCAATGACTTACATATGGGACAAACTTTCCAGTATCAGCTCCCCTCTTTGCTTTGCAATCATAGAAAGGTGGAGCATGAAAGCAAGGTTCCATGGACAAAACTTGACGGCAAGGTGGATCAGGTGCGATGCGGTTTTCGGGCTTGAATAATAGCCATGGCCTCAAACCACTGAGACCCTGAGCAACATACCCAAAGGTTGACCAAGCACTGGTGACCATAACATCAGATAAGCTTAACAGATAAATCTCAGCCCATGCTTTCATGTTATGCATTTTCTTGTCTGAGTTCTGATGTTCCTCATGGCTTGGCTGGTGGAAGCTGATCATCTCACCGTTCGTGGTTGGATGTTCCCAGTACATGCTTCTGATCTTCTCATAGTATCCTGAATTCAGAGAAGTGATTAGGACAGATTTTAATCTAGAATGCCTTGTTGAGACAATTGGCTGTTTACTGTTGATTGCTGGCAATAGGTTTTCCTTTAGCGTGCATGCAAGAACCTGATCCAAGACGTGCTGAAATGGTCCTGGTTCAGGATCAAAGACTCTGATCTGGATACCCAGCCTTTCATCAGCTCTGGCTAGATAAGAATCATAATACCTTGTGACCATGCCCCACACAACATTGCTAGGGTGAAACAAGTAACGTCCCAAGTGATGGAAAACGGAATCTCTCTGAGGGAAAAGCCTTGTGAGTTCCTCTTGATATGCTGGAATCAGGAAAAGTGATGGTACAAAGTAATTATCTGATTTTAGGATCAGCCATGGGATATTTCGAAGATATTGCTGATTATCTTCACAGAAAAATAGCTTATCATAGTCACTGTAATCATGAGCCATATGAAGATAAAGAAAAGCAGGGTTAGAACGAATAGCTTTGTTTTTCAGCATGTTTCCATAACTCTCAGGAGAACCATTACTGAAATTCTTGAACTGCTTAATAGGGAATTTTGGCGGTAGTAACCATGATGTTTCAGGGAATGGTTCACAGAAAAGATCTGCAGTGCCTTTATCACTGTCGACAAGTAAAACTCTTCTAGTGAGGATAGCATACAGGAATGCTGAAGCCATTGTCAAGATCCTGTTCCCCAGACCACTGTAAGCTACCCATACCAAATAGTTGCACTCCATAACCTTAGCCCCCTGTCCAGCCTTTAGCTGCTCAATAGCTTTCTTGTATGATTCAGTATGTGGACCACACTTCTTTTGAAGTGCCTCATGTTCCCTTAGTCTCTCCAGAAGATATGCAGATGGAAAATGGGATGATGCTTTACGGTATAGTACAGATTGATATCTGCTTAGACATGATTGTTCATCAAATCCAGTAGTTAACAAACCACCCAGTAGTTTGTCGTTGACAACTTCCGAAGATGCTATAGTGACATTTTCTCCTAACAAAAAGACAAAAATTTATATCAGAATCAGTACAACATGTTATAACTGTACTTTTAGTTTGTAGATAAAGGGGGGAAAACCCGTTCACTATCGTATTAAAGTTAACCTGGCGAAGTATAGAGCTGATGAAGGGATCAATTATCCAAGCATGAATATTTTTCAGACCAATGAAACATATACATATGTATAGGATAAAAGAAGATAATAAACTGCTCTCACATTACAAATTTTCAGTAAACATTATAAGTCATAGATAATCTAACAACTTGTAACATTGCAAAGTCCAAAAGGTTAAAACAGTACGCAAAATTCTTTACTACTACTAGCTCGGTAAGTTTTTCAGAACTTGCGCTACTACTACGACAGAAAGAAGGGACATGCAAGACAAGCATTTAGTTCACGCCTGATGGACACCCAGATGCTACGTCGCGATCCACACTTCACCACACGCAACCCTCGAAATTGTCATTCAATTAACCGATGGTCCTAGAGCGGCGTGATGCTGTGAACTCCAACAGAAAAAAAAATGGAAACTGTCAAACACACCATTTTCATTTTCTTACCATCGTTCGATTTCGACTGGGACAGGTGCAAGTCGCCAACGCCACCGCCCCGTGATGGGAGGACGGTAGGATCAGCGCCGACGAACTGTCCCCTCCGCGCCGCGGAGCCCCCGGCGAGCAGGAGCAGGACGACCGCGCACGCCACGAGCGCCGCGGCTGACAGCGGCAGCACCACCGCCCGTCCCTTCCTCCCGCCGCGCGGCCCGGCCGGCGACGCCGCCAGTAGCTCCTCCCCCTGCGTCGGAGGCGTCGGCGAGCGGCGGATCCGCTCCTTGAGGTCCATGCGGATTGTGGAAAGCCCGCGCGAGCCCCTCGGGTTCGCGGTGGAAAAGCGCGAGGTCAAAAAAGCTTCGCGTGGCGTTACGCCGTGGCACGACGAAAGGCGCAACGCAATCAGGGGCCAAGGCAACGAGGAAAGCCATTTCTTCGGCTCAAATAGAAACGGGGCGGATTCATGCGACGAGGTGGGACCCACCCACCCGCACACAGGGGGCTTTGAATCTTTGCTGGGTTTTCGGGGCGAAAAAACTCAAAAAAAATGTTGGGGTTTGGATCGGAGGAGAGGAGACGACGTGACGGCACGGTGGCAACGTCGTCCGTGAAAGGGGCGGGGGGCGGAGCGACCTCGGCGTGGGCGGGAAGTGGCCGGCAGGTGGGGGGGGGGGGCTTTCGCTTTTTTTCTCTCGGCGCCGTGCATGCGACAGCGTCGGGTGTTCCGGTGATGCGGTGCCGGACGAGCGGCTCGCCGCGTTCCGCGGTTGATGAGGCGAGCGTGCGTCGCGGCTGATGCGGCCCCGGCGGTGGGTTTGGGTTTGGTTCGCTTTGGGCTCTCTAGGGTGTGTGACGCACTGACGCCCTCTTTCTCTGACACCGTACAGTCGATGCCGACGGCTTGTTGCCCGGGTACACCATGAATTGGCTAATCTAGTTGCTACAGTGGTATTTATTGCTGTTTGTTTGCCCTGTGCCTGTAGCTCCTTTTGCTTTTGAGTAAGAGGTACAATAGCATGCTATAAATAAGCTGTAAACATATTTTAAGAAGATAAATAAGGAGAGAAAAGAGCAGCGGGTTACAGATAGCACGAACTTCAGAACACAATGTGTATGATAGGTAGGACCAAGTATTAATACTATAGTATATAACTATTGTACAAATAAGTTATTAGTTTGGCTATATATGAATTGAAGTATTAAACTCGCTCTAAGGGTCGTGTAGCTTTCATGGCTGCTGTTGCCGAGGGACTCTGCCGGTCTGCCCCCGTCCGCGCGTCAGTTCGAATGCTTACAAGTGTGCAGGTACGGACAAAGCTTTTAGTCAGCGGTGAAATTGTTTCACTATCCCGTACTCCGGATTACCTCACCGGGTGCGGTGTGTTGATTCCTCAATGGGATATGGGGTAGTACTTGAGAAGTTGAGATTGCAGAAACTGCAGTAGTATAGGACTATAGGATGCGGACAGTAAATAATTTACTCTTAACTATACTACCTCCTCCATCCACAAATACATACATTTCTGAATTGCTTAGTAGGAGTACTAGGATAAGAAGAAAAGACTATCATATTCATAATTTCATAAGAGATGGTTGTAAGCGGAACGGTGGTTGAAGTTAAGATAAGAAAAATAAATAGAAGGTGATTGATAGGACAAATAATGTCATGGAAAAATTTGGACGCCCCCTTCCCCCAACTCTCTATCTCTCTACCTAGGAAATTACCACGTATTATAGTTGAAGTTGGAAAAGGGAAAAAAAACAATATAAGCTACTTCCTCCGTTCTGAAATATAAGTATTTTTAAAATAATGCCAAGTCAAACTTTTTAAAATTTTAACAATTAATAGCAGAGAAATAAAAACTATCAATCATGTAAATTTGACGTTACTAGATTTATCATAACTATCATAATATGCAACCCTTTTTATTTAAAACATCTTATTTTTGTAGATATTGTTGGTCAAATTATAATCTTAAAGACCATGTCAAAACCTAAAAATGCTTATATTTTGGGACGAAGGGAGTATATGCTACTACTTTCATCCCAAAATAAGCGCAACCGTGAGTATCCGTGTCTAACGTTTGACCGTCCGTCTTATTTGAAAAATTTATGAAAAAAACTAAAAAAAATAGTCGCACTTTATGTTTTATCATCTAATAACAATAAAAAAATACTAATCATAAAAAAAATTTTAAATAAGACAAATAGTCAAACGTTGAACATGAACAGTTTAAAACTGCACTTATTTTGGGACGGAGGGAGTAGGTTTGTACAAATGTAAGCATGAGAAACAAAATACAACACATCCTTAATGTAAAATCAACGTGGAGGCGTCATATTTGAAGACTTTGCTATGTGGTATTGTTGTAGGCCTAACAACGATCGATCATGCATAGCGGAGGTCGATTTGGTGCTAGATAGGGATAAAAACAGAGCGGATAGTTTTCGTCCGCTTCGGAGAAAAACGAATACGGATAACTTTCAGATCGGATAATTCTCGGATAGTTCGGATACGGATAAAGTATTGGGGTTTTCGTCAGATACGGATAATAATTCGGATATCCGCAAAAGCCATGAGATATCTCATTTATTTATAACTCTATGGTCTTCATTATACCTTTTTAGATTTTAATAGTAGTTCATCTATTAACACTAGTCCACAATATTAATATTATTTAACTTTTTGAAAACATATAAATTATACTACATTTTATATAAAATGAGGTAATTATATATGTTGATATTTGTTTTTATTAGAAGTTGAGTTGGTTTTCGTGTTCCGAGAAAAAAATGTTTTCATATTCGTGTCCGATCATATTCGATTCTTATTCGTATTTGAGATATTCCGTATCTGTTTACGTATTCGTTTTTATATCCGGCAAAAAAAAATGAAAACAAATACGGTATGAGCATTATCCGTCTGTGTCCGCTCTGTTTTCATCCCTAGTGCTAGATACCTTCCCTCAGTGTCATGTGTTTGTGTGCAGGAGATGGTTCCAAGATGAGTTCGGAGATTCGGGATCGCCAGCAATTTCAATAGGGCCTGCAAGTTAAGCTATTGCACAAAATATGGGCCATCCATTTTGTTGATGAACGGACCAGATCATTGGTTATAGTGCGGATGTAAAAAATAGTAAATATGTTTTGCTACAGTGTAATATAATACCCGGATGCATTTTGACTCTTGGATCCGAACCGCAACTTATGCAGTCACATTAACGACTGCACCAGATCCAAATCCGAGTTGGGAGGGGGACACATCTTCTATCCCTGTATTTGTGGTTGGTGTGCGGTTTCTAGAATTAAAGGAACCGACCTCAATATCCTTATGGTGTTCTCTTTTAATTTTTCCCTCAACCTTAATAACATTCCGGTGGTCTTTTCTTCGGCCATCCCGGCCAAAAAAAAAAACATGCAAATGAAATCTTTGTAAAGTTTGCTTTTGCAGCATGAAGCCTTATACAGTTGTACTAGTTCGGACTTCCATTCGGATCAACAAGCTTCAATCCCCAGCTCACGTCGTCGCAGTGCCGAACGTGGGGCAGTATTGTCCCGGTGTCCACTCCGCGCTTCGTCTTGCAGTCGTAGAACGGCGGCGAGTGGAAGCACGGCTCCATGGACACGTCCCGTCCGCACGGCGGGTCCGGCACCGCCGTGATGTTCACCGGCTTGTACATCACCCACGGCCTCAGCCCGCCGAGCCCCTGCGCCACGTACCCGAACGTCGACCAGCCGCTGGTCACCAGCACGTCGCACAGGCTCAGGAGGTACATCTCCGCCCACGCCTTGCCGTCGTGCGACTTCTCGCCGAAGTGCTGGTACTCCTCGTGGCTCGGCTGGTGCACGCTCACGTCCTCGCCGGTCGCCGTCGCGCGCTCCCAGTACATAGCCTTGATGCGCTCGTAGAACCACGGCCGGAGAGAGGTGATCAGGACGGCCTTGGAGTTGTTGCTCCCGCCGTGCGGCGTCGTCGGTGGCGTGGGCATGGCCGCGTCCTCCACCGCGTCGAGTACCTCCGGGAGCAGCTTCTCCTTCCACGCGCACGACGTGATCTGCTCGAGGACGACGTGCGGCGACTTCGCCTGCCGGTGGTCGAAGACGCGCACCTGGACGCCGACCAGCTGCCGCGCCGTCGCGAGGTACGCGCGGTAGTACCGCGCGACGAGGCCCCAGACGTGGTTGGCCGGGTGGAACAGGTACCGGCCGAGGTGGTGGAACACGGCGTCGCGCTCCGGGAAGAGCGCGTCGAGCTCGTCCTGGAACGTGGTGACCAGGAACAGCGACGGCACGATGTAGGTGTCCGTCCTCATCACCAGCCACTGGATGTTCGACAGCAGCCGCTGGTCGTCGTCGCAGAAGAACATCTTGTCGCCGTCGCCGTAGTCGTGGTCCAGGTGGAGGTACGCGAACGCCGGCATCTGCGCCGCGGGCATGTCACCGTCAGTACTCCCGTCCGTCCCGAGCACCTTGTTCTTCAGCATGTTGCCGTAGCTCTCGGCGGTGTCGGCGCTGAAGTTCGCGTAGCTCGACGCCAGCGGGAAGTCGCGTGGGAGCAGCCACGTCGTGCCGGGGAACGGCTCGCAGAAGAGCTCGTCCATCTCGTTGCTCGGGTCGACGAGGAGGACGCGGCCGGTGAGCACCGCGTAGAGGAAGGCCGACGCGGCGGCGAGGATGCGGTTCCCGAGGCCGCGGTACGAGATGGAGACCACGTACTTGCACTGCTCGTCGTCCGGCGAGTGCGCGTCGGCCTCGGCGGCGCCGCCGTCCCTCAGCCGTTGCACGGCGCGGTTGTACGACTCCGTGTTGGGGCCGCACCGTCTCTGGAGCTCCTCGTGCATCCGCAGCCGCGCCACGAGGTGCGGAGATGGTCGTCGGCCCGGGTTCCGGCGGTACAGGTATGACTCGTACCTGCTGCGACATGATTTCTCGTCGAATCCTTCGGGCAAGAGGCCGCCGAGGAGTTTGTCAGCGGCGCTTCGTGCCAATGGAATCGATTTATCGTCGGAACCTGCACAGAACAAACGATTTTGTAAGGTGTACCGTATACACGTGTGCACCAAACATCTAACGGGCCTTAGAACGGTGCAAGGAAGCCCAGATAAATTTTAGGCTGTAAACATTTCCAATTGTGAAGTTACCCACCCTGCCTGAAACTTCATATTAGGGCCACCTAGCTCAATCACAATAATGTGCATTTTGCAGGCAACATACTCCCTCCGTCTAAAAAAAAAAGTCAAACCCTAGATTTGCGTGTCCAACTTTGACTGTCCGTCTTATATGAAATTTTTTTATAATTCATATTTTCATTATTGTTATATGATAAAACATGATTAATATTTTATGCGTAACTTGTCTTTTTAATTTTTTTCATAATTTTTTCAAATAAGACGGACGGTCAAACGTTGAGCACGAAAATCAGGGTTTGTCTTTTTTTAGGACAGAGGGAGTATCGCAGTTAAACAGGAGTAAAACGCTGAAAATCATGCTGATCAGATCTACTAGGAGTACATAAGAGCGAGTGCGAAATTCCACGCTGAAAATCATCATGAGAGAGTGCATCGTCGTGTTCAGTTTCAGCGCGTACTGAACAGCCCAGGACTAAAATAACGGGTACACTGACTAGTGCAAAACTGCACGAGCACGATGCTGTAGTAGTAGCTGAAGTCAGCGCGACTCGTGAACCAAGAAATACATGGCTGCTCGTGGGAAGAAGGACGAAACACTCACCTCGACGCAGGGCCTTGGTGGCGGCGATCCAGACGGCGGGGCGCCGCCCGCCAAGAACGGCGAAGACCGTCGCCATGACAAAGGCGGCGAGCACGACGTAGGCCACGGAGCTCCATCGCTTCTCGGCAGCAGCCACCGCCGCAGCTGGCTTCCTCTTCCGCGGCACGGAGCGCTCCAGGGACTCCTCGCCCGCCTCCAGCGGCCTGCAGTCGCACTGCTGCTGATCCGCTCCTCGCGCCGCCGCGGCGCTCTCGGCGCAAGCCTTGGGCTTGCGTTGCTGCACCTGCATTGCTGTTATATCGCCTTCGCTGAGCGGACGGTGTAGTGTGGTGCACTATGCTACAAGCAAAGACAAACGCAGCAGCTAGCAGTATAGTAGTACTACTATAGGAGATTAGGAGGAGCAAATTATTACTAGGAGGTTAATTTGCGTGGGACTAGGCGCTGCGCCTTTTGCTCCAGACCGCGGTTCACATCTCGTAGACTTGTTTAGTCGACCAATACGAAGCTATACATCTGCGTTGCTGCTGCCCGTTTTGCGTGGTTGACCGTTCATCTGAATCCTATGCATCGAGATTGCTAAATTTTGTACTGTAAACTGATTGAAAATCGGACACTTCTTTTTACCGCCGCTTGGGCTTAACCATGTGGTGAATTGAACGCATTAACTGCACATGCTTCATGTTCCAGATTGAACAGACATATTTTGACTGTCATATATTTTAAGTACTCGTACTAGTGTGGAGAGATGTTTACTCTAACAGGAGTATGGCAGTATGGCTACTTAGCAAACTCAGTTAAAAGTTAAAACAACGTACTCCTATGTCCGTATTTGATCGATATGCTCACTTCAACCGAGCGCATGGATTAGGGCCACATTATCTATCCACAAAGGAAAAAGACCACTTAGATTCCCTTAATTATTCAGCGAATTTAATTCGTGACCTTTAACTGTAAAACCGGGTAGGACGACTCCTTGAATTACTGAAACCAGTGCAATTTGACTCTTCGAGCGGTTTTGGAGGGCGGTTTTGCTGATGTGGCGCTGACGTGGCGGTGCTAACCCGGTTTTCATTCCACGTGGCGCTTACGTGGCATTATAATTAAAAAAAATACCTGCGGGATCCATCTGTCATTCACACATAAAATAAATTGTGGGACCCACCTTTATCCTTCCCTTCTTCCTCCTCCCTCACTCTCTCTCCCTTCTCTCTTTTCTCTCCCCCTTTTCTCTTCCTCGTTTGGACGCATTGGTGGCGGCGGCGGCCGGGGGCCGGAGTGGCGACGGTGGCCGCGCCACCGCCTGCCCCGTCTCCAAGCCGGCCTGCCATCGCGTAAGCTCTGTACACCGCCTTCCACCGGAGGTTCGGAAGCGGCGCTGGCGGTGGCGCGATGGCGGGCCAGCTTGGAGACGGGGCACGATCGATCGATCATTTGCAATCTCTGAATTGGCAAACTTCTATGCAAAACAAAGGAAAAAAAAACGAAGATAGAACCGCTCTAAATCGAAGATGAAACAACAACATGCGATGAACAACAAAAAGATGGAAGATTTATGATGTATATATGAATTGATTTGATGCTATAACAGCAGGGCACCAAGGGCAGGAGTACGCTGATGAACCACGCATTGCCTCTTCATCAAGAACGCCTCTTGCCCCATTTCCACCGCCCTCTCCCGCTTCCGGTAATCGCCGCCGCCGGTGGCGATGTCCATGCCGAACAGCCTCACGACGCGTGTTGCTTCGCCGCTTGTAATTGGCTTCTCGTCGCCGGTGGCCGCCGTCGTGTTGTTCTTCTTGCAGTCGATGAAGAGCAGCTTGTCGGGGCCATACGCCGAGCCGGAGAAGACTATGGTGTCGCCGGCGCGGAGGCCCTTCTCCCTCACGAATCGGCTCCATCCCTTGGTCAGCACGTAACTCTGGCTGCTGTTCCAGCACGAGTACCGGAACCTCCACACCTTCCCTTCGCTGTCCTCGAAGTTGAGGAGCACGCTCTTGCAGAGTTGCAGGTGGCCGCGGCGGCGGTGGCGGAGGCGTCGGAGCTCTTCCACCGCAGCGGGAAGTGCTTCTCCGCGTGCTGCTTGGGCACCAGCAGGCGGTTGAGCTTGCCGACGTCGCTGGGCGTCACGGCCTTCTCGAACAGTGGCTCCCACGCCCACGACGGCGTGGGCTGCACGCAGGCGCCCATGCCGCGCCCCCGGCGGAGCCCCTGGCGGAGCTTGCGCGATGGTAGGCCAGCTTGGAGATGGGGCAGGCGGTGGCGTGGTCGCCGTCGCCACTCCGGCCCCCGGCCGCCGCTGCCGCCGAGGCGTCCGAATGGGGAAGAGAAAAGGGGGAGCGAAGAGAGAGAGAAGGGAGAGAGAGGGAGGAGGAAGGGAAGAATAAAGGATGACATGTGGGCCCCACATGTCAGTGGGTCCCACAATATATTTTATGTGACAGATGGATCCCACAGATATTTTTTTAATTCTAATGCCACATAAGCGCCACGTGGAATGAAGACCGGGTTAGCAATGCCACGTCAGCAAAACCGCCCTCCAAAGCCGCTCGAGAAGTCAAATTGCACTGGTTTCAGTAATACAGGGAGTCGTCCTACCCGGTTTTGCAGTTAAGGGCCACGAATTAGATTCGGTGAACAATTAAGGGAGTCCAAGTGGACTTTTTCCATCCACAAACACAAAGAAGGGGGCAGGCCCACTATATCGGTCGACAGCAAGAACGAACACGTAGATGGGCCGGGCTAACGCATATCCTCCATTGAGCCCAAGAACCTGAGACTATGACGCGAATACAACACGGTGATTACTTACGATTTACGGCCAATCTCACACTCTCACCGAGCAAGAACACCGCAAGAAGCGGCAACAGCGTTATCGCCAATCCAATCTCGCTGCCTTTCCCCACCAACTCCGCCTCCCATACTCCCATTTGGGATTTGGCAGCGAGCACCTTGCCAAGCAGAAGCACACCAGAAGTTCGGTTTGTAGCAATCACTCAATCAGACTGATCACTGATGTAACAGACAATATGCGCAGATGATGCCCCGGTAAACAATGTTCAGGTAACACACAACTTTACTGCTATTTTGTTCTTCAGTTATCTACATTTGGATCAAATATATGTGGAGTAAAGAATGAATCTGTGTAGTCCTTTTGGACAAAGAAAAAAAATCTTCCCTAGTTAACGAGCAAACGACAAATTTACAGCTACCACTGAGTTTGATTTACAACCTTCAGGCCCCAACTGACGTCCTCGCAGTGCCTCACGAACGGCACCATCTTGCCCAGGTCAGCGTTCCTCTTCGCCTTGCAGTCGTAGAAGGGAGCCTGATGGAAGCACGGCTCGATCGACATGGCGCGGCGGCACGGCGGGTCCGGCATGGCGTGGTTCTCCGACCTGAACATGATCCACGGCGTCAGGCCGGAGAGGCCCTGCGCGGCGTAGCCGAAGGTGGAGAAGCCACTGGTGATGAGCACGTCCGTCATGCTGAGTAGGTAGATCTCGGCCAGTGCTTTCATGTTGTGCTTCTTGTTCTTTGATCTCTGGTACTCCTCATGGCTCGGCTGGTATACTTCTACCCTGGTTCCATCGACTGTTGGGTGCTCACTGTACTTCTTCTGGATCTGATTACTGTACCAGGAGCTCAGAGAAGTTGTAAGAACAGCAATTGTCTGGTTATTCTTGGTCGCGGTCGGTGCTTCTGCTTCATCTTTCATACTGATTTCTGGCAGCAGCTTTTCATTCTGAGCGCATGAAAGGATCTGTTCTAAGACATATGGAAATCGCCCGTTTTTTTGCAAGATGCCCTCTTTCTCAAATATCCTGATCTGAATTCCCACAGTTTTATTAGCTTTGGCAAGGTAGGACCTGTAGTACCCTTTAACTGAATACCATATGCTATTCGTCGGATGGAAAAGATAGCGTGCCAAGTGATGAAAAACAGCATCTTTCTCAGGAAATAGCCTGCTGAGCTCATCTTGGTAACTTGGAATAAGAAATAGTGATGGTATAAAGTACATGTCGGTTCTCATGATCAACCACGGCACATCTTGCAGGAACTGTTGGTCGTCTTCGCAGAAGAAAAGCTTGTCATGGAATTCATAGTTACCATCAAGGTAGAGGAACACGTAGGGAGGCCTAGAACCAGCCAGAGACCGATCTGTATTGTCACCGACAACCTTATTCTGCAGCATGTTTCCATAGCTCTCTGGGCTACTCTGAGTAAATTCACCATAGTTTAGAGGGAAATCCGAAGGCATTAACCACGAGGTTCCTGGGAAAGGTTCACAGAAAAGGTCACCGATCTCCTGATAACGGTCCAAAAGCAAAATCCGGTTTGTAAGGAGTGCATAAAGAAATGCTGAAGCAATCTCAAGCATTCTGTTCCCTAACCCAGCATGTACTGTCAAGAACAGATAGTTGCAATCTGTCGTCATGTTGACGCCCTGACTGGACCTCAGCAGCTTCACAGCTTGCTTGTATGATTTAGTGCCTGGACCACACTTCTTCTGCAATGCTTCTTGTCTCCTTAACCTTTCTAAGAGGTATGAAGAAGGTATTCTTGTGAAGTTCTTGTGGTACCGTGCAAACTGATACCTGCTTCGGCAGGATACTTCATCAAATCCCTCTTGCAGAAGACCACCCAGAAATTTATCATAGCCGATGTACTGAGATGCAGTTAGATCATCAGGCAGATCATCTTGCATATCTGAAGAAGATAGAGGTATGTCATTGCAATAGAACATTACCCCAAATAACTTGACAGATAAAGTTACTGTCCTCTGAACTACACTGACTGAAGCATGCAAAAATGACTGGTTCACAACCACTTTCTGATTAATTAAATACATGCATTTAATATGAAATGATTGGTCGTTCTTTTCACCACAAAAAGGTTTCCTTTTTTAGAATTAAAGAAGAACAACTAAAAGCCTACCACAATTTTTATTGCAATGCTTGTTCTTTTACCCACAAAACTATTGCAAATTGCAAGAAATCACGTGCTCCATGTGGAGTCCATACTTCACAAAGCTGTCCTTCAGAAATTCGACAGATCAGATTAAAGGAAGATGAGAAGTAATGGAGGAAATAGCTCTTTGATGTCCCCTAATTTGGTTTTATCTAAAACTAACAAAATGGACATGTTTCAGCAAGGTCTAGTCCTGCACACTCTTCCAGTTCCAGGGTAGTATGTCCACAATCATGATAATTTAGGTCATTCCAGATTAAATGATTTTACTTTATTATATGAATGAACCATGTATAGTTTTTAGACTAAAGAAAGGTGGCAATTTAAGCAAAGTTGCTGATTTAAATGATTGCTACCTTATCTATGCTTAGACCAAAACAACCATTGTGTGACAGAGGCGTTGCAGAAGGAAAAGGTGATCTCTGAAATCTCAATTAGCAATAATGAGAATCAGAACCGAACCAACTTTATTCTTTCACAGCTAGACTCTTTGAGAGAGTGATGACACAAAAGTTCTCTTGGGGCATCTAGTGGAGTTGTGCTAGCAACATTAATCCACAGTGAATTATATAACAGTCCTAGATTAAAGAGAAGGGAAAAACATGTGGAGAACATCCATTAGGACCTCAAGAGACATCAGGACAGCAGTGATGCTCCCTGAGACCCTGACAAAGAATTAAGTGTAACTGGGTTGAACGTTCTATTTGAACGATGTAACTGTGTTTTCGTATAAAGCACGCCAAATGACTTCTTGTCTAGTAAGTTTCTGAAGTGCGACCTTCATCCTACAGCGAACGCCTTGCTGCTCAAAACTCATACGGATCGTGAAATTTGGCAAGACTACCAGCGAACAAGCTGTATGTGGATGGATGGATCGGCCACTGACAGGTGGGCCCGCACCAGCGCAAATTGAATAGCTCGTGGAGTACAATCGAATCTACAATTCTACTGTTTATACACTACAAATCTACCAGTACAACTCTACAATTAAAAGCACTAGCTAGATTCATGGCCTCATCGGCGCTAGGAGAAAGCTACGGGCACAAGCAGATGTATACACACCTCGGTCTCCGTTCGCCGGGGGCTCGATTTCGAAGAGCCACTCCGGCGAGGACCCGGCCTGCCACCGCTGCAGGAGCAGGACGGCCGGGATGGCCAGGAAGCACACCGCCAGCGCGGCGCGCACGGAGGCGCGCCCGAACCTGCCCCGCGGCGGCGGCGGCGGCGGCTTCGACTCCGCCGCCGCCCAGGGAGCCGCCCTCTCCGTCTCAAACCCATGGTGCAGCGGCAGCCGCTCCTCGTCGCCGTCCGCCCCGCCGCCGCCGCTCCTCTCCATGTGCGTCTCGATGGGCAAGGCTGCTTTGCTAGGCGAGCAGTTGGAGTTGGGGACAGGGGGGAGGAACGGGGGTCAAACAAAGCCGGCCATCGGCTGCGTCTGCGACTGCGCGTGGGCGCAGCAAGCGGCGCAAGTTGCACGGGCAGCGGAGGTAGACAACGTGTCTGAGCCAGTAGTGGTTGGTGGGGTCGGACCGTAATGGCACAGTAGAGTACATGTAATAATTTTGTAATCTCCTCATCCAATTTTACATCCCGTCTTAGGCCGAGTTTAGTTTCAAACTTTTAACTTTTTTATCACATCAAAACTTTTCTATACAAACAAACTTTCAACTTTTCCGTCATATCGTTTCAATTTCAGCAAAACTTCCAATTTTAGCGTGAACTAAACACACCCTTATATTTTTAGGGCCAATTTGAATCAAAAGAATTTGTGAGAAAAAATCATAGGATTTAATTTCTATATATTTTTTTTTCTATTTGACCTTTTGATACTCCCTCCGTCCCATAATAATTACATTTATAGGGAATTAGAGACATAT
The DNA here is from genome assembly GCF_000147395.1 of Oryza glaberrima. NCBI lineage: Eukaryota > Viridiplantae > Streptophyta > Magnoliopsida > Poales > Poaceae > Oryza > Oryza glaberrima. Next base: position 30,973,967 of record NC_068327.1, on the reverse strand, counting down.
TAACAACAAACACAATTTACCACAATAACCCTATTTAATAACTACATTGCATGCATATATTTCATATGTATACTTTGTTAAAAGGAAGGTTGAGGCACACATTCCATATGTAAACTTAATTAAAAGGAAGGTTGGGATACAAATTCTATTTGTGGGTCTCATCTTATCAGAAATACAATTTTTGTGGGACAAAATTTGAAAAGTATAAATACAATTATTATGGGACGGAGGTAGTATAAAGGATTGGAGATTTTTTTAATCCTATAAAATCCTGTAGAATGGCTCATTGAGTCGTTGCACGTGAAATTTGGCAACAAAAAAAAAAACTTACTAGCAATAACTCTAACCTCTTAAAAAATTTTCTATCAGTCTATCTCCCATCCAATTTCTGTTTTTCCTACAGCTTAATCAGACAGTGATTTCCATATATTTGCAGTTCTCTATTTTGCGATTGTACTCCTATCAAAATAAGCAAAACAAAATATCTTAATCAAAATCTTGTATTATTTTTTCTATTTCTCTTTTTTATTCAATTCTGTGTTTCAAATGAGTCCTACGAGTTTTGATCATGGATGTTCATAATCATGGAGTATTAATTAGCTCCCTTCGTTTAGTTATTATACAGGACACATTTGGCTTTTGGATCACTCGTTTCATTTTTAATATTTATGAACACTAAAATTGATGCCATGTTATTGAAATGGGTATGTCCTAAATTTAATCATAAAACTATTGTTAACTTCTACATAACAATTAAAGACAGCTAATGGCCAAAGTTTAAAAGGAGAAATCAAAATTACCGGATATTGGAAAACGGAAGGAGTAATGTCACGTGCATCCCTCTATGTATAACTATTTTTCCCGATTACATGATGGAAGACTACATGCGCGCACACCCCTACGCACATATACCTCACCTACACGTAAGTGCAAGTTCAAACATAAAAGGAGCTAGCGGTTGTACTCCAAAACAGAAAAATATATGGGGTTCTATATTTTTATCTTCATTTTTAACGCAAGTTATGATTTTTACTCCTTTTAGTTTTGTGATTTCTCCCTATATAAAAATGAACCTTCTAATTGCACTATTACGTCAAAATGACGACTTAGCTGAGTTCTTTCCCTAACTTTCCTAACTCGCCTCCCTTCGTTTTCGCGCACACGCTTTTCAAACTGCTAAACGATATATTTTCTAAAAAAAATATATACGAAAGTTGCTTTAAAAATCATATTAATCCATTCTTTTTAAAAAAGCAAAGTATTAATTAATCATAATACGTCGCTCCATTCTGCGTGCGCGGGAGGTCCTCACCTCCCGAACACATCTTTAACTGTTTTAATATTGATGTCAAAACAGTGGACAGATTTATGTTAAGTTTATGCCTCACTTTTTAATTGAATAAGTAAAAAGATCATGTTGAAACGAGTAAAATGGTTTATACAGGAAGTTTATCCTATTATATCACCTTAACGTAATGGGGATAAATACAAGCTTCATTTCAGAAAAATAAGGACAGAGTTAGAAAAAAAAGCAGGAGAAATATTAGTGAAATCATAATTAGAGTTGAAAACAGGGGTTACAACATAATTGAAGGAAACGAAGAGTCATTTTTGGGTTGTACAGGAGTACTGTAGTTCCTTGTCATCTGCCAAGAAAAGGTAAAGAAATTGGATGCAGGTTGTATGTGCAGTAGGGATCTCAATTAAAAAAAGCGAAAGAAGAGGATGAAAGAAATTTGTTTTTTTTGATCTGGCAGACTGGCATCCATATGCGCCTCATTCTACCCCCATATGGCCCACTGCCCAGCCGTACAGGAAAATACAGCGCGGGCGGCCGGACAACACGGAGGATCATTCGCGGGAATTGTCAAGTGTCAACAGCCCAACCCAATATGATTTTGACGTCTCCATAGTTAGATGCATAGAGTAATGTATACACCTCTCGCGTCGTCCTCCCCTGAGGCGGCACGGGAGACGATGACCCGGCCACGGCGGCGGGGATGGCGACGGCGAAGGCAGGGGCGCGCGGCGCCGGGCGGCAGCGGCTGAAGGCGGCGGGGATGGCGATGGTGGCGGGGACGGAACCGGCCGCGGGCGCGAAGGTGGTGGTGGTGGTCCCGTGTGGGCTTGTGGTAGCGACGGCGGCGGCGGTGTCCCCTAGATCCGCGCCTCTCGGCCGGATCTGGAGGGTGGCCGGCGGCAGTTGGCGGCAGCTGTGCAGCGACGACGGCGGCTGTGCGGCGACGACGGCGGCGGTGTGGCGACGGCAGCGGCGGCAGTTGGCGACGGCAGCGGCGGTCGCGGCAGTTGGCGGCTGCGGTGTTGGCTGGTGATGGCGGCAGTGGCGCACATGGCATCGGGCGGCGGCCAGCCGCATGCTGGTGAAGGGCAATGGCACAGCAGCAGGTTGCAGATACGGGGGCTGGCATCCATGGCAGCAGCGACGGCGGCCGTTTGTGGAGGCGGTGGCGACGTCGGCGACGGGGAAGGAGTCGGCTGCGAGGCGAGGATGGCGACTGGCGACGGCGAGGTGGCTAGGCGTTAGGTAGCAGCGGCTGCAGTGGTGGTGACCGTGTCTGCGGTCACTGGAGGCATGGCGGCCTCAAACGGCTAGCTGAGGGCGTGGGAGGCGACTACATCTGGCCGGCGCGGCATCATTTGGTGGAGGGGTCGGAGACCGGCTTGGCGCAGAGAAGCGCAGCCGATGACAGCGGAGCCCGGCTCGGCGCGAGAGGCGCGGGCGGCGGAGATGGAGGCCGGCTTGGCGCGGGAGGCGCGGCCGATGAAGGGAGACCGGATTGGTGCGAGGCGCGTCCGGTGGAGGAGGCCGGCTTGGCGCAGAGTGGCGCGTCCGGTGGTGGAGGAGGTGACCTAGATGTGAGGAGGAGCTGCCGGTGGGTGTGGCGCGGTCTTCGGCGCACGAAGACTGGCCGACGGGGGACGCCGGTGCAGGGGTCCCACATGTCGGCAAAGCTTGTGTGGTGGTGGAGCATCGGTGCGTCAGGCGTGGATTCGCAAGTGGTGAGCGGCGGGTGAAAACCCAGTCCGGCCATGGTCGGACCGACAACAATGGTTATCCCCCCTCCTGAGGGTGTTGTCGTGCTGTCTCACCCCTCAAGGGTGATTGCCGGGCGAAAGCCCTGTCTTGGCTCTTTTGAGTCCTGACGGATGATGGCGGCGGTTTCTCCGTCGCTTCTCTTCTTGAAGACGTCGTTTTGGCATCCCCTAGGTGGCAACCTCGTCTGTGTCCCTTTTTTTGGCCTAGTGGCGGTCGGTCACGCTTAGCGGCGGCCGGTCCGGTGTTAGCCTTCTCCTGGGCTTGTGTGATGGCGTTGTCGCCGTGTGGGTGGTGGTTTATTTTTTTTTCCTTTTTTCTGGTTACGACCCTCTAGGGTTGTAACCTTGTAATTTTTTCCTACTCTATCAATAGAACTTCGCACCGTCTCGTGCGAGTCGTTAAAAAAAAAACAACCCAACCCAATATGATGGGTCGATGGTTAATTAACCACGCCTATATGACGCTACCTCGTAGTACGATGACATATCGACATCTGAAATTTCTCAAGTGGAAATTATTTTCTCTGGCTCGTGTATGGTTTCGCGAATCCGTTAAATGTGACCAACTCCACTTCAGATTGGACAAAGCTAGCGCAACCAATACAAGCAGGAGAGAGGCAATGGAATCTGCTTTTCACGATCGCTCCAAGGACGGTTCATGCCGCCTTCGATCCCCTTCTGCTTTCCAAGCTGTTAGCCTGTTATAGCTCGTGCTTAACCCAGCATCTCTCCACCTCTTCGAAATCACAAAAGCCATCGCTGTTGCGCGGGCAGATACGACGCGCCGATTCATCGCCGACAGAATCAGTTATACCGAGCATAATAAACGGCGACCGAATCAAGCAAGACCACGGATGCGTGCGAACAGCTAGAGCGAATTTGTTCAGAGGGGCGTATAGGACACGTGGTGCGACCCAGCGATCGAGTAGCTGGGGGACTTTTGTGAGTGTACGTACCTTGCTCGCCGGCTCCCGCGATGTGCTTGGCTTCGAAAACCCGATCCGGCCAGGAGGAGGAGACCGCACACCGGTGGAGGACGACGACGACTGGAATCATCGTCAGCGAGCAGAGCACCAGCGCGGCGCGCGCGGAGGCTCGCCGGAGCCTTCCCCACCGCCTCGCCTCGTTCTCCGCGGCTCGGCCCGCTGGTGGCCAGCCTCTGCTCGAAATAATCATGTCGTGTCATGGTTATGCATGTGTGCGATGCATGCTCGTGGTTGATGTGAGAATTGGTCAAGGAACTGCATGCGTGCACACCTAGTGGTGTACGTTGAACAGGAGGATTAGCGGAATTATGCATGCACGGAACATGTCTGTAGCGGCCGAGTTAGTGGCCACGCAAAGCGGATCAGAACTCAGCACTTATGTTTCACTGTGAATTCTACACCATACGAACAAATTACGCAGACAGATTAAAGCGCTAGCTAAACAGTTTGACACCTTTTTGTACATCCTCGCAATGCCGGATATGAGGCACCAGAGCCCCAATGTCACTGCCTTCCGCCGCGCCGCACATCCGTCGAGGCAGCGCCTGCAGGCACGGCTCGACGGTCTCCGACCGGACGCACGCCGGCTCGGCGCGCGCAACCGGGGACGGCGGCCGCAGCAACACCCACGGCCGCACCCCGGCTAGCCCGTGCGCGATGTACCCGAACGTCGACACGGCGCTCGTCACGACGCGGTCGCAGAAGCTCAGCAGGTATATCTCGGCCAGCGCGCGCTGGTTGTGGCCGCGCGCCTCCGTGCGCTGCTCCCGCTCGTGGCTCGGCTGGTGCACCGCTACGTACTCCCCTGTCTCCGTCGGCCTCGCGTGGTACACGCCGCGGATGCGGTCGTAGTAGTCCGGGAACAGCGACGTCACCAGTATGGAAGTCAGCTTCGTGCTCGGCGCCACCACCGACGAGCCGTTCGCCGCGGTGACGACGACCGTCTGTCCTAGCTTGGGCAGCAACCCCTCCTGCTCCGAGCACCGGATGATCTGCTCGTACATGTTGTCGAACGGTATGGGCATCTCCGGGAACACGCGCACCTGGAGGCCGACAAGCTCGTCGGCCCTGGAGAGATAGGCCTCGTAGAACCTGTGCACGATGCCCCACACGTCGTTCGACGGATGGAAGAGATACCGCGCCAGGTGGTGGAACACGGCCTCCTTCTCCGGGAACAGCTGCGTCAGCTCGCGCTCATAGGCCGGCATGAGGAATAACATGGCGGCGAAGTAGACGTCGGACTTTATCACCATCCAGTTGAACTTGGCTAGGACCTGCTGGTCGTCGTCGCAGAAGGCGGCATCGGTGAACGACTGGATGAGATCAAGGAACACGTAGGCTGGCAGGCTCTGCTCCGCGGTAGCGTTGCTTATCGTGCCGGCCTGCCTCATGTTCTTGTAGCTCGTCGGCGACCACATGGTGAAGACGCCGTCGAAGTCGGTGATCAGGAAGTCGGCGGGCAATGTCCATGAGCTTCCGGGGAAGGGCTCGCAGAAGAGGCCGTCGAACTCCGGCGGCGCGTGCACTAGCAGGACGCGGTCGGTGAGGAGCGCGTAGAGGAAGGTTGACGCGAGCGCGAGCATGCGGTTGCCGAGCCCGTTGAACGGCGTCCACACCACGTACTGGCACTCGGAGCGCGCGGCGTTGCGGCCGGAGCGCAGGTGCTCGACGGCTTCCTGGAAAAGGGCGGAGCCGGGGCCGCACCGCTTGTGCCGGGCCTCGTACCGCCGGAGTCGCTCGACGAGGTAGGTGGACGGGCGGAACGGTGAACGGCGGCGGTAGAGGGACGACGTGTACCGGGAACGGCAGGAATGCTCGTCGAAGGCCGGAGAGAGCAGTCCGCCGAGGAGACGGTCGTCGTCGTGCCGAGTCGACGTCTCGGGCGTGTCTTCCGGTGCTCCGTGGGAAGGTGATGCTGCGGCAGCTGCACGGTGCAGTTGAACTGAATTATGCACCAAAAATCGAGAGAGCATTGATACGTGGTACTACTAGTGTACAACCAAATGCGAAGTACGGGATACGGCTCATATATGATTAATCCTAAGTCGTGCCAACATGTTTAGGAATTTGGTTAATTTCTTACACAAGAGAAGGGGAATCGAGGGAAATAACCTTTTTATGGAAGGGAAATAGTTTTAGCTGTGGAATTAATACCCTCCAATTCTTTTCTCCTAGGTATTAACCGAACAAGACTGGACTGAAATCCTGGCATTCATACCAGAATACTGGATGGTTGGCCCATTTAACATTGTTTTACGGCTTAACCATATAGGCCTCAGCAGCCCAAGAGAAGTGAAAACAGCCCACGGAGCGATCAAAATCTGGCTATGAATATGTCATGCTCAATTTATGGGTGGGGGGTCGAGGTTAACTTGAAAATAAAGTTTAGATCTGTCATACCTTTACTGCTCTTCATGACTTTCAAGTGGTAAAAGTAGATTTAGACGGTGATAATTGTTTTGTATTATGCTGATGCTAACCCTTGAACCACCGGCTTAACGTGCATAGCGTGTGAGTGTGTAATAATATACCGCAAGAGAGAAAACAGCTTCCGTGATACTTATGCACAAACTAGCTTTCGTTGGATGTGACATTGCCTTGCCTCCTCGTTTTGATCATGTCCATTACGAGATTACGATATACAAATTGATTGTAGATCTTCTAAACATGTTACTCTGTTCGTTTAAGCTTGTTGACAAGTGGTGAAAATATAAAGGAAAAAAATAATTACGGATAAAATTTTTACATTTGTGTTATTAGGCTGTGTTTACTTCCACGCTAAAATTAGAAGTTTAAAAAAATTGAAACGATGTGACGAAAAAGTTAGAAATTTATGTGTGTAGGAAAGTTCGATGTGATGGAAAAGTTGAAAATTTAAAGAAAAAAATTGGAATCTAAACAAGTCCTTAGCACTTTAGAAACTAATTTGAAAAATAGACTACATTGAAAAACACAAAATCAACTTAATTTAAAATTTAAAATTTTGACTGCAGCCGATAAACTCGATGGGAGGTAACAACGTGGCACATATGGTGGCGTCCGAATAACGGAAGTATGTTTGAGTTACATTTTAGAAAAAGTACGAATTACCCCTTTAAACTATCGCGGTCGTCTGAATTACCCCCCTAGACCCAAACACCAGACATCGTTCACCCTCAACTTTCAATACCAGGCAAATTACTCCCTTGACCCAATTCAGAGCGGTTTTGTGCTACGTAGCGTACACGTGACAATTCAGTCGGCATTTTCTTATTAAAAAAATGGTGGGATCCACCTGTCATCTTCCCTCTTCCTCTTCTCCATTCTCTCTCTCATCCACATGCTGACAAGCGGGGACGACGGGGATGGGCGGCGGCTGGAGGAGGCGCAGCACGCGGAGCAGGCGCGCTGGCGATGGCCGAGATGGAGAAGACAAGTGCCGCCCGGCCATGGAGGCGGCCGAGGCGGCGCAGCATGGCATGTCACACAACGGTGCGGGGAAGGCAGTGGACGGCGCAGTCGGCGTGCACGGCGGTGCGGCCGACGGTGGGCGGGGGCGGTCGGCGCGGAACGGCGCGGACTGGCGGGCGGCGGCGGAGAGGCGGCGCAGCAGCTGGCCGACCTGGAGGCGCAGCGGCGGCGCAACGCCGAGAGGCCGACGAGAAGGTTCGCTCCCTGGAGCGTGTAGTCCGACTGCCTGGGCTTGAACACGAGGTAGACGACGGAGGCGAAGGCCATGAGCGCGACGACGAGCATGAGGAGGAGCCAGGAGCAGACGCGGACGCAGGAGCAGCGGGCGTGGCGCCTGGCGCGGCGGGTGTAGTGCTGGAAGAGGCGCGCGTTCTCCGGCGGCGGGACGCGGAACACCTTGTCCTTGGGCATCTGCACCACGTACGTGTCTAGCTACGCCGGCGGCGGCTGCTGGTACCGCCGCGCCTCGGTGGACGGCTGCAAAATCACTGATGATGCAAGCCATCGACTGCAAATTAAGGCCATGCATATATACAAGTGTGCAAGTTAGCTCTCGACAAAATCCTTTACCCAACATTCCAAAGAGAAACCAATATACTACATATGCAGCACATAACCACATTCCCAAAGTCCAAAACGCGGCACCAAATCAGATCAGAAAATTCAGAAGCGGGCAGAGACAAAAATAAAAAGAAAAAAGATTGCGGCACGCCGTCGCCCGTCGATCCCGTGGAGCCAGCGGTTCAGGATCTCGGCGGAGATAACCACGGCGCTGCTGTTCCTCCACCAGACCAAGCCGGAGTCGCTCGTGCACCGCAACCTCAAGCCGGCCAACATCCTGCTCGACCGCAACATCCTGCTGAAGGTGCTGACGAGTCCGCCACCCATCCCCATCGTCCCCGCCTCTCCGCCGCCTCCTGCCTGTCCGCGCCGTTCCGCGCCGATCGCCCCCGCCACCGTCGGCCGCACCGTCGTGCGCGCCGACCGCTGCCTTCCCCGCACCGCCGTGCGCCATGCCATGCTGCCCGCCTCGGCCGCCTCCATGGCCAGGCGGCACTTGTCTTCTCCATCTCGGCCATCGCCAGCGCCGCCTCCTCCGCGTGCCACGCCTCCTCCAGCTGCCGCCCATCCCCGTCGTCCACGCTTGTCAGCTTGTTGATGAGAGAGAGAGAGGAGGAGAGGAGGGAAGATGACATGTGGACCCCACCATTTTTTTAAATAAGAAAATGCTGACTGGATTGCCACACGTACGTCACGTAGGCAAAACCGCTCTGGATTAGGTCGAGGAGGTAATTTATCCGGTATTAAAAGTTAAGGGTGAATGATGTCTGGTTTTCGAGTTTAGAGGGGTAATTCGGACGACCGCGATAGTTCAGGGGGTAATTCGTACTTTTTCCTTATATTTTTAATCACGAACTGCGTAAATGCATTTACCAATAGAGAGTTCAAGAATGCAATTGCAATTGCACACATGGTTGGTGGAATAACGGTTACCTGCAAGCTTCTGCACAAACTCCGTCCTCGGCGAGGTGAACGACAGCAAGCTTCCCGTGCCGCCGTACAGTAGAACGAGCAACGTCAAGGTGGCGACGAACCCGACCACGGCCACCTCCACCGGCGCGCGCCATCCCCACCGCGCAGCCTTCTCGCTGCAACATCCCGACTCGCCGCCGTTCACCGCGTTCCAAGCTCCAGCTCGCGGCGTCCGCGCCGCCCTCTTCTCGTCCATCGGTACCCCGCGCCGACGCGCGCTCTCGTGAACGCACGCTTCGGACTCTGCCTTCTCCCAGGAACCCCCGGCGCCTCTGACCTGCGCGTATATACCACCACGTAATGATTGCAGTCGCGTGCATAATAATTATTGCACGTCGATGAAAATCATATCACATTACTAATTCCTTATCATCCCTTTTGTTTACACATCTTCCAGACGCTTACGAAATCTCTAGCTAACTGTTGGAAGCTACGTACTGGCAGTCAACGGCTCAGGATGATTGCAACATGCAGCAGCAAAGGCACCAGCAGTTTGTCCAACACCGTGAGCGAGGTGGACGGCTTCCACCTTGGGCATGGGTAACTGGTGCCGGTTGCTTCTACGACTGCGTGTTTCTCTCGTCGCCTCCGCTCCCGGCGCGACGCGGGGCATGTGAGCGCGACATGAACGCACGTATATATACGAGGGCCGGCGTGTGTCTACCTACCTGGTGCACGTGGACGTACACGCTGTCAATCTGCCATTCGAAAGTCGCACCCATGAAAGGCACTCCTAGTATGGAATTCAGGGACATTTTGCGTCTTGGCGTTTCCGTTGGGTTTTATTGATGGTTTGATTTGCGCGTGCAAACGGCCGGGGTAGGTCGCTGATGGAACAAAAACGCATCATCGAAGCATCAACGCCCACGGTAAGTGTCTCTCTAAATTAATCGATTGGTCAGTGCGTGCAAATTGTGTATCACTACACGATTCTCCAATGCAAACTTGATGGGTTCCCCCAAACATACCTCGGCCTGCCGCTCTCTGCAACTAAACTCTCTTCAAGTGTTTTTCACCTCATGATTTCGAAAGTGGACAAGTATCTGGCAGGCTGGCAAGCCTCCTTACTCAACTATGCAGGCCGTGTTGTTCTGGTAAACTCTGTCCTGGACTCTCTCCCAACCTATGCAATGGCTGCACTCCTGCTCCCAAAAGGAACCATTGAAGCTATAGACAAACGTCGCCGTGCGTTCCTGTGGTCTGGGGAGGATTCTTGTCATGGCTCCAAATGTCTGGTAGCATGGGACCTCGTCTGCAAAAGTAAAAGCCTTGGAGGCCTAGGAATTAAAAATCTGCATTCACAAAACATCTGCCTGCTCACTAAAATGATCTACCGGCTTTTTTCTCAAAATTCCCCATGGACAAAATGGATTTGGAGTGAGCACCAAAACTCTGCTCTCGGCTCAGCCGATCTGGGACAACATTGGCACACTCTAATCACTCTTCTGCCGGTCCTTCAAGCTCATTCCACTATGAAAATCGGTAATGGTTGTCGAACAAACTTCTGGCTTGATGTCTGGCTGACTGATAAACCTCTCTCGATTGAGTTCCCAGCCCTCTTCTCTCACAACACAACTACTCATCTCACGGTTCATTCAGCGCTCCACGCTGGGCTTAATTTACTCCTTGTCCCAAGACTGTCAACAGTGGCTCAACAACAATTGCATCTGCTGCAAGACCTACTTCAAGACTTCCCACTCTCACAAGACCAAAGACACAATACAAAGTTCAATCAGCTGCCGCAATGGCCCGATATCAACTTCAGCCCTCTATTGCAAAACCATGGAAAGTCAGCAACTTTGGCCACCCCTGGGAATTCATCTGGAAGAGCTCGGCCCCTCCGAGGGTTAAATTTTTTGGTTGGTTAATAACTATGAACAGACTACCTACTGCTGTCAACCTGCACAAGAAGTCAATCATCCCCTCCCCAACATGTCAACTATGCAATACCTGCCCGGAAGACACTGACCACATCTTCCTTGCCTGCCCCCTGGCTTCTGCTTTCTGGGGCCTGATTCAGGTGCTACCCATGCTAACCTCCCTGAGTGAGATTCACACCTTCCACTGGTCTGGAGACCTTCCGGAACGACTAAACAGCACCTTCTTCCTCTTGTGCTGCTGGCGCTTATGGAACCACCGTAACGAAGTTGTTTTCCAGCACCTTGCACCATCCATCAACCGTCTTCTCCGCTGTTGCATCAACGACGCCAAGCTTTGGGCAAACCGTTTCAAGCTGGCTGACCGGGCGGTTCTTCCGTCTTGGCTTGCATCCTTCTCCTCTCCTCTCCACCTTCTGTAATCTCTCTTGTTTGTTTTCTCTCTTTCTTTCTTCTTTTCTTTCACGTTGTTTTGCTTCCTCTTTTCTTCTTGTATGGTTTGTAAAGTTTTGATGTTTCCTTAATTTTAATTCAGGTGGGGAGTTTTCCCCCGGTGCCATTCAAAAAAAAAAAAGAATCATTGTGATGTACTTCCTCCGTCTCATAATATAAGGGATTTTGAGTTTTTATTTTCATTGTTTGACCACTCATTTTATTAAAAAAATTTGTGCAAATATAAAAATAAAAAGCTGTGCTTAAAATACTTTAGATAATAAAGTAAGTTAAAAAAATAAATAATAGTTCTAATTTTTTTGAATAAAACGAGTGGTCAAACAGTACAAGCAAAAACTCAAAATCTTTTATATTATGGGACGGAGGGAGTAGGCAACTGGAGTAGCAATCTGTGTGGTAGGTAGATATGTCAATTTAATCGAACTGAAAAGGAAACTGGAGAGGGAATCTGTTTGCGTGTGTGTATATATATATCCGAATTGTTTTATGAAGAACGAATTTGAATACAGATACATAATACATTTTACATAATACATTTTGTGCATTTTCAGGTGTATACGAGTCCAAACGAATATAACGAATCTCCAAAAGGCCTAGTTAATCCACAGGACGTGACGTAACGAACGCAATTCGGAACGTGAAACCGAAGAAGTCACTTCTCCAAAAAATTAGCTATCGAACAACTTGAGACCGAACCCGACATCCTCGCAGTGCCGAACGTACGGCTTGACGGTGGCCGCGTCGACCTCCTTCTTGGCCCTGCACGAGAGGATCGGCGGCGAGTGGAGGCACGGCTCCACCGACGTCGACCTGACGCACGCCACCTCCGACCTCTCCTTGTCCCAGTCCGGCCGGAGCAGGATCCACGGCTTGACGCCGGCGAAGCTGTAGGCCACGTACCCGAACGTCGACCAGGCGCTCATGGCGATCTTGTCGCAGTAGCTGAGCAGATAGATCTCGGCCAGCGCCTTCTGGTTGTGCTCGTTGGACGTGTACTGCTGCTGCTCCTCGTGGCTCGGCTGGTACACCGCGACGATCTCGCCAGTCTTGGTTGGATTCTCGTAGTACATCCCACGGATCTTCTCGTAATATCCCGAGTACAGAGAAGCGATCAGTACGGCCTTCACCTTCCCTGCTTCGGCAGTCGTGTTCGCCGGCTCCGCCGTGCCGAGCTCCGGCAACAACCGCTGCTCCCTGATGCACCTCGTCAGCTGATCATACATGTTCTCGAATTTTATCGGCTTCTCCGGGAAGATCCGTATCTGGAACCCGATTTTCTCGTCGACTCTGGCAAGGTACGCTTCGTAGTACCTGCTCACGATTCCCCATACTTTGTTCGTCGGATGGAACAGGTACCTCCCAAGATGATGGAACACTGACTCTTTCTGCGGGAACATCTTTTCCAGCTCCTTCTCGTACATCGGCGTCATGAACAGCGCCGGCGCGAAGTAGCTGTCAGATTTGAGTATCATCCAGTTGAACTTGTTGAGAATCAACTGGTCCTCGTCGCAGAAGATGTTGTCGGACAGCTTCAGCCTGAACTGCTCGACGTGGAGGTACACGTACGGCGGCAGCGACGACGCCGACACGCTGCCGGGGTCGTCGTTGCGGACGACGTTGTTCTTGAGCATGTTGACGTAGCTCTCCGGCGCGCCGATGTGCAGGCCCTGCGGGTTGTTGTGGGGGAAGTCGCCCGGGAGCACCCACGAGCTCCCCGGGAACGGCTCGCAGAAGAGGCCCTCCTGCTCCGCCGCGACGTGCATGAGGAGGACGCGGTTGGAGATGAGCGCGTACAGGAAGGTGGAGGCGATGGTGAGCATGCGGTTGCCGAGGCCGTTGCAGGGGAACCACACCACGTACTTGCACTCGGCGTTGTCGGCGTTGCGCCCCGCCTTGAGCTGCTCGATCGCCTTCCGGTAGCGCTTCGTGCCAGGGCCGCACTTCTTGTGGTAGGCCTCGTACTTCCGCAGCTTCTGAACCAGGTAAGGGGACAGAGGGAACGGAGACTTCTTCCGGTAGAGAGATGATTTGTATCTGCTCTGACATGAGGATTCTTCGAATGCGGCAGAGAGTAGTCCTCCGAGAAGCTTGTCCTGGGGTTGGGGCAGAGATTTGGTTGCAGTGGCTGGTACAGAGACGTTTTTCGGGGCTTCATTTTCTGCAGAAAAGTTAACAGAAAAGTTTCTTCAGGCATTTGCACAAGACAATGCAGAGTGTTACACTGTAATAATCAGACCATGCGACAATGCAAAGTACCATTTTGTCAAAATAAACATCGTGCTGTACTTTTTTTTCCTCTCAGAACAGCCCCCATATAGGAACAAAAGTTTACTTTGTTGTAGATTTGTCATCACTCTCAACAGCGTTGTTACCAGCATTATTGCTGGCAACATGCACGGCAGAAATTATCCATCTCGGACCACCTACTTTCACGAGGGCATGAGGCCTCCCAAGATGCTTAAGTTTGTCTGCTACTCCAGTAAATCCAGGGACCACTCGAGTAAAAAGCCAAGAGGACCGTCGTTAAAACAAATAAAATAAAGAAAGAAAGCTATGACCTTTTGGAATGCCATTCTGCAGGGGCAGGGCATGCAGTAAAAGCCACCGACACAAACAGAAGCTAGGAGTACCTCCTTTGGAAGAAACAATGATAAGGTAGGACAAGATCCGCAAAAGGATGCACTAGTGGTGATGGCATCAAGACGACACCGTCATCACGGGCTCGCCACATCACCGAACTAGAACTGACTGTTCATCAAGCACAATGCACAATAGGATCTGATTCTGGACTGTGCATGCATCCCAAAAGTTTACTCATGCATTGGATCAGCGATCTGAATGCTAGCATGCAACCTTGTCCCACCCAAATCAAGCGAGAATGCAAGATCTATATCTAGTTTTTCTTTTCCAATTATTTTTCAGTGATCGAACTAACATGCGTGTGTGCTTGCGGCTATGGTCGTAATGCCAGTGTAGTAACATGATGTTATCCTCGTGTGACGTATCAGCGATCACCGGCCGACGAAATGCCAATTTTCACCCTGCTACCTCATATGCTGCAGAAATGGTGAGTACCTACAAAATTGCTTACGACAACAGCTGCTTGTTCATAGGCCGATCTCATCAGAGCGCCGGGGGACAAAAATTCCCTTGCTTGCACACTAGCGGTCAACGAGTAAGCTTCGTTGCCTTACGATGGACGCGATCTTTCAGAATTCACAAGCGCAAACAGCGAGACGAGAGAGAAAAAAGGGGGACTTACTTTGTGTCGTTGTTACGCCGCCGGGGACGACGTGGCGGCCGCCGACGTTGGGGGCGGAGGTGGTTTGGAAGGAGCCCCAGCGGCCGCCGAAGACGAAGACCAGGACGGGCAGGGTGATGAGGAAGCCGACCAGCACCATGTGCGGCCGGACGGCGCCGCGCCACTCGGCGGCCCGCTTCTTGTCGTCGTCGGCGTCGACGCCCGGAGCCCGCGGGCTCCGGGCCCGCTTCACGTCCATCCCACCGGCCACCTCCTCCCTCTTCGCCGGCGGCTTTGCTCTGCTTTTCTTGATCTCCTTCTCTGCTTCTCAATTAAGCTCTCGTGTTTTGATCCCAATGATCCGTGGTGCCGTGCGTTTGCTGGGCTCGCTTGTGCCGGCTTCTCTCTTCCTCCTACTCCTCCTTGGAGGCGAGATGGTCAAAGTGATGGAAGCTACGGGGGGGCCTTGAAATGATGCCGACGTGTGCCCGATGCACAGCGGTGACTGCTTCCTTCGTTGGTTTATGCAACGTGCACTAATTTATGTACACCAACATCATGTATTCTTCGCGCGCGCGGGAGTGGTTAGCTTTTTTTTATGATCGTTGTTTAGTCGTTGGTTCTCAACTTCTCATTGATAGGACCGAGAAGACAATTTTTATACTTATGCTCGTAATTGAACTGGCAACCATCTCCGGCCCTCGATTTCCCAAAAATGAATTTTTACTATTCTCTTCTTCCAACTTACAAGTACTAGGGTTAGTGCAACTTTTGCAAGTTGCATGCCTCGGCCAGCTTGTTGCAAGATTACTTTTTCTTCAGACGGATAATTGTTTCAGTCAACGGACTCCAAGCCAATCGAGCCCACTTGTAATAGTCACGGGATACTTACCTCACGATTCAAAATTTTGTTAATTTGGACGACGCTGTTCTTTCGCACCCTTTTTTCTCCTTTTGCTTTTCAGAGAGATGGATCGATCGCTGCACGTATTGCTCGTTGTGATAGAACAGCATCCGATTAACTCGGGCCGCCAATTCAGATCGATAAGACCATTTGTGGTGTTCAGGGTTCCATCAGTGCCCACATGGCTTTGTGGTTATCTTGCCGGTTCTTCGCTCGTTGTAGGGGTGAATTGATTGGAAGAAGACGACTTCCAAAAAGTCATGTGATTTGATTCTTCCACAAATGGTACATCGGTTTCATAGGTGTCAGACTTCGGGATCACTAATATTACTCGATCTCCATTTAGATAGCGGTAGGTGGATTGATAATGGAACAAGTACTACCTTGGAATCTTTCAACGCCAGAAACAAACTAATTGTAATGACCAAGTTGGCCATACAAGCTGTGGTAGTTGGTATCTGATAAGCTGCAATCCACCGTTGCTTCCGTGTTGGACGGCCAGTGGTTGTACTCCCAACTCTACTAATTAAGGTTAATTATGTACTTTTCGCTTTGTTGAGGTTTGGTGTCATGTCTTCTGTCCAGAGATCTGATGCAGTCATGCAGCCGTCTCGCAAGTGCAATGGAAGTGCGCAGGCAGCGTCCTGTAATCATTTGGCCTTTTCTACATATACTGGGTATTTTAGCTTGCTGCCATGTGTCTTGTCTAGAACAATAATATGTGGCGTCTTATACCTGCAATGCTGCGAGCAGACACATGGAGACTAGTTCCATAAAACTGTATGGTTTTCTACTCTCGTTACCAATAGGGATGGCAATTTGCCCCACCGGGCCAGGGACCCTGCGGAGACCCGCCCCTACGGGGGCAAGGGCGGGTATAGTTTTCAACCCGTGGGGCTTCGGGCCGGGTCGGGGCCCCGGTCTTGGCCGGGTGCGGGGACGGGGGAGAAAATACACCCACGGGTGACCCGTGGGGACCCGAGGTAGGTATATTAGATCTCGAAAGGTTAAAATACAGCCCATTACAGTAAAGGCCCGAGAAGCCCAATCCATCCATCCCTAAAACCTAACTATCCTCACTCCTCACCTCTCCCTATCCTCTATCCTCACAGCCGCCACACGTTCTCTAGTCTCTAGGCGCCTCCACTGATCGGCGACCATGGCTCATGTGCTCCACCAACCACCGCCCCTCCCCCTCCACCCCTCTCTCTCCGACTCCGGTCTCTGTTTTCCGCCCTTCTCCCTCGACGCACCAGGCAGCGCGGCGACCGGCGACGGCCCATGGCGAGGTGCGCAGGCGGGCTGCTATGGACTACGGCATGAGGCGGCAACGGTGAGCAGGGCGGCGTGTAAGTGGTGAGTGGGGCAACGAGCGGGATGAGCAGCCGGGAGGGGCAGCAGACAGGCAACTACTACTGTTGTCAAGTATTTGTGGTTGTGCATTTAGTTCATGGATGGAGTAAATCGAACTACTGCTGCTGCTGAATTCTTGAATTGCTGATTGTGTACTAGTATTCTTGTTGAATTGATGGATTGTTTTGCATTTTTATTTTCTGGTTGGATGGAATGCTCACTCTTATTGCGGGACCCCGGAGGGCCGGGGCCGTGGCCGGGGCCGGGTGGTGTTTTGGCCCCGTATCTCACATCGGGGCCGGGGTCGGGTGAAGAAGTCGGGGATCAGGGACAGGGCGTTCCAGACCAACCCGCCCCCGACCCGCCCTATTGCCAACCCTAGTTACCAAACAGGCAAATGGACCTGGATATAGTTTTATGCTAGAAGCAAATGTAGGAAAAACCGCGAACCTTGTTAGGTTCCCACCGGTGGCATGATTAGGTTAAAGTCCCCGATTTAGGTTGTTTGTATTTATTATTAATTATTTATGTAATTAACTTTTAGTAAGTGAATAATTGTGTACCTGTCAATAATGGTCTATATAACCACTTTGTTCATGCTCACTACATTGAGTATGCACGCGTGTATATAAGCGTCTATTATTCTCAAAAGGAAAAAACAAAGTGATAAAGTTAAGGATTCATGTGTGTATAAAAACTAATTGTATTCTCTTTTACCGAAAAATCGTACACGCACACTCTAGATAGTGGTGCAACCATCAAGGTTTCTATTACAACATATTACCTTGCAGCCTCTCCTCGCCTCCATTTGATTGTGGCGGTTGCGGAGTTGGTGATGGTGGGGGCAGCGCCACTAGAAGCCGACGGTGACTCCAAATCCGGTGAGAGCAACAAGCAAGAGACACTCCAGTGTGACACTGGACGGTACAATATTGTACGTTTCGGGCTTGGACGCGGTGGAGGCGTCACAGCTTTCGGCAATGCATGGGCCAGTGGGGTGGTGATCAGCCCAGCATCGGCGACCATGCGACGCTGGGGTGGTGGCGGCAGCTACCAACCCCGTATCTGGGCTCTATGGTGGGTGACATGGGCAATGCGGTAGCCCCGGCGCGGCATCACAAAACGACAGATAAGATAATATAGATGACGAGTCCGCTGTCGATGAGGGAGGCCACTGATTCCTTGATTGATTTCTTTCTCCCTTCTCTTCTTTTTCGCAAGCAGTGGTGATAACGTGTTGAAACTCAAAGCGAGAGCGAGAGGATTGAATGAGATGAATGAATTTTCATTGACCAATGGCTTGCATACACATATATATATTCAGGGGGATTGGTGGCAACCGAATAGTGCGCGGAGCCGTGACCCAACTGTCGCAATTCCTTAACAGGGAGTGCAGGAGCGAGGAGGCACGGCACAACCGCCGTGCCTGCTCACTTCGGTGGCAATCCCATCCAAAAGGTAAGGATGATCATCGAGGGACAGGGGTAACGGTAAGTCAAATTTAAAATACTTAAACAAAATTATTTTTTTATGACTATATGATGGAGTACATGCACACGCACCACTGGGCATGCAACGCCACATTCACATCCCACATATGCACCCTCTAATACACGCTAGCTTTAAGAGACAAAAACCAACTGTGTATCCCTGATCTCACTAATATTTCGTTCGCTCTTTTCACTGTTCAATGTGATAACCAGGCTTACCGTTAAGTACAGTAACCTTCCCTAAACCCTGGCTGCATAGTGCATACGACATTTAGGTACACAAGACGAGAACTACCAAGTACCGACTACCAAGTGGAGTATACCAGAAACAGCCAGTTTAACGAGCGGAACTCCATCAAGAAACGGTGGCTCAACTGCATAAAGAAGCAACGAAATGATTCGGACACGACTCCCCGTCGGGCGCCCGATCAGGAGGTGGAAATCGGGCGCTGACGTTAGCGCCCGATTTACGTGTAAACTTACTTTAAATCGATTTTTCTCTTAAATTACTTATCCAAATTATGATCCCATTACACCATTAAATTCGTTGCAATTAAATCTTCAAAATAAGACCACACATGGATATATTCCGACGAAATTTTTTTACCTAATTATTGAATTATTTTTAAATGTTACACGATGTTCCACCAGGTATATCGGAATTGTTGCACTAAGTAGATCGAAAATGCTCACTCGTTTAAATCGGGTGTTGTTTCAACTTATATAAAAACAATGTTTCAGCAAATAGCGAAAGAATGTTTTAGTTCACTGCAACATTTGATCCATACATAGTGAAACACTATAAGTACAGTAGATGAAACATTTTTCGGTGGAACAAAAAATGAAACGAATTCCCTTAATAGGGGATTTCCAAAATATGTGGGTTTTTTTGTTGCAATGGAATGTTTTAGTTCACTACAACATTAGATCTATATATAGTGGAACATTGTGAGTACACCAGGTGAAACATTTTTTGTGGAACAAAAAAAGAAATAAATTTTCTTAATAGAGGATCTCCAAAATATGTGAGTGATTTGTTGCAACGACGCGTTCTATAATATCAAAATCCACTACAACATTTAATCTGTATATAGTGAAACATCACGAGTACACTAGCTGAAACAACGTAAAACTATTGGTTGAAACATCTAAAAAAACCATATGCAGCATTTTTTAAAAAATATCAATAAAAAAGCTAAAATATTTTTTTTATCAAAATATAATCATGTGTGGTCTTGTTATAAAGATTTAGTTGCAACGAATATAACGGCATGATCGGATCGTAGATTGGATAATTAGTTTAGAAGAAAAATCGTTCGAGACGTCCGGTTTTTTTTCGGCTGCTCGGACGCCATTTCCCCAATGGTTCCTTTCAATGTGGGCCGCCGAATGGCACATCAAGCTGCTGTTTCCTTTCAATCTTTCAGTAGTACTACTAGCACCGTGTGCTATGCAAACAGCAAAGATCGCTATCAAACAGGAGCGTATTCATTTCGGACTTCTTCATAAGTAGCCCAGCCTTTTCCCTGTGAATCCAGCCACGCTTCACTGTGCACTCGTTAGATCGAGTTTGTTCGCGCAGCAAACCAACGCGTGTGGTGTGCTCGCCTGACGACGCTCTTGCCTCTTCATCGCCGTCGTCGGTGAGACGGCCGGAGAGTCACCGAGCAGGCGCGATCGAGTATATATAATTGCGAGCACGCACTGCACACCGCGGCATCCAGGACGGAGAAGAAACTCGTAATTTTGGCCCACTTCTCCTACTGTTCATCCATGAGCCGATGGCCGGCACGACGTGACCGGCCGCATCATGTCACCGCTCACATGGCTTGTCCGCTTGTTCACTTCCGGGGCTGTTTGTTTTCACATTGGATGTTTCGACACTAATTTAAAGTATTAAATATACACTAATTACAAAACTCATTTCATAACATTGGACTAATTCGCGACACGAATCTTTTAAGTCTAATTATGCCATAATTTTAATAATATGATGCTACAGTAAACTTTTGATAATTATAGATTAATTAGGCTTAAAAAATTCGTCTCACAGATTAGCTCTTATTTACGAAATTAGTTTTTTTATTAGTCTATGTTTAATACTCTAAATTAGCGTCCAAACATTCGATGTGACCTGGGCTAAAAAAATTTTAGCCCCGTCTAAACACCCCCTGAGCGTCTCCGAATCAGCGAGGCCAGGTAAAAGAAATCCAGAAAGATTGGCCTCGTCTCGTCGTCGGCATCCACGGTTGCGACGAAGAATCACTCGTGCGCACACGGCACGGCCTCGTGCGGGGAAAGGAGCATTGGCGGAGATCGCAATCGCACGAGAGTGTTACGACACGAGACGAAAGGGGCCGCGGATTTTCTCAAGACGTTTACACGGCCCACAAAACAAGAGTTACGAGCCCGTACGAATGAAAGGTCCAGTAGGCCGAAACGCGTGGGATTCTGGCGTTTATGAGTTGGAATAAGTTCACTTCATGACCCTCAAAAGTGATCGAAATCTAATCCATGACCCTAAACCATAAAACCGGATATCTCGACCCCCCAAACTCTTAAAACCGGTGCAATTTGACTCCCTAGGCGGTTTTGGAGGGCGGTTTCGCTGACGTGGTGCCTACGTGGCAGTATTGGCTCGGTCTTCTTTCCACGTGGCGTTGATGTGGCGCTTAGGTGGCAGTAGAATAAAAATATGCGTGGGACCTATTTGTCATTCACACACAAAATAAAAAATTGTGGGGCCCCACATGTCATCCTCTCTCTCCCTTTCTTCTTCCTCCCTTTTCTCTTTCTTTCTCTTTCTCCTCTCCCCTTCGGTCGGCCGCGGGGAGCATGGGAAGCTGGAGCTAGAGCAGCGGCGGGCGGGGGCCAGAGCGGCGGCGGAAGCTGAAGCGGTGGCGACAGCCTCGCCAAGTGGAGAGAGGAGAGGAGAGGAGAGCAGGTGAGGGAGGAAACGGATGTGATGGGTGACAAGAGAGGCGGCGGCGGTGTGTAAGGGCCGGAAGGGAGAGGGGAGAGGCGGAGCCGCCGAGCTCGTGTTGTCGCCGCCACCGCCGCCGCCGGTGCCTCCTCCCGCACTCGCGCTCGCGACAGCGCTGCCGCGTGCTGACCCGGAGCGGCGGCGACGCGTCCCGTGGGTGGTGGCTATGGTTGCAGCCGATGAGGTCAGAGACGAGAGCGGCGGCGGACAGCTGGTCTCGATCTAGTACTCGGCATGGTAGGGGAGGTCGACGCCGACGACTACGAGGAGGAGGAGATAGAGGGGGCGGGCAGCAGTCGGACGGTCCAGCCCGTCGCCGCCGCCGCCTCTTTAGCTTCCGCCGCCCGTGCTTCCCACCGTCTACCGCCGCCTCTTTAGCTCCCGCCGCCCGTACTCCCCACCGTCCACCGCCCACCGTCGCCCGAGGCCTGGTGCGGTAGAAGGAGCTGCTCCCGCGCCTGTCGCCGGAGGTACACCGTCCACCACCACTTCGGCACCCACCCACCACCACCGGCACTCAAGCCCCCTCTTGCCGGCGGCTCATGTCAATGGAGAGAGAGAGAGAAACAACGGAGAGAGGAGGAAGAAGGGTAGTGAGAGAAAGGATGACATGTGGGGCCCACATGTCAGTGGCCCCACTTTTTATTTTGTGTGTGAATGACAGATGGGTCCCACACATATTTTTTATTTCTAATGCCACCTTAGCGACACGTCAACGCCACGTGGAAAGAAGACCGAGTCAATACTGCCACGTAGGCGTCACGTCAGCGAAACCGCCCTCCAAAACCGTCCAGGGAGTCAAATTGCACCGGTATTAAGAGTTTGGGAGTCAAGATATACGGTTTTGTGGTTTGGGGTTATGGATTATATTTCGATCACTTTTGAGGGTCATGAAGTGAACTTATTCCTTACGAGTTCATGCGGTCTGGTCGGTCTAGTACCGTCCTTGGTACCGTGTTTGGGCTGTTTAGTGGGCCCGGGGAGTTGATTGGGGTGGGCCGACCGCACCAGCGTTGGATTGGCCTGTTCGCCTTCTCCCTTCCTCCCATTTTCTCACCCAGCGAAGAAATTTGCAGGAGTGCAGAACAGAAATCACTCTACTTGCAGTTGATACCTTCAAGAATTTTCTCTTTTCTGTTCTTGGCAGGAATAATTAGGCTGCGTTCGTCGGTTGGGATGGAAACTAATCCATTCATAAAACAGAGTAACTCATTAGCACATGAATAATAGATTCATATGAAAAATAGATTAATACGATTATTTTGAAAGCAACTTTCATATAAATTGTTATTAAAAAAATATGACATTTAGCAGTTTATAAAGCGTGTGCGTGCGAGATATATTAGTTGGGAAAGGAGGAGGAAGAATAGCAGCCTAATTCCAATGTGCTCATTCGATCTCTCACCAAATCCCATTACTGTGTCTTGACAAGTCACAACACTTCTGAATGCGTCATATATTACATGAAACCCAACAAATCAAGCTAAATAGGAGTATACGATACATGAAATAGGCAGTGATCTCCAAATGAAAACCACAGAGAACATATTGCAACACAAGAACACAAAAGCGCACCATTTCGCGTTCGCCATCTTCGTCTACCTCATCATGCCGACCGGGACGCCAGGAGCTCCCATCACCGACGCTCCGGTGACGCCTCGCCTCTGCCTGTCCACATTGGCAGCCCAACCTTACCAGAAAACACTATTCGTCAGTTCGAGTGCTCCTCAAAAAAGTAGTACTAGTAGAAGATATTTCTTGCTTGCAAGCGAAGAATCTACTGTGCTTCAGTGCTTGCACCTACCGATCCCCAAGTCGAAGCCGCGGTTCTTGAGCTCCCGGTACTCCTGGCACAGCGCGCAGTACTCGCAGCAGAAATGGACGAGGAAATCGGGGCAATCCCCTTCGTCCAGGTCGAACTGAGCCCTCATCTTGGACCGGTAGAAGCACGAGTACAGGCACCCCATCCCCGACGCGCAGAGGAGCGCGTAAGCCGTCCCGCTCGCGAGGCATGCTGCAAAATCGATCACAGTTTCACACGCACCGAATCAACGAACAAGCTGGTGAATGGACCAAAATCTTTCGCTGGTAAGAAGGAGAAGAAGGGAGAACTCACGGCAGGTGCCCTTGTCCACGATGTCAGCGACCTGCCCAAAGGTGATGCAGGGGCACACGCATGTGATGAGACCTGCATGAGAGAAACGACAGGTGTGATTGAGCAACCATGGGCCGGCAACCATCTATTGCTCAGAACTCTGAACTCTGAAGAACATGTGGGAAAACTGACTGACTGAAGGACTTACAGTTTCCGGGATCGTCCATGCAGTGGAAAAGGCCGGTGGACCATCGCGTCAGCCCGCCGCCGGTGCGTGGGGTGTTCATCGTCGGCAGCTGGTACGTTGCCGGCGGCGGCGCCGTCGGTGGAGCACCGGCGCTGTACTTGTTATACGCGTCGGGAGGGGCGGAGGGATACATTGCTTGGGAATACAGACTTTTGTTTATGCCTCTGCTAAAGCGGAAGGCAAGACCTGGTTCTCCTTACCTTGTTGTCCTTTAAAGGATTCCCCAGCTCCAGTACGTCGAACCGTCGGGCTCATTATTAATCGAACCAAGAAACAAACAGCGAGTTTCCAAAGCTGGATAATTGAAGCAACAAGTTGGTATGAAGTGTAGGAACCAATTCAAGTCAATAAATATTTTCGTCATGTGGCCGTTGGCCCATATACTGTATACCTCAGCGGCCAGCACATATAGGGCGTACTCATCATTCACACTTCATTATCTAGCCGTTGGAGTAATATCACTTGTAAACTTTTAAGGCAACTGTTAACTACAGTACTACTCGTACCTTCGTTGCAGCTTATTCTGTTACTATGGATCTGAACAAATCATATAATCATATGTCTTGTCCAACCATAAATTGATGTATTTTGAAAGGGGCGAGTATAAACTATGAACATGTTCGGTGCAGCTTGTTGCGGCAGTTACAATAACATTATCATCATGCACAAAAAAAATTATCGTTACAGTGTTTGCAGCTGTGCATCCGCATCTTAGTATTCAATTGTTCATATCATCTATTCGATCCATCCGTCCCAAAACGGTAAAATCTAGTATCGGATTAGATATTCTATAATACTACGAATCTAAAAAGAAAGCTTAGGCTTGGTTTAGTTCCCAACTTTTTCTTCAAACTTCCAACTTTTCCATCACATCAAAACTTTCCTACACACAAACTTCCAACTTTTCCGTCATATCGTTCCAATTTCAGTCAAACTTTCAATTTTGGCGTGAACTAAACACACCCTTAATCAGATTCGTTGTACTATAAAATGTCTAATCTGATACTAGATTTTTATATTTTAGGATGGATGGAGTATAATTACATGAATGGTTTGAAATATTCTATCCACTTTTACCATTTCCATTTTTTCCTATAATTTCTTGATTTTAACTAGTCTCACTTAGATATAACATATATAAAGTTGGCTCTTTTGTAAAAGCCAACTCTTTTCCTTTTCCTTTCTATGTGTTTGTACTACATTCTATTAAGTTGTTTTGGATTTGTCCTCGTCAAATTATTATAAAGAAAAATTGACTAAGTTAATATAAAAACATAATGATATTTACCCCCCCCCCAAAAAAATAATACAAAAAATGTATTAAATGGTATATTTAATGTAACTAATTTATTATTGTAGAGGTTACTACGTTTTCCTATGAATTTAGTTAAACTCGAAAAAAAAACTGAGTTAGGACAAACCCGTAACTTTGAAGAGAGAAAGAGAGAGAGAGTATAAATGTGTGATATAAATAAACTGTAATCTTACAGTCATAATTGGCCAATGGCAGTTTTTTTTATTTAAATTTGTTAGGACAACTTCTTGTTCAATTCTCCAGCTCTGACAAGTGACAACTAGTACTCCTATTTCGTTTGGTACGGTGGGCTCGGTTCGATTTTATTTGATACGGCTGTTAGGAAGGACCCAAAGAGCTTCTCACAAGTCTTCGGTCAAGAGTCAAGTCGTACTAAATAATGCATCACTGTTGAAGCTTTTCTCGCGAATACGCAAAAGATTACACGTCAATATATTAGAAAAAAAAGTTACAGTTACACAACGCAAATCAGCTAGACCGGCCTATACCAGGGGAAAGAAGAAAAAGCAAAATAAAAAACTGAAGCTTAGAAAAACTACGACGGTTAAAGCAAAACTCCAAACAACGGGAAGGGGCTGAGCCGCACTACACTCCTAACAAGTCCTCAAAAGTGGCAACATCAGCTAGCGACTACACAGACTACCCTCCAAGTGGATGGACTTCAGAATTACTGTTGAAGCTTCCCAGAGTTAGAATCATTAATGAAAAGCTAATAATGAACTTATGCAGATCTATAACCAACAATAAAGTTTTTGAAGTAAATTTGTGTGTACATACTCATTTAAGTAAATTTGATTCGTTTATTTTAAACCGGCTTGGCTAAAATAATATCTTCTTAAAATGAAGGTAGTACCTCTCATTTCAGGTCACCAGGTGTGCAGGGAGCAAACGAATGTTGTTTCATATAAAACTAGTATGGTGGCCCACGCAGATTACGCGGCTAGCATCATTATATTTTCTCTTATATAATAGCATATATGTTTTCTTATTATATTATTCAAATATATTAAAATGACATCATAATTTTAAATTTTGCAATAACTTTACGAAACTACAAATGTGTAATATTCATATTGTATTTTATATATATGTTAGTTATTAATTATTTTTAATATCAAAATTTAGTTATTTGTAAGTTATATATATTCATGTATGGACTCTAGACTCGTCTTTTCATATTTCTTTTTTTAATTCCGAATTTTTTGTAAATTGTATTTCTATATAGACTCTAGTCTCTTCTTCCAATATTATTTATTTTTATTTCTAAATTTTTATTATTTCTAATTGTATTTCTATATGGACTCTAAACTCATCTTTCAATATTCTTTAATTTTTAATTTCGAATTTCAGTTACTTGTATTCCTATATTGACTTTAAACTCTTCTTCCCATGTTTTTTCTTAATTTCGAATTTTAGTTATTTGTAAATTGTATTTTTATACAGAGTCAAAACTCTACTTTTAATTTTATTATGTTTATTCCAAATTTTAGGTAGTTTTAAATTCCTATATGGACTATATACTCTACTTCTAATATTCCTTATTTTTTAATCCCGAATTTCTATTTTTTTCTTAATTGTATTTCTATATGGACTCTATACTCTACTTCTAATATTCCTTATTTTTCATTCGGAATTTATATTATTTCCTAATTGTATTTCTATATGGATTCTATACTCTACTTCTAATATTCCTTATTTTAAATTCCGAATTTCAGTTATTTCCTAATTTTATTTCTATATAGACTCTAGTCTCCTCTTCTAATATTTCTTATTTTTTAATTCCGAATTTCAACTATTTCTAAATTGTATTTCTATATGGACTTTAGTCTTCTTTTCTAATATTCCTTATTTTTTAATTCCGAATTTCAGCTATTTTTAAATTGTATTTCTATATGGATTCAGCCTTTTCTTTTTCTCCGATTAATGTGAGAATTTGTAGACTATGAGAGCGAACGTGGAGGCTCTTTTTTCTATTCCTTTAATAATATAATAGATAGATGGAGGGGGTGGGGGTGCTTTTCTTAAATTTGAGTGAAAGTGATGTGGTGAACCTACAAGCATAATAGTTATCAATTTTTAATACATATATGTATGCTGAATAGAAGAATTTTATCCTACGCATCAATATAGGTCTATGAACAGCTGGTATCATTTCCAGGGATTTCTGATACTGCAAATACTAAAGTTGATCCGTGGATTACAACCATGCTTTAGAATTTGCATTTTTCAGATAA
Source organism: Oryza glaberrima (assembly GCF_000147395.1). Classification (NCBI taxonomy): domain Eukaryota; kingdom Viridiplantae; phylum Streptophyta; class Magnoliopsida; order Poales; family Poaceae; genus Oryza; species Oryza glaberrima. The sequence continues at coordinate 30,946,749 of NC_068327.1, read as the reverse complement.
TAGAAATATTTGCCAGTATTGTTTTCCTTTTCTCGTGAAGATGATTAATGCAGAATAGTGATACCTGAAGAGAACTTATATTTAGTTTATTCAGGGGACAGGAAAGGTATTCAGATTTTGGGTGGATACAGCAAATTCCTTGCTCATTGGTTTTCTCAGCCTCGATTATAGGTACTCACTCACGTGGGAAACCTTGGAGGTTCAATAACCAATAGTCTAATTCCTCTGTCTCATCTTTGGTAAGCTAACAACGGTTTAATTAGATGGGTTACTTATAGTATAAGGCAGCGTCAAGTTAGGATTACGCTGAAATTCCTTAGTAACGCTTACCTAATGGCTAAGCATATGGCCATGGTTGCTTGTGTGATTATCCTTTTAGAAATCGATCAAAGCATTGTCCGTTGGTTGCGACTAACACAATTATTAGTAGTACCGCTTCTCTAGTTGCCCATCACAAGACGAATTCAGCTTCAGCATCGCTGCAAGAATAGAATGCCAGATCAACGACGGTCGAGTGCAAGCAATATATAGGACCATGCACCATGTCGATCTGGCCGCAGCAAAGGTGGAAGAAGCCTACCGATCAACGCGCGAATTGGCATCCGATTCTTCTTCACCCCATGCATACCATCCACGAACTTACGATGTTCGTTGTCCAAGCAACGAATCTTTACCTGTCAAAAAAACAAGCGGCTGCACCGATCGGTCTTGCCTAACAATGCACCAGAATTCCACGGCCTCGTATCCTCCACGACCTGCCGGCCGGACGGCGGGGAGCCGCCGGCGTGACAAAACGTGCGGCGACCGAACTGTAAACCTCTCGCGCCTTCTGAATCGGGCACCATATATAAAGCAGCTTAGCCATCGTTCATGCCTCGACAGTGGATATACTGCTGTACATTGGATAGAAGTTTTACAATTCAGGCACAGATCGAAGAGGAGGAGTACGCGGTGTGGTGAGAACTAGAGAAGCTAGGCAGGGAGAAGGAATTAATTAAGAGGGGGATCGTATGAGATGGCGTTCATGCGGTATCACCGGGCGCTGCCGCAGGGGGAGACGACGGTGGAGGAGTTCAGGGCGTGGCTGAGCCAGTTCGACACGAACGGCGACGGGCGGATCGGGCGGGAGGAGCTGGAGCGCGCGCTGCGCAGCCTCAACCTGTGGTTCGCGTGGTGGAAGGCGCGGGAGGCGATGCGCGAGGCGGACGCCAACCGCAACGGCGTCGTGGACCGCGACGAGATGGTCAGGCTCTACGCCTTCGCGCAGAGGCACCTCCACCTCAAGATGAACGACCTCGACGATGTTGCTTCCTACTAACTGGCCAGTGCGTCATCACGTGAGATGTGATTTCTATAGGGTGTAGATGTGTGATCTAAGTTGTGAACTAGAGTGAATCTTGCTTAATGTTCTGAAGGAGTTTTTCATCAGTTATTTTTCTGCCGCGTTTCTGATAAATCGGGCGTGTTAATCTGTACATAGTCATGGATACATGATATGCGTGTGCCATGACATCAATACGGGGTTTGTTGTAAAAATGGTGAAATATGTGTGAATAATAATATCAAGATGCGTGAGCCATGACATCAATATGGGGTTTGTTGTAAAAATGGTGAAATATGTGTGAAAAATAATATCAAGACTTTGTCTTATTTCAGTTTTCTCGCGGTCGTCATAATAAACACAAACATTTCCCCATCACAGTTAAATACTGTAACAATTATTTGGACATCAACCATAGTTATTCCCAAACCGGACAACAAACAATGTAGGTAAACCTGTTGTCAGGAAAAATAACTGGTAAGATGGACACCACAACGTGTCTATGCGAAGGGGAGAGAAATAAGATGAGTCCCTCTAATCTAAGCTTACCGTGCCTTGTTACGATTAAAAAAATTAGGACCTACCATAACATATTTTATTATCTTCGTATCAATAATTGTGCCATATCTTGATAGTAACTCTTAACATCTCTCACAATATTTATGGAGTACATGGTAACAAGAATCCATTTACTGTATATTTTCACTACATCATGGTCATGGATGCCTCTCAAAAACTAGTTGACAATTCAAACACATTGAAACGAAGGTAGAAAACTCAAAATGACACTACATTGAAGCTAGAGCCATGGGCCAATAATGGCCCAAAGTCTCATATGGAACCCTACAATCTTAGGCCCAAGGAATAAGTTCACTCTAACTCCCTTAACTAGTGACCAAATCTAATTTGAATCCTCGAACCGCAATACCGGATATATCGATCCCCTAACTATTATTGAAACGGTGTAATTTGACTCCCTCGATGTTCTTGGAGAGTGGTTTCCCTGACGTGGTGTCCACGTGGTATCCTAGTTGTCAAATACTAGTATTTTTCAAAAGGGCCCACCTGTCATCCCCTTCCTCTAATAATCTCTTCCCCCTCTCCCCCTCTCCCTCTCCATATCCTCCATTCTTCTTATTGGCGGCGTGACGGCCCAATGGCTAAATCCAGGGCAGCGGTGGCGGCGACAACGAGGACCTAACGACTGGATCCAGGGGGCGCCGTGCCTGAGGGCGCTGCCTCTGCCTCGTCCTGCACCCGGACAAGAACAGCTCCGCCGCCGCCGAGGGCGCGTTCAAGCTGCTTCCAAAGGTGTTGGACAAGCTCTCCCTTCGCCGCCCGCTGCGTGCACCGCCATCACTCGTGATGCCCCCACACCGCTTCACGTCGTCGGCCCCGACGGAGATCCACGCGCACCGTCGTCGGCCACGACGCCCCAATGCTGCGTTGCGCCGTCGGCCCCAACGGAGAGCGGTGCGCACCGTCGTCAGCCGTAGTGCCCCCACACCGCGTCAATTGAGGTGGAGGCCGCGAGAGGAAGGAATGGCGGGATTTGTCCACCGTCCGGCACCATCCCCCTCATCTGGTCGCGAGCGTCGCCGGTGCCCGAGCCGTCTATTGGCGTTCCTTCCGCACTTCCGAGCTTGCCTCCTTCCCCTTGTGGCGGTCGACCCCCACCTCGCCTTCTCTTGATGGGGCGTGGCGTGGGGGCATGGCTTTTCATCGGAGCCGACCACGGCGGCGCGTCATGGGGGATCTGCTAGGTGCCGCAATCCACAACCATGGCTTAGGCGGCGTCCCCTCCATCGTAGGCCTAGCCGCCACTGCTCTAGCTCTCGACCTCCCTCCACCGCCGCTCTCCGTCCCTCGCCTGCCCGTAGCCGCCGCTCTGGCCTGCACCTGCCCACCGCCGCCGCCGCTCCCTGTAGACAGCCGAAGAGGAAAAGAAGGGGAGAGAGAGAGGGAGGAGGAAGAAGGGAAGGGGGAGAGAGGATGGCAGGTGGGACCCACATGTCAGTGGGTCACATACTATATTTTGTGTGATATATTTTTTAATTCTAATACCACATAAGTGCTACATGAGACAAAGGCTAGGTCAACACTGCCACACATGCGCCATATTAGTAAAACCGCTCTACAAAACCATCGACGGAGTCAAATTACACCGGTTTTAATAGTTAGGGGGTTGAGATATCCGGTATTGCGGGTTCTGAGGATACAAATCAGATTCGGTCACTAGTTAAGGGAGTCAAAGTGAACATATTCCTAGGCCCAAACACCCGGCTCACATCACATCGCCTATATATGGGCCTTCTAGTTTAGCCCACTAGCTTAGCTGACTCCACCAGTCCACCCACTCTTTCCTTCCCGCATCTTCCCCTGCACGCTTCCCCCCTCGTACCGCCAAATTTTTTGGAGCGCCTCTCCTGCTCTCCAAACCCGCCGCCCCGCTTCCAAAATTCCCCAATCCGCACGCGAAAAATCCCACACGATTCGGTGCCAATCTCCACAGATTCACTCGAGGGAGGTGAGGCGATGCCTTCGACGAGCAAATGCAACCGCATCAGCCGCGTCGCCGATGAGGAGGAGGAGGAGGAGATCGTTGCCGTCTCCTCCGACGCCGACGAATCGGAGTCAGAGTCGGAGGTGGGGAGTGGAGCGGAGGAGGAGGATGACGACTACGTGGGGGAGAGTAGTGACGCGGCCAGCGGCAGCGGCGACGGCGACGGCGACGAGGAAGGAGGTAGGGGCGACATTGGCGATGGCGAGGGCGAGGGCGGCGGGCGGCGAGTTCGGAGCGCGTGTCGCGGCGTGAGAGCGAACGACCGGGAGAGGAAATCGCAGAATGTGGATGCCCTCGTCAGGTATGCTGGGAAGAGCCCATTTCGGCTACTAGATTAGTTGATTTCTTCTTCGAGGTGTACGTGCGTGAGATCGTGGCGTGTCGACGCACCATAATAGATTCCTAGGGCTCGCATGTGTGCGGATCTAGATTTTGATGGTGGCGAGATTGTTCGATGTACGCTTAGTTGCTTACAACTGTTATGGAACTCTGTCTTGGGGTTCCTGATGCAATTCCACATTGGACATTTTCCCAGAAGGCCAACAGCCCAGCTTGGGTTTACATTTCTTCCCCATGTTGTTTGATTTAGGTACCCTAGTCTGGTAACATTTGGTTCATTTCCTCATAAATTTAGGGTAATAGTTATAAACCGTAGTTGGCGAATAACATTTTTATTGTCTGGACAATGGTAGAGTTGGAATCTATACTCCACTGACTGGGAGAACACATTTGTATCCCTGGATCGACCCTAAGAGTTGTGATGGGTTTATTTGCTGAAGAAGTTCAAAGTGAAATCCCTGAAACCCTGAACGTCGATAGCGTAACATAGGCCGTTTGGCTAGATAAACATGCATTATTTACTAAATCATGAATAACAGGATTCATTTAATTCAACATTATAAATTACCTCTAAAAGTATATTATGGATATAGGCATGACAGTGACTAGTACACATTGTTCATGTGATCTATTGGAGTCCACCAATATCACTGTATTTGGCCAGTTGACTTTTGGACACTGGAAGTCCGGAACAACCTTGCTCCATGCGATATGATGCTAGTATTCACTTCAACCTTTTTTACCTGTATACTGTAAACTTCAAATTTGTCAAATGCCTTTAACTTTCTTCACATAAACAAAACTGGGGGATTTCCTGTGCAATTATATAGATATTAAAAGTAGAATTGGGTTTAATATAAAACTCTTACATTCTGTTTCTATAGATACAATTGTAATTTGTATACAACTGTTCCTATCAATCTACACTGCTATAATTTGGTCCCACCATGATCTAATGGCTTAGGTTTTATTTTTTTCTCCAATTAATGTAGCAATCTCTAGACCTTCACAGCGAATGTGGTGGGTGATGGCTTCTTTTCGAGCTATCTTTATAATATAGGAGAAGAGATAGATAGATAGATAGATTGTTTCGACTTGATCCACTACAGCCTGAGTGACAAACAGTTCGTCTTGTTTCATATTATCTTTCTTTCCGGTTTATGTCAGGGGAAATCTAGTTGTAAGAAGGCAGCCACTTATTCCACGTATTCTTTCGGTTTCTGATGCGGCAGCAATAGCTCGAAAGCCATTCAAACCTCCCTGTCAAAATGGATACAGTGAAAATAATGAGCAACTTGCTCGGCGCCTTTCAGCTCGTAAAAGATTTGTCCCATGGGGTTCGGTGCAGCCATTTGCAGTTACAAATATTCTTCCACAATCACCTGCTGTTTCTAGTGATGATTCCGTAGAAAAGGAGGAATCCCTTCCACCAGGCATAGAGCCATTGATTTTGTGGCAACCCGAGGGGTGTGACAAGGAAAACAGCAATTTTTCTGCAATCAAGGTTGATCACTTGCTTGTACGTTACCTCCGACCCCATCAAAGGTAATATACTCCTTTTGCATTATCCTCTTCCATATATGTTTATTTGGAGGCACTTCATAAAAAACACCTATTAAAGTGGTGATATAATTAAACTTTAGTTCAGTACCCATCTCTTTACAATTTACATGATGATGTTCTGATGCAGGGAAGGAGTTCAGTTTATGTTTGATTGTGTATCTGGGTTGTTAAATGATGATGGAATATCTGGTTGCATTTTAGCTGATGACATGGGGTACTACGCTGGGTCCCTCCATCTTGTCTTTTCTTTTTCATTATTATATAATGCTTAACTTGTTTTATACTTGTCCAGATTGGGGAAGACTTTACAGTCGATAACTTTACTATACACCCTTCTTTGCCAAGGATTTGATGCTAAGCCAATGGTTAAAAGGGCTGTCGTCGTAACCCCCACAAGTTTAGTTAGCAACTGGGAATCTGAGATAATTAAATGGTTAAAAGGCAGAGTGCAGTTGCTTGCTCTTTGTGAAAGCACACGCGCTGATGTTCTTTCTGGAATTGAAAGTTTCTTAAAACCTTTGAGCCGTCTTCAGGTGTTCTTTTTCTCATTCATTTTCATCTATGCTATTTTAGTTCAGAAACAAACACAAGTTGATGGTAATGTCTTCTGAAAATATATCTTTATTATGCATTCCCTTCAGGTACTCATCGTATCTTATGAGACATTCCGCATGCATTCTTCAAAATTTGAAAGGCCGGGAAGCTGTGACCTCCTCATATGTGACGAGGCCCACAGGCTGAAAAATGATCAGACCCTAACCAATAAAGTATATCAACTGTAAATTTGTTACATCTCAATATTTTATACACGTGAATTGTTTGCACCACATATATTCCTCCTTGATGTTCTCATCACAACAAATAATGTTGTAGGCCTTGGCTGCCCTTCCTTGTAAACGGCGTATCCTGTTATCAGGCACCCCAATGCAGGTAATTTTAGCTTTCCTGTTTTGTTCTGTCTTTCTTTCTTGAATGGAACAAATGTTTTCAATGTCAATCGATACAATTTTTTTCCTGCAGAATGATCTGGAGGAGTTCTTTTCAATGGTAAATTTCACAAACCCAGGAGTTCTGGGGGATGCTACATATTTCCGCAGATATTATGAAGTAAGTATTGAAGTTAATACGAATCAAGATATACTGCAAAAATATGAGTTAGTATATTGGGAGGAAAATATTAGAGTTCATTAGTCCAAGGATTTCCTTTTTGTTTATCTGTGTGCCTATGTTCATGTGAGATGTGCACCCAATATTTCTTTGATTTATCTCTCATATTACCTGCCCCTGACTGAAGGCACCAATCATTTGCGGAAGAGAGCCCACAGCAAGTGCAGAAGAAAAGAACTTGGGATCTGAGAGATCTGCAGAGCTCAGTGCAAAAGTAAATCTGGTAAGACTTGTCCTTCTGATGAAGCCTGTTCACCAACATGATTATTTTTATCATGTTTATGATTCATGGGTTATGATGTCTTGCGCCTTTTAAGTTGTTTTGACGTATTTCCTTCTGTTTTAATATAACCAGACATTAATCATGTTTTGATGCTTTCTTGATGATATCCAGTTTATATTGAGACGGACGAATGCCCTGTTATCCAATCACTTGCCACCAAAGGTATGCTCATATATTTAGTTGAACTCTTTGAATTTTCTGTTTAGTTAAGTTTTGCCCTATATTGTTCGTTGCACCTTTGATTGAAAGAACTATAGAACATTTATCTATCTGAGGTTCTAAAATGTGGTCAACTCATCTTCTAGTGCTTATACAGCATAGTCGTACAAGGTTGGGGCGCATGTTCCTTCTATGCGGTCTTGTAGGCCTTATTTTGAAAACTGTATTCCTCTTATTTTATAAGGTTCCTTTTGGAAGTTCAAATGATTTTTCTGCCTTAGCATTGCTTAATGCTTATACACAGATCGTTGAAGTAGTGTGCTGCAAGTTGACTGCTTTGCAAACTGCGCTGTACAACCACTTCATACATTCAAAAAATGTGAGTGCCTAACATCACATAGTTCCAAGTCCAAACATTTTGTTTAGTAGGCACTATACCTACAACACTGTATTATTTGCCCTTTTCAGGTTAAACGCTTGATATCTGAAGGAACAAAGCAATCCAAAGTTTTGGCTTATATTACTGCTCTTAAGAAGCTATGCAACCATCCAAAGGTAAATAATTTTAATGCTTCACTAGAAATGCATTTCTCGCTGTTTCGTCGATAGTAACTTCAGTGATATTCCTACAAAGTTCATTAACAATCTTATTACTTCTACTATCATCTCTCTTAGTCACTTCCATACAAAATAAAACTCTGACAGCATTGCAAACTCCTTATTGTTACCATGTGGTATCCTGCATGAAAAACTGGAAGTAATAGATTTTGAAGAAAAGGCTCCTCATTGGTATTTTTTTCAATGTGAAACAAAATTATTATTATTTTTGTCATGATAATTCTGTCATGTGTCCTGCTCAGATTGACAGTGATGTAACTTGAATATATAATCCTTGTAATATGCAAAATTAGCACGGGCCAAGTCTGAAGTCTCACTATTTTCCTTTCTTGATTATCTTGCATAAAGGAAGTTAGATGACATAATGGTTACAAAGAATCTCTGGGAAACTGTTTCTTGTGACACTGTTGCTACTAGCCATCCTGCATGTTATAGTTTCAACTTTTGGGTTGTAATAAGCACGATACATGATGTTTGTTGTTTGACTATATTTGTATCGCAGCTGATCTATGACACCATAAAAAGTAATAATTCAGGGGGCTCTGGTTTTGACGACTGCCTGCGCTTTTTTCCTCCTGAACTGTTTTCGGGAAGGTATTTCACACTTTCTCACTAGCTTCAAAATTAGCTCGCCCAACTTATAGCAACTTCTAATTTTGTGCAAGATCTGGATCATGGACCGGTGGAGGAGGAATGTGGGTAGAACTGTCTGGCAAAATGCATGTCTTAGCTAGATTACTGGGGCACCTCCGTCTGAAAACTGATGATCGTATTGTTCTTGTATCAAATTATACCCAGGTCAGGTTTTGTGGTACATCATTTTAATATATATGCCTGGCTTCCTTCTATAGCTGTCAAAATAATATATTTCGAAGCGCTTGATTTTACCCATGACCTTATTTTCTCCACATCTTAGTGCCTACCTCTGCTATGTATGGCTCATTCTCCATAATTATCTCAAATCAGTAGTTGAGCATGTACTGCGCTTTTAAACTGCATAGAATGTATTTTCTTGATACATGAGAATAGAGTAGTTATTGTAAATTATTTTCCTCTTTTGATACCTATACAGTTAGGAACAAAACAATAATTGATCATTGTTTTCTTCTAAAAATTCAGACATTGGATCTGTTTGCACAATTATGTCGGGAAAGGAGATACCCGTATATTAGGCTTGATGGAGCAACATCCATTAATAAAAGGCAAAAGTTGGTGAACCAATTCAATGATCCATCCAGAGTATGTAAAATCTGCTACATACCCCTTTTTAGATCAAGAATCTGCCCTGTGTCCTGAAGAACTGTTCCAAATTTGAACATACAACTATATATGTCTTTTTGGCAGGATGAGTTTGTCTTTCTACTTAGTAGCAAGGCAGGTGGCTGTGGGCTTAATTTGGTAGGTGGAAATCGATTGATTCTCTTTGATCCCGATTGGAACCCTGCCAATGATAAGCAGGTCAATGTCTCTGCATCTCTGCTTCATCACCTTGTGAAGGTTCTTGTAACTCCAAACCTTGTCTGGTCTGACCTGTTTTCATCTATCGCCATTTTACAAAGGCTGCTGCTAGAGTATGGAGAGATGGACAAAAAAAGAGAGTGTACATATACAGGTTCTTAAGCACAGGAACCATTGAGGAGAAGGTTGCTAGTGAATCTTATACTTCCAGATATTGTTCGCTTTTTTTTAATTGTCCAATGAAAGAATGCTGAGTTTCTAGCTACTTTCTTGTGCTGACATTCGTATATAGGTATATCAGCGTCAGATGTCGAAAGAAGGTCTCCAAAAAGTTATTCAGCAGGAACAAGCAGATGGCAAAATGCAGGTTTATCTGTTTGGACTGATTATTTGCTTTCTTTAATTCTTTTTAGTGTTAAGTCTACTGTATTCAAATCTTCTTTAACAGGGGAGTTCTCTTTCAACAGAAGATCTGCGTGATCTTTTTACCTTCCATGAACAAGTCAGGTGAATTATGTTCATTTGAATTGTGGGACTCTTTAATTTCTTGTTTCTGGGCTTTATTTATGTTCATATTTTGAGAACTTATTGCTAGTATGAAGGCATTAATGAAAGCATCCCATAAACCAACGGAACCATATAACACATGATAAAATTGGATATACCTGGTGGATAATTGAGTGAACTGGTTGGGAAAAAGAAATTAGAATTGTTCTCTTTTCTGAGTAACCATCAACCAATGCACATTTTTTATCAACTCAATTTTTCATTTATTTGGAGAATATTGTGGTGTCAGCTGCCAGTCTTAGACAGTTATACGTATGTACTACTATTAGCATCACTTTCACAGACAATTGTTTTTAAGATCAAGAATGCTGCAATATTAGTATGTAAAAAGTTGGGCATTGTCAATTTCATTCATTATCTCACGACCATTTCTTCCCTTTACAGAGGGGGCATTTTTTTTTTCTGTAGATAATATGGCAGCAACTATAAAAAAGCCTGCCTAAAATGTTCAATTTTGAAGCTGCAAGTATCAATTGTTTCATTACCTTAATATAAATGCAGTACCATAGCTGATATTCTGTGTCATATTGTTTCTTACTTTTTTTTGTGGGGATTTCTTACTTTCATTTGGTGACGCAGGTCTGAAATACATGAAAATTTGAAGTGCAATCGCTGTAACAAGGATGGATGTATGGTTCTCGATGGTAGCAAATTTGATTCAGCAGCCACTGAGCATGAGGCTTCTAACTCAGGAGAGAACAGTTACATTGATATTGGTGGATTTGGAGCGATCTCTGGATGTGTGCAGAAAATGAATAGTTCGAATCAACAGGTAGTCCGTGACACCCTTTTTATTTTTAATCTAATTAATACTGTAGTTGGCTAGCTGCTTCAAAACTTTTAATCTAATTAGAGTAAATTTCACAAAACTACACGTTTTGTGGTCCAAGTTGCAGAAAACCACATACATTTTGACACTTGGCACTTAAGTACATATATTTTGGTTGTGTAGTTTCACAAAACCATACTATCGATGAATTGATTCACTCGCGAGATGACGTGGATGTTTCACCTAGGACGAGGACATGGCATCCTATTACTAGCCATCACACGAAATTAATAGGATGCCACGTCCCCATCCTAGATGGAACAACCACGTCATCTCATGGGTGAATCCATTCATCAATAGTGTGGTTTTGTGAAACTAAACTACTAAAATATATGTACTTAATTGCCAAGTGTCAAAATGTGTATGGTTTTCTGCAACTTGAACCATAAAACATGTAGTTTTGTGAAATTTACTCATCTAATTAATACTGTAGTTGGCTAGCTGCTTCAAAACTCAGGGTTACATCCTTTTCAGATTGGAAGTCCTTCTGAAGAAGATTTAGGAAGTTGGGGCCATCATTCTGATCCATCAACTGTACCTGATACTATACTCCAGTGTTCTTCTGGTGATGAGGTGATGTCCTCAATGCATTTGCATCTTACATCTTATCTATAGAAAAGTTCAATTTCATACTTGTCCCCCATAATAAGTTTCTCCCTCTTCCACTTGTTCATTTTTAGTTTTTTACTATCTTCATTATATTTACATGATAAAACAGAAAAGAAAGAGGGTTGGTGACGGGGGGGGGGGGGGGGGGATTTATATATGCTGCTCCAAAGTGCCTCTTGGCAGAATGGCAGCCCATCCACTATTCACCATCCACCATTGTATCATATGATAGATCTCAAAGTAACACTCCTTGCCTATGAAGTGACAGCTCTGACATGTCTGTGCACGCTGTGTGTATTAGCTGGTCCACCACAGTCGTTCCAAACTTAGCAGTTCATAATAGGCCAAGATAAGGATGAAAAATTACATATTTGAATTTGCCAAATGTCCTATCTCAAGCTTGCAGGACTAGGTTTAGCTTGAAAATAGAGTAATTTGAACCTAGCAGATTGGTAGTAATGGATGAGGGAAGACTCCATATGGATGAGTAAGGAGAAAGGAGGAAGGGGCGTTATGTTCTTGAATTATCCATAATTTAATTTTTCAAAGAGTGGTCACTATCTAGTGCCATTTCTTGAGGAAAAAACTTGACTGTCATGTATTAACAGCATTCAATATGAACTGGCACATATCTAAATTTCTAAAGAAGAAAATGCTTGCCCGCGAAGCTGTCCTTTTAGCAGTTAAATAACCTTTATCTGATATCAAGGATTTTTTTTTTTGAAATATAGAGTTTGATTTTCAAGAAATTCTGGCAACTGTTAACAAATGGCATGCACTTTTGCAGGTTTCTTTTGTTTTCACAAATCAGATCGATGGGAAACTTGTTCCAGTTGAATCTATGGCGCGAGCTGCAACTCATCGAACACATGAAGTGACTGTTAATGCAGAAAAAGAAGTGGGAAAAATCAATTCTTCTAATGTACCTGGAACCGAACGGCAATCTCTACTTGGAAAAAATCTGAAGATGATGGGATTCAATTTAAAGAATTCGTCTATGAAATTCCCAACTAAGTCCAGAAGAATGCTGCCAAACTGTTTGCAAGGGATGAACAAAACCAGTACATCTTCAGATCATCAACAAACTAAAAAGCTTCATGTTATTTCTGATGCGTCTGATGATGATTTTGTATGAATGTGGTGGAACTCAAGTCTGAACAGATAACATCATCTGCTGATTTTGTTTATATCATGTGAATGCTGCATGTCCCTGAATGGTCTGTTCGGTGTGAAACTGCGAATATTGCATACAAGTGAGTTAACAGGCCATCTGAAGCTTTCTTCACTGTGAAATAACGCATAAAATTTGGTAGATTAACAAGCAATCTGAAGCACTGGCCACAGACAATTTGGGATTTGCATAACAAGTAATCTAAAGGAATCCCCTCATTATCTTACATTGATTTGCAGTAACAATTTTTATTAGTGGAACATGAAGATCAGTATGCAAAATTTCCATTACTTGAGCTTTCCATCAGATGGTTCAGAAAATTAACATGATTGTTGTTACCTGCAGATTGTTTCAAGAGAAAAGGAGCACCGGATAGAACTGTACTGCTCTAAACCTTTGTTCATATTACTGCCAAATGTTCCGTTCTTTCTATTTCCACTTCTTATACATCAATATCATGTGGGTTCTGCGTTCTTTCTATATAACTCATGCCATTTGTTTCCCCTCCCCCCCCCAAAAAAAGCAAAACTCATGGCATTTGTGAGCTTGCATTCTTGAAATATAATGTAAGTTCGGCATTCTAGTGCAGTGTTAGAAATTTTAGGTTGTTTTGAGAATGTGTGGTCTTAGTCTAAAAAGCACTTTCCACAACTCTCCATGTCTCAGATCATTGTTAGCTCACGTTCTACCTGTAGTTTTGGAATGTGTTTGGTTCTATGATTGTACTACATGCTTCTCCCTCACGGCCTTGGGAATTGTAACCCCATGCTTGAAGTTGTCAGGGTGTAGCCATTAGCCAAATAAAGGTTCAGAAAAAGTGAGATCTGCCGTAAGGATAGGAGACCAACAGGAAGATTTAAGCTTGATATTCCGACAAGCAACTAGACCAACCACTTGGATGGTATGCTTTCATCTCCAGCTGTCATTTGTTTAGGCCTTTCCATGTGGGTGACAGGCACACTTTTAAGATGGTGTAATAAAAGCTTGACGTTTGCACTGTTCCACTCTCCTTTTTAGTATAGTCAAATCAAGTACTCCTAGATCCAGCCTAGCGGCCATTTTGTATCTTAGAATAATCCTTTCATGCTTATGGCCTTATGCAGGGCTAGAGTTTCTTAATTCCCATCAAAATACAAGTACAATGTCTTATAATTTGGATATCTTTGCTATTTTCAGTTGTGTTTCTCATGTTTTGCTATTTAGAATTTGGCCCTGTTGCTGATAGGTAACAAAATTACTACGTTTATGAGATTTGTAGCATCAGGGGAAAAAACAAAATCTCATGGTAGCCCCCTCCCCCCTGAGATCTGTAGGATTTAAGGTAGTAAGTTAAGTCACAATGGGGCTGTTCTTCATTAATCATTTCCATCCCTCACATGTGCAGTCACAAAAGTTAATTCATTGCTGGAAGAAATGAATTGGTGCTGTTCATGTGCTCACATGGGTACTCTAGATCTCAAAAGCTTTGCTTGTACTATACTTTGAGTCTTTGACCATATTCGTGCAAGTTAAATTGTAACGGCAGCCTCTAACCTAGTCTTTTCTCCCCATGAATCATGGTTTAATCTTATGGCCATTCTTCCAAAATGGCTCGCAACTTCTATTAATTGTTGCTAATGCGATTTAAGATTGGACACATAATCTTCACAGTTCCATAATCTTTGGGTGCCAGTGTGCAAATTCTATTCAATACATTTGTCTCTCCCAACATGTTACACATTGAGCGCTAAAAGGGGCATAGTTTGATATCTCAGAGAACTAAAGCTCCACCTGAGGCTGGGTGCATTACATGTAAGTAGGTTTAACAAATTATTATTTATAAACTTGTAATTTGAAAATGAAAAAAATACAATGTATTAATCTTTTCTAACAATCCCAGTTGTTTTTTCCATTGACATGATGCATAACTGAAACTTGTTCTGTGTATTCAAGAAAAGGCATAACTGAACCTTAAACCTAGGTCTTTGTTGCATAGTTGGACGTGTAATTATTGTCAGTTTCAACTCCACCTTTGACATATAACTTGTTCTCATGCATAATTGACACTGTTATACATTTCTAATTTTAATGTTGGTATGATTTGGGATGCGTGGTATTGCTTGCTTTCTTTTTCTACATATTAGTTTACCACTGAAGCATACTACAGTCCACCTACTAGCATGTGTTACTATGCGAGGCATCATGAAGCATGTTATCATTTAAAAATGGCCCTACTGCTAATTGCTAAATAGTTATGATTTATTACAAATAGGACAAGCATTACTGTGGAACAAGAACTCTTTGACTGGTCCGTTGTGACTTGTTGGAGGCACAGGACCAAGGACTCTTGTTATCATTTGGTCATGGAGATGGAACCAAAATGAAGAGGATTCTTGGGGATCACATGGTCCTATTCCGAGAGGTCGATGTCGCCAGCTCACACTACTAACAAACCCGTCTAGTATCAGTCAAATGATTTTGGTACCTACCTTCTTCACCTGTTGGTGCCCATCTGATTCCACTTCTGGACATTGTTAAGCTATCCAGTGTTTCTAATGGTAACTGCGTGTCAGTGTACAGTTGAACAGAGCTCTTGACTTCTTCTTTTTACTTCAAGGTTAGAAAGAACTCCGAATTCATGTTTCTACCTGAATGCTGACAGCATAAATTTTGGATATTTTTACATTTGTGCTCTACTCGCCATTTAATTTCAGTTTCTAGCATTCCATCATTTGAGCTGGATTTCCATCACTGGCATAAGCCAACCTTTTCCCCATATATTTCCTTTTTTTTTAACCAAACTACACAATTACTCTAAATAATCATTCTTTCTGGCATTTCTGTGAACTTTTCCGATTCTTTGCTTGCATTTCATACTTCTATGCTTTCAGCAGAGGTTACCCTACACTATAGTGATCTTACCATGAAGTCGCTTTCTCCTTGTACAGCATACTTATCAATTTGTAAGGAAGGTCGCTTTCTGGGATCATCTACTGTGTTCTTCAGGTCCTCAACATCTAGTCTTTGCAGGCACTGCTGGTCCCTAATCCAGGGCAAGAAAGCTACCACCGGCCTACACCCTGCAAGGCGGCCAGACTGTACGGTTTTCTTGTTCATTGGTATTCGGTTCATGAACAAATGCCTTCAATTCCCTTGTCCCGCATGCCTTCGGACTGTTGCCCGGTATGATTTTGTGTGGTGTGGTGGATCATCATTTGTTCAATGAAGAAAAGGACTGATGTCTTGGACGAATTGGAACCCTGCTAATCTCCACGCAATCATGGATGGATATTTGGGAACGCACAAAAGGTTAGCTTCTTGTTCCATACTCCTCAGAAACCCCACTGTCTTTATGCCCTTGGACTCAATTATTAGGCGTTGCGTGATAAACACCGATGTTTATACTTGCAAACAAAATCTAGACACGCCGCTAGGGTCGATTTTGATGTACGCTCGTTCATGTTATCAACCGTACTAATTAGTACCATCGGTTGGGAGGGTTCAGCTTTCCAACCAGGTTTTAACCTCTTGTTTCACCTGCGCTGGGCCAACTTTTAGAGAAAAATGCATTTATTTGCTTCATGTGTCTTCTAAACGTACCTTGACGAAGTTTTGGGTTTAAAGTCTGAAACAGGACGAAACCGGGTCCCTCTCTAGGAATCACATTGCGGGGCGTTTTGATTTGATACCAAAATATTGCCATACCAATTTTTTGGTGGTTTAAATAGTAAATGTGATGATTTGATTTGAAGCCAAATGTTTGGTAATGCTAATACTCAAATTGGCACGATTCTAGAATATTCTTCACCACAATTTAAAATTTGGCTCTCAATTGGCATAAATACAAATGCACTCATTTACAATTCTACCCTACCAAAATATCGATAGTGCCAAAACTTGCCTAGAGTTTGGCACTACCAACATATTGGTAGGGTACTAAACCAAGCAAGCCCTGCATTTCTTAGAGCCGTGGGTTCTCTGTTTTTATTTCAGAACATTCTAGTTGCATACTTAAGATGGAAATAATTTGGAGTTCAGCTCTCATGCTCAAAAGTAAACCTCTGGTTTTGGTCGGTGTAGGTATGGCTGGCTACCAGGCCAGCCAGACCTTGCATTTGTGTTCTGCAGCGCACATGCTTTTGCTTTCATTGAGGTAAAGAGTTGTAGAATCACGTGTGAGGTGTAACTGTGGGTTAGCAAAATTCAGTCTATCCAACTACCAAGTTGCGTTATTTGAGTAATTTAAACTGGTCCTTCGCAATGCTGCTGCGAAGCAATGCATGAACTGGACAACCATTTTTTGACCGTAGTCAAACAGCATTTGCCACCTATTTAAGCAATCGTCTCACTATTTAATAAGAAAAATATTGTTTCTCTCACCGACGCCCTTGATTCTTTCCCCCATGAGCGCCACACGTACGTCCATGCATCCGATCCGCATTGAGACTCGCGATCCATACTCTCGAGATCGCATATCAACAAATCCAGCCTTCTTATCCCAAAGCCACCATAAAATAATCAGAGCTGGTTTCGGAACGATCCCATCTCCTTTTGTCGTCCCCCCAAGAAAAATAATTAATATTCTTTTGTCGCCCATGAAAGCAATTATCATCTCTAAAGTGTATATAGCAACAAAATAACAGTAAATTCCAAGAAACACATGTTTGCAGATTTTACAATCGACGAACGACGAGTCTGCTGAAAATATAAATCCACATATGACTTGACATTTTGTATTCTAGTTACACCGTTCATTCAGTCGGTATTACAGTTTTGCTCACTGGCAATTTGGCATTCAGCGGTACACAATGTTAAAAGATTATGGTCATCCTGACATTTTCTATTCCAGTCACAGTGACACACTGGCCATGCTGCTTAACGCTGATCCATGGTGACTTGGCAAAAAGAAACAGAAAAGGGACAGTCAACATCCTGTGAACTCAATCATCAGCATTTTACCACGGGCGGTGCTAAACAACTGCAGCGCTCATCTACCCGAGCTCCACGTCACGCATCTCCCTCCTTTATATAGGCATCTCCCTCCTCAAGCGCCACTCCACCCTTGAGCCGTAACAGTGACCTGTTTCTGATTCAATTCAACAACGAGCCCGTTTCCTGCTCACACCACCACCTTTTAAACGCCTCATCACCTCCATCCTCGCAACTCGAAGCGAATTGAGCTCACAGTGGAGGAGAAGGGAGAGCACGAGAGGGAGCAGAAGCGCGCGAGGAGAGGCCACGACCACCACCAGAGCGTCAAAATGGCATGCATCAACATGTACAACCCGGACGGCGGCGCGGCGTTCGGGGGCGGCCAGCCGCCGGCGCTGGGTCCGCGCATCTCCTTCTCCAGCGACTTTGTCGTCGAGCCACCGCCGCCGGTGCAGAACCGGGCGATGAACCTGCGGTGCCAGGAGGAGGATATCAACTTCGAGTTCTCGGTGGGTAGCCACCCCATGATGGCCGCCGACCAGCTCTTCTCCAAGGGCAGGATCCTTCCCCTCAAGGACGGGGGCTTCTCCTCCGGCCGGCCTCCCACCACGCTCCGCGACGAGCTTCGCTGCGACGACAGGGCGTCGGCCAAGGGATCCAGCCGGTGGAAGGAGATGCTCGGCCTGCGGAAGCCTCTCTGCGTCGGCGGCGTCAATGGCACCGCCAAGAAGAGCACCACCGTCGACACCGAGATGGTCACCGACGTGGCCGATTCCAAGCAGGTCAGTGAGCCATGATCGGCAGTCCACCATGCCACACACATGGTACACAGTTCATTAGTACACGGATGTATGATAGGTTGTCTCATTAAGGATCCTTTGATGCACTGCAGGAGCAATGAGATGACATATATGGGACTCAGCCAAAACACACATGGAACTCTCGTCTCTGTCTCATATTGTGACCATCCTCTTGCATTGTACTTGTCTCAAAGGCTAGTTTTTGTAGATGATTGTGCTCGGTTGCTTGTGTGCTAGATGGCCAGTGTGTGCTGAAGAGCAAACAATTGTGTATTTTTTTTTTCTTGCATAAGTGCTGTCTCTCTAGCTAGCTGTCCACTAGATCCATATCAGTCTTTGCTTCCTCTTTCTTCTTTTTTTTTTGTTTCTTTTTTCCCCCTCCACCCTGTACAAAATGCAGCGCTTGTGTAGATCGAAAATTTTATGGTGCAATCATTAGTCTGCCAGATGGCCAGATCTGTGAAGAGAGGATAGCCTATAGTGATGGAGCCTTTCTGGCCTGTGGGGATCAACAGTGCTCTCCTTTGTCTTGTTCCATGCTCTGCTGTATGATTTCATAAAGAGGGACAAGATCCACAGAAGAGAGTGTGTATGATAGAGAACGAGAGGAAGAACAGAGGAAGGATCCACCTGAATCATGATCCTTTTTGTTTCTAGCAAATCGATACTTCACTCTCCCGACATGTCCGCTGCAGTGCTGCACTAGATGCACGGCTCTATGCAAAGCGTTTTCAAGGTTCTCAACATACATCAAATCATCTTGGTTTTAAATTAAACTGAAAGTAGGGCATTGATGCAAGCAATGGTGCTCAACTTTTCCATCTTTACAAGCCAATAGGACTGTTAACTATTGTTGAGTCACTTTAGTTAGCGGATTTTGTGGTCACTTTGTCCCTAATACAGGTCGTCATCTCGGTAAGGCGTCTAGCAATAGTGGATGTACTATATAGTACTCACAAGCTCCACAAGTTCTATTGAAACTGCTGAAACACAGAGCAGAGTTGTTTGAGGCTAGGAAGAAAACAATGCAAAATTCAATCCGTATCCTTTAGTGAATGCTGAGCATTGTTTCAAAGCATCAGGATAAAGCAACAAAAACATGCACAACTCCTCTGAAGAAAAAAAAAACTGTGTACTTCTGAACATGTTTGATAACAAAGCTGTGAAACTCCTTTCCAAGTCATGTACGTTCTCCGCTAACTAAATCCACTATCCAATCGCTCCAATTGGAGAGCTACAAGTACAGAAAGAACTGATCGCAATCAGTGACGTTTGTGCAGGACCCCCCAGATCTTGGCATAATAGCTTCTTTTTTCTTTCTTGTCAAGAGGCCAGGTTCTGTTGCTACCATTCTCAAGAACAAATCTAACGCGTTCGCGAAAAAAATGAACAAATCTCAACCGTCCATATATCTTAACAGTAATCCACACAACTCACATGCATTGGATGATTGGACTATTTAATAACCCAATAAATTGGATTATTAAGGGCTCCATTTGAACGTATAAATTTTGTAGGATTTCCATATGAATATAATTGATTAACAGACATTCCCACAAAAATCGTCCAGAATTCCTCCATTATAAAGAAGGGTTTCTACAAAAGGAACAGAAAAGGAAAAAACGCCACTGGTAATTAGGGCAAAAGCATGGTTGCCTATCCAGTGCAAGATAAAGTCAGTTCCAGTGAACCTAACCTCGTGATGCCTAGGGTACAGAGCACAACGAATAATAGAGCCTGCCACAGCTAGTCAAACGAAGGAAATGTTACGTCAACAGCGCACCAAATGTTGCTACATTGTCCTCACAAAACAACAATGATGAGAGCAATTATAACAGATAACGATGATTGATGCATGTAATGACTAAAGCTATTTAGATCATGCATAAAAAGTAGAATCAATAGTAAGGACAATAATGCACTCCGTAAGTTAGTTTCTCTATTACAATATGTTCCACCTCAGTCAATGGTTGGCTCATCACGTGTCCTGCGCATTTAACTATTTTGTCACTTTTAAGATGTGACAATTAAGAATTTATCACTCACAGGTGGGTCCTCATATGTATGATATATGAGTTTAGTGGTAAATTTTTAATTATCACTCGTAAAAGTCGTAAAAGTGGTAAATAGTTAAGAATCTAAATTATATTGTTATGCTCAGGATGAAATGTGAAAATAGAGTAAAGTGAAATCTCAAAATAAGTAATTTTATATCAAGGGAACTTTGCTCCATAGAGAGGATCGATGAAACTTTCCAAATGTTTGCCATCGATCGGGATGGACCCTACCCTATCCTTTAGTGTATGTCATCTCTCATCATGTTGGCTAATATTTAATTTACACACACCGCCATATATAACAAAAATCAAAATAATAGTTTGGACGGGTTGGAGGCATACGTACTCTGATATCTATCTTCTCCGGGCAAATATATCTGAATATGTTGTTATTGCCAATCAAATCATGTACTCCATCCACAAAGATAAATTAACCCGTCGTCCTCCCGAGTTGTGCTGCTTGTGCATAGCCCTGTGGACACAGACCAGTGGGTCATCGGTTTGTCTTCGCCTGGGCCGGTCTTATCAACGATGCAATGCACCATGCTCCTCACCAGCGTTGCGCTGATGCGACCGCGAGAACCCGCTGGTTCGACCTAACGTACCGACTCTGCCGCGAGTAATCACATCCCAGTGATCCCACTTCGTCGGCCGTGTTTACAGCCAGAAAACCACGGCTACATCGTGCCGATTGCCGAACGATCCCGATTGCTGAGAATATAAGCATATAATGACTTAATATATTCCATAAATAAATCATGGCATTACATATGTATACTAGCATTAACGTATCATTAGATCTACACATGTAAACTAAACAGTAAAACATGAACAGATCAAATATGCGCAACATATCGAACACGTACCGAGGTGGCGGAAAGACCGGTTGCTCGGCAGGAACTACTCGTGGTTGCGAGCGTCGACAAAGGCGCGCAGCACGCGAGCGGAGAGGAAGGCGAGCCGTCGCAGACGAACAGGGAGCAGTCGCGCGAAGCGCTTCCCAAAAACCTTATTGCCGCCTTCTCTCGTGCAAGACGTCGAAGACAGAGGTTCCGGAGACCTGCTCTCCCGATCACCGGTGCACGCTGGCGAACGGGATGGAGTAGTCTACGAGCGACGGAGCAACACAGAGGAGGAGGCAAACCCTAGATTGATTTCGCGTGTGTTGCGTGAAGGCGGCGGCACGGTTTATATAGAGATAGGTCGCTTGATCAGGGCGCCCGCATGATCTCCACTCTGCGTAACCAAGCCGGATAAGTCGCGCGTAACTTATCCGGACTCCACGCCGTTTTCACGCCGGATTTTTCGGAATGTTTCCAATAACAAAACAAATCCGAATTTTCCTGCGGCAAAACAAAACTATAGAAGGAGGCTGCATCTGCGCAAGGGTGAGGAGCCAATTTTGTGGACCATTCAACGCGTACGTAGTGCACGCGCGCCACCTACCAGGCCAAGCGAGCAAGCGCACGCGTGTTACCCCTCTTCTCTCCATCACACATGCTTCAAATGGCTAGGAGAGCATCCTCCCCTTTAAGAAAGTCCCCATCTCATAGAATAAGCAAGGTGATATTAAACTTCACATGCATACCATCTCATGAGGTGGGCTTTTGTGATTTTTCAAAGAATTAATCTTCGAATGGGCCTTAGCCCATCTATCAATTCGAACACCCGATCAGCACACTCCATGAACCGGCCCCCTCCCCGCGCGACGCGCATCCGTTCTGGCGTTCTGCGCCACTGCGGCTGTGAGGCACGAAGCGGCAGGACGCGACACGCGCACAGGCGCGGAGCTCCCCCTGCCTCCGTCGCGCAGGTTGCCCTCACCCCCGCGCACCCGTCAATCCGCCGCCCGCGCGGCATGTCAGCCGCGGCAGCAGCCGTGACGACGACGCGACCAAAACGCCGGGGCGTTTTCCCCGGGTTGGACGCGGGGAGCGGAGGGAGAAAAAACGCCGTGACACGCGCGCGACGCCGCCCGCCCACGCCGCGCGGATCCGTTTCTGCCGAGGCCCCGAGCCGCGGCCCACGGAAAGCCGCGTGCCGAGGCGGCCTGGGGTTTCGGTCGCTGCGGACGGCAGCCGCTGTGCACGGCGCCGGCGCGTTGGGCACTGGGCCGAGAAGACCAGATTGTACTAGTTATCATGGGCCAAATTTATTCTCAGGCCAAACTCAAAAGTACTCAGAGAGTCGAGAGATGAGACACACGGGCTGTAGTAATTTCTTTTGGCGACCAGAAATTAGAACCCGTATATATGTGTTCAATCCAAATTAAGCTTATGGTGTTCGATCGACTCCTGAGATATACGCACTACTCTATGTGATACACGAGTTGTATGCACTGTACCATATCAACAGGATTCGATCCGTATTTAAGGTGCATAAATGTCGGCAGGGCCCAAAGAAATTTCAACATACGGATACGGATATATTATTCTGCGCAACGTATACTAGTATTTTACTGCTACTCTAATTCTGGCGTCTAGATCCAATCCATTTACACCCGTACACGGTGCCCATCTCGTCGTCACACCATGAATGCACAGAGCAACGGCCGAAAAACAAAACAGGGGTTGCCGATCTGTACGTACACGCAAGTACCGTTAATCCTCTGCTGCAAAACACGGTTGCCAGTGACAAGTTCAAGCACAAAATCGTCCTTGACACTAGCCAGTGTAGCAGCAGCAGTACACTCGTATCCCCTTTTTCGCTGCATTCATTGGTCGATTTACTCCGTTGTCCCGTTGCAATCGCCCACACACACACTACTACTACTACTAATCATACATAGAGATCCATAGATGATTAACTCCACATGCTGATTCTATCACCATACTATGGACAACACACTTACTACAAAAGCAGGTACTGCTAGTACTACCAAAGGAAGTGCAGGCACCACCAAATGGCAGAGCAATTCCGGCGGTTAAAGTACGGTGTCAGCAGACTGCAGCAGCAGGAGCAAGCTCTGCCATTCTCTGAAAGATTACAGTGACCTCTCTGCCATTCCCTGCAGGTTACTGTCACTACAAACACCCCTTTTTGAATTCATGCCGAGCTGCGCTTTTTCAGACTTTTGGATCTAGCGGTGGCTTCTCTCTCAGGAAGGGAAGGGGAAAAATGGACTCAACGAACACTCTTCTTGAGAAAGGCAAGCGAAGCTGTGGCTCCTGTGCAGCAGCTGTGCTGCTACTGCAGTGTACAGGTCCTGGCCTTCTTGGTACGTAGTACACCTGGTAGCTATAGCTCGCTGATGAGTGAGGCCCTGTTTCGCGAAAAGAAATTTTTGAGTGTTATATCGGACATTTGATCTGATGTTGGAAGGAGTTTTTGGATATGAATTAAAAAACTAATTTCATAACTCGTCTGGAAACCATGAGACGAATCTTTTAAGTATAATTAATCCGTCATTAGCACATATATGTTACTGTAGTATTTATGGCTAATCATGGACTAATTAGACTCAAAAGATTCGTCTCACGATTTTCACGTAAACTGTGTAATTAGTATTTTTAATCTATGTTTAATATTTCATACATATGTTTAAAAGATTCGATGTGATTTTTTATGAAAAAAATTAGAAACTAAACCGGACCTGAAACTGTGACACTGCAAACCAAGCCAAGCCAAGCAAAGATAAAAGCAGCAGCAGTAGTACTACTACTAGTGTGGTAGGCAGGGTGAAACGGAGGAATAAACTCTGCCACTTCCAAAGCTAACCTGCCCCAAAATGGAGCTACAAAAGCCACAGTTTCAGTGCCACCCCACTTGACGGTTATTGTTATCCACCGCCGAATGTTTACCGGCTTCGGGATCCTCACCTTCTTCCCCCAGGAGCTCAGCGCCACGCTTCCCCAAGCAAACCACCTCGTTTTTTTTTAATATGCTTTGGCCTCTGCTCTGATCGATCGATCGATCGATCTCCAACCCCATTTTTCTATGCGAGCTTCTCTCTTTTTCATCTCGCCACTTGCTGCTGCTGCTGCTGCTGTGATGGTAGTAGATGCATCTGCGGCTGGATCTCCGAACAAACAACCACCCCGGATTTCACAAGATCTACCCCCCACTATCCATGGATCTCGGCTTGTTGCTTCGGTGTTGTGACCTTGTGAACCCTGGCCAGTTAGTATATTAACTCGCCATAAATAGTCGTGCTCATAACGTGCTCGTGCTAGCCGTCATCTCCCTCCCATGCACACCACCCCCACGAGCACCCATTTTCCTTTGTTCCATTTTGTAAATGCAAGCAAAAAATTTGACTTCGCTTAAACAGTTTACACACACCTAGAAGAAAAAAAAGAACTGAAAAACATATCATCTGTTATATATGTTTGTCTGAATATAACACGGAAATGGTAGTACTGCTAGTGAAGTTCCATATAGAGCCAGTGTCAGAAATAACCCAAATGAACAAGGAAGGTCAAGTGACAAGAAACAGTGGGCCACACACTAAAAGCCCCTCTTCCTTTCAGTGCAAAGCCAGCAAGCAGCAGTGGGCACGCACTGTGGCCCCAAATCCAAGCCACAAAACTTCTCTCTGTTTCTCCTCGTCATCCTCATAGTTTTTATCAACCAAGCTGAAGAAACCCAGATCCCGATGGAAGTAACATTCCCTAGCCTCTCTCTCTCTCTCTCTCTCTATCGTCTCATCCACCACATGCACGGCCCATGTGCACAGGATCCAAAGCCAATCGTCTACACGTAAACACTCGTTTACCCCGCACTAATCATACTAGTTTACTTGCTTAGTTTAGTCGCACTTTACTGCAAGATGGAGCTTTTTACTAACCGGAAATACCATTGGTGGACGATCCGCCTCGGCCACGGGAACTGCAGGACCCATCTTAACCTTCTTTTCACGGCACGCCATAGAAGCCTCCACTGCAGTTTGCCTGTACTATATGCTGCTCTAGCTCAGAGACGAGATGAATTATGCTGCGTCTACTCAGAGACATAGCCAAAAGAAAGAATTTTGCAGGTTTGGTTGACCTGTGTGATAACGTAGTACGTGCAAAACTACTAAATGGAACAATGATTTTTTTTCCATCTGATGTACCAAGAGATTTAAACGATAAAGACGTACATTTTGTTGAGCTTATAGCACTGTGGTACTAGCATTGCAGGAATTAAAATGCATGGGAAATTAAGTAATAAAACGGTGATGGTTAACTTAAACTTGCAGAACAGCTGCTGCTGCTGTACAGTAAATTTAATTTCCATCCAAATACAAGATGGAGGCAATTACAGTAAGGGGATAATATATCTATTCCTATCGAGATAAACCTCTGATAAATACTGGGACGAATTACTAGTTTACTACTGCTACTACTTTCTAGTACACAGTAAGAGTAAAAATGCAAAGAAAATGTGAAAGAAAAAAGAGTCGAATCGGTGGTTGTTAGGCTATAATGCTTCTTTTTTTGTAGTCTCCCACTTTTCCCGTTTATTCCCTTTGGATGAGCATATTTTCTTCTTCTTCTTCTCCTTCTCTCTCTAGCTCGCCTTCCCTTTCTACACGGCGCCCCCCCTGTACCTTCCTTTCTAGCTTCCGCTTAATCTGCACGCTCGCTTCAGCTTCGGCTGCTGACCACCGGAGTCCACTCGAACCGACCGGCGTCGAGGGGCACGCCGCGAACGACGTCGAAGTTGTACCTGCGGCCATGGGAAGAAGCGCACGTACGTTAATTATCTTGCTCGCCGGCAGCAGCGGCAAATTCACGCCACGCGCGAGCATCGGAGAAGAAGAACGAAGCTAGCTAGGGCGCGCAGTAACTTTTACTAGATGTTACAGCGAGCGGTAAAAATTCTGTATATACTTACTTGGCAGCGAAGCGCTTGGCCTCAGCCTCCTCGGCCGCCGCGAAGAACGCCTCGATCTCGGCGGCCGGCGGAATCTTCGGCCGCGTGGCTTGCTGTGCTGAGGCTGTAGCCGCAGAAGGTAGTGGACGGCTGCGCTTCTGTCCTCCAGCCAGATCCGACTCCAGATCGCTCACCTCGCCGGGGAGAAAGCTTGATGGAGTTGTTTCTCTCCTGGAATTTGAAAATTTTGAAAAATCGAGGGTGATTCGGCGTCAGGGGCATGTCAGAACGCATAATTCAGAAGAATTTGCCGGAAATGAGGGAGAATTCTCCCACCTCTCGCGGTCACGGCCGCTCGCCGAGTCGCTCGCCGAGCCCTCCGGGACATGCTCGCTGCCTGCCTGTAGAACATCACCAAAAAGCACGCACGCTTCAGCAACCGGTGATTAGAGATCTGGGATCATTTTTCGAATTCGAATTCTAGGGTTTCGATTCCCTCACCTCCGCGACGTCGGAGCGGCACGCGAGGCTCCTGTCCTGAGCCGCCGCGTCCACGGACGACGCCGTGCTGGAGCAACGCGAGAGGCCAGCCGCCGCATGCGCCGCCGCTCCGTTCCCGGAACCCGCCGCCTCCGCTACAACCGGAGCCCTCGCGGCCGGCGCCGGCCTCGGCGGGGCCATGAACAGCATGCGGCTCCTCAGCTGGAGGTAGCAGCTCCCGCCGTCACGGCGAGTAGTCCCCACGACCGCCGTCGGCAGCAGCGCCTTCCTCCTCCTGGTGGACGCCGCCGACGCCGCCTGCACCTTCGTCGTCGTCGCGCCCGCCGCCGCTGCCGACCTCGACCTCGTCCGGACGCCAACCACCTGCGTGACCTCCATGGCGGCCAACTCCTCCCCCGTGGCCCCCCTGAACTTCCTCATGTACTTGCCCATCTGCGCCGCGTGCGCGCCCCTCCTGCGCCGCCGCCGTCGCCTTCTTTGGCCGTTTCCCTTCTCCCTCTCCTCGCCGCTGGTGGGATATGTATGTGATGTCCCTCTTTGGATTCTCTCCCCCACTTTTTTTCCTCCTCTCTCTCTCTCCGTCTGCCGCTCGCGTCGCGTCGCCTGCTACAATATAAAGATGCCACGGGCGAGGGGGATCAGATCCCGATCCGACGGCTGGGAGATGCCCCCGCGCCCGCCGCACTCACGGCGCCGTTAACCGGATCTGGCCGTTGGGCTGCGACGCTGGTGCCGGTCGCGTCCGGTCGTTTTCACAAACCTCCCGAACAGCCGCAACGGGGAATCGCCGGTCGCGGAAACGGAACGGAAACGGAAAGCCGGTAATGACGGAATTGCCCCCGCCGCACCGTCCTTGGATACCCGACACGTGTGCAGGGACAGATCAGACGGGTGCCGTTGCTCCAGGGCTCCGGCTGACTGTTTGAAATTTGAACCTCTCGGACGGCCGCGAGGAGCGCCTGCGAGCCGTAACGGATGCGTGCAGCGTGTGCTTGTAATTTTTTTTTTTTGAGACGTTGCGACGAGATTACGTGAGAGACGTCACGTTACGCGCGTACTAGTAGCTTGCAATTACGGTTTGTGCTCCTACGGTATCGCGGCATTAACCCAAGAAAGGAACCGGCCTTAACTCTCAAAAGGCTTCTCTGGAAAAGCGAGCAGTCTGGCACAGCAACCAGCATCGGCAGCAGGTCGGGGCCCAGCCCAGGGAGGGTGGACGCGGCTCCAGATTCTACCTGCCGTGCCGTCCCGGCGGTGCGGTGCGGTTGCGCAAAACGATCGACGTGTTTTCACGGCTTAATTCCCTTGTCGGGCTAGAGAGCCTGTACGATCTGTAGGAGCGGAATTTCTAGTGTAGTCTAGCCTAAAAAAGAAGCCAAAACGCCCAAACACCCGATCCAAAAGTAGGTGAATATCGACGACGTACGAAACGTGCATGCCGAGGGGGGACAGTGACAATGAGCATGATCACGCGCCCGGACCGTGAAACGGCAAGTTGGCGGCAAGGCATAAATGTGATCGATTCGATCGGGTAGCGGCGGTTTTGGCCACTGCCGGCTGGCCCCTACCCATTTTACCCAACCGTACAATACAGACCCACCTCCCACGGAGACACACAGCCAGCCACCGCGTACGTCCACGGCGGTAGTACATGCCACCGTCCTCGTGCTCGATCACACTCTCACTCGCATTATCACACGGAGTCACAGACACACACAGGTTTGCTCGCCGAATCAACCGTTCTCGCGGAGCATCGCCGCGCGCGGATGCATGGGGCGCTAGCGGCTAGCGAGATCGTGGCGAGCGGCCGCGGCGTCGGCAGCGCGCACGAAAGCACACGCACGTGTGGCGCATACGGGCCCTGGCGTACGTCGGGGGGGGGGGGGGGGGGGGTCTTTTGGAGAAGAGATGAGGAGGCATTGATGTGGCGTATGCAGAGACTTGCAGGAGGGGATTCGATCAATCGGGGGTGATCGTCCGTGGGGGGCCACTACTTGTCACGAATTCGTACGCGGTGGTGGGTCAGCGGCTGTCGACTGCTATCAGGTCGATCCGAAATGGGCACGTTGGTGGTTAATTTCTGCGTGGTGCGTGCGTGCGTGCCGGTTTGTTTATTCGCCTCGATCAACAACGAGATTGTATCAGTATCACATCGATTACTAATTGGCTACTAGTAGTACTTCGGTAGCTGAATGTTCAGATCCTGCGGCGCTGGCCTTCTATATTTGCTTATGAGATCGCTCAATCTACTGGTGATCAACATTCAACAACGTAACCCATCGTGCGTGGTACGTTCAAACACGTTCAGCTTTTTCTTCGCGAGGGCAACGCATTGGAACTTACATGATAAAGTCCAGGGAAGTAAAAGGGCAGCAGGCGGAGCTAGAATTTTTCCAAACCTAAGACTCAATTGGTTGAATGTATATAATTTTGCCTTTATCTTCTAGTTTTTAAAGTTTTAAAATGAAATTTCAATGAATATTTAGGATCAGGAGTAGGGCTGCAACCCTAGTTGCCCTACTCCTGTCTCCTCCCCTGGAAAAGGGTATATAAATGATCATTTCTTTTCCCTATCCTTCCTCTGAAACCATATAAGATTTCATGGATTCTAATGAGTTGCAACTTTATTTCTAAGCATGAATCAGCACGTTGTGGGTTTGATTTTTTCATACCGTTTTACACGGATCTACATTTTAAAAAGTATAATTCGATTCAATACTAGCTCATTCCTGGCATTAGTACTCCCAACGTAAAATATTACTTTTTATTTTTTCTAAACACAATATAAATACAAATACTCATGTACACACGTGCACGCTAACCTTTGTGAATACACATATGCGCACGGTACTGACTTAGTCTTTATAGGTGCTCATAGAGATACCGTGCGCGTATGTGTCTTCGTTAGTCTTTGTGGGTATATTTTGAGATTAACGAAGTAGGTATATTTTGAGATTAATTAAGTCGGTATATTTTGAGATTAACGAAATCACCGTAGGCACCTTATTGTCGACCAGCACGTCGTTGGCTATTAAAAGAATAATTAGTCGTGAATACTAGCACATGTGATAAATCTAGAACTTGAATTTATTGTGCAGGTTCCACCACGAGAAAACTAGCTTAGCAAGTTTAAGGGTTGTTTTCTTGTACAAGTTACCGCTAACCATTGTATTAGTAAATTACTAATTATCCTTAACAACAAAGTTCGCCCAACATCATCTATTACCAACTGAAGGGGGTATTACAAGTTTCTTTTTTTTTTCAGAACAAAATTCAACCCAACATTTTTCCTGTTTTCATATTTTATGCGACATTCAGGTTAATTATCCATTATCTAAAAGAACGGTGCTCCCTACAAGTAGTGATACTACCAGCTGTAGAAAAGATATGAACCGTTTGTTATTAAGGGTAATTAATAATTTACTAATACAATAGTTAGGGGTAACTTTGTTAAATTTTTTTCTTCGCTAGATTGATCAATGGTCATCTATTGCACTAGCATCACTCATATTCCATAGGAAAATTTAAAAAGAAGAAAGAAAAAGTTTAATCATTGTTAAATGATGATTATACCCCTTCGCACCTTTTTTTTTTTGATAATAATACCCCTGCATATTTCTACTACCGCTATTTGGGGAGGTAATATAAATAGATTTGAACCTTCAATCAAATAATAACAATGATTCATATTGTTTTCTACTACCAGTAGAGAGCACCGTAGTGGGACTCTAAGGTTTCATGGTCTAGTAGGTATAGTTATATTTTAGATACAATATTTTAAAACTAAAGTAACTAATATAGGAAAGTGAGGTAGCTCAACTGGTTAGTTTCTTAGTGGTGAAAACAGTCCGCCTAGACCCGAGTTCAAGCTCTAGACTTACACGGGTGCTTGTATTTATGGCTAATTATTTTTACAGTGACAGCGACATATCCGTCGATAGCGAGCACCCGTGGTGACTTCAACATATCGGTTGATAGCAAGGCACCTGTGGTGACTTCGTCAATCTCAAGATATTCTGACCAGTCTTTCAATTCAGAGGTGCTCATAGATGTAGAGTGCGCTCGTGTTGTCCCATATTTCTTTAAAAAAAAGTAGTTTAATCAGTCTATATGGTTATAATCTAAACCCAACATGATCTACAGAGTAAGTTTGGTGTTTTTATCTGTTTTTATCTTAATAATATAATAAATATTTAGGTAGACTTATTTTTACATCCTCTTCATAATACGAGATAGATAGATAGATAGATAGATAGATAGATGTATATATCCGGTTGGATGTAGAGGCCAAGTAAAAAGTACCTTTCTCTAATAAAAAGATAGATAGATAGATAGATAGAAAGAAAGAAAGAAAGATAGATAGATAGATGTATATATCCGGTTGGATATAGAGGCCGAATAAAACGTACTTACCCTTCTCTCTTAAAAAAAGATAGATAGACTGACAGGACAGACAGATAGACAGAGAGATATAGATGGATAGATGGATAGAAAGATAGATACCATGGCTATATATGTGCTATCACGATATCTTGTATTCTTGAAACAAATATCAGGAAGTATTCTTACAAAAAAAATATCAATCCGCGTCCGAAACATTTTCTCAAAATTACTTCATTTTTTTGTACCTTACAAATTAAATATGGAGTAAGTTTGAGTAATACCATTAACTCCATCTATCAGTACAAACTGCAATTTTGCTATATGTCCTCCAAGGTAGAAGGAAAAATTAATGTCGTTTATATATGCCATTGGATTCTCTACTTCTATTTGTTTTCTAGTAAGATGACATATTGTCGTTTCCTCTTGTAGTCTAAAGGATCTATGCCCTTTCCATGATACAAACAGACATGACATTGGATAATAATAATGTTAGCCGACAGATACAGATCGACCATCTTTAGTTTCACACATATATTTAGTTCGGATCGCATCAGTGTGTGCTGGTACCTGTGACACGAAATGGATAGAAAAGAAAAGCACATCACATGGCTTCATTCTGACCAATCGAAGTTTTGTGCGATCTTCTGATGTCACATGCGGCTCACTGCCTTAGACAAAAGTTACGATCCACGGTAAAATACTAAAATTAAATTAGTATTAATACACTGTCTCCTCTGTTTGCTGATCTCTTCTCGTCAGAGAAAAATATGCATTTCTGATGAACTGCGCCTGTAATGGGGGAGATTCCAGGTAAGTACACTTGGCCTAATGATGGCAAGATTGTATAATGAGTATACTTTATTTGCCTACTAGGGCTAATTAAACACTCACAACACTGGGCACAGAGTAAATAACAGTAGATACAGCTAGTTAATTAGCCTATATGGAGCCTGACAATTCTATCAATGTCCAGATGATGATGATATCACACACTGCATCCAAGAAACATACCAGACCGGATAAGCATGTAAAGAATTTTCCATTCAGAAATCTCACAAGTAATGCTCCACTACCATAAAAATGACTGTAGCTTCAATCAAAGGGCCTGCACATGGAAGCTATAAGAACAACAGAAGCTACTACGCATTAATGGCAGTATGGCACTTGTAGTTGTAAGAAGATTGATAAATTAAAAACACAAGAGTTGATAGTAATTAGCAGTCTACAAGAAGGAGGCTGAACAAACAGAGGTTCCAACAAATTAATATAACTTATAGGAGGAAGAAAAATAATAATAAACTGAGGACCCCATAAGTTAATCAGCAGGTTACAAGTTGGCTGCTAGACAGACATGTCCTTTTGGCAGTAATATCTCTAGATGCCAAAAATTACAGCCCAGCAATCAGAGAAGCAGCAGAGGCCCCAACACAGAGAGTATAGTTTGCAGCAGAGACTGAGCAAACACAAAGGAAAACTTATTACAGTGCTCTGGCAATCAAAGGATCTTCTGTTTTGGCACTTCCTCAATTCCCATCAGTGTCCATGCGTGGTCCCCACAGGTCAGTGACTGAAGGCAGCTGCAGAAGCCATGGGGGGTCTGTACAGTGCAGGGTGTTCCATGAAGGACAGTAATGGAACAGTGCCATACACAGTTAATTGACACAGCAGATCGGCATGGGCTGATGAAAGCAGAGAGCATGGACGGATACTGGTATTTATTCTAGACCGTTTGTTCTTCTCCTATCCTATTTTTTCCTAGCTGCATATCCTTCCATTGGAAAAATGCTCCTTTCTTTTTCCTAGAGGAATCCAATGCTTGACTGGAGGAGTTTTAGGATCCCTTGCTGTGCTTGTCTATGTTTGCTTCCAAGCAAGCTGCTTGTACTGATTCAAGTCAATGCCTCTAGCTAGCGACTTATACAGATCATCATACCATGTGAATTTTTTTTCCACAAGCAAACCTTATCAAGAATGGATGGCTCAAGTGCAAGCAGATGATCTGGCTAGGACCATTTGTTCAGCTTCACAAATAAAAATACTATAATTTGTATGAAAAAAATAAGTGGTCTAGATTAATTCTATTATTAGAGATCATCTTAAAACATTTCTTTTCTACTGGTATGTGTGTGTATATACTGTATATTACTGTTGCTGACTTTTTCACTGATGTGATGCTGGATCATGGAAGTGAGAAAACAGTAGTCAGTCAGAGAAGTGAAGGAGACCAAGACCTGCCACATGCTACAGCCCAGCACGATGGAGGCCGTGCATGCAGGTGCAGCAGACTAACGGCATCCTTTCCATGGAGTACTTGCCTGCCTGCTCTGTTGCTTTGCTTTCTGCTGCCGATCGTGCAGTACTGCAGTTGCCCTGATCGAAAGCCATCCTCTATTCATTCATTCATTCATTCATTCATTCAGTTTTACACAGCTTAATCTGTCGGTTGTGTAATTATTCTCTACTACCATATCGATAATTCCACACTAGCATGATCCCATCACTCCATCAGATAGCCCCATTAGTAAGAAGAAGGTACCACTGCCTAGTATACGCCTATGAGGAAGGCAATCAAGGGCATTGCATCAGGCACGGCAGGCAGGCATTGCATCACAGCATCAGGCACTCGTGTGTGTGCTAGTAGGCGATAGTTACTCCAACATCAGTGGCATCTTTTCCGGGAAAGCAGGTAATGCGGTTATACCGGTCAGTAGCAGCTGTACACTGGCAGTACGCCACCGGTGAATTGTGCGAGGAATGCGATCACGAGTGCACAAAGCGTGACCCGGTTGCACGCGTAGAAGCGTGGGGGGTTAGGGCGTGTGGGGATGGGTCGTTGGGTCCCCTCGTGACATGGTTAACGGCGACTATTTATGCAAACTGCGCCTGCGCGACGGATATGGGCATGGACGGACGGACCGGATCGGATCCGGCATTGATGGTCGTCATGCGCACGAGACCTGGGCGGTGCGTGTGGCGGGTTCCCAGCGTAAATGGTGGCTCACGAGAGAGCCGTCAAAATCACAGCCGCCCGTGCCGTGCCGTGCGCTCTACCCACTTTTTCTCCTGTCCACGCGGAGAGAGAACGCATCGCGCAACGCGCACGCGCACGAGCGCGCCGCGCGCGGTCGGCGAATCGCCGCGCACCGGCGCTAGGTTTCGGGGTCGACGATCTCGTTGCGTCTCACGCAAGACGCAACGCATCAGCATCAGTTTTTACTCTCTCCTTGTCCAAACTCTCTGCTGGTGCTGGTTTGTTTATTGCTACTCCGTATCTTCGTCAAATAATCGTCATGTTCTGCATATGCCAAACAACGCAATAAAAGTAACATTTTCACGGGGCCGGAGATTCTATGTTTCTAGCAAGCATGTGCGTGCATGAACGCACGGCTGGTGGTTGCTGCTAGCGAGCTAAGGGCATTCCCAACCCAATGACTAGGATGTTGTCCATAGCATTTAATAAGTTGCCACCTAAGACAAAAAATAATGTGGCAAGTGAATAAATGAAGAAAGAGAAGGAAACCATATCTTGCATGAGACATGGTTTCTACACGACATCCAAGACATCATGTGAGATAAGTAGCATTAAATTGAAGTATGTAATAGTGGTGTTTGCATTGGAAGAGTAGTGTCTAGTACTTAATGATGTGAAGTTTATAAAAACCATGTCTAGTGTTATGGGTTGGGACTGTCCTAAGACCGGTAGCTAGCGACTAGTAGCGACTAGCGAGCTTTGTAATGATGGGGGAGAAGACTAGGGAGTGACCGAGACGCCGAATGGATGAAAAAAAAGGGGGAGAAAGAAAATGCGAGCGTTTGATTTGTGGCGAGGTGATGGCTCGCACGATAGTGCCATATCATGATTTCTTGCATGATAGGGGGAGGATGAGCAACAAAGTGTTCCCTCCTTTTTTTTCTCCCATGGTGATAGGAAAAGTTACATGTCTCCACAATATGTAAAGAGAAGGAGAAAAGGTTCACATCTTTTTTTTTAAGGGTTAGTGTAGGCCGTCATGACAGGATCCTCTGCCCCTTTTACTCGCATCCTCCCATGTGCAAAATTGTAACATAATTATCACTCCTAGGTTTATTTTCAAGCAGTAGTAATGTAGTTCATGATAGCGTCTTTGACAAATTCAAGCAGCACTCAGCTCACCATACTTCTGAGAGGTTTGTATAAGAGACTTGGACAAACGCATAGCCCAGAAGCCCACAAAATGGAGGCCATTTTGGGTTCAGCCTGTTTGGCCCACATATGGCCTAATATGCCTTGCAACCCAACCCCTTCTCAGCCCAAATAAAAAGTAGCAGGCCCATAAAATAGGCCCAACATGGTAGCATGTAACCCTAGATTTCTTTGGGCTCCACTCCTCCACCGGTCCAACCGTCCAACCGAGAAGCCGCCCTCCGTCCCCCGAACCGCGAGTCCGCGACGCCGCCCGGACGCCCGAAGCATCGACGCCGAACGGCCGAAGCGCCGACCCCTCGACACGCTGTCCCCGGTCGCGCCTCGCGGGCTCGCGGCGGAAGGGTGGGAGGCGGAGGCTGGAGCCCCGAGCACCGAGCTCCGGGGTGGTCAGCCCTTGAAATCCATCCCCTCCACGGACCACGCCGCCAGCCGGTATGGTTTCTGAAACGAATCCTCTTCTCGGATTCTCCAACCCGTTGCCCTTTTTTCCCCCCTTTTTATTTCAAACTGAATTAGTTATTGAATCAACTGTGGAGCTTGAAATATGGCAAAATATAAAAGAAGAAGACAGTAGGTTTGAAGTCACGAATCATCTGTTGCTTAGGACAAGGGGACTTTGGTTAAGCTTGTTCAGTTCTATCCTAAAAAAGTCTATAGGTCAGAGTTGATGCATTTCCCTTTTCAACTCCACCACTGATATAGGTAAAGATAAAATGTTTTCAAAAGTGAAAAAAAATCTGATTGAACTTTCTATCTTGCTTGTTGAAACGAAGAAGCACCTTAGTTATGAACTTGTCTTCCGGTGAAGAAGCTTCTCAAAGAGTGTTATCTTCAGTGAATCATGTGAAGAATAAGCTAAAGAAAAAGGATAGGCAAGCAATATATAAAATTTGGAAGATTGCATAGTTACCTTTCTTGAGCGTGGTTTTTTTTCTGTGGAAATTAAAGATGATCACATCACTTATCGCTTTCCAAGCCATGACGCAAAGTTAAATTGTACTTTTATTCAGGTGTTATGTAATCCATTGAAACTACAAGAGACATCTTCAGAATGAACTATTAGTGCTGCTATGTGTACTTTAAAACATCTCAGTTTATTTCGTTTCATATGAAACAGTTCTTTTTAACTCATAATATCCAGCAGCAAAATATTTTGTCCATCACAATTGCCCATGGACTCTGCCGTTGATGGCCCGAGACAACCTCCGGCTAGGGCGGGGAGCCGCCTCTGCACACGCTGCGGCGAGCGGAAGGCCGCCCTCAAGCGTCCCAAAACCTTAGAGCAGGTGTGCCTCTATGTCCTTCACATTTTCAATGTAGTTTGTCCTGATGTTTTGAGACAATCCAGGTGCAATGATTTAGCTCTAGTAGCTTAAGATTAACAAGCAGGAATTTTTATATTTTTGTGACAGTAGGGATACTGTGAAATGCGAAACCGTTTTTGTTTGGCAGCTGTAGGTAGTGCTTACACATTTTCTTCTAGATATGTAGGGAATGCTTCTATGTTGTCTTTGAGGATGAGATCCATCAGACTATTGTTGACAATAATTTGTTTAAACCTGGTGATCGTGTGGCCATTGGAGCTTCTGGTGGAAAAGGTATTTCCACACCTGTATGTGCCATCACTAACTAATGAAATAGCATGTGTTCTTTATACAACTCTGACTACTTTCTTTATTCATGTACAGCTATAATCTGCATGCTTCTTTCTTTATTCTGCTCTTGATATTCCAACAGACTCAAATATTTTCACGCCATGACTGTTATGCAGATTCAACCGTGCTCGCATATGTGCTATCAGAGTTAAATCGTTGTCACAAATATTGCCTTGATTTGTTTCTCTTATCTGTGGATGAAGGAATTACTGGTTATAGAGACGACTCACTAGAAACTGTTAAAAGGAATGAAATACAGGTTCCCCTCCCCTCTGCCACCAACACAACAACACCTGTCTGCTGCAGCTTTTGCCTTTTAGTATTGGTTCTATTTTTTACAGACATTTAATCACCAACTTTTACCATTTAAATGCATATTCGTCAGTTGCTGATACAACCGACTTATTGCAGTATGGCCTGCCATTGAAAATAGTTTCCTATAAGGACCTCTATGGCTGGACAATGGATGATATTGTGAAAGCAATTGGCCTAAAAAATAACTGTACCTTTTGTGGTGTTTTTCGACGTCAAGTAATTCTTCCTTGCCTCTTTGGTGCATTTTTTGTACTACTTATAGGTTAAGCTTTACTGCCAATCCTTTTTTTTTGTAGGCACTGGACCGAGGTGCTGCTCTCTTAAAAGTTGACAAGATTGTGACTGGACATAATGCTGATGACATTGCAGAAACTGTGTTATTGAATATATTACGTGGTGATATTGCACGGTTAGTGCTGATCATTCCTTTGTCCTTTTTTTGGGTGGTTGATGTTAATGCTGATTTTCTTTATATATAGGTTAAGTAGATGTACCTTTATAACTACTGGTGAAGATGGGCCAATCCCAAGATGCAAGCCTTTCAAATACACCTACGAGAAGGAGATTGTTATATATCCTTACTATGCAATATCCCATATAATGTGATATTATGCTCTATTCATCAATTGCACTTTTATGTTATTATCCTTGACCTTATGACACGTATGCATATTTCAAAAAGCTGGACTACTTCTCCACAGAATGTAATTTCTTACTCCTTCCTATGTATAGATGTTCAGCAGTCACTGACTAGCATTCTGTAACCAATCATGCTTTTATACACACTAGCAATAATTCTGCTAAAAGAAAAATTCTGCCATACTTGAAGTAATATGCCATGAACTTTTGAGAGTAGTATTATCTTCTACCGACTTTGAGATCAAATCCATTTAATTTTCTGTATTTCACAATTCAGGCATATATTCACCAAATGCATACCGTGGATTTGCTCGCGAATTTATTAAAGATCTGGAAAGGATGAGGTAAAGGCTTCTGTTGTCCAAAGGAATGATCATTATTTTTACATTTGTGTTTGGTCATTTCTTGGTAATGCTTTGTCATCCAGAAGAGAGAAGCCTATTTCTTCCTTGCTTCTGAACTTTTTTTTTTTTAATCTTGAACTTAGTAAATTATGAATGGTGCAGACCTAGAGCTATACTGGACATCATAAAATCAGGTGAGAATTTTAGGATCTCCACAACAACAAGGATGCCAGAGCAAGGAACATGTGAACGTTGCGGCTACATTTCTAGTCAGGTATAGTGATGGTATAATATGTATTACCTGTTGACTTGTTTAGGACATCCTCCTTGCTGATTTACTCAATGAGACTAATGTTAATTAGAGTAAGTGAATAACAGAGGTGCTTTTGCTAAGACATTAGATAGGTTGTCATTTTATTTTCTTTTTGAGGGAAAGGTTATCAGTTCACTCGGTTATACCAGTTTATTTGTGCCGTTACAGTTTGTTTCTTTGAATTGTCTGAATAATGCACCCACATGATAGTTCAATCCATTTTGTGCATTCCATGAACTGAACTGAGGCCCTCTGCATTGTGCTCACTCATTTAAGAAACCTGGAACCTGTTAGCTAATGATGTGATTGGCATGAATTCCCCTGATTTCCAATGCTTTTACTGAACTGAACATCGTTGAAATTCTGGCCTTGTAGAAATTATGCAAAGCATGTGTCTTGCTGGACGGATTGAATCGAGGCTTACCAAAACTAGGCATAGGCAGGACCAAAGGCATTGCTGGAGGTGATGGTGACTGTGAGCAGCAAGCCACACGTTCGGAGAGGAACAGATCGAGTCTGCAAGGAAAACGCGGGAACTTCGACTTCTAGATATTTCAACTGTAATTTTGTTACCATGTCATTGTTGGTTTACGACACCTGGATCATTTGGCATGATTCAGTTGTACAAGCTAACTATTTATGATTGTGAGATGGGTTGCTAAACTATCAGCAAGCTGATTTTACAGCATCTGTAGTTCTGTACATGATGCGCGAAGGCCAGAAGCACCGCTCGACACAATGGTCGGCGGCGTGCTGTTACATTATCCGTTTATAAATACTGTTTGAAACCAAATGGTGCGAAT
Organism: Oryza glaberrima; assembly: GCF_000147395.1. Taxonomy (NCBI): domain Eukaryota; kingdom Viridiplantae; phylum Streptophyta; class Magnoliopsida; order Poales; family Poaceae; genus Oryza; species Oryza glaberrima. The sequence goes on along the minus strand of NC_068327.1, from coordinate 30,907,399 downwards.
CGTTATGCCTTTTGGTTTGGTTTATCCCTTCCTCTTGAAAATGCTGGCCCGTCTGTAGTTGAATCCAAGGGTCCCTATTTTGAAGCACAAGAACTTCACTACAGTTAAGCCCATCTGGAACGATGGAAAATCTACCGTTTTCTACGAAATCCTTGCGTGGTTCTCACAAAATTTGTTCGTTTCAAACATGTTTACTAGTCTTGTTTGGAACCAAATGAAACACTTTTCTTTAACCGAAATGAAACACTTTTCTTTAACCGAAATGAAACATAATTTTTACTGTGTTTTGGTGAGACTGCGGAAACACATCTGAGTACGGCCACAAAACACGAAGTTGGCGCCAAACCTCCACAACTCTCCCGCCAAAACCCAGAAAGGAGCGAAGCCAAATAATTCTCAATCACTCCTCCCCGATCCAATCCATTATCCATCGTTCCATCTCGCCGTCTCTTGGCAATCCATGGCGGCGGCGGCGCCCACCGGCTGCTACAAGTGCGGCCGTCCGGGCCACTGGTCCCGCGACTGCCCCTCCGAGCCCGCCGGCGCCGGCGCTGCATCCACCGACAACCCTAACCCTAACCCCAACCCCAAACCCAGCGCCTCCCGCTTCGCCCCTTACCCGAGGCCGAGGTTCGGGAAGAGCGCCGCGGCGGCGGCGGCGGCGGCAGAAGGGGAGGACGGGAGTGGCGGCCAGGCGCAGGGTAAGAAGAAGAAGAAGGAGAGGGCGACGCGGCCCAAGCTCACTCCGGACTTGCTGCTCTCCGACGACGGCCTTGGCTTCGTCCTCCGCTACTTCCCCAAGGCCTTCAAACCCCGCGCCCGCCCCGGCCACGAGGTATTATCGTCTCCCTTGCGCCACCCTTTTGTTATTGATTTCAGAATTCTACTACGACCGGATGAGCAGAGGTTTTGGTGTGGCCACGCGATACTAACTTTTATCAGATATATTCTCAAAGGAAAATGGTGTTTCTGTTCAAATTTGGACCATTCTTGCACAAAGAGATTGCATGTTTGCCCAGGGAGAATTTAACAGATTACAGCAATTGTTAATCATTAATTAATCATCGTAGTTTGGTGCAGTAGAGAAATGCCCGGGGGTCTTCTGGCTAGCTCCACAAGGTGGTGGGCTAGACGATCTAGGTTCAAAGCCTCACCCCTTCTAATTATTTGATATTAGGTCCTTCCCTAATATTCGAGTCTTTTTAGTTTGGTGCAGTCGGTGGGTCGTTTCAAACTAGTCAATGAGCCAAAGGGTGGTTCTTGTTTCAAGTGCAGTGATTACTTGGCAAAAACACAGTGCCAGTACTGATCTGCAATATTTTTTTTCTGCTCTCTAGAGCCAACTGGAGCCCTTATTTTGTGCTGGCACGATGATGTGATCCCTTTAGTTTGTTATATCTTGAATAAACAAAATCTTGTGGAATTCTTGAGCAAAAGTTGCATATATCAGTAAAAACTCTGCTCTGTTTTGGCTTTCTAACAAAGCCGGATCAATAGATCTAACTTACAAAAAAAGTTGCATATGTCATGCAAAACATTTTTTGTGAAATAACTAAAGCTTGTGCTTATGTACATGCTCATTGTATTTTCATTTCATCTCCTAACATTGAGTTTATGCCTTGCTGTGTCAGGTAGAGGATCTTGGTAATCTGATCAAGCTATACACAGACTGGCACTCTCGCTTGATTCCTTATTACTCCTTTGATCAGTTTGTGCGAAAAGTCGAGAAAGTGGGGGCTAGTAACCGTGTTAGGGTAAGTTGTTCTGATTCATGTTTCTCTTTCATGTGATTATAAGTAAAAGTGTGCAGACTAGCGGGTGTGCTCAACTGAAAATTGGGGCAGTCTTAATTCATCACCTGGTTCTTTTTTAACAGAGTTTATCACCTATTTTATTTCATGGGAAAAAGAAGTATCCATAAAGCACAGTTTTAAATTGTACTCCATATGGGATGCTAACACCAGGATTTTTTTAAGCCGGGATGGCTGAAGGAGAGGCCATCCAAATATTGAAGGAGAAAAAAAAAAGTTCCAGGATTGTTTATTACTCCACCACTAGCATGCTCATTTCACAATTAGAATGGGGGTAATATGGCTTTTGAAATATCTTGGAGGACTACTTTCATACGCCAAAGAAAATGAGGGCAAGCAAAAGAACCTAGAATCACATCTATATGGAGATGTCATAAAATACAACAGTTCGTGGGAAAAAAATATTATTGTATTCCTTACTGCACCTTGCCTGTTTAGGGAAGTCCTTTCTTGTCTGTCAATCTATAGGCTGAGGAAAATATTTCATTCCACAAACAGGCAAATTCAAATTCAACATACAGAAGTAGAAACAAAAAATAACAAATTTGATTGTGAATAGAGTGTACTATTTATTTGCATTGAAATTTTTTATTTTTGTTTCTACTTGTACAAGTTGAATTTTAATTTTCATGTTTCTGAGGTGATAACATGTTGATCTATCTAGTCACTTTTTTTCAATTTTTTTTGATGACTTTTAGACAACATGCATGAAACGAGGGGATATCCCCTCGAGGGATGAAAATCCACCTCCACAAATAGGCTGTAGTATAGTTTCCATGGGGAATAAAATGCAGAGTTTCTGACAGTATTCTCTTACTTCACAAGAACTCCACAAATACCCATTGCTAACTAAATTAAAAACAAAAGAGGATTTCAGTTCCATCGTATTGATTTTTCACTCTTGAACTCAAGAAGTGAAATTTAAGTTTAGAAAGCTGTAATCTTTTTGTAAAAGGCAGAATCATCTTTGTCACACCATAAATGCTCCTTTTTTTCGTTTAGTATTTCCATGTCCCAACATTTGTCTCCTGACCTATGTATGTACTTCATTTTCTTCCTTTTGTAGAGATGCGTTTCTGAACTGAGGGACAGGGTTGCCAGAGGGGGAGATCCTACCCTACTGCATGAACCGCCGGTCGAAGTCATCCCAGAGGGCGAACCAGGTCTGAGTTTGTTGTTTTGTTTACAACACAGATATTTAGATCTTGCTAGAAATGCGTTGTTTTTGTTGCTAATCTTTCTTTCCAGCATTCCACTGACAGCAATCAATTTGCTCACTATCTGTTGCAGATGGAGCCACAGCTGAAGACCCAATTTTTGGGACTGAAGTTCCGGTGACCGAAAACCATGGCGTGGACCAGGTGCAAGAAGATATAGACATACCGGTCGAAAGCAACGATGTGGATCCCATGCAAGAAGATCTCCTTAATGAAATCTACAATAAGGAAGCTGATGTAAGTCATGGTGGTTACAGCCATTTCAATTTTGCATATCTTTCTAGTGGCTACGCAACTGAAGAATCTGTGGTAAAACTGTGATCTCTGAACCTCCGATGACACTACAGGAGCCACAAATCCCAGCTGTTGGAGGAACAGCCGAGGAAACCACACCGGCCATGGCTCCAAAGGAAGCGAAACCACAAGATGATCCACCACGAGAAGCGCAGAACCAACCGGGCAAGATTCAGCTGACCGAAGAGCAGAGGGCGCGCATGGAGGCAAACCGGCTCAGGGCCTTGGAGAGGGCAGCTGCTCGCGCCTCGCAGCCGGCATAGCTAGCAAGCAACCAGCTACATACTCAACTCAGCTACCTGCATCTTCGCTTGTTATTCCCTTGCATTGCATTGCACCTGTTGACCCCTGTGATGGATGTATTACATGGCACAGTAATCAGCACAACTCTGTTGTTATTGTGCTACTGCCTGAATAGCATGTGCAATGGTGTTTTGCTGAACTTGAGGCTTGGTGCTGAAAGAATCTGATATTCCGATGTACATGCTTCATGCTTGTAGCACTGGTTGTTTACGCCATTGTTCCACAGTGACCGAGTCTACTCCTGATTTATGGCGTCGATGAGTTGGGCGTTTGGCTACTATAGTCGTGTGTCAAGATCCTGGACCATCTGAAGATTCTACGTCCCACTGCTGACTGCTTGCTTCCTGCTGAAATCTGAATTCGGAAACACCTTATGTTCTAATCTAGTAGCAGGATGGACAGTGAAGTTCTTTTCCGTTTCTAGGTTTCTTTTTCACCCAAGCGAAAGACGGACCTGGTTTCCAGGTTCATGTTTGTCTGACTTGTTTTAGCTTTTGTGATGATGTTGATCGAATACCTGGTTTACTGAAAACAGGTATCCCCAGTTTTCTCGTTTATTGTAAAACTTATTTTAGGGGGTTTCTTTATTAAGTTGGGTCCAAATGACATCATTATTTCACAAACGGTCCAAACGGATGAGACGATATCAGATGCCTCCGTTTGTTTTGAGTGTGTGCTAGGCGGCGCATCGGCGGGTGTGAATAAGCAACTATCGTCTCATCCGGACGAGCCGACCACTGAAATCGAATCCGAAGTCCCAACTCCCAACCACTGCTCTCTCCCGCGAGATAAAGAGGTGTGCCTTCGTCTTCCTCTTGACACTCCATCCGGCCCCCTTTTCTAGCTAGCGGCACGCGAGGTTAGTGTGTTTCTGTGTGGAGAGATGTTCTTGTGCTGTTCCGCGCGCGAATTCCGAAGGCTTTTGATGACAAATTTCTCTGATTTTTTCTCTTCTTTTTTTTTTATCTGGCATGTTCAGAAACCAAAACTACTACGAGTCCTGCTGCTTGAAGGGAAAAAAAATGAACGCTAGTTGTTGTGTTGAATCTTTTATACTTGTTCCTGATGAGAAGAAAGCACAAAGTAGCTCTTGATTTGTTGGTGTACCATTGAGGTGCCTTTCCTTATTGAGCAATGAACAGAATCATATTTCTCCTATAAAGGAATTGTCATGCTAGATCACATTTAGTTATTTTTTCCTTCAGCTAAAGCATTATGCTAACGTTTCTCTGTCGAGGAAGGATGCTTTTGGTGATTCACACGTCCTGTAGAATACCCCTGTTTCGTTGGGCTGATTACTTTTTGTTCCATGGAGTGATAACAAGAACAAGTTTCTCTAGCTATTCTCCTTAGAAGCAAGTCATGGAAATTTCCAATTGTTTGTCTAATGAAATCTCAACATTTTTCTGTCTGTTTAAAGTACATCCCTGAGATCGACCAGGCATGACAAACAGTGTAGAACAATACAATTAATTAAGCATGTCATATTTAATCTTCCTTGTTTGCTGTACTATAAGTTCAAATGTGCATTTCTTTGATATGTTACGCTGTTAATCTTGGGATATTTAACTTTTTGCCACCTTTAAGATGTGACAATTGTCACTCACTGTCTATGACACGTGGGCCCTCATTTGTTTATGACATATGAATTTAGTGATAAATTCTTTATCACCGCTCGTAAGAGTGGCAAACAGTTAATTATTCTGTTAATGTTTTACAGAAACTATCCAAAAAGGGTCTGTTCACTTTATTACCAAAATCAACCTTACCAACATTTGGCACTACCAACTTTGGTAGCGTTGGATGTGTTTAGTTTGTGATTTTTTTTAAATTTTAGTAGTGACTTTATGAGAGGGAACTTCTGAAGCTTTCAAATTTTGGTAAATTAGAGAGGGTAAGAATATGTTTAGTTTGTTACCTTACAAATTTATTTTTGATAACACCGAAAATTGGTAGAGTTGAAAATGATAATAAAGTGAACAGCCCAATATCTTTACTGTTGAATGTTGAGCAGATCTACGTCTTGACTCTTGAATATATTTCTCCTCTGATGACAACAGCATTGAAGCCAATATGGCCGCGCTGCCATTAGCCACCGCCGAAGTGTGCGACGCAAACTCAAATCCAATCATCGCCGGCGAGCTCCGCGCCCTCCCTCCCATCTTCAAAATCTACGGGAGGCGGCAGGTTTTCGCCGGCCCAGTCGCGACGGTGAAGGTGTTCGAGGACAACGTGCTGGTCCGCGAGCTCCTCCAGGAGAAGGGACATGGCCGGGTGCTCGTCGTCGACGGCGGTGGCAGCGTGCGCTGCGCCCTCTTGGGCGGCAACCTCGCGCAGCTGGCGCAGATCAATGGATGGGTCGGCATCGTCGTCAATGGCTGCATCAGGGATGTGGATGAGATCAATGGCTGTGACGTTGGTGTCCGTGCTCTCAATTCGCACCCTATGAAGTCGGGGAAGAAGGGCGCCGGTGAGAAGCGTGTGCCTGTGACCATTGAAGGGACCAGGATTTGCGACGGCGAGTGGCTCTACGCTGATGCTGATGGCATTCTCATCTCGAGGACTGAATTGACTGTGTGAAGTTCCTGAATGTGTCGATCTGTACGTACGAGTAGTTGGTGCATAAAAGGGGTGATGATTAATTGATTATGCCCTCCTCCTTGTGTTGTATCTAAAAATAAATGTAATGCTGCAGCCAGGTTCCTTTTGCCCAAGCTTCTCCCAATTCTACTGCCTTAAGGATTTTCAACGTTAAGGCCTGGTTTAGTTCCCAATTTTTTTCCCAAAATATACATATCGAATCTTTGACACATGCATGAAATATTAAATATAGATAAAAAACGAAAACTAATTACAGAGTTTGCATAGAAATCGCGAGACGAATCTTTTGAGCCTAATTAGTCCATAATTAGTCATAAGTGCTACAGTAACCCCACATGTGCTAATGCCGGCTTAATTAGGCTTAAAAGATTTGTCTAGCGGTTTCTAGGAGAGTTATGAAATTAGTTTTTTCATTCGTGTCCGGAAACCCCTTCCGATATCCAATCAAACATCCGACGTGACACCCTAAAATTTTCTTTTCGTGAGCTAAACACACCCTAAGTCTCCTTTAGAACGTAGGGAACCGTTCATTTCCTCTAAAATAAATATTCCCGTCAAATGCTCTGTTGCAAACAAGGGCCTCTAGAAAAAAAGACCCTCGTTCGAGCTATACTTATGTGAACAACGTACAATTCAGGAAGGAGACCAAAAAGGGCTAGCATTAGATTTTTCTTTTTATTTAAAAAATAAAACGAATCGCGCTAGATAGTGTGATTTTTACAAGCATGTAACTCCGAAGAAAAACTGTCTGGAAGCAGATTAGGTGATAACAGGGTCTTCTAGACTACACTTTCAGATAGAAAGCGATGCCGCCAGATACAACTGAGGAAGGTCGGATCTAGCCATGAGATGCATGATCCGACTGTCCTTGTTGCCAGCCGCACCTTCAAGCCTAGCCCAGCGTCATGTTCCCAAGCCTACTATCACCATCCATGGCACTCTTGTCAACGCCGTCACTAGATCAGGTCGAAGGAAGGGCGGATCTAGCCATGAGGAGCCGAAATATGTCGTCCCATTGCAGTTGGCTGTAGACATGAATGCACCACTGCTGATGAGCTTGCCATCACCACTACTCGTTGCTTCCACCACTGTGGATAAGCCACCATCGTTGCAAACACCTCGCAGCTGCCACTGCCATGAATGGGCTTGCCACTGCAGTCATGGCACACCCATCAGTGTTGTCGCTAGATCTGGTTGAGGAATATCAAAACTAGCCATGGGGCGTTGGATTTGACCGTCCCCATTGGCACTGGACACTGCCATCGTGCCTACCGTCGCTATAACCTTATTATTGCCATCGCCACCGCTGCTCTCATTGTTAGGTGGCCCCGCCGCTACCATCATCGTTGCTTGTCGTTTTCCGGTGGTTCTCTGGTTGTAGCATATACAGGAAGAGAGAAGAGCAATGGCGGATTCACCGCTCGGCTAGGGCGGGCAGTTGCCCAGGCTCAACATGCGCTCCATCGAGATCGAGCGATTTCTCCACATCAATTTGCTGGTTTCTCAGGCAAAATAGGCCGGTTAATCACCTCATCTGATTGTTTCATATTTGACGCAAGGAGCAAATAGATGCAGGGTGCTTGATTTTTGCTTTTGTATGCATGCGCTTTCCATGGATCGTCTTAATTTGTGCATGCACTTGATTGCCGACGAAGCATCAACGTAGGAGACAGCATCCTAATAGTCCACTTCTATAATAAAAATATAGTTTTGTTTTTTATAAATATGTGGTTAATTAGCGGTTCTAGTTAGATGTTAGGTTTTGCCCAGGTTTCACGATATTCCTAGTTTCACCACTGGAGAAGAGAGAGCGGTTGCAGTAGGGTTGGTGGAGCTAACCGTGCCACTCTGTTGCACGACGGGTGGGGGGGGGGTCCAAGTCGTCGCAATGAAAAACTTGGTGAGCAATGCTACTTGATGTATTGGCGTAGTCAGAGTATTCCCCCATGTAATCTGTTTAGATTAGACTAGGTTATTTTTTATTTTCATAATCTTCAACAGAGTTTCATAAACATGGGTTCAAGAACACCTCAAAATAAGCCTGGGAGATGGAAGTCAGCTATCGGATTGGTCGAGCGGTCACTCGGGCTCCGCCACCGACGTTGCATGTAAAAGTTTATCAGTCACTGGCAGATACATTTCGTTGATCCCACTCATATCGCAGCTGCTCTAGCAAACAATCTGCTGCTCGAACCAACTATTTGCATTGTTCGTTGCTCTGCATTGCACCTCTCGACCCCTAGGATGTACACGTGGGACAGTAATCCGTTAAACTCAATTATTGGCACTCTGCTAGCCTGAATAACAAGTAGTGTAATGTTGTTTGCTTGTATGTTTGGTCGTTTTCCATCCTTTGTTCCACCGTGACGTTGATGAGTGGGTCCCGTCCTGATGCCGATCAATTGTCTACTACTGCTATATCAATTAATCATGTTCATGTGCTTAAAAAGATTAATTAATCGTCTTTCTGGATGGCGATCAGCCGATCACCGCCCCCCCCCCCTCCCCCCCCCCCCCCTCCCCCCCCCCCCCCCCCCGGGAGGATCATTAATAGATGGTATTGCGCAAATTGCGATTCAATTCAATCACTGGTATTACGACTACCTCATGTTTTGAATCAGCTTGGTTTGTATCTTGAGTGAATTTGGCTAGATTTGAGATGGAATTTGGAAGCTGCGGGATACGAGGGAAATGCAGGGGCCTATGCGCAAAAAGCTCAGAGGATTCTTCCCCGGCATTCGCACGACGCCGCGGGCAGCAGGAGACGCTCACGCTGACGCTGCTGCCTGGAATCACGTCTTGCGCACGCGCACGCCCACGCCCACGCCCACGCCCACGCGGACGCAGCGGGTGGTGGGTTATTCGGTGCCCTCCGCCGCCGGCTTCCTCCCCTCCTCCGCTCCTCCCCATCTTCACAAATACCATCCCAACCAGTGATCCAGATCGAGCCAACCACCACCCCCAATCGGATCCCTCACCCGATTGGCCCGGCCAGATCGCCGCCGATCCGACCCCGCGCAACCCTCTCCCGCGGCCGCGAGCGAGGTAAGGAAATCGTTCTTGCCGCTCGCTCCGCCCTCTTCCTGTTCCTGCTGTCCTAGCCGTGCCCGTTCGCCTAATCGTTCTGCGTGATCGGTGGAAGTTCAGGAGTCCGCGTGTTCCGTTCCCTGTTGTTTGTTCCTTGCTTTGGCATGTTCTAATTGATTTGTGGCATTTTTATACTTACTGGATGGAAATAAAACATAGGGTGGTTCTTGATTTGTTGGTATGCTATTGGAGTGCCATGTCGTGCTAAGCGATAAACCAAATCAGATTTAGTATCGAATAAAGAAAACCAGATTTAATATTGATCATCTTATAGCCTTACCAATATGGTATCGTCTCATGTTGCGTTGTCGGTATGGTTGGACCTGTCAACAGCAAACCTTTATCCCTCCTTGTTAAGTGCTTTTATTACAGGGGAAATGGCAATTATGATACTGAGTTTATCTTTTGTTCCATAGCTGGCTGGATTAGCTGCTCTTTTTTTTTTCTGCGCTTGCTGCTTAGAGCATTTGTAACTTGATACACCTTGATTACTTATTGTATGACATAGTTTGTGTGTGTGTGTGTGTGTGTGTGTGTGTGATAGATGATATAAGATGACCGCTATGGAAATTGCATGTTAGATCACATTCTTAAACTTACTTTTGCTTTTAGTTTTTTTGTTCAGTTAAAAGCATGTTGGCATTTCTCAACAAGATTGGTTTGGCGGTTTAGGTGTTCTGTGGAAGATGGACAACTGAGTTTCTTAACATTTTGTTCCTTGCGTTGATAAAAAGGAAAAAAGTTCTCTAGTTGCGCTCCTTATAAAGTTTAGTCATGGAGAATCTCCCATTGTTTGTTGAATGGAGTCTCAACATTTTTCCTCTGTTTAGAGTACATCGTTGAGATCACGCATGAAAAACAGGGTTACAGTTAAAGCATTCCTCATTTGCTGTATTACAAGTACAATGTGTGCTTCCTTAAAATGTTTTTGTTGTTAGTGCCTAATAGTATAAAACTTATATTGCTGAATATTTATTGAGCAGCCTTACTTCTTAAGCCACTTCTTGCTCAATAATGTTTCCCCTCCTCTAATGACAGCAGAACCGAATCCAATATGGCTGCCTTGCCATTAGCCACGGCCGAAGTATGTGATGCAAATGCACATTTGATCATGAATGGTGAGCTTCGTGCTCTCCAGCCCGTCTTCCAAGTCTACGGAAGGCGGCAGGTTTTCGCCGGCCCTATCGTGACGCTGAAGGTCTACGAGGACAATGTTCTTGTTCGCGAGTTCCTGGAGGAGAAGGGCCAAGGCAGGGTTCTCGTGGTCGATGGTGGTGGGAGCCTGCGGTGCGCCATTTTGGGTGGCAACCCTGTGCAGCAGGCGCAGAACAATGGGTGGGCTGGCATCGTCGTCAATGGTTGCATCAGGGACGTGGATGAGATCAATGGCTGCGACATTGGTGTCCGAGCTCTGAACTCGCACCCTATGAAAGCAAACAAGAAGGGCATCGGGGAGAAGCATGTGCCTGTGACCATTGCAGGGACCAGGATTTGCGACGGGGAGTGGCTCTACGCCGATACTGATGGTATTCTCATCTCAAGGACTGAATTGACTGTGTGAATCTCTGTGTGTGTGTGTCTGTACGAGAATTCGGCGCATAAATGGAGTGCTGCTTCTGCCCCTCCTGGTGTATTATCAAAAACTGTAATAACGTACTGTTAAATTAAATGATCACTTGGAATAATTGATGCTCTCTATTTTTTTTTGTAGAAAGTGGTCCTGGTTGACGGTATTTCTCTGTGGGTATACCATGTATTGCATCTATCTTTTTTAAAATGGTTCAAAAGATTAACCGGTTGGAGTGAGGCTGCACAATTAGAGGCGCACGCAGCCGGTATTTGACATCCTGGGACAGCGCAAGTAGCATATAATAGGCTTAGAGAATGTTAGTAGGCTTAGAGGATGTTTAAGTAATAACTAAGGAGGTTTTTAACTGTGTGCCATTAAAAAAGATGACCACTAAAAAGTTTGAGTCTCCCTCTATGCCATCGTTGAACTTTATCGCGCCCTCCACACCATTCCCTCCACACCATTCCGTCGCTATTCTGTTAGGGTCTAACCGTTTGGCAGCTCTGACATGTAGGTCCGGGCAGGAAAAATGTCACTCTTGCCCTTTCAGTCACGGGCCCCATCTGTCATACTCTCTCACCTCTCTCTTCTCCCTCTTCCCCTCTTCCTCTTTCTCACCGCAGTCAAGAGCAGCGGTGGTCGGCAGCCGGCGGCGGGCACGGCGAGGGCGCGGCGGGCTGGTCCGACGTCACCTGCGTCGACGGCGGCGGTGGCAGGGTTGAGCACCGCAGTGGCAGGGTCGAGCTCGCCGGGGAGAAGGCGGCCCCTCGCGCGCCGCGCGTTGTCTCGGCGAGGAGGAGCGGCGGCGGCTCGGCGAGAGGAGCGGCGGCGGCAGCGACGGCGGGGCGCGGGACGGGGGACGCCGCCGCTTTGCCTGAAAGCCGAGGGGAGCGGCCGGCCGGCGCGGCTCGCAACCATCGGCTGCCACAGCTCGAGAGAAAGGAGAGAGAGAGAGAGATCCATGGCTTCCCAGTCCACCCCTTCCCCGGCGGCGGCGGCGGCGGAGGAGGAGGAGGAGGAAGAAGGAGGGGCGCGGCGGCAGTGACGGCGGAGGAGGAGGAAGGAGGGGCGCGGTGGCGGACGGTCGCGCCGAACGGCCAGCCGAGGCGGCGCTGCGCGGTGCGGCCAGGGGCTGACTCAAGGGGGGTCGTCGTCGGGATGCGCCGGCTCCTCGCCGCCATGGGGGCCGCCGAGGAGGCCGCGGCGTCCGCGGCCGTCGCCGTCCCGGCGCTCTTCGTCGGTGGCGCCCCCATCCCGGCTCTCTCTCTCTCTTCTCTCTTCTCTCTCAACACTAAGGGCAACAACGTCATTTGGCTGTGCCATTTGACACCGTTAGGATAAAAACGGACAGAATGGTGTGAAGGGCGCGATAAAGTTCGACAATGGTACAGAGAGAGGCTCAAACTTTTTAGTGGCACAGAGACAGGAGTCATCTTTTTTAATGGCACACAGGTAAAAACCTCATAACTAGGGATCTACCCGAATATGAATTGTTTGGGAGAGGACGAGAACTCTCCATTAGCTTGAATAGCATACAAATGTGATGGTTCAAGCCTTTAAGGCGCCCTATGCCGGAAGTAATGCGTTCAGCGAGCTGGTAATCACTGATGGGACCTTTAGTTGTTGGTAATCACTGACGAAGGAGGTGAAGTGTGAAAGGCCTTCAGCAGATATTATTAATCTTATATTAGCATCATAACTATTACGTCCTGTTTGATGATACTTCTGAACAACAGTTTTTGGAGCGCCAAGTTATTCAAAGAAAAGAAAACAATGGTCCATATTTTGATTCAGGCAACCACAGCGGCAGATGACCACCTCATACATTAGATGTGCGCAATTATAATGGATCAAAGTATTGGAGTATGGACACCAAAAAGAAAATGCTGGCACTCTCATATCACTCAAAACTGTAATACAAAAACCTCTGCTAAATGCACATGTATTGGCGTTTCACGGCCCCTTTGGTTGGAGGGAGTTTTTAAGAGGGATTAGGAGTTTAGAGGGATGAGGTTATTACCTGTTTTGTTTGGTTAAGAGACATGGGAATTTTGGTGTGATGGGGATGGGGAATTGAGAAATGAACTCCCTCATTTTCAATACCTGGGTAGGGGTAGTAATTGGGAGGGAATTCCTCCATTACTTTCCTAAACAAATATCGGTCATCCGTTTTTATTAATGACCTAATCTCCAACTAAACTCCCTTTCAACTTCCACCACCTCTACCAAAAAAGATATTGGGATTAAAAATTAAATTCACATTTTAATCTCACCATCGATTCCCTCGTGTAAACTCCCAATCCCTTTCCTTCAATGTAAGCCAGAAAATATCTCTTCACGTTCAATCACTGATCAACTAAACCACCTCAGGGGTTAATTAAACGGTATTAGAAAGATGAGGAGGGTCTGATACATATGGTTTAATAGTTGAGGGGGTTAAGTAATCAACCAGTGATGGTTGGTGTGTTTATGTAGACTTATTCCATTCTGACGTGCAATCTTTTCGTGCGTTCGAGAAAAAAAATGTAGACTAATTCCATTAAACTCGGTGTATAGTCGAGGGACTCAATATGGACATTTTCGGAGAAGAAACAAACGCCACCGGCCACCAGGACGGCCCACCACCAACGGCGCGCGACCAGTTTACCTGCGCCGCGGCCGCCACAGATTCACACCGCCTCGCCCCAAGCCACACACACACGCAGTCAGGGAGTCCCTTCCGCTCAGCTCGCCCCCATGGCGACCTCGTCGTCGCCGCGCCTGCTCTCCTCCTTCCTCGGCGACCGCCTCCTCTCCGCCAGCGCCAGGCCGCTCCTCCGCGGGGCCGCTCCAGGTAGGCGCCCTTCCCCCATTCTTCTCTCGCAACTCCGCGCGCGCGGCGCGCACTCCCTCCACCTCGCGAATCGCGACTGCCTCCGCTGCCCCAGCGCGTTAGCGGCGGGCAAGAGTTTACTGAGGCTGCTCCGGCTCCGGGTGGGCTCTCTTTTTGCAGGAAGCAGGCGGGCCGCGTATCAGGCGACGAGAACGCTCTGCAACCTGGTGGATATCCTCTTCAACAGGTGAGCCAAGCCGCCTAGGATCACCATTTTCAGCACACACCAGTTTGTTGGGTAATTGCAGCATAATTGCAGCATTTTATTTGCTCTGAAGTGTCCTTCGAATTAGTCCTTCGAATTAATCCATAGTTTATTAGTGGTTGGATAGTTGGTGCTAGTTTTCTTTGAGCAATTAACAATTTAACATATAGTCCCTACTTCCTTGGTGGTGACACTGTGAACAACTAGTCAGATTAATTACCGCACATTGGTGTGGTTGCTGCTATTTTGGGGAGGAACAGAGATCTTGGAAACGCAAATCTCGAAAAAACGCCATGTATATTAGTGCACGTCAACAGAAATTCAGGATCTGATAATATTGATGATTGATCATTTGGTTGTGTGCTGCATATTTTATTAGAATAATCTGTATTGAGTTATTTTGGAAACACTGGGCGCCAGGACCCAACATAAATGCTGGTGAACAGAAAGTTAATTATTTCATTGTAATCTTGCAGAGGTCAGAGTGACAAACCGGAAGATAACCCTAGACGCCTACGGCCTGGGAAAGTATCTCCTCTTCTAAGCGTTCCCAAACATATACAGCGGCCACCATATGTCAATGCTCGTCAAAGACCTGGATTGCACAATGGACCTGAAATACATGATGAGAGAGGGATCGAATGCATGAGGGCTTCTGGAAAGCTTGCTGCACAAGTTTTGAAGTTTGCCGGGACTCTTGTAGAGGTAGTGCTATTATTACTAAAAATTTTATATTCTAACTTTTGAATTGATTGAACATTATTAACATTAGGGAAACTTCATCCCGTTCCGTATTGAAAAAACAGTGTACCTTTTGGGGGAAAATAATTCCTTTGGTAACTGTTAAGGTGCAGGAGAGAAGTAAGTACATTTTTAGACCTATAAAGTATTTCCTGAAGTAGAGGTGCCCGTTTTTCTTAATATTGTACCTGCTTCCTCTGCAGGGGCAATGTCTTCCGAGTGTTTCTTGCTGTGTTGTATGTCTGTAGTACATAAGTAAGCATGTAGTGCTTAACTAAGAAAATTGATATTCTTTTCATCTGATATATGTCTCTGCTTGTTTCTCAGACTTACCATACTCTAGGGATGTATAAGACTCAAGTGTCAAAGACTGATTTGTTCTTATTGACAGCCAGGCATAACAACTGATGAGATTGATAAAGCGGTGCACCAAATGATAGTAGATAATGGAGCATACCCTTCGCCACTTGGTTATTGCGGTTTTCCAAAGAGTGTCTGCACCTCAGTGAATGAGTGCATCTGTCATGGTATACCTGATTCTCGTCCTCTTGAAGTAAGCCATCCAAAATTGGAGATAACACACACATACTGCATACATATAAGAAAGTTACAAATTGACCTCCTTTGTTGCAGGATGGTGACATTATCAACATTGATGTTACTGTTTATCTCAATGTAAGTCAAACATCAATGTGTAGATCACCCAAAACTATTACCCTTAATTGCTTTGATACTGCAGTGCTTCCTTTGCTAACAACAATAAGGGTGAAGGGAAGCAACCGCAGTGCTTATTTAATAGTAGATTGTTATAATATTTTGCTTTTTCTGGTGGATTGTGATGATATTGCTATTTCTGGTCGATTGCGATGATATTCTCGAGGATATTTTCTTTTAGTAGTGGTTTCTTACATGGTCATACACAAACAACTAGCCTTTCCTTTTCTTTTCAGAGAGTGTTTCTATGCATCTCCTCCTTATATTTGCATAAATGTCAAAGTATGACAATGGTGGCTGGACAGCTGGTGATTACTTACCCTTCACTTGGTTTAGGATTTGTGCAACCCATGGTCGAGATAAGGCATGGAATTTTTATGTGTATTCTTAGTCCCATCTGTCTATGTACAGTTATTGATATGGTTACATGTCTACTGTGTGGTTCATTATTAGTATATTGCTTTGACTACAGTCACTTTCTGATTTTTTTTCCCTCCAGTGCATATATATATTGTACTCATGTATTTGGTTCCAGGGTTACCACGGTGATACATCTGCTACATTTCTATGTGGTAATGTTGATGACAAAGCTAAGAAATTAGTTCAGGTGACCTCAAGTTCTCAACAAATGTTTAGTTTTAACAATTAAGCAGTAAAGTACTATACGACTGAAAACCCGTTCTCATGCAGTTTGGAATGTAGTTCATTTCTAACCTATGAAATCTCATAGATGAACAATGCTATACCAAGTTATTTTTTTTAATTCATCCACAAATTCAGGGGCAAAGCTCATGAAAGTTTCAGTCAAAGCAGCTACAGTAATAGATAATCATTGCTTCATGCTCAGAGTTTAGATTTTTTTTTCGTCAAACAGGTAACAAGAGAATGTCTCGACAAGGCTATATCAATCTGCGCCCCTGGGGTGGAGATCAAACGTATTGGTCGAACTATACAGTACGTAAACGAGAAGATGTTCTGTTGATTTTCTATATGAACTGATGCTGAAATATTGGACTTTACATTCCAATTTCTTTTGAGAAAGCTTCTGCAATTAGAATTTAGAAACCAACACCTCTATTTATGTGGTATCTACCACAGAAGCTTCCCTGATAGAATCCAATTTCTTGAATTTTGGTGATGACCAATGTAAGAGTTGCTATTAATTTCTTGTAATCCATTGCATACTTAAAGGATGCATGTATATTATAGTATTATTACATATAAAAATTATTTCCTGGTTAACCATTTTAAGTGTTTCATTGAAATTGACCGATATACAAATGGATTTCCCATGCTAGTTTCCGATGCATTGATACACTGATTTTGCTAGACGATGCATTTTGATGATTAAATTGGACTCCTGTCACCGCTGTAGACTTTCAGTAATGCACCAGTAGGGTATATTGATCCTTGCTTTGAAGTTAACTTGCTGAGGATTTCCGATCTTCATAGGGACCATGCAGATAAATTCAAGTTTGGTGTAGTTCGACAGTTCGTCGGTCATGGGGTTGGACAAGTGTTTCATGCTGAACCTGTGGTGCTTCATTTCCGTGAGTCCTTCACTTTGATGGAACATCTCCTACTCAATTCTATCCATAGTTTTGAGCTTGTAGCATATATTCCAGTCACTTAACAAACCATAAAAGGCTAGAGACCCCTTCAACAGATGATACTTTGTTGTTGCAGTTTGCTCCTCTGTATCAGCTTAGAGACATGATTTGCATGCCATGGACTGATGATGGTTTCGAAATTTGCAGGAAACAATGAATGGGGCCGTATGACATTGAACCAAACATTTACTATAGGTACATGTTTCCAATGTGCACATAGCATGGTTATTATACTGTGACACGTATAATTATAACTACACCTATTCTCCGAAATCTATTGTGCACATAAATTCAAACAATGATACTTAAGCTGAAACTGATGCAACTACTATGCAGGAGTAATTTACCAATTAATTTCTGTTGATTTGCTAGCAAGAAGCCCTGGAACACTTAGAAATGATGATATCATGTCTTAGACTATTGTCTTCTGAAGTTTTTTCGTGAAGCATGTAAAGCTGACAACCTCCCCATTCTTTTTTTTATTAGAGCCCATGCTAACCGTGGGGAGCGTAAATCCAGTTATATGGTCCGATGACTGGACAGCGGTGACTGAAGACGGCAGCTTGTCAGCACAGTTTGAGCACACAATACTGATTACAGAGGATGGCGCGGAGATACTGACGCAGTGTTAAGGGCGGACGAGGATTAGAGGCGAGTAATGACAGTGATTCTATTTCTATAAGTGGCTGGCTGGAGATGGAATCCTACATTTTTTTGGACAAATGATCCAACTTGAAGTTCCAAACCCTAATGTAAACTCATATTACTAAGATAACCTACAAAAATTTTGAGTAAAATTGGTTTTAGAAGTCCATTTGTTGTTTGGTTCCAAAGCAATCAGGTTGTTTGGTGGCTGAAACTTGCAAGTACCGTGGTTGGCTGCTTGGGATTGCCGAAAGGCACGTTTTGCCTCATTTGCTGGCGAAGTACCGCTTTGCTTAATCAACACTTTTCTTCCATCGATTATTAGCTTGATATAATTGGTTGTTTCGTCAATCAAAATTTGAAAGACTGCCTGCCTTGTTCTACTTCCACAGCGACGGCGAGCCCGAAACTCTGTCTCTGCTATACCAGATTTTGTTTATTCCATTCTTTTTCTTACTATATGGATCTGTTTGGTAAAACTCTTAACTTCTAAATTTATCTATAGAAGTTAGGTTTAAAGTGAAGTTGTGGAGCAGTCTAAATCTAATTCCACCTCTTTAGTTTTACCTACTCCACTTTAATTTTAAGTGAAGTTAAAATTGTTTAGCTAGACTCCAACTCTAAAAAAAAAGTAAAGTTGAAATTGAAGTTGTGCCAAACAAACACCCTGAAATGAATCAACCTGCAGTACAATAGAACACTAATTATTTTACTGTCTTATATGCCTACGATGATTCTCTAATCACAACTGCTTTAGGCTAACTTTAAGATTATATATAAACTAATCTGTTCGGTATAATCCCTCGCCGACCACGGCAAAATCGTCCAACCGGTCACACCAGCGCGACCTACACGCAATCGGTGGGCCCCCCTTCATTCCACTGACATTGGGACCCACGATTGTGGTCCCCATATGTCAGTGATGTGGGAGGCCTTTGAAGAAGTCGTGGGGGTTGAGTTGATTCGCCCTACCGGCCCAACCGCTCCCAAATTCCCTCTGCACAGCACTTCCATATGCGGAAAAAGGGAAGACCCCCTCGCGCAGAAACGAAAGCGGAGGCGTCCCCGGATTCCAGAAGCTTCTAGTAGCACAGTAGTAGCAGCCGCCGCCCTCGACGCGCGTCTGCTCGGGGTGCTCGCGGGAGGGGAGATCGAGGCGAGGGAGCTCGGGGGATCGATCGACGGGAGACCGTTGGAGCAGCAGAGCGCAATGCCGAGTGGGAGGCGGTAGGGATGGCGGCGGCGGCGGCGGCGGCGGAGGCGGGAGTATGGCGAGGGGCGTAGCGCGCGCGGCGTCGTTCGGTGGCCGCGCCGCGACCGCGAGGTGGTGCTCGTACCGGCGCATCACGGTAGCCGTCTGCCTCGGGAACCTCGTCGCCGCGCTCCTCGTGCTCCGCTCCCTCACCTCCCTCGCCCCCACACCGCCCAAACGTGAGCTGAATCTCGCGTCGCCATCTCTGCACCTTGGTCCTTGGGTTTATTCGATCTGATTCGTGCGTTGTATCGAACTCTTGTTTCTAGGTGAGGAAGTGGTGGAGTATACGGAGGAGCAGATTAGGAAGGCGGAGGAGTCGATCCGGATTCGCTGCGAGGCGGAGCCCGTCGAGCTTGTCGAGGCGGTATTAACCAGAAATCTTGTTGTAAAATATTTTCACAATACTTGTGATCTAATCGACTAATCCTCGAAAGCTTTTGGTGCCAAAGGTGAAGAATCTGCGGAAGATTTTCAGGCGGGAGGAGAAGAGGCGGAAGGAGTTGCCACTGGAGTTGAAGCAGAAGGTCTCGTATGAGATTGTGCAGCTCCTGCTCGATTTGGGGGATAACAGCAGTTTCGCTCAGCAACGAGGTATTCTCACATTCTCGTATCTGGTTGGTTTCAAATCAGGAAATAGTACACTGTTTTATGTACAACGGAATGGCATGTTAGATTCGGAATTTGAATACCCTTTTCTTAGTACGTGTGGCGTTATTTGGAATCATGTGTTAATCTTATCTAGTTTTTGTCTGGCAAGTTGACTTGCAATGTGGGCCTATTTCAGTATTTTATAATCACTTCATTTGAGGTACTCAGGAGGGCTGAACAGGATGTTACTTCTTTATTTGTGATCCTGTGCACTCATCAGTTCATCTGCTCTCTTGCAAGTGTCATCTTATTTAGTTGCATTTTCTCAATCCACATGTTATAAAATAAACTTTTTTGCACGTGATTTTCCCATGGTGTATCAACACAAAAGTGGTTCCAGCTACCTTGATAGGCTCAGTGACGCATTCAACACATTATGTATGAGTTGACCTATTTGACGCAAGAAAAGAAAGAGATATTACCGATTTCTATTTGACGCAGTAATGTGGAATGCAGATGGTTAGGAGTGATGGATAAGTCTTTGTGGTCCTTGGTCCTGATTTCTTCTTTTTGCTTTTGGGTAGTTTCACCTTTTTCAGGACATCATCTACTCCTTTAGCATATTTTCAGTTGCTAGGACAGCTGCGGTTAGTAGGACAGCAGCAATTAGCATCTCCTTTATGCCTCTTTTATGTTTTATTCAGTTTGGATGCCCTCTAGGACAGCATCCTATTCAAATTTCGAATTTTTAGACTAGGAGGGTGCAGCAATAGGCTTGCAGCCAGCTATGGTTATATATATGTATCCAACCTCCCTCGGGAAGGTATGGCTTTGTGTTTTGTGAATGAAGAAAACCAGAAAATTGCCCCATCTCAAGTGCCATCCTCTTCTCAATGAGAGTAACCATTGAAGTTCTAACATCTGCACACTTTCCTGTAGGCTAAACATCTCTTGTTCCACCACTTCCCAAGCTCGGTTGAGCTCTCAGCCAGTAGCAGCAGCACCGACTGCTCCTCCTTCCCCTTTCCCTTCCCCCTCTCCACGCAGCAGCCCCCCGGAGGTCCCCCAGCAGGACGCCGAGCTCGCCGCAGCAGAAGAGCGCAGGCGAGCAACAGCTCAGACCGCTGCAGCAGCAGCGAGGGCGGCAGACTGGCGGCAGCGGAGTTGGCAGCAGCCAGGGCGGAGGCGGAAGCAGAGGCGGCGGAAGATGCGGCACGTGCGGCGGAGGTAGAGGATGAGACCTTGTGCAGCAGCATCAACGGCTCCATCGCCGGCGACATCACCGCCGACAGGGAGCTTGAGGAGCTGGCAAGAGGAAAGGCACGGGAACGGGCAGAGCGGTGGGCAGCAGCCCACCTCCACGGCGGCGGCGGCGGCCAAAGGGACCGCGCGCCCGCTGACGGGAACCCAAACGGGCGCGGGCGTGTCGGCGGCAGCACGGAGCCCGCACGCGGCCCTCGCAGGCAGCGCGACTCTCTCTCCCCTGACCGGCGCCATGGCCACCACGGCGTCCAGACGGTGGTCAGGGACTTTGGTCCTGGCGGTGGGTGGCCTACCCTCACCAAAACCAACTACATCGAGTGGGCCGCGGTGATGAGGGTGAGGCTCCAGGTGCGGCACATGTGGGAGGCAGTCCGATACGGCGACGTCGACTACGACGAGGATCGGCGGGCACTGGATGCCCTCATCGCTGCAGTCCCGCCCGAGATGCAGTTCTCGCTTTCCCAGAAGCGGACTACCAAGGAGGCCTGGGACGCCATCGCTGCGGCACGCATCGGCAGTGACCGTGCCCGCAAGTCCACACTGCAGGCACTCCGCAAGGAGTGGGAGAACTTGGCCTTCAAGCCAGGTTAGGATGTTGATGACTTTGCCCTCCGTCTCAACACTCTCTTGCAGAAGATGGTGCAGTACGGCGACAACACCTACGACGAGGAGAGAGCTGTCGAGAAGCTCTTCCGCTGCGTTCTAGAGAAGTACAGGCAGATCGCTCGCTCGATCGAGTCTCTGCTGGACCTCTCCACGATGTCGATCAAGGAGGCGTTAGGTCGCCTCAAGGTCGTCGACGGTGATGAGCCACAGCCTTTCTCGGGGCCTATCACCATTGGCGGGAAGCTCCATCTCACTCGGGAGCAGTGGGAGGCCTCTCAGGGTGACGGGAGGAAGGGGGAGTCATCTTCCCCGACAGGCGGCCGTAAGCCGCGCAAGGCGCGGGGAGGTGTCCAGCTACGGTGGGCGCAAAGACGTGCCGAGGGTGGCGCCCGTAGAGGCACCCAAGGCGGTGCCACCGGCAACCACAAGCCGGCACGAGATGACGCCTGCCGCAACTGTGGCAAGATTGGCCGTTGGGCCAAAGACTGTCGACAGCCACGACGCGGCCAGGCCCACGTCGCACGGGTGGAGGAGGAAGAGCCGGCTCTACTCCTGGCTCACGCAAGCATCGAGCTACCTCCAACGGCACCGGCCGCAGCGGTTTTTCTCCACCTTGATGAGCCGAAGGTACTCGTCTCCCTCTGCAACGGCTCCAGCAACGACAAGGCTGATGGGTGGTACCTCGACACCGGCGCCACCCATCACATGACCGGCCGACGGGAGTTCTTCACCGAGTTCGACTCCAGCGTTCGAGGCTCCGTTACGTTTGGGGACGCCTCCGGCGTGGAGATCAAGGGCGTTGGCTCCGTCACCTTCACCGCCAAGTCCGGTGAGCACAGGTTGCTCACCGGAGTCTACTACATCCCCGCATTGAGGAATTCTATCATCAGCGTGGGACAGCTGGATGAGAACGGCTCACGCGTGTTGGTCGAGGACGGTCTCATGAGGATTTGGGATCGCCGTCATCGCCTTCTTGCCAAGGTAACCAGAGGCACTAATCGACTCTACATCCTCAACGCGCAGGTCGCACAACCAGTTTGCCTCGCCGCTCGTCGGACGATGAGGCGTGGCAGTGGCACGAGCGCTTCGGGCACCTCCACTTCGAGGCCCTGAAGCGGCTCAGTGCCAAGGAGATGGTGCGAGGCATGCCGTGCCTTGACCACGTGGAGCAACTCTGCGACGTCTGCGTGGTAACGAAGCAACGGCGACTCCCCTTTTCCCAGCAGACGAGCTTCCGAGCCAAGGAGCGGCTCGAGCTCGTGCACGGGGACTTGTGTGGCCCAGTGACACCGGCCACACCAGGAGGACGACGTTACTTCCTGCTGCTCGTCGACGACCTCTCCCACTACATGTGGGTGATGGTCCTCGGCAACAAGGGAGAGGCTGCGGACGCCATCAGGCACGCGCAGGCTGCTGCAGAGGCGGAGTGTGGCCGCAAGCTGCGCGTGCTGCGCACCAACAACGGCGGCGAATTCACGGCGGCTGAATTTGCGTCGTACTGCGCTGATGAGGGCATTCAGCGCCACTACACCGCGCCGTACAGCCCGCAGCAGAACGACGTCGTCGAGCGGCGCAACCAGACGGTGGTGGGGATGGCTTGGGCTCTCCTCAAGCAGAGGGGGATGCCGGCCATCTTCTGGGGGGAGGCGGTGGTGACGGCTGTCTACATCCTCAACCGCTCGCCTACCAAGGCCCTCGATGGCAGGACACCGTACGAGGCTTGGCATGGGCGCAAGCCGGTGGTCTCCCACCTGCGGGTCTTCGGCTGCCTCGCGTTCGCCAAGGAGCTTGGCCACATCGGCAAGCTCGACGACAGGAGCATCCTAGGGGTGTTCATCGGCTACGCGGAGGGCTCGAAGGCCTACCGCATCCTCGACCCGGAGACACATCGTGTGTGCACAGCGCGCGACGTAGTGTTCGACGAAGGGCGAGGGTGGGTATGGGACAAGGCGGTGGACGATGGTTCGACTCCGACGTACGACGACTTCACCATCGAGTACGTCCACTTCGAGGGAGCTGGGGGAGTAGGCAGCTCTTCTTCACCGAGCGTGTCTACCCTAGTCCCCAAGCCTCCACCGACTCCGACATCAACATATCCTCGGGCCACGACTTCGACTACGACGAGCTCTTCGCCGACACCACCCCAGCCGGTGACCCCACGCGCTCCAGCACCAACAGCCACTCCTCCAGGCACGTCTACTCCGACACCAGCTCGTGTTGAGTGCAGCCCGGTGGAGTTCGCTACTCCGCTCTCCCACGACGGGGAGCGCATCGACGCGTACCTCGACGGCGAGCAGCTACGGTACCGTACGATGGAGGATCTTCTCGGCGACCAGCCAGTGCCGGGACTGGTGCCTCGCGACCTGGAGGCGCAGTTGCACCTTGCGTGCGACGACGGTGAGCCTCGGTCTTTCGCAGAGGCCGAGAAACACGCGGCATGGCGTGTTGCGATGCAGTCGGAGATGGACGCGGTTCAGGAGAACCGCACCTGGGAGCTTGTTGACCTCCCTCGTGGTCACCGCACGATCACCCTTAAGTGGGTGTTCAAGCTGAAGAGGGATGAAGCCGGAGCCATCGTCAAGCACAAGGCTCGCTTGGTGACACGCGGTTTCGTGCAGCAGGAGGGGATCGACTACGACGATGCCTTCGGTCCCGTGGCACGGATGGAGTCCGTGCGACTCCTTGCGCTGGCTGCTCAGGAAGGCTGGGGCGTCCATCACATGGACGTCAAGTCGGCGTTTCTGAACGGCGACTTGAAGGAGGAGGTCTACGTGCACCAGCCGCCGGGATTTGTGATCCCTGGCAAGGAGGGCAAGGTGCTACGCCTGCACAAGGCCCTCTATGGCTTGCGGCAGGCACCGAGGGCGTGGAATGCCAAGTTGGATTCCACGCTCAAGGGGATGGGCTTCAAGCAAAGCCCGCACGAGGCGGCCATCTACCGGCGGGGCAATGGAGGAAATGCCTTGCTGGTGGGTGTCTACGTCGATGACTTGGTGATCACCGGCACCAAGGATGCGGAGGTCGCGGCGTTCAAGGAGGAAATGAAGGCCACCTTCCAGATGAGTGATATGGGGCCTCTCTCCTTCTACCTGGGGATCGAGGTGCACCAGGACGACTCCGGGATCACGCTTTGACAGAGCGCCTACGCCAAGCGCGTCGTTGAGCTGGCTGGGCTCACCGATTGCAACCCAGCTCTCACTCCGATGGAGGAGAGACTGAAGCTGAGCCGCGATAGCACGACGGAGGAAGTGGATGCTACACAGTACCGGC
The DNA here is from genome assembly GCF_000147395.1 of Oryza glaberrima. Lineage (NCBI taxonomy): Eukaryota > Viridiplantae > Streptophyta > Magnoliopsida > Poales > Poaceae > Oryza > Oryza glaberrima. Next base: position 30,882,747 of record NC_068327.1, on the reverse strand, counting down.
GTCTTGTGGGGAGCCTTCGCTACCTCACCCACACACGGCTGGACTTGGCCTTCTCCGTCGGCTACGTCAGTCGGTTCATGCAGCGACCGACGACGGAGCACCAGCAGGCTGTGAAGAGGATCATCCGCTACGTTGCGGGGACTCTCGACCACGGTCTCTACTACCCGAGGTGTCCTGGCAAGGCACACTTCGTCGGGTACAGCGACAGCGACCACGCCGGCGACATCGACACCAGCAAGAGCACGAGCGGGATTCTCTTCTTCCTCGGCGAGTGCCTCGTTAGCTAGCAGTCGGTCAAGCAGCAGGTGGTGGCCCTGTCCAGCTGCGAGGCCGAGTACATGGCGGCCTCCGCCGCTTCGACCCAGGCGCTCTGGCTTGCTCGACTGCTTAGTGATCTCCTCGGCAGAGACACTGGAGCGGTGGAGCTCAGGGTGGATAGCAAGTCCGCTCTGGCCTTGGCAAAGAACCCCGTTTTTCACGAACGGAGCAAGCACATCCGGGTGAGGTACCACTTCATCCGAAGCTACTTGGAGGAAGGGAGCATCAAGGCGAGCTACATCAACACCAAGGACCAGCTTGCGGACTTGCTCACCAAGCCTCTTGGGAGGATCAAGTTCCTCGAGCTCTGTTCTAGGATCGGGATGGCCCAACTTCCCCACAAGACGACGCACAAGACTTAGGGGGAGAATGATGGATAAGTCTTTGTGGTCCTTGGTCCTGATTTCTTCTTTTTGCTTTTGGGTAGTTTCACCTTTTTCAGGACAGCATCTACTCCTTTAGCATATTTTTAGTTGCTAGGACAGTTGCGGTTAGTAGGACAGCAACAATTAGCATCTCCTTTATGCCTCCTTTATGCTTTATTCAGTTTGGATGCCTTCTAGGACAGCATCCCATTCAAATTTCGAATTTTTAGACTAGGAGGGTGCAGCAATAGGCTTGCAGCCAGCTATGGTTATATATATGTATCCAACCTCCCTCGGGAAGGTATGGCTTTGTGTTTTGTGAATGAAGAAAACCAGAAAATTGCCCCATCTCGAGTGCCATCCTCTTCTCAATGAGAGTAACCATTGAAGTTCTAACAAGGAGAGGGCTCTGGTGTATTGCACGATAATACCGACTATTATAACAGTTTGCCATAATTTATTTTCCTAATATTTCCTACAAGTTCCAAAGCTAACAGTATCACAGCAGAACTGAACCTCGTTTTTGGTTTGCATTCCAATTGTTTTGCTTCTTGCCACAACATGCAAGATACATATTTCTATACTAACTTATTAAGTAGCCTTCTACAAATTATTAAGATATTTTCTTGATTTTTCATATTGGAGTACCTACATCTATTTTTTCCTAATACATAACAGAAGCAGTGGAATCATGGCGTTTCGAGAAGTTAAAAGATATAAAAAGTGCATCTATTCAGAACTCAACAAAGTTAGACCTCTCCAACGAGGAAGCAAGTACGTGGGCTTTTCTATCGAATCTACTATTCTGTGTGCTCGTATTCTTTTCTGATTAGTGATGCTAGGCCTTTGGCTATATACACTGAATTTCAATATTTTCCTGTAGGAACCTTAAAGCGAGCACTACAGTTCAACTGGCATGTGCTGCTGGAAGACATTGGTCTTTGGATACCATCAGAAGTCTCACACACTGAACATGATGACAAACCTGAGAATGAACCAGAAGGTCTCTTTTTTGTGTTTATTTATGAAGTTCAGAGCATTCATGGCCTCAGTTCAAACAATTGTGTCCTTTTTACCTTTGTAGTTGTAGTTATAGACTATATTTTGAAGTTCTCAAAATGAGATTTTAGTTTCCAACCTATGTTAATTGTTGCAGAAGAAGAGATAATAGCTGGTCCACCTTTGCCCTCACAATGCAATGCTGAGCTACATACTGATTACGATGGTGCTGCTGTTAGATGGGGCTTAACACACCCCAAAGAATCTGCTGCCGATTGCTGTCAAGCATGTCTAGACCAGGCTAAGAATGCCAGGCCAGGTGAACTAAGGTGTAATATATGGGTTTATTGCCCATCAGAGTTTGGATGTTTCTCTCCAGATAAATATGAGCATAAACATCAGGAGTGCTGGTTGAAACAGGTATACTCAGTTTTGTTCTATATTTATGCACCAACCATTGAAATTACAGCCCTTAATATTTGCATCTTTATTGTTTTCAGTTTAAATGAGTGTTAGAACCCCAGTTTTTTTTATGCATTTTACATGTGCACGAGATGGCTTGCTGTTTAGTTACTATATAGAAATGATTTGGAAAATATTTATGCCTTAAGCACGGCCCTTTGATTACCATTTAGTAGTAGTAAAGGATTTGAATGGCAGAAGTCAGATACAAGGTGGTGCTGGTGTTCATATTGCTATTCTGCAAGTCTGTATGCTTGTGCATTTGTCATATTATGGATTTGTTCACTGATCTGCACCAGCCTTATGTTTGATGCTTTACAAAAAAATATTGAGATTTAATTTGCCGCAAAAAAATAATTTAATATGAGCTAGTATCAAATTATCCTGCATAATTCTGACCCATGTACTGTTTTGAAGGAGTTGGTTGCTCATTGCACTTGTTAGTCTTCAGAAATCCAAGTTTGTAATGAATTTTATGTGTTTCTTCGCCATAGGTTTGTTTTGTAAGCTAAAATACTTAATGAAACACCTGGGCATTGTTTACTGTAGTGTCTGAGAGTGTCATGAAATGGTTTATTTCTTCTCTTATGATGGTTCAATGCTTGCAGGCTGACCACCCTAAACTCAACTTCAAAGACAAGTATTCCGAGTCATACAGAGATTCTCATCCCACTGCCCCTGTCGTTGTGCCCTGGATGTCAGGTGTCATCAGCGCATGAGCTGTTAGTCCCCACAGGCTCATCTGAGATTGGGAGATTTGTACCGATGAAAAACTTAACCAAAGCAACTTCATATACCGATTCTTCCTCGTTTTTTTTTTCTTTTGCCATGATACGTTTCTCTTTCTCTTGTCTTGGGTATATACGAATATGATGTAAACCTTAGATTAGTCGTTCTGATAGCAAAAGGTTCATATGAGGGAGGCTTATTTTGTGGCCAAGGGAATGTGAGTAGACTGATTAAATACAATGGTTCCATCAAGAGAAATGGATGGTGCTCTTGCACATTTTCCGCTCCAATTCTTTTGTCTCTGATCACGAACTTTCCTAAAGCACCATTCGGATTACTAATCCAAAACGGACTTAATCTATTTCCATATAGTAACTTCGTCTCATATTATGTTTTTTTTTTTGGTCGTGAGTTAAAACTTCTCTAACTTAAACCGAGTTTGTACACTTTATAGGTCTCAGGAAATAAGTTTATACACTTTATATGTTATCACGGAAGCGCTCATAGGTTTACACCTCTGTTTCATATTGTAGGCTATTTTTTGTTTTGTCATGAGTTAAAACTTATCTAACTTTATCTACTTTATACGCTTCATAAGGCATCAGGGTTGTGCTTATAAGGCAAGGTGTACGTGTGTTCGTAGGGTTGTGTTATAAACGTCTGCACTTATACTGTGTTTTTTTAAAAAAAAAACTGTTGGTAAAACTAAAATGACTTAACGGACTAAGGCTGAGTTTAGCTCTAAACTTTTTCTTCAAACTTTTAACTTTTTTATCGCATCAAAACTTTTCTACACACATAAAGTTCCAACTTTTTCGTTACATTATTCCAATTTTAACCAAATTTCTAATTTTAGCGCGAAAACCCACCATATAGTAACCACCCAGAAATCAAAATCGAATGAGAAACACGGCAACACGCAACAAGTGGGACACGTCCACACGGACGGTAGGCCGGTTCTGAATTTCTGATTTCTGCACTACTCCGTGTTCTTTCCAAAGTCCCCTAAAGCTGTGTTTGAGGGAAAGGGGATTGAGAAGATTCGGAAACGATGTGAGCCATTAGCGCATGATTAATTGAGTTTAACTATTTAAAACTTTAAAAATAGATTAATATGGTTTTTTAAAGCAATTTTTATATAATTTTTTTTAAAAAAAACGCACCGTTTAGTAGTTTGAAAAGCGTGCACGCGGAAAACGAAATAAATAAACTCCCTTTTTCTCCAAACGAACGCAGCCTAACTAAAGTAACCTGAAGTCCTGAACTCTCCTTGGCCTCTCTTGCCGTCTTCCTCCGCGCGACCGCGCCGCATCGCATCGCTAGCCATGTACGGCGGGTTCGGCAGAGGGGGGCAAGGGTGGAGCCCGTTCGACGCGATCCGCGGCTTCCCGTCGACGCCCGAGGCCCTCATGTCCCAGATCGACGCCGCCATCGCCGCCACCGAGTACGCCCGCTCCTGCGCGCAACTCGACCCCGCCACCGCCTCCTCGGAGCCGCAGCAGGCGGCACCGCCGCCCGGGGGCGAGGCGCGTGTGGAAGGGGAGGCCTCCGCCGCCGCCGCCGCCTGCTACGACGCGAAGGTCGCGGACGAGGCGTACCGCGCGGCGTGCGCGGCGCTCGGGGCCGGGAGGGCGGACGCGGCCGTGCGGTCGCTGCGGGTGGCGCTGGCGAGCTGCCCGCCGGAGAAGGCGGCCGCCGTGGCGAAGGTGCGGTCCATGCTGGCCATCGCGTCCGCGCAGCTGCACAAGCAGCAGCATCAGGCGCAGCAGCAGCTGCAACGCGGCGTCAGGAAGTGAGAAGCATCACCGGCGTCGTTGCAGGATTAGCCCTTTCCGTTCGGATTAACCTTGATTGAGTTTGTGATTATTAATCAGCTACATCTAGTGGCGTTTAATTAGTGTTGAAAATTTGTTACTAGAAGCACCATGATTTGTGGCATTTATCATACTCACTATCACAAGATGTCAGATGATCGTCTATTCTTGGTTCTTGGCTTCTTGCTGCCTTTCGGTTACATACTTCGACTCTTCATCAAGAGTGACCAATGGCAGATTGTAGCTTTGTAAGATGAAACTTGACACAGCAGAGTGATTTAACGCAGGTAATGCGCGAATCGTGCGATTCGTGCCTACGTGCACCCAATCAGTGAATCTGGAGCAACAATTTGAGCAATCTCTTATTTATCTTGTGTCAGAAACTTCGCGTACATCTGACTTGTTTGATGGGGAAAGCAGCAATGCAAGTGAAATACACTGAATACACTTTGCCCATCATCCTGAACTACTGTTGTCCCCAAAATTGCGAGAAAAAAAATCATGGCTGGATACTCTCGCTATGTAAGATATGATGTTACAGTATCAGAATCATCATTCGTAGGCGAGGAGAGACTGAAGAACCTCTGTGCTCAGCGCCGATCTAGACTAAAATCCTGCAAAGGCAGCAGAAATGAAGGAGCTTCACAGGCACTTCTTGACGTCTGAAAACAAGGGATTTTCCTTGTTTGCTGCTTCGACGTCCTCAGGTGATGCAACGGCAACCACGACACCGTTGTCGTTAATTGTTTCGACAGCATCAGCAAACTCCTTGAAATCCTTCAAGCTGCCAACATGAAAACCAAAAGGATCAAGATGACAGTTTCGTGCGTCTGTAAGGGGAAAAAAAAAGGTTTACGACTTTTTTTGGACCATGGATTTCATTACCTGGTTGATAGTATCTCTTCACGTCTTTGCTGGCGTTCCTCCTCCGTGATGCCCAGCAAGTATCGCATTAGACTGAAAAAAGGAGGAAAATATGTGTTCAGTGTCTTCTGTATTATGAATGTGTTATTGTACCATGTGCAGATGCATGATATAAATTTGCCCATATAGTACATCTATATGTTCACAATCACACCATATACAAGTTAAACTGCAGTTGGTTTAAAAACGACATGTAATCTCTGAAAGATGTAACTAATTTGTAAGGAGACAAACAATAAATGGTTGCATATCAAATAAGAAATTTCTAGTATTTACATGGATATAATCCCCATGACAGTATAACAACCAACAACAAGATGAAAGACCATGTTGAATGAGTATGCAGAACACAGAAGAGGCTTTTCGTACCTGCTGTAACCTTTAGCATCTGGTAGCTGGTAGGAATCAACGTCACCTATGGTACCAATAATAGCTTTTGTGAGACAATCATCATCCATTTCTAGCTCTCTTAGGAACTTGGCCGTCTCATCATAAACTTCTAGTGTTTTCAATAAATTTGGATCACGGTATGACAAGTATGAGAACACTCCTGAAAAGGAAAACAATATTAGCATTATGTGAATAGTTTGAACCAGCTGAAAGAGTTACTAGTTATTTAAAAATGCAACAGATTATTTAAAAGAGAAACATATCTAAAAACAACGAACCTGAATGGGTGTCAAAATCACAAAACCCTCCATATGCACCACCACTAACTCGAACACGGTCCCACAACCACGTATTGCTTATATGCTTGGAGATGACATAGGCACTTCCATTGAGCTGATATCCACTTTGGTACAGGTTTCCGGCTTTTCCAACATAATTAACCTTCAGATGACAAAAACAATTTCAGATAACTAAATCAGTTGGAACTCACCGTTCACTGTTACCAATGAGTAATCGTCAGCAAAGGCTGCTTAAATATAATGCCAGGAAAATTTCCTTACCTGAGTGGGTACAACGATAGCTTCGTTAACAGATGGCAATCGAGAAAGCCATGGATCACTTCCAAGGGATGTAGTACTTGGCAGCGAATCAAGAAATTTGGCAATATGTTTGTTAGATTTCTCAAGATTTTTCCAGTCACTTGTTATGTTGACCAGGCAACCGTCCTTTCTAAAGAGAGATTGTCTCATTTCCTCAAGCGAAGATGATATTTTGTCCCAATCTTGATCGATCTTCGTTTCCAGATCACGTAAATACTCAAGATAACTAGCCATAGCAACATGGAAAAATTAATATTTCAATATTGGAGAATGTGATAGTGTCAAACATAACTCTGGTAGTGAAAGATGCCACTTGCACAGAAATGAATATTGATTAAAATAATAGCTGCTTGTGTGATTTTAATTTAAGTATGCAACTCTTACAAATTGCTTCACAAAATGCAGGGAGGCCTATCGCTCAAATAAATGAAAATAACAAAACAATAGAAATAACAATAGAAATGAAGGGAGGCCTATCTCAAGAAAAAGACTACCCCATAGTCAATATGATTATGCCTACAAGGCAATAATGATCATGCAATATCAATTTTGAAAGGCAGCAGAATTAACAATCTGCAGGCGCTTATTTATGTTTGCTGTAAAGAATCTTACCTAATACCACCCATCTGCTCAGCAATCCATCCAGCTGCATTTAACTTAGCATCCATTCTAGCAGCAGCTATGCCATGGCCACTGCCCCTCAATCGATTCTGTTGAACAAATCATTAGATAACCACATTACATGCAAGCATATGATCATCCACACACATACTGCTGATACTAGTTATTACCTCCATTCTTGCTTTACTTTGAGAAACAAACTGCTTGAACCTCTGCTGCTCTGTGAACTGAACATCTTGGAGAATGCAGTAAATCTGAAAGAACAGAACATAAGCTGATTTGGATAATGTAAACACAACGGAAGTAATTGCATGACTATGGAATATTTGTTTAGATGGTTTCATACAAAATAAACAGATTTAAGCTGTATTGTAGACCCTATCATTGCCTGTGCGGCTTTGCCTCTATGGTCTACACAGACAAGGATCACAAGCGTACCAGATTAAACAAATCTTCTACTCGTGTTGCCATAGACTTCCCCCTAACAACGATCCGAGTAAGAGGATCATCTTTTCCCCTTATCGACGATGTGAATGGGTAAACTGATATGCCTCCAGTTTTTCTTCCAATTAATTGGTTAAGCTGCACGAAGTCCATGTCTTTTGTGCCCATCTCCAGCAAAGATTGGCTGGCAGACATGTTCATAGTTAGTTCAAATACCTCATGGTATATAAAGGCACGAAGAGAACAAAAAATGAGCATCATCATGGCCGGTTAACAATAATGTATTGATCAACTGGCTCACCAGAACAACGGCAACAACTGCAGATGATCTTTCTTCAACGAACTCATGTCAAATACAATTTCGGAGTAGACAACATCATTGGTAAAGAGATCATGTTGCAAAACCTTGACCCCGTTTATCTCTCCCACCTACAAATGACATGAATATCGCATTCTTCAGTCCAATTAAAATTGTAAAATGAAGAAATATAGCTGTAGCTCCTAATAAATAGTTTATAGTTATAATATTATAAAGCTTCCCATGTATTTTTGCAAAGGATCTTTTGTACCAATTTCTAGTTTGGTCAAACTCTTGGAGCCTATGTTCTATTCTACAGTTTCATAAACTGGAAAATTGCAACATGTATTGTATCATGATGTTAGCTTCCCTTAAAATGTGCAATTAGATAGCTCTCGCAAGTCGCAACCACAACAAATGAAAATAAAAACATACAGTAACTTCCAATTAATCTCTTGCCCAATCAGGCAATTAATCTTATCTCACACGATGAGGAACTATTTGGTATGACTCCCAGAAGTTAGCTTTGCCAGTAAATTACTAAATTCTCATATTGGCCAAATAGAGCACAATGCAAGCTGAAGAATTACCTCTATAGGTACATGAATAGGCTCTTTAGGGATATCTTGCAATGACAGGCTAGGGACAGCTTTTAGAGCTTCTGGGGGATCTGGAGTTTCTTGTTTATCCTTCAACTCTTTTGTGGCACGTGCCAATTCTGCAAGATCCTCTCGAGTCATGCTAGCCTTTACTTGCTTTAGAATCTCTTTCTCAGCTGCTTCATCACGTGAAGCCTTCTCTGGATCAGGCTGCACAATGAGGTTTAAAATTTTAAGGTTATCTGGTGCATTTCAAAAAATGTCCTAATGTACAATATATGATGTGCTTTAGACCTGCATTTCAATTGTGGCACGATGCGCATTATTCAATAAAAATTTCTCCAAGAGTGGTGAAAATACTGCTTTAGATCCCTCTGCTGCAATGCGTGCTTTCAACTGCTGCAATGGGCGTTCATATTTCAGAGGCTCAAAAGGGTCCATGTCATATATCCATTTGCCCTGAAAATGTTTGTGACAAAGTATCATGAGTATGTCCAAACACATCTGTACTTTTATTTCAAAATGGAAAAAAAAAAGAGTGATGAGTTCGTACAATCGAACGAAGCATCAGAGACAAGCCTCGAGGGAACGATCCTGTGTTGTTCTCCCTAAGAGCGAATTCAATTGTGTTCATAGATGCCTCCACTGCTTCTGGTGCAAACCCTTCCTCTGCCAGATTCTTCAAAGTTTGCATTACCAACTCTTCAACTTCTTTAATGTTATCCTCAGATACACCTTTCAAACCTATACTGAATTGTGGCTGAAGGAGCTCATCTTCAACACCACCACCTACTATAGCATCCCCTAAACCACTTTCAAGAAGAATCCTTCTAAGGGGTGAAGCAGGAGTTCCCAACAAAAGGTGGTCCAAGAAACCAAGCGTAAGCTCAGTTTCTACATCTAGTGGCTGCTCTGACAGCAGCCAATTAATACACACCATAAATTTCTTCTTTAGATCCCCTTCCTGACCAACAGGATACTTCTCAACAATTCTCACTGGTTCTTTGAATAGCCTCTGTGGCCAAATCTTAGATTCATTAGGAGCAGGGCTGGCTTCAAACTGATCGAGATATTCTACAGAAGAGGAACACAGCATGGAAGAAAAACTTGAGACTTTTCATACCACCAAAAGGTGGTTGGAAAATGACCTGTTGAATAAGCACAGGTAACTATTGTTAGATAGATGACTTACCACTTAGAACGCGTAGGCGTTCTTTTGGGTCATCATCACCATAGAACCAGATCCTAGCATTACTTGGATGATAATACTTGCTGTGGAACTCCTGAACATAAGACAAAGAAAGGCAGGGATTTAAATGCAAAACAAATTAATCAAGCATTGGCTTCAAGCAATAATATGATGCAATGATGCAGTAATTTCTCTTTATGTTTCCAATAAAAAACTAACAATCATCCAAACTTCTAAATATGGGAGAGCAAAAGAGTATAGGATAAAAACATCTAACATTAGAGGTATAGGGTAATAACACATGACCTAGTACATATTTTTTACTATAGAAACCAATGGCAACACCAAATTTTGGGATGAGATTAATATGTTTCACAAAACCTTGAATTCTTCAAAAGTAAGCTTTGGGATTTCATTTGGGTCTCCACCGCTATCCACACCATAAGTGTTCTCAGGGAAAAGGGCCTGCAGAAAGTTCAGAAATGTTACGAACTAACATTTTTTAACTTTAGCAATCGGCCAGCTAGAATCATGACAAGGAGCTATATAGAATCGCCTTTTCAATTTTCCAAGAACAGTACAGAAGAGTATTCAAGCATCAGCTTAAAACAAGCATAGACAGAATAATGGAACCTAAAAGACGAAATGAAACAGTCTGGACCATGGATGTAGATATGTAAGTTCCATATTTTGCAATAGATAGATTGCAGGGAAAAGGCATTGATCATGATAGGGTATCCATTATCCAACAGGGTGATCCCTGGGGAAAAAATATCATGCATAAGATGACAAATACATAATTACAGATGAAATGAAAGAAATAGTTAACCTGTTGAGATACACGCCCCATTAGGTTGTCAGGTTGAGAGTAAACTCCTTTCATCTCATTGAAGACAACACCTAAATTTAACATATTAAACGGATTATGTACATACACCTTTTGAAAGTGCTCACTCCATTAGAATAGAATGAGTAATCAAACCTTTGTAGGATATCTCCTCTTCAGGATTGTCAAGTTCATAATGCCAACCTTCCTGTTGAAATGTTTGGAAGTCCTCAACACATCTAGGGAAAAAGACTGCATCAAGGTATACATCTACCAAGTTATAGAAGTCCTGCAAGGCAACAACATGAAGAGCAACATGAAGGGTGATGATGCTATAAATAGTCACAGCAGAAATAACTTTAGCAATTTTTTATCACCTTAGCGTTTGTTGAAGCGACTGGATAACATGTCCGATCTGGATAAGTGAACGCATTCAGGAAAGTGTGCAGACTGCCCTTTAAGAGCTCAACAAATGGCTCTTTTAAAGGGTACTTTCTTGATCCACAGAGAACACTATGTTCAAGGATGTGAGGTATTCCAGTCGAATTTTTCCTGGTAATGAAAGAATATACTCCTTTTTAAAAAAATCGCAGTAGGCTTAACTGCAACTATTTCTTTCTTTTCGTTTCTTATTGATGGATAGGCACATCTTCTTCAATCTTTATGATAATCTTAAGCAAAGAACCAAAGAAACAAGGAATAAATGCACTTACGGTGGAGTGCGGAAAACAATGCCAAACACTTTATTCTCATCATCATTTGATACAGACATCACTTCTGCGCCTGTCTTCTTGTGCTTGTAAAGGACAGCAGTTGATTTGCACTCATCTATGCTCTGTTCAGATACCTTCTCAAACCCTAACTTTGCAGCATACTCATGGACGTCATCTGTATCTGCTTATGTCAGAAGGAACACAGATCACACATTCATTCTCAAACGCGACTAATAAGAGCGTGAGAGCGTCACACGGGGTCACTCCAAATAACAAAGAGATGCCGTTCTGAATGCTTCGTTCTTCACAAGCATTGTCTTCTCAGCTATCCCATTGAAAACTCACAAGCTGAAGCAAAATGTGGAATTCTGACACGAGTTTTCATGATTATCTCAATGGAAATTCTATCAGTTATCAACTTCCAAGCGGGTTTATTAGCAATTACTGGAAACAGCAAGAGAAACTTCACTCATGACTAGCTCCGTATAGCTCGTTCTGATACATATACCACTATACGAGTTCAGGTAAAAGCAAGCAGCCCTTACCACTGGGCACGGATGAGGGCGACGTGGACACGGCAGGGGCGGAGAGGCGCCGGACGAAGCGAGGCGCGGCGTGCGGCCAGTACCGCCCGGCGCAGTGCAGCGGCGCCGCGGCGGCCAGGAGCCGCGCGCCGCCGGGTAGACCCGCGCGGCTGTGCGACGACGACGACGGGCGGTACGGCGCGGACGGCCCCGCGGCCTGGACGACGGGCCTGGGCCGGCGGCAGCGGTGGAGGAGGCGGCGGCCGGAGTTGCGGAGCAGCGCCACCCGCTCCATGGCGCAGGTGTCCAGCTTTGCCGGCGACTGGGGTTTCCTCCTCTGTGGATTGGAGGAGGGGGCAACGTGGCGGCGTGGCTAGCTGGGGCGAGATTAGGATTTCCTCCGCTTCTGGGCCTTCTTCTCCCAGAGGGGTTTTGCTTGGGCTTAAAGAAGAAGAGGAGGAAAATCTTTGTGATTACAAATCTTTTGCTCTTTTTTTTGGATTTTTATGGTTTGAATTTCCTGTGGTGGAAATGGGGTTGGTGTGAATTATGGTACACGCAACTGCGTTGGGAATTTTTGGCGTTTTACGGACGTGTCTGCAGCATGTGCAGTTGTATAAGGGAGGGTGGAGAGTTTTGCAAGTTTGAGAGTTTTGAATTTCTCACCATCTCATGTTTGTGTTCGAAATTTAAAAGGAGATAATGGTTTCGAATTAGACTAGAGTTTCGAGTTGGTTCTTCCCCTAAAAAGAAAAAAAAAAGAGTTTCGAGTTGGTTCTAACACCAAACGAGAGGGAAGCAGTTTGGGCTAAACTGAGCTGCCAAACTAGGGGCTTGTTCACTTTGATACAATTTTCAACCATACCACTTTTTTTTTTGTAAAGTTGTTAAAATTTTAGCTACGTTTAGTTTGTTGCTAAATTTTAGTAAGTACATATGAAATATTGTCAAATTTTAGCAACCTTGCCAAGGTTTTAGCAATCTTACCAAAATTTGGCAATGCCAAAACTTGTTAAGATTGAAAATGGTAGCAAAGTGAACAAGCCCTATAAAAGCCCTTCTTGATTTGTCCTGAGAACCTTTGTCCTGCCTATCAGCAGCCGAATTGAAACTTTTTTTCTTGGGGTGAGAGCCCACAGATTAGGTAGAAGACAGTGGGTCACCGAGTCATGGGTAAGCCCACATTGCAAATACCTATTCATAATAATATAATGTGTCTCATATATCAAAATCGTTTATACTATGTTTCAAAAAAAATCGTTTATACTATGGCTGAATAAGTATCGGACTATCCAACTATCTATTGACATGCAATTCTTTTGCGCATTCGCGGAAAAAGACTATCCAACTATCACTTCGGTTATGAAAGGGGATTATCCAATAATCGGATGAGGCTTGTTTGACTTTATGGAATTTACAGTTATGCCATTGACATATGAGCCATAGTAAAATAGGTCCACATGTCAGTAACTCAATTACAATCTACAAAAAACTAAGAAGATCCACTTCCCCAAATGTCTAATGATGAAACTTTCCCTCTCGCTCCCTCTTTTTAAAATGGGAATATGGTATAAAAATAAGTACTCACGTATGCATGTATGCTTACCGTATTAATGAATCGGACCAACATATTTTGATATTGATAAAATTCTACCACTAAAAAATAACTAGTCGTAAACATGACTCGTGTATGACTTTAACCTAGGTGGTAATCCACCATAAAAAACTATCTAGTTGAGTTACGCTTATTTCATCTATCATATATTTTTTTTACGATTACACGTAAGACGAAAGCTAAAATATTTATTAAACACTAGCCATTTCCACAGGACTGCTGCAAGATTTGTGTATAATTACTTTTATCTTTCTAGCCTCTATACGTTTACATCCAACATAATATCAAACTTTTAGTATTATGAAACTGTTTGTAATAATTACCCTAATAATTTGCATGTGCCAAGCTTAGATAGAACACATTTAAGATCAAACTTTAGAAAAGCGGCACAGTTTCATAATGCTAAGGATAAATGTTCAAAGAATAAGCACACAATTGGTATGTTTTCGATAATGTGAAATGGAATGCTTGTCAGCATATGCGTACCGTATTCTAACGTGTAACAAAAAGAAAAAAGAAAAGCACGAATGATGTGTATTTTAACGTGTACATGATGGGTCACCATCACCAACTTCAAAACACTTAATACCACGATTATTAGATGCTCCTAATTCGGAGCACCCCGACCCCAACATGGCAACTAGTAATCACCCTTCCATTTGAAGTCCCCGGCACGTCGATCTCCGCCTCAAAACCTTCTCGCCACGACGCGCTCTGGACAACCCACCCATCCCGTCGAACACCGTGATGGAGCTCACGACGGCGCTGCCCGCCTCGCCGCCGCCGCCGCCGCATGAGGACTTCCGGTTCGACGGCCCGGCGTTCAGCGCCTTCCCGGAGGGGGTGGCGTCGGCTGGCACCAACCCGTTCTTCTCCGCCGACGCCATGGACTCCAACCCGTTCTTGGCCACGGCGGTGACGGCGCCACCGTCGCCCAACCCGTTCGAGCTCAACCACCAGTCCGCATCCCCCGGCGCCGCCGACCCGTTCGACCTCTTCCAGCACTTCACCAGCGCGCCCGCCAGCCCGGCGCGCGCCGCCGCCATATACGCGCAGTTCGACGGCGGCGTCGGCGACGGGAACGGCGCCGACCACGACATGGCCGTCGTCGGCGACGACGACGACGACTTCCAGCCCCGCGCGTCGTACTCATCTGGCACTGCCACCTCCACCGTGCCGTTCGACTGGGAAGAGAAGCCGGGGAAGCCGAAGCCGAAGAGCGAGCTCGCCACCTGCGCAGCCGCCGCGACGTCGGCCAACGTTGGCGAGGTGGACGACGCCGACTTCGACTTCGGCGTCCTCCCCGACAAGAGCGTGCAGGTGCCCGAACTGACGACGGCCGACGAACTCTTCGACGAGGGGAAGATCCGGCCGCTCAAGCCACCTCCGGGTCTGCTCGACGGCGGCAGCGTCGCGTCATCGCCACGGTCACCGATCTCCAAGTCGCCGATGTGGTCTCCCAGACTACGCGGCAAGGTCGGTTCCGGCGTCGACTTTGATCCGTTCTCCACCGCCCTGGCGAAGGCAGCCAAGGGCCCCTCCCCTCTCGGCGCCGGCGCCAAAGACACCGCCGACGCCGGAACAGCCTCCTCGCCCAAGAAGCCAGACCCCGTCTCCGTCACGTCGCCGCGCTGCATTCCTCCGGCGACGATGATCAATGGCGGGAGGAAGAAGTGGCGGCTCAGCGACATGCTCCTGTTCCGCAGGTCAGCGGCGAAAGCTCGCGCCGCCGGCGCCAACATCAGCAAGGAGCCGGTGTTCAAGTACTCGCCGGTGCAACAGCTCGGGACGCCGGTCAAGAAGGCGACCGCGGGTCAGTCCGCCGCCGCCAACGGCGATATCTCCGCCGGGAAGCACAAGAAGCAGAGCAAGAAGGCTACAGCGGCGGAGGACGGCATGGCATCGCCGCACCGGCAGAGCGTGATGGGGTGCGTCCGGCTGAACCCCGGCCTGCACCGGCTGGCCAAAGGGTTCAACGGCTCGTCGCTGCACTTCGGCCACCGTCGCGCCGCCGCCAGGTCGGTGATGAACAGGTAAAGAATCCATGGCGTTAATCTCTCGTCATCCTAGCGAAGAAGAATTGATGGATTCTCCTCCTCAGCACGGCGATCATTTTCTTCGAATTTTATTGGAACAGTGACAATGTAAAATTCTTTTCTTTGCGCCGTTTGGAACGCAGGAATTTTCGTATTTACCTCAGACAACTGAGTAGTTTCCTGTTAAAATCCTGCGTTCCAGACGGGGCCATAGTGTTTTTTTTCTTGGTTAGTTTGGTCTTTTGGATCGATATACCGCGATGTATTACTACATTTTGTGTTACATGGTGATAGAAGAGTTTATCATATGATTCATATGACTTGTTCGACATCTCTTTCTGATTGCTAGTTACTCTATCTTTTCCCCTGTTTACCTGAACTCATGTTTTCCCCCCTTCTCTAGTGTGCTACTGTGCTCTCTCTAGTCTCTACATGGATCTTTTCCTCATTTATTTGCTTTGTCCTCCATAAGGACCATAACCATTTATTCAGCATAACATCGTTTGAATATAACAGTAGCCACATTAGTTATAACCACTAACCAGTACTAGTACAAGAGAACAGAAGGGCATGCAGCAATAACACCGGTCACCGGCGCTGTTCATTCTGAATGAGAACTCTTGTTGTTTGGTACTAGTAGTAGTATTATCATCACTGTACTTGGACAAGGGGTAGTTCAGAGTTCCTTTTTTCGGGTGATCCTTTCCTTCTGACGAACTCTAAGTCATTTTCACTAACAAAACACCGAAGGCCACGAACAAAATGGAAGTACATACGGCCGCTGTTGCTTCAGTGAATCGAAGTGATAGCCATGTTCTGAACAATAATACTAAATCAAATCACCAACCACCTGAGCTAGATTTCGCAAGATTATCTGACCATCAGTGATCGGCACTGCCTCTCCCAACTCCCAAGTCAAAGACAACGTGCCCATGACGCCCCTTCCATTGCCAAATGCTATGCATGCACGCCCGCACGAACGAACAGTCTGACCACCAGACATTCCTCTGCCAACGACGTGCGATGCATCATCGTCATCATCCTGGAGCAAAATCTGAACATGGCGATTCGGTTCAGATGTTCTCCTACTCCTACTCGCCTTGTTGCTCCCTGCACGATGCGTGTCGTCGTCGACTCGTCGGCGTCAGGCAAGGCAGGCATGTCGGCTGAACGAAAGTCCCCATCGTTTGGCTTATTTTCTAATAAGCTAAAACGGTTTATTAGAAAATAAAAATAAATTTGTAGGTAAAACTTTTTATAAATGTATTCTTGGTGACTTAAAAGCCAATGTTGAAAAAGAAACTACATTAAAAATATCTCAAAATTAAACTTAAAAATTCAAAATTTAGCTTTTTCTTTGGCTTATTACGCCATCCGATGGGAGCTGAAGCAGTAGTTGGTCGATTGATTTGCTTCCTAGCCGTGTCCCTCGTTTCAACGCCCGTTTTTGTCCTGCCGACCGCACGGTGGTCGCTGGGTTTTTGGATCTTTTCTCTCGTCGGAAGCTGGGGAAATGCAGGTCAAAAATGGTGGGGTTCATCGCGCGGCTTTTTTTTTTTTCCTGCATTTTGGCAGTAACTCGTATCGTTTTCGAACTTCTGAAAAGAACAAAAGGGATGGATGGTTTGTGTATTGACAGCCGAGGAGACCAAACGGTGATAGAGAAAACAAGCTTCACAGAGCTGCAAGTATCTTCCTGTTTGAACGGAGTCGCTCAGATCGCAGCCTCACAGTGAATCTGTCGCTACATGTATGTATGAGTTGGTTTATTGAGTATTTGAGTTTAACACAGTAACGGTAAAATGACAATATTTATTGTATTTTTTCGCATAAAACCGTTGTACATAAATATACTGTATTAGACAATATTTACTGTAGCAAATGGTAAACCATATATACTCAGTAGTCCCTTCGTTTCGTGTTATAAGATGTTTTGATTTTTTTCAAAGTTAAATTCTTTTACGTTTGATCAAGTTTATAAAAAAAGTAACAATATTTTCAATACCAAACAAACAAACTAAAATATATTTAATGTTATGTTTAATGAACTAATTTGGTATTATAAAAGTTGTTATATTTCTCAATAAACTTAGTTAAACTCACAAAAAATTAACTTAGAAAAAAAATCAATGTGATTTATGATATGAAACAGAGCAACTTTCATATAGAAACTTTTTGTTTTTGCAAAAAACGCACAGTTTAGTAGTTTAAAAAGCGTGCGCGCGGAAAACGAGATTGGGGAGTTGGGAACTCCCAGCAAAGAACACAGCCTATACTTAAAAAAAGAACATCACATCCAATAGTAGGTTGGTTTTCTGTGGGACGGAGGAGTAGTGAGTTAGGCGCATAATCATACCATCTAGTAGTAGCCATCTGGTTACACAAGAGTTTCTACTAATAAACATATAAATATTTAAACTTTGTACACTTATAAATTCTATAATAAACAAGTGTTCGATTGTTTTATTTGATTATTCTATTATTGCGAAACATAAATATTGGAATAATACGGGCAGAGGATAGCCCAACGAAAAAAATAGCCCGATTTTTTTTTTTTGCCCGGCGAAGATTTAGATTTGATCAGTTCATAATGATCTAGAGGCAAAATTTGTTATTCCAAAAACTAGTTGAAAATTAATCTAACATCAGTGCTAATTAATTTTCGTCTTCAGCGTAGCGGTAAAGAAATCCAAATTCAAAACTGAAACCGCCCCCTCAGAATAGGAAAAACCAAGAAAGGCACGTACTACTACTGAAACTTGTTCACTCGGCAGCCGGCACCGAAGCCAACAGGCGGAGCAAAAATGGCGATCGCGATCTCTCAGGAGGCGTTCGACGCCATGGTGCGGGAGAACATGGAGGACCTCGGCATGGACGCCGACGAGGCCCTCGCCGACGCCGTCGACGCCCTCACCCTCCAAGGTGCCGACCTCTCCGGTAATCACCCACCAACTCCTCCTCCTCTCCATCCCCCTCCAGATCCGCATCTCCCCGATCTTCGCATACCCTCGCCTGATCGAGTCTCTCTCCTCCCGTTGCCTCCTAACCAGGGATCATCAAGCGCGTGCCTGGAGAGGCCGCCGCGGCGGAGGTGAGCCCGGTGATGCGGGTGCTGGACGAGGTGAAGGCCTCTTCTGCCAGTGACAGTGACAGTGGCGGCAGGTCCGAGGAGGATGCTGAGAGGTTGACCTCTTTGCTCGACGAGTTGCGCGAGCTGTGCTCCGGCGATGGGTTGGAGAATGCGGCGGTCGCTGCTCGGAATGGCGGCGTGGAGGCGCTCGTCGCCCTGTGCGCGTCGGCTGGGGTTAAGCAGGAGAGACTACTTGCCTCGGGCTTGAAGGCGCTAAGCTCCTTGCTCCGCGGTAAGTTGATGTTATTACCTCTGAGATATGAGGATGTGTTCTGTTTTGGTTATGCTATTATTAGTTTCTTACTTCTTACTGTTGTAAGCTTAAGTTTTTTGTTGTGATTAGAAATTCTGTTGAACTAATACTATTAGCATAGAGGCAGTAGAAATTCAGACTTGTTTCTGCTGGTCATAAATTTCTTATAACATGCAAGTGTGAGAATGTGTTGGAATGGTGTGTTGTAGTAAGAAATCAGGTACAGACTGATTCATACAAAATTCATACAATTGTGAAGGTAGACTCACCATCCAATTGCTAGGTTCAAATGGCATTAAGTCAAAATAATGGACTGGTCCCATTCCTTGATCTGTCAGCGCACATGCAACATAAACTTGTCAAGAGTACTGTACTTCCATGTCCGTTGCAGTGTCTTGCATTCATTTTCATAATATTCTCGATAAGAAGAAGCATCTCTGCTCTCTCCCTGACATTTGAGGTAACAATTCAATCTGTAGATGTTGGAAGCACTGAAAAGTTCAGGCAAAGCGAAGGGCCCCAAGTTGTCATGGGTATTTTGAAAGGAGGTTCAGAAAGTTCAGATATACTGGAAGGTGGCTTTAGGGTTGTGGCTTCAGCATCTGCAGGCAATGAAGTTGTTAAAGAGTGCTTTATGGACCTGAAGGTTGATGAACTCATTTTTCAAGTTATGGGGGAGAAATCAAATAGCAATGTGCAAAGCTTGTATGATGCCATACGTGTTCTATTGACACCTGATGACAATCGTGTGGTGGCTTCTCAAGTATGTCCTATATGCTTGTGTAATTGTGTGAATATTTGGTCCAGTTTTGCATTAGCAAGTGGACCTATTTGCACTTTATTATGAAACTTTAGTTGTCAACTCTCCGTAATCTATGGTTTTTGGTAGTATTAAAGTATTAAACATTATGATGTGCTAGAGTTATGTTTATAGAAAAAGAGTCATATTTGTGATTGTGCATGCAAGTTAGTTTACATACATGAGGGAAGATGTAGATATGGAATTAAATTGAGTTATAATATGCACAGCACATGTAGTGGAAATATCCAGAGAACCTTTATTGTAATAATTGACAATCTAGCCATTTGAAACTTTTTAAGTGAATGGAATTTGGACATAGGAGATGACATTGACCAACATTTGTGATGCAGGTATATGGATATTCTCGGAGGTTCGCAGAAACTGGGATTGCAGCAGTTCTTGTCAATGCACTACGTGAGAAAGTTGCCCCTTCCAGCTTACCATCAGCTTGTGCGGCTCTGAAGGCAATTGCTGTCAATGTAAGAGAAAACTATGGTTATACTGGAATTCAAAAGTTTATTTTGAACTACTATAGATATTTCTTATGCCATTAATTCAATATCATCTGGCAAAAAGAATATGAATTGCTGCTGCTGCAATTGCATATGGTTAACATTTATGGTAAGCAACACTTTGAAAAGTACGGTGCCCTTTATAATCAACTTCCCACCACCATCTTGCTCTTGCTATTTTTTCTCATGCTTTTGATCCCTGTTGTACTTGCAACAAGATGTCTTTACCTGGTGGAACTGTTGTCAATGTCCTTAACCAAAAACAAGCTGCAAGCTATACTCTTATGACTTATGAGCTGCCTCAGGATAACTTTACTAAATTCTTGTGTTACCTTAGGATGAAATATGCAGATCCATATCTGAAAATGGTGGGATTGATGTGCTTCTTCGCTGTATTGATGAGGCTAGTGAACAAAAGAACAAAGTTATAGCAAAATCTTGCTGCTCTCTGCTGTCCAAGGTCTGTAGTATGGTACACAAATGCATCAATCCTGTAACAGAGGAAATCCTACATTGATGAATCATACTTACAGACCATTCTTTCTGCTTGAAGCTGGCTGGAAGTGATGCAAACAAGACTACTATCATTGAACGAGGTGGTTTTGATAAGTTCTTGAAGTTGACATCGAGATTTTCTGAAGACCCACCAATAATACAAGAGGTACTGCCACATTGCATATAAATGAGAAATACTGAAGCATCTATGTGCGCTAACTTTTACAAGCTAAATGAATGTGTAGGTAATGTCTATGGTGACTATCCTTACGCTGCGGTCACCAGAAAATGCAGCTCGTGCAATGGGAGCAGGGTATGGCACTTTGGCTATACAGGCAATGCAAAAGTTCCCTTCTTCTGCTCAAACTCAGAAGCAAGCCTGCCTTATGATCCGTAATCTTGTCGTCAGAAACCCTGAAAACCGGTATGCTGTACAATCCACAAGCACTACTGTCTGCTGGCATGACCTATTCAGAATTAAGGCATTTACAGTTCGATAGTAACATGCTTCTAGTATCAGAATGTTGACTTATGTGCTGCCATTGTAGGACGATCTTGCTTAATGATGGTGTGGAGAAGCTTATTAGGAAAACCAAGATGATGCACGGGAGCTGCAAAGATGCTGCCACATCTGCCTTGAGGGATCTAGGCGTGGACAACTACAATGCATAGACAGGGAAATGAATTTACTGTGGGTAAATTTTGGCAATCTGAGGATGTTTTGGGGGAATTAATGGTGTGTTTGGGTTGATAGGATTTTGGCTATGCTTGTGCGTGGTCTCAATTTTGTGGAATTAGTGGTGTGTTGGGTTGCTGCCCCTGCAAACTGCTTCAGCTATGAATTTGTGGAACAATAGTTCAGTAACACGAGGCGTTGAAAAGAATTGCACGTATCTGAGGCTCTGAGTTCTTCAACTGATACGAGCCTACAAGCATGTCCAGATCAAATTTCAGGTTCTACCGCGAGATGACCCGCCTCGCATGCTTGGCTCATTGGCTGTTTGCTAGACCAAAGCTATTTAGCTATGATTATTGTGATTGATGAAACTCCGGAGGTAATGAGTTGTAACGCGAACAAAACTAAAAAGGCTATCCATAACAAGAGCACACACCACACAGCAAAAGGCAAAGTTAAGCGAACCACACGCGAGAACACTTGCCAACAATGTTTCGTTAACAGGATTGGTCATTCAAAAGGCCTTTCCAAGAGTTTGACAATTCAATCCGCCAGACATTTCCTACGATAGCATTGTGGCAAACTCTATACTGCAAAACATAAGGCTTGGTGTCCAAAAGACCAAAACTATTTTCAACCATGGGAGTTGTTTCTGTTATGCAAAAACTCTCTCATCCATCACCTTCTGTTATGCAAAAACTGCATAACTCTCTCATCCATCACCTTCTGTTATGCAAAAACTCTCTCATCCATCACCTGAAAGCATAAAAATGGAGTCAGTATATTGAAACAACACAAACTTCGAAGGAATAGTGGCTGTGGGCTGTAAGAGCAACCTGAACTCTATTTTTTCACCAGGCAGCACCAGTATGTGTCATGAAGAGAACTACAAAACGTTGAACTTAAGCCGATCAGTTATTCTCCTGCAGAAAAACAAAACAAACTATCATCCAAATGACACATCCTCTACCGATGTTATGCCAAAGATCCAAACAAAAGATTCCAAATGGTGAATGTGGTATCAGAAGAGTACTTCATCGATCTTCTCTGAACCTCCTGATGGTTGGAACATCCTAGAAAATGCTTTCCGCTCCTGATCCCGTCTGTCAGCAATCTGCGATAATGTCGGTGACAGATCAATAACATCTTCAATGAAGGAACATCCATTAGTCCAAAGATTCATGAACTCAATGGACTAACCTTCTTTTTTGCAGCAGCCAGCTCCCGCTTAATTCCTCCTAGATTTATGAACACAAAATATATAAACTTCCAATGAAGAAACTTAATAGCCAATTGAGTGGGCAAGGAACAAACCATCGTTTGGCTCCAACTGCAGAGCATGCTTGAAGCTCTCAACTGCAGCATCAATATCATTGAGTGCGATGCGTGCCTGCAAATCCCAGTATCATGTTAAACTGCGTTAAATCTGGAAATTTGAACTCACTATGAAGGCACTAAGAACAAATCCTCCCAGCAACAACAAAAACAAGAATTGCAGATAATATTTTATCAAGTAAAACAGGATTATATGTAGATTGTAGTGCTGCATTGCTAATGCATACAAAAGTATGCAAATGTGGCTTTTTAAGCACAGCCTCATGCACAACAACTCCACAAATTAAGATTTTGCTATCTCAGGTAATATGACACCCAACAGTAACAGTGTAACACTAACCTGTCCTTGACGGAAAAAAGCTTTTGGGTTTCCCTCCCCTTCACGCAATGCAAAGTCTGCATCTAGTAAAGCACCTTTCAAATCTCCCAACTTCAGCTTGCAAGCCTGAACAAGTCATAAGTGGATTCAATATTTACAGCAGAGGCTAAAATTTACAGGAAATGTAATAACATTAGATGCAATTCAGAAAGCACTAATGAATAATGTCTCATCAGTATAATTTCTCATATTTATTACGAAAGGGAAGAAACTTGTGAATTATGATTTGTCATGCAACAAGTGGTTAGTTGTGGGACTTACAGAACTATTTGTGAGTATAATTGACTTTGTCTTCCGTAGTGCTGAGCTCTTCTCTGCACATCAATAAGCTGTTAGAATCAGCTAGTACGATATGCCTCGGTCTATAAGTATCAAATGATAAAATTAACAAAATTGAAGACTGATAGGAAAAGAAAAAAAAATACCTACCTTCATCTATCTCTTCTTTCTCCCAGCAAAGATCTAAGTATCTCATAGCTTTTCTGTACTTTTTGAGGGCTGTCTTGTAATCTTTTTTCTGCACAGTGAAGAAACTTCAGTTACAAGCTCCGGACATGAGCATCATCCGGTACTATATAACATACGATGATGCAACTAACATTCTAACAATGCAAGACATAATGCTGCAGTGAGAATTTCCTCATATGACCTAAAGAAAATTTCCAAAGGATGCTAAAGGAAGTGCATACCTTGAAATATTCATTTCCAAAAGATTTTGCAGAGTCAACAGCAGTCATCCACCAAGAAATTTCTGCAGGTTTTTCTTCGAGATCATTTGGCCAATCAGGATACATGTCACCATCACTGAAAAAGTTCACAACTCCATCACTGGCACCTTCTGGTAGTTCTCCGCAATCAACAATAACAATATCAGTAATTGGACGGTCAGATTCTCCAACAGAAACATGTTCCATTGAGCGAACCACCCCCATTCCTTTTATAACCCTTCCAAAAACAACATGTTTCCCATCAAGGTGTGGTGTTCGGGTTGTAGTGATGAAAAACTGAGATCCATTTGTATCGGGACCAGCATTAGCCATTGATAACATCCCTTTCCTCTCATGCTTCAGGACAAAATTTTCATCCTCAAAATTCAATCCATATATTGACTCTCCCCCAGTTCCATCACCAGCGGTAATATCCCCACCTTGCACCATAAAACCTTTGACAATCCGGTGAATACATGAACCCTGGAGGAGTAAAAACACCAAAAGAAAAAAAAAGATTGGTTGACGCAGTCAGTAAAACCTTTTTGGAAGTTAAAGATCCGATGATTCACAATGGTAAAAAAGAAAGGAAAACTATTGTGAACATTAAGAAATAATGTAACAAAGGCTAATCATGGTCTTTCTTTCAGCAAAGAATGGATGGCCATTGTAACCTTTCAAGGTTAAGAATGATGCTAACTCTGTCCAATTAGCATCATAGCCACAACAGTTAAGTGGAAGGATAGCCAACATCTAGAGTCCCCACCACTACAAAATAAAGTAGAGAACCACAGATTACGCAGTTGGATCCCTGTCGCCCCCCCCCCCCCCCCCCCCCAACAGTCAAGTAGGACTTTTCACTATTACTGCACTTAGTGTTTCCTTGCCATCATCATTCCAACTGACGACTAAAGAACCTAAGCTTAGCTTTTAAATACCAAGCCTCACTTAAAAATGTTGACCATATTGAACCAGATCCGCATATGATTCTCTTACAGCCATATAGTTTGTCCTTGGATTACTTCCCAAATAATAGATACTACACAAACCTTGGTCCACCTAGTGCAGACAGATGCTGCTTTAAGGCTAATCTACAATCGGAATAGTATCATGTCCACCTAGTGCAGACATAACTGTGAGAAAGTATTCTTATCATGTCCAACTTTTTGAACCCTGGCACATGGTCGAAATTATCAAAAGAGTTGAGTCTTGTGCGTGTGCGTGCGCATTTCAGGCTAAACATGGCAGTGCTCTGCTTAAGCATTTCAGGAATATGTAGTACATTGTAACATTGCCAACAATAAAGCCACAGAAAGTAAAGGCATGCAAATTTGAAAAGAAAAAAAAAACTAAGGTGCTTTATGTTTCAGCGTGTACATCATAAGATCAGATAAGAAAGTAGGTAGGCCACCATGCAAGTGAGTAGTGAGATGACGTCAAAACTAAAGGAGGGCCATAGGACCATAATTTGAGTACCGGGACCAGTTGTAGGCAGTGGCACATGAAGCACATCACTATCACTAGTACTAAAGCAAAGATAAGCCATATGGATTAAAAGCAGTTAACACTAACTGGAACGATACAAAGTACTAGCGCCAAACATGAGAACTAACAATAGGCACACACCGTAACAATGTCAGCGAAAGCAAAGTTGTCGAATCAAAACAAAAGGCCTGCGAGGACTTGGAATGGCGTTGTTACAGAAGGGGACAAATCAAAGCTAAAGCTGAAACAACCAATTGCAACGTGCAGACACCTGAAAATACTATTTCCATCGACCAAATGGACCATGCAAACGGATTTGTGTTGGATTTGGGGATCAACTTGCTCAGCAGTAAATGTGCTGCAAGTGTGCAAATGTTCACCGCGAGGTTTGTGCGGAAATTGCGCTAAGTAACAAAGTTAAAATGGCAGCGGTACTGAATAAAAATCTATGGAACGCGATAGTTACTGAATCATGCGAACCTCTGTGAGCACACAACCAAATCATAATCGTCAGGTGGAAATCGCACTAGTACGCAAACAGCATCAAATTCATCTGCGAAACCACACAATCCCCAACTCGGATAGCTTAAACACCCCCCAACTACGATCAATCGCACCGCAGCCGGCATCCTCTCACGCGTCGACCCTCCAAGGCTGCAACCAGGAAAAACTACGGGTAGCACACGGACCGCCAAACCAGGACAAACCTTGTAGTGAAGCGGCACGCCGGTGGCGGCGCTGACGCCCTTCTCGCCGGTGCAGAGCGCGCGGAAGTTCTCCGCCGTGCGAGGGGCCACGGAGGCGTAGAGCTCCACCACGATCCGCCCCTCCATATCCCCGCCGATGCTCACGTCGAGGTAGCACCTCGGGTTCCTCACCACCACCACCTCCGCCTCCTCCTCCTTCCCCGCAGCCACCGCCGCCGCCGCCGCGGCGGTGGTGGTGCCCTCCCCACCGCCCTCCATCGCTGCTGCTCTAAAACCCTAGAGGGCGACGCGCTTCTCGAGGTGGCGGCGTTGCCTCGTGTTCCGCTCACGGCGAGAGGAGGGAGAGGGGGAGGGGGAGGGAGAGAGTCGTGGCCTCGTGGGCTGTGTGTGTCGTTGCGGGACGGCGCCTGTGTGTACTGTGGGATGGGGGAGGGGCGGTGCGGTTGATTACTCGATTCAAATAAGGAGGGAGGGGGACAGCAGAGGGGGCGGAGGGGGACCTCTGTGTGGGCGTGAGAGCATCTTCAACTAGAATTTCTCCTACGGTGGTAACCGCATGGTTACTGGGTTTACCGCAGGGTACGGTAATATAAATATTGCAGTAACCTCCTTAAATTCAAATAAATTTAAAAAATAATTTGAATTTTTGATAAATTTTGCACGGTTTTTCATGGTTTTTTGCGGTTACTGCGGTAACCGTGCTTACCGCCGGGGCGCGGTAACCCCAGCACCGGCGGTTTGGGAAACCCTGTCTCCAACAGCCTCTCCAAATCGAACTCTATAAACACCTATATAACCAACTTTCCATCTAATTTGGCTATTCAAACTAGCTACTCGCTCCAACAGCCTCTCCATCTATCATCCCCATTATAAGTATTTGACAAATGGGACCCATTTGTCATCCTTCGCTACATCTTTCTTCTTCCTCCTCATGTACTACTGTCTCCTCCCCACGCCCTCTACCTCGAATGCGGCGATGGCAACTGCGCAGAGGCTCACAACGACGGCAGAGGCTCGCGGCGACGACGACGACCTCAGCAATGGGGAGGGGGTAGAGATGGAGTGGAGGCAGCGGCTGTCGCGGCGGGCGACGACGACAACCTCAGCACGTACCTCGACACTGGCACCTTGCCTGCCACCGCCACTAGACCCCGACGACGTCTTCAACAGCCGCGGGAGCAGCGGCGGCGGCGGAGCGGTGCTTGGAGCTCATCTGCGAGAGGGTGCGGCTTAAGAGGATAGCGCGCTCCGGCGGCATCGGTGCGGAGACAAGACAGCGAGAGAGACGCGCACGCCGTGGAGCTGAGCAGCAGAGGAGAGCGGAGCACTAGCAGAAGTGAGAGAGACGTTCGGGGTGGCTAGCTACTTAGCAGAGGCTACGGCACGGAGGACGGCGGCGGACGATGGCGCGGAGGATAGCGGCGGCTATGGCTGGCTACGGCGTGGAGGACGGTGGAGGTCACGGCAGGCGACGGCGCCGAGAGCTTGGAGAACTGCGTTGTCGAGCCGATGCGAGAGAGGAGCCGGAGAGGAGATGGGAGGAGGAATGTGTGTAGGGCCCACGGTTGCCTAGTGATTTTTGGCTGACCAAATTTGGCTAGTGGAGGAAGGGTTTTGGCCAGTTGGAAATGTTATTGGAGCACGTTTTTTTATTATAATGGCTAAAATTTAGCTTGAAGAGTGAAATGGAGAAGCTGTTGGAGATGCTATGATGAGATGAATAGCAATGTAGGAGTAGTATGTCGTGTTATTGACTTGTGTTGGTTGGTTCATTGGTTGGATAGATGTTTGCTGCTTTCTGGGAGAGCTGGGAAGTGGGCCATGTTTGTCAGCTTATGAGAATTGAGAATAGAGTGAACAAGAACTGTTCAAAATCCACTATCACACAACCTCAGTTTTTAAGCATGTGTTAGATTGGGTCGAGGTGTTTGGTTTGGGGTTACGTGGGATGGTTAACAAGGAGAATATTTCTCTAAGATCCGGATTGGCTTCACACATTAAAAATTGAGGGGCCCGGACCAATCCAACCCAATTCCTCTCAACTCGTTGACATGGGTCACAGACTCTTCCATCCCTCATATCTAACCGATAATGTAACCATCATATTCTAAAAAAATAGGGTACTTATCTCACCCCCAAATCAAACACAAGAGATATCAACAATCTAATGCACAAATTTTATCACAAATTTTCTAAACTATATAGAATTATTTTAAATAAAAAATTCCATATACTCCTAAACTATATGAAAAATTTCAAGTACATCCTAAACTTTGATTAAAAAGTTTTTTTTAACTAAAACTAAATGAAAGTTTTTTTTAACAAATCCCTCCATCCTAAAATATATATTTGCTGGTTATGTATCCCAACAAACACTTATCCATATATAAATATTATATAGTTAGAAATTACTATATTTTAGGATGAAGTTAGCAATATAAGTTTCACATTTTAAATCATGGTTTGATTGCACATGTTACATCGTCCTTTTGAGAACGAGGATGGAGGTAGTAACTTTCCTTTGGGCATGTTATTTTTACAATATTTGAGATGCTATTTTGATCTGTTTTATTAGATCAAGATATGATAGTAAAAAAAATCAATATTGGAAAAAACGTTTCTAAAGACAATTTTAATATGCAATTGTTATATATACAGATTAAACTTATTTTCTTATACCAATGAGATGAACAAAGGCGATGCTACAGTGAACCAAATATGGATTAATTCTCTAGCTGATGAATAAATCTGGCAACTGAAATCCAACCCTTTACGGTCTCATCTTTTCACTTATGCTTATACTTATTAACCAAAATTTAAATTTTTAACCTTAAATTTGAAGCCGATTTTAAGTTTTTTTCATCGACGTTTATTTTTTTAGCCTTTGCTTTTACATCGCTAAGAATACATATATAAAAGTTTTATTTACAAATTATTTTTCGTTTGCAAATATACCATTTGGCTTATTCCGCAGATAAGTCAAACGGTGAGGCTCTTAATCCAAAATAGAAGGATATGCGAGCAAACGGAAAGATATAGATTTTTTAATATTAGATGGAAAGATCAGTACAGATACTGCAGCTGTCACCTTTTCTGCTGCGTCGCTGTACATCTGTAGCACACAGCAACATATACCCCGTTAGTATCCCATAATGAAAATCAATGCTGGAGCGCATCTGCAATAGTGTTCTTCCATGCAGAGCATATCTCAAGCAACAAATTGCAGCCCGCGTAATAGCGTGACAGGTAAATCATGAAAAGAAAAGGGAAAGGAAAAGGAAAAGCTATTAACACCAACTAGTGGCTGCTAGCTAAGAACTGAAATCTAACGACAGCGACAATGTATATATATTACGCAAGAATGCAAGATAGCGCAAGATCATACTTAGAACGCTGCAAAAGACGCATCATAATTAAGATAGCAACAAAGTGCATATATGATTATCGCATAAGGAGTGCCAATAGCGATGGGATAATTAAACGGCACATAGATCTCAAAGTTTAGTCAAGATCCTAGCGAACAGTACAAGCGGAACATCGCATCATGCAGCCACAAGGATGATAAATCAGGTTAACTGATCTCGCTTCCAACGCAAGATTATATTATTGCAGTCTGGGTTTGGGAATAACACAAGCGTTTCTCCCCTGGATGCCGCAACGACTCCAACCAGATCTGCAAGGATGCTTTTTTTTTCCTTTCAGTTACTTCCATGCACCACAAGGCAGCCTGCAAATTGTAGAGTTGAAGAAAAATCGAAATGAACAAAATACTGAAGGGCAAATACAAGTAATCAAACGTAGTTGAGTACACCCCCAGGCAAGAATTCAAATTCCATCCTTCTTCTCAAACCAATCAGAGAACCAAATGTGGCTTAACTACATTTGCCAAGTATTAGGACATGAAACAAAGTATAGCTTAATTAAGAAAAAGAAAATAAGCAATTAGAGAACCAAATGTGGCTTAACTACATTTGCCAAGTATTAGGACATGCGGAATGAAATAAAATAGTATAGCTTAAGGAAGAGAAAAAAAAGCATTTATCAAATGTGTATTAAGTATACATGTATCTTTTAAAAAAAAAGGTACACATATCTGGATTTATAAGAAAATAAGAATTAGCAAAAGGCCATAGCTCGGTCTCAAACAATACCCAGAAAAACACGACACACAATTTGTATCCATGTATACAAAATAAAGTTTAATAATAATATAAATGGATTATCTTGCCTGTTGATAATATGATAATACATCTAAGGATTAAAGTCACCAATCACATCCTTAAAATCCATTAAACCAAATAATCATATGACCAATATTCCTGAAACTTGAATTGGAATTTAACTTCAGCACATAAACAAAGTGATCAGAAACTCACCCTAATTTCAGGGATACATCCGAGCCATCATCATTATCCTGCGACTGTGAACTTCCAGAATGCAATGCAGTCATCACAGATTCAGAAGACTGTCCTTCTTCGGTAACAAAATTTTCAGTATCAACAACTTGCTTCTCAGCTGGTGATATCTGGGATACCTGTATTCAGTACCAAGAAAACGAATGTGTTCAGATGGACTGGTCTTAAGTCCTCAACAAACCAAGAGCTTACAGAAGTAAAATTTATACCTGGTTTCTGAGTTGCATGTTCTCCTCTGCCAGCTGTGAACTCTGCAGTGCAACAGAGAGTATGCAACACATAATTATAATGTTCTCTTATTTCAATTGGTAAGGGTTTGAATAAAAACAAGCAGGCACAAGAACATTTTGGATGCGGTAGAATCTATTGTAGATTCTTTTTTTAACTATAAGATTGCATTTCCCAAGAAATGGTACTGTTTGATCAGTTTCCAACACAGCAAGAAACATCTACAATACTTAAATGTATGTAAATGGGCAAATGGTAAATGATGCAGGACAGAAAAACTAAAGTACAATTTCCATTTAAATTAGTTATTTTATCCAATGGGTACCCTCTAATTTGATCTTCAAGATAGTCAAAATCAATGTTTCAATTTGGGGGAAGAAGGGACATGACTTAAAACGCCAATATAATTTGGTAAAATTGAAACAATAAGGACTAGAAGAAATTGTTTTTAATCGCTAAGGACTTCTCCGGCATGAACAAAACCCCCAGACTTCCAAGGGTTGGGCAGGGAATTTAGTTCAAAATTCCGACTCATCCATGGGGAAAAGGCCAGGGTGGTGATGATTTAGTAAATTTGCTTGAACAGATGCATGTGCCATCTTGCAAGAAAAGGCAGAAGGTGGCAGCATATATTAGTCATGCAAGATGCAACAGTAAAATTATAAGTGATTTCACTCTGTATTGGAGAGAACTATAAATCAACTTTTTACACAGTGATGTATTGGAAAGAATGAACTACAAATAAGCCAGCAACGGATACTTGTATGCAACACAGTCTTCTTTAAAGGTTCTACTTTTGCAAGAAAAAACAAATTATATGTTGCCAAGCTACATTGATGATTCAGGGTTAATCTAGCAACAGGTGGTACCTTCCGCTGGAGTTCACTGATCTGCTCCATAAATTGTTGATCCTGCAAAATCATATAGCAATCAATAAGTTGCTCATAGTACGAGCTACGTGATGAGTCTGGGTGATGATCACCAAACCTTTGTCAGCATCACCCTGTGCAGACCAGCTTCCAGGTTCTTCTCTAGCTGCTGGAGTTCATTAATGCTCAATCCCTCAAGCTCCTCACCTCTCATTTGTCTACAATTTGTTCATGTACCAATGATATACATTTGAGAATAAATGCCTCAAGAATAAAGGATCTGAGAACAAATGCCTCAAGTATAACATTTTTTTTTAAAAAAAAAGGTTAAAAGAACTGACCTAAGCCGGAGACTAGCTTCCGCAAGTTGCTCATTCAAATGTGCATACTTGCTATGTTCTAACTGAAAAGAAAAGATTGAACTGTTAGTATTAACTATCTGCATAAGTAGCATTTAGAAAATATATCTGCATAAGTTTAAGGCGCCTATTACATCATGCCTGAGCACTAATTACTACTAACAGTACTAAATTTGAGTTCATGATCCATGAAAAAACAGAATTAGTATTGTGCTATAGTGTACCAATTCCAGGGAATTTTTCTCAAGATACAATAGAAAAAGATAGAGAACTATATTATTTAATAATGTTAATTTATAGTGTATCACCAAAATTATGAGGAAGTGAGAGATGTAAATTGTTTCTGCAAGTATTAATTTTTTTAAAAAAAATCCAGCAACAAAAAATTAAAACAAATAATTTACATATTTAACACACAACCAACAAAACAGACATCATTAGAGCATACTGAGAACTTTGAAAGGATCCACATATGCGATTGTTTTTTTAAGTTTAATTTGTAAAATTTTAGGGTACAGAAATAAGATCATAATGCTACCAGATGTGAAAACCTAAATATGAATATTTTGCTATTGTGCCACCCTAAGGCCATGGACATAAAATGACCCATTTTGAACCATTATCTAATACTACTATATGTAGTTAGGCAACATTAAGATGCAATATATATGAAGAACAGTATTTACTATTAACACAGTATGATAAGATGATTCACATACATTCAAGTCGAGCGAAGGCTGTTCTGCTTTCCCCAGATTATTAGAATGTGTGTTGTACTTGTCAATGATTTCATTCATACTGTCCAACAGAAGGCATCATCAATACCACAGTAGGCCACAGACCATCAGATAAAACGAAAATAGAACATAAATTATACATGAATGTTCATAATTATAAAGGCACGGGCCAAGTAGACTACAAGTCTATAACATTGCAGGAGTAATCTTGAGAAATGAAAGTGGTTTTCCCTGGTCAAATTAACACGGGTAAGTTGATATTGACAGACATATAGGAATTAAGCACTGAAAAAGAAAACAGTAAGAAAATCAGATATTATGGCATCCAAATGTAGAAGAAAGGATCGATACATTGTCCAACTGTAGAACAAATAATCAAGACAAATGTTAGTTTATAAATAGTAACTTCTTAGATAAACCAAGCCTTGCAGCTCCAAAATTGAATTAATATTATAGAGTGTGATTTTTTATTGATAGAAGCACGATTTATGGATTCTACCAGTACTCACTACCAGGTAAAATGAACATATTTAAATGCTACCAAGGCTGAATGATTGTCCACATATAACAGTACCAGCCATCCCAGTTTATTCTTTATCTTCTTCCAACACTTAACTCTAGTTTGTAGAAATGAACTAAAAATAAATTGTACCATGGATGAAATTAAGTTGTATATGTGCACATTTCTAAAAAAGTACATCAAGAGAAGTTGAATCCTTGCTTAAGTTGTGCTACTGACAACTGATGTAAAACCATAAAAAACATACTCCGTCCATTCTTTTATATATGATATGAACTAAACAAATTCATATGTAGAAGAGTAAAGGAAGTATCAGGTTATCTTATCTGAGATAATCTACATTCATCGAAGAAATGAAAAATGATGTACTTAAATTTACACAAAACAAATTGCAATTGTTTAACAAAATCCCTGTTTGAAGTAAAAGAAGTTAAGGTATTATAAATTGATGCAAATTAACAAACCTGAAATAATAATTAAGATACTTTCTCAGCAAAAGAGAATTCTAGCTAACACCATTTTTGTTTGTATATATATATATATATAGTGACGATGAAGTGATGGACAGGTACATGAAGATATAATAAGATATGTACTAGTACAACATTTCTTTTATTAAGACAAAGGAAACTTTTCGAAATGGATACATGCAAGATAAAGATCTATGAGTAAATTATTTCAGTTTGTTATCATGAGTAACAAATTAAAGGGCGAGTATATCATAAACAAACTCATATTGTACAGCCGCAAACAAGACTGAACAGCACGATGTAAATACATATAGCGATACAGCATAACAGTATAATACCTAATTAAGGCGCTGAAAAGGGATTGCAATGAGGAAAGCATTGTCCTCAAATAAGGCGAGATGGATATGACGAACGATACGTGTAGGAGACTACCATATTTCTCATCAAACAACAGCTCTGCAATGATTTAACACATTGCAAAAGAAAACAACAACAGGATATTTCTCATCAAACAACAGCTCTGCAATGATTTAACACATTGCAAAAGAAAACAACAACAGGATATTTCTCATCAAACAACAGTTCTGCAATGATTTAACACATTGCAAAAGAAAACAACAACAGGAAGCGAGGTTTTCCGTGCACAAAACACGAGACCCCCCATTGATCAGAGGGTAAAACGCGACGCATCAGCACATAAAATCACACGTACGACCGTAGGCTATCAGCAGAGCTAGCTAGCTTTATCACCAACACAGCACTACTGCGACACACACATCGATTAACTCCACGCGCACATAAACAGCAAATAACAGGAGTTGTCGTACGATATTTCCAGTAGGAATGGCCAAATAAGATGGGCTACTCATGCACCAAAAAAAGAACACCTCGAAAATAATCTGCAAAAGTACAGGTGCAGACTACATACACTACAGTAAATCCCCTACATCTAAAGGGGGCGAAAGTAACCACGAGTCGTTCTAAAACTGTATTGATTTTTCTGAACGGGTGGAAATGGTGAGATCCGTGCTACTAGTTAAAATATCCCGTGTTAAACCCTAGCCCAGGCGGATGGATCTTAGACATCGAAGTCAAAGGGAGACCGGGGGAGGAAACGCGCCTAGCTAGATCTATCGAAACGCGGGAGACGAAGCGGAGTCGAGAGATATCCAGGCGTGGGAGTAGAACAGCATACCTGGAGCTTGCGAAGTGGGATAGCTTCCCCGTGGAGGAGAAGACGATGAGCGCGACGTCGGCGTCGCAGAGCACGGAGAGCTCCTCGGCCTTCTTGAACAGGCCGCGCCGGCGCTTGGAGAAGGTGACCTGCCGCGCCGCCGCGCTCTCTATCCTCTTTATCTCCCGCCTCTCCCGCGCCATCGCCGCCGCGCGCGGATCGACCGAGACCGATCTCCTCCCCCTCCCCGCCGCCCCCCCGCCTGATCCTCCCCCACCGGCCAGGGAACGGAAGCCCTCCTCCTCGCCGCCGATCGAGACAAGTCACGGCGCGGCTACGGCTGGGATGGGAGAGAGGGCGTGCGTGGGTTGAGGAAAGGGGGGAAGGAGACGAGGCGGAGGGTGAGGTGAGGTGAGGCGAGGCGAGGCGCGGCGCGGCTGGTGTCTCGAGACGGGGACTTGCTCCTATTGGCAGGTCGACATAAATAAAGCGAGGGGGGCAACACCGCAACTGGCAAAGGCGAGGATGAATGGACGGGTGGACGGATAGCAACCCAACGAGAGAGCCCACACAGTTTTTCACCCATAAAAAACAGCAAAAATATACTAATCGCGGGATGAGAGGCACAGTGTCGGATGGCGAGGCCACGGGGCGGGCAGGCGGGCCGGCCCAAGTCATTGTTTATGCCAGAAGGAACCGTGAGCTGGGCCCCACCAAGCCTTACTCACAACCCAAAGAAAAATCTTAAAATAAACGGCGAAGCAGCTAGGCGATGGGGGATTGGGAGGCTATGGTCGGTAGGGGCATGGGGCGCTATGCGGGGAATGGCGGAGGATTGGGGAGGCTTCCGGAAAAGGAAAGGGTGGTGGCTTCGGGCGGCGCGGCCGGCCCAGAACAGTACTCCACTGGCTGTAGCAGCAGCAGGCGGCCGGCCGCGCGGTGATGGCGTGCCGCGTGCCCGCGTGCGTGCTGAACCAAGCAAAAGGACCGCGGAAAGGAGGGGGGATGGGCGGCTGGGCTGGGCGGGTAGAGGAGAGGAGAGGAGAGGAGAGGAGAGCACGGGCGCTGGGCGCCGTGTGGTGGCGGGTTTGTTTGTTGGGAAGGGACGAGGCCAGAGGGAAACGCAGCGGATTGGGGGGGTGGGGAGGTGGCACTGCCGCCTGTGCCTGCAGGCGGCCCGGATTCGCTGTTCCGACCACGGCGCTGTGGCGATCTTGTGTGCGCCGCGGGCGCGAGGCCGGTGGTGGTGTGTTGTTGGGTCGCCGGCCGACCTCTCTCTAGCGCTTTCCAGAGTTCGCGCCTTGCCTTATTCACATTTTCTCAGCGATCGGCTGTTTGCGCTGGCACTAATTGGCCGGCGTTCAGGTGCCTGCTTGAATTTCTTTAGGGCTTATTCAGAATAGAGGAGAAACACAGAAAAAATGAAGGATTTGGGTTCCTATGGATTGCTTTACTGTGGCGTTATTTGGATCACAGGAAAATGTTTGTAGGAAATACATAGGGAAATTTCCTACGCTAGCCATATCACTGGAAGATCATAGGAAGAAAAACATCCATGCTGACCTCTTTTTTCTCTCCCTTCGCGTGGGAACGAGGCAAATCATGCCATCAAGCAACTAAAGCACATTATTAGGTTGATTAATGTTGTTTAATTCACTAGTAGTATGTGATAATTTTGTAATAGTGCACCTATTTTCTTCTAAAGATTCCTATGTTTTTCCTTTACTCCATCCACACCTATTCACATGAAATTCCTATGTTTTCAAATCATCTGTTTTACACTTGCATTCCTATCCTATTCCTATATTTTTCCTATTCGTATATTTTTTTCAATTCTACATTCCGAATGAGCCCTTAGACTCGGCAGCAATCTGAAAGGACCTTTGTTATATTTTTCAGGTTAATTAATTATAGTTTGCAGTGAGAGCATATACAACAGCATACTATAAGCGAACTGTAAACACATATGTAGGAGATAAAAAGGAGGATAATGGTGGAAGTAAATCTATCACACCATACGCGGTTTGCCATCCAACTCGGTTACAGCATAATCAAATAAGTAAAAATAAATAAAGAGTAAATTGCACTTAACATCGGGTAGATTTATTTTGTTTTCCCTTTACACCCGGTTTCATATATACCTTCGCTTTGCACCGAGGGATGACAAATTAACTTTCACATCACACCACCTTCCATGCTTGGACTCAAACCAATGCACACGGCGTCATCCATATTGTCATCTATTGTTCATGTTGGCTAACATGTGTCCACTACTTAGCCAGACAAGGCGGCCTCCAATGACAAGACCGAGCAACAGGGTGGGGCACCGACCTGCATGTTCATCTTGAGGGTGTCGACGGGGAACATCGTTGTGTGCTTGATAACGCCGGCGAGCATGTAATACTAGAATCGGATGCCGTCATGGGTCGCGGCAACAACAAGCACCAGCTTGGGCGGATTTTACGCATGCTCCTCGCTGGGCAACAGCGGATAGGAGGCGGTCGGGTGTGCGGTACTCGGTGGCCATGGAAGTGGCTGCGCTAGGGTTAGGGTTTAGACTCGGGAGAGAGGGTGAATGAGGAGGAGGCAAGGAGGAAATAAAGGTGAGGGATTTGGAAAAGACGTCGCCATCTAGGAGGAGCAGAGGGGGGAGAAGGGGTGGAGGTCAAATCAATCTCAATACATCCTTGCCCTTGCTCTTGCTCTCAATGCAATGTGTGGAGAAAGCTGATAAGAGGTGGATAGAGATGGGGAAAAATAGAAGAGAGGAGGATAGAGGAAGAAGATGAACCTGACGAGTGAGTCCCACACGCAGATGGGGAAGAAGATGAAAAACATGACGGTGATGGCATGGTTTTAATTTTGTAAAATTTGTGTGGCATGACCTCGAATAGATGAATTATATTGACATTTATCTGAATATGCATATTTATAATGACGCCTATTAAATAAACCCTTAAAAGAATTTACTGTAAGTTACATGTCTTTATGGACAAATGCTGGAACGAGCAATAGCGGTTATATTCAATAAGATACAGAGACAATGAGCAACCATATGTTATGGTCCATAACACCATGTTCAAATGGTGTAGACATCCGTGTAAAAATGTTTATATTTTGGAGCGGATGGAGTAGCTATTCTTGGCTACCAATCTAGGTCAACTATTATATTTAAGATCAATATTAAGTTACAGAGTACCTAGACAACCAATCGAACTCCATATCGTTTGACTTTTGGTATATCCTCTTTAAGATTCGTGCATAGCCCCCTCCGTCAAATTGGACTCATTCCCCTCACCCCTCATCCTCCCCACGCCCATGGTAGCTGGGTGTACCTGCCTTACCGTTTTCCCCATCTCGTGTGACTCCACACCACAAGCTACCATCGAATAGTCGCTTCGTCTGCTCCCGCTGGCAACACTGATCCACTGCTCATGGTTGATTCCGTGGCTCGGTTGCCATCACCCCATCTGTATGTGTCCACCGTCTAGATATAATTCTTAACCTGAATTTAACGGGTCAACAATATCCTCTGACTCTCTAGTGTGTTGTTTCCTCCTTTCTAAAATAATTTCATTTCTCATCTATCAACGCATATCAATAAGAAAATTAAAATGCTCTCTCAACTTTATCAAATTACAATACGATTATTTTTCTACTCTATCTACTCTAAATGTATTTACCTCTCATTTTCATAAACTTCTCCAATGTAATGATTGATGAAAAATAAATTTACTCTGTGACTAATAAGAGCGACGAAAAATAAATATATTATGAAAAAGATATATTATTTAGCAAATTCAATAATTTATTAGTCTCCAGCAGTCAATGGCACGACACGACAGCCCACTCCTGCCCCAGTGCAGGCTTTCTCATGCTTTGGTTGTGTTTAGTTCGCGTGCTAAAATTTTTTTTATATATGGACACGCATTTAAAGTATTAAACAGACTAATAATAAAATACATTATAGATTCCGTCTGGAAACTGCGAGACGATTCTATTAAGCCTAATTAATCCGTTATTAGCAAATGTTTACGGTAGCATAACATTATCAAATCATGGCGTAATTAGGCTCAAAAGATTCGTCTCGCAATTTAAAGTCGGATTATACAATTGGTTTTTTTCATTTATATTTAATGCTTTATACGTATTTCTAAATATTTGATATTTGATGTGACGGAAAAAGTTAAAATTTTAAAGAAAAAAATTGGAATGCCTTCGACATGTTGCGGCCGTACGGCGAAGCCCTGCATGCAGGGGAATCGCGACGAAATGCCATACGCGCCTTTTTGCGGTTTGCTCAAGCCCAGCTCTGCCGCTAGGCTATAGCTTCCCTTATTGGGGGCCATGACTATGAGCCGAACTCCGACCATGAACCCATCAAGATCCATGCCCAAAAACGCGCAAAAGTTCACTGTGCATAAACAGGTCACGCGGTGTCAGGAAACAGGCGTGTCGACGGCTGAGACCCCAGGCCCCCAACCCGCACGCCATCCGCAAGCGGAAACGTCAGCCCTCGCGGCATCCAAAAGGCTACGAGGATTTTCGCCCACCGGCGGCAAACACGATCTCTCGCCCGCGGACGCCGAGCCAGCCGCGATCCACGGATCCAACCGATGCTGCGTGGATGCACGCAACTGCTGCCGCTTGATCGATGCGTCGTATAACAGCGTAATTAACGGCGTAACGCGCCGGGACGTACGGGCTCTCGCGCGCGGAAGACAGCCGTCTGTGTCCTTGTCCCGGCGAAACGCGCCGCACGGGAGCGAACAGCAGCGTGCACCGTGCAGTACAACGACGTACCCCGTGCCACGGGCAGGCGCCTAGGTGCAGCGGAGCTGTGTCCACTGTACTCGTACCCTGGATGCAGATGCAGCTAGCGCCTAGCGGCTCAAGGCTCGGCGACACAGCTTAGCTAGCGGTACGGGGGCACTGCTGCTGCTCGTGGCCTGTTTTGGTGTACAGTACAGTACAGGTACTACGAGCAGTCTTGTTTTGGTGTGCTACGTGGTACTGTACTCGCGTACGTGCTGCAAAACAAAGACAGGCTGGTTCTTCGTTCGTTCGTGAGGTACTCCTTTCGTATTATTTTTATTATTTTCTTATTTAAATGTTGTTTGTAGAAGTAAGAGACAAATGCATTACAGATAGAAAAAGTGAGAGATAATTGTATTGAGATTTGATAAAGTAAAAATATTTATTGATATGTATGAGATGTGTAAAAATTTAATTTATTTTAGAACAGAGGTAAGCACTTCCTCCTCAAAATAACAACTTATAGTAAAAGTTCTGGACAAACGCGGTTCTTTAAATTCATTCTCAAAAATTAATTCATTTTAAGGCGGATGATGTAAGCAGAGATTTTCAATGACGCAGAAAACGAGAACTATCATTAGCACGATTAATTAAGTAGTAGGAAGTAACCAAGCCGAGATGTTGTTGGACTCAGAACTCGATCTGAAATAGACAGGAGGAAGATAAGCCAGATAATATGAGGCACTATCGCCTTTAGAGCATCCTAGTAGATCCTCTATCCCATCTTCCATCTGAAATATAGCGCATGGGATGAGAAAATCCGGCTCCATCAGATGCGCCATCAGGGCCTCCAAAGATGGCGCATGCGCTATTTCGGAGAAAGAATCGGTATATTTAGAGTTTCTCTCTCCTAACGCCATCCCGCAACCGCCGCACCCATCTGGTTCTCCTGCCCCAATCCGGATCAAGGCATGGAGGAGCGAAGTTAGAGAGGATGCGCACCGCTGCACGCCATGCCGTCGTCATCGGCGAACTCCGTTCCGCCCCTGTCTCTGGCCAAATCCAGCCGCTCCCGTCGCTCTGCTGCTCACGCCGCCCCTCCGCTCCCGCTGCTCGCCGCTCCTCCACGCGGCCCTCCGCCCCTGCCGCCCTCCGCCCGCGCCGCCCTCTGCCCTCCGCCCCGTCGCCGGCGCCGCCCTCCGCCCCCGATCGCTCGTGGCGCCCCTCGCCCCTCCGCTCACGTTGCTCTGCCGCTGGAGAAGAGAGAAAGAGAAGAGAGCTCGAGAGGACGGGAGAAGAGAGAAGAAAAAGAAAGGTGAAAAAAGAAAAATAATATAAATATATGGTAGTTGAAAGATACTAATAAAATATAAGGGGATATGATATAGAGGATGTAATATAGATAATTTGTTGGAGTGAGGAGGAATATAAAGGAGGAATCTCTTTTGGATAATCATCCATATAGGTATATGGAGGATCAAATTTGGATGAACTATGTTCCACGTCAGAAGAGAAGACTACCTCGCGTCGTCCTTCCTTGGGGCGGCACAGGAGGTGACGACCCGGCCGCCCCTCTCCCTCCCCCCCATCCCCTCCGCCTCGCCGCCGCTCGAGCGGCCGCTGGCCGGCCGCAAGGACGGCGGCGGCAGGGCCCCTCGCCGACCTCTCACCGAGCGGGCAAGGGAGCCACCAGGTGGGACGGCGGTGACCGCCAGATCCAGGCCGCTCTGGCCGGATCTGGCGGGGCGGCGACTGGCGGCGGGGAGGACGGCGGCGGGGATGGTGACGTTGAAGGCAGGGGCGTGCGGCGCCGGGCGGCGGCGGCTGATGGCGGCGGGGATGGCGATGGTGGCGGGGACGGAACCGGCCGCGGGCGCGAAGGTGGTGGTGGTGGTCCCGTGTGGGCTTGTGGTGGCGACGACGCGGTGCCCGGCGGCGGCGGCGCGGTGTCCCCTAGATCCGCGCCTCTCGGCCGGATCTGGAGGGTGGCCGGCGGCAGTTGGCGGTGAAGCATCTAGGCCCCCGTTGTTAATTTTGGTAATTAATGACAAGCGCTAATTGTGGACTAACCGTTGCTATTGAGATAATATTTTAAGTTAGGTCCACATCATGTGTGCGCGTGGATGACTATCGATGGATTAAAATTGACGACGCAAAGCAAAGAGAAACAAGACGGTAAAACTAGTGCTTTAATTTAGAATTGATCGAGGTGTAGGGCGTCAAATTTGCTAGTTTATTTTCTAGTTTCGCCGTACTATTAAGAGGGGTAATGACCTAACAAAGAGTTTAAATTGCCACATTAGGTCATTATGCATTTAGACGTGTGCTCGCTTTTCATCACACACACACAATCACTTGGGATTTCACTGGGCTCGGCCTGACCAGGGGCGGTCAGACCGGCCACATAGTGGCGGTCTGACCGGCGTGCCTTGGCCGGTCTGACCGGCCGCAAGAAGGCGGTCTGACCGGCGCATAAGGCCGGTCTGACCGGCGGTACATGCGCGGTCAGACCGGCCCCTGGAGGCCGGGATGGTGCTGCTCGGGGTGGCCGATACAGAGCCGACGGAGCCGTAGTCGGTCGACCGAGCCGATGGCGGTCTGACCGAGCCGAGGCCGGTCTGACCGCCCACTCAACGTCAGTCTGACCGGCCAGGGCGATGGGGCCCTCTGACAGCACTTCAATGGCTAGTTTTCTAGCCGTTGCAGAGTAGCACGATCTGACCGGCCACATACCTCTGGTCAGACCGGCAGAGCACAAAGTTGGGGGATTTCGCCCCCAACGGCTAGTTTTGGTGGGTGGGAGTATAAATACTTCCCCACCAGCAGCAAGGGGACTCTCTTGGCACCCAATTCAATTGCATACATCCCTTGCACCTCTCTCACACCCACTTGAGCTTTGTGTTCATCCATCTAGTGTGTTAGAGGGTTGATTAGCCAAGAGTCAAGTGCATTGCTTCCATTTGTAGAGCTAGTATGGCACTTGATTGATCATCTCCACGATGGGTCATTGCTTGTTACTTTTGGAGGTTGCCGCCTCCTAGACGGCTTGTGGAGAAGTTGCCCGGTGACCTCTCCGAGAAGATTGTGGAGGAGGCGCGGCGCCGGTTTGTGAGTGGTTTGGTGTTCACCACCTTCGGAGTGAAGGAAGAACTACCCTAGTGATCGAGGCTTGGGTAGTCCTCTCCGTGGGTCGGCTCCCGCCTTGCCCACCCCTTGACGAAGGGGGCGTGCGGTGGCTTCGTGGTTGAGTGGTGGAGTTGGGCTCGCCTCAACAGGGAGTAGGAAACCGGCGAGTTTCCGAACCTCGGTGAAAAATCTCTTGTCTCCTTGTCTAATTTGATTGTCGCATTTACATTTGTGCAATTTACATTTCTAGAGACATACTTGAAATCATATCACCCTAGGATTGCTAAACATTGACATAGGAGTGTGATTTACTTTTCCTAGAGATATAATTGAGCCACTATCACCTTAGGTTTGCAAAACATAACTTAGTTGCTTAGTTAGAGTTGACCCTCACCAAGCCTAGCAATTTAGGTTAGTTTTGATTAGGTGTCATTTAGTT
The DNA here is from genome assembly GCF_000147395.1 of Oryza glaberrima. Classification (NCBI taxonomy): domain Eukaryota; kingdom Viridiplantae; phylum Streptophyta; class Magnoliopsida; order Poales; family Poaceae; genus Oryza; species Oryza glaberrima. The sequence goes on along the minus strand of NC_068327.1, from coordinate 30,839,709 downwards.
TTAAATCGCCTATTCACCCCCCTCTAGTCGACATCTCGATCCTACAGGCGGTGGCTGTGCGGCGACGGCGGCGGCGGTGTGGCGATGGCAGCGGCGGCTGTTGGTGATGACGGCGGCGGTCGCGGCAGTTGGCGGCTGCGGTGTCGGCTGGCGATGGCGGCAGTGGTGCACATGGCATCGGGCGGCGGCCAGCCGTATGTTGGTGAAGGGCGACGACACAGCGGCAGGTTGTGGATGCGGGGGCTGGCGTCGGTGGCAGCGGCGACGGCGGCCGTTTGTGGAGGCGGTGGCGACGTCGGCGGCGGGGAAGGAGTCGGCTGCGAGGCGAGGATGGCGACGGCGAGGTGGCTGGGCGTTAGGCAGCAGCGGCTGCGGTGGTGGCGACCGTGTCTGCAGTCACTGGAGGCATGGCTGCCTCAAACGACTAGCTGAGGGCGCGGGAGACGACTACATCTGGCCGGCGCGGCATCGTTTGGTGGAGGGGTCGGAGACCGGCTTGGCGCAGAGAAGCGCAGCCAATGACAGTGGAGGCCGGCTCGGCGCGAGAGGCGCGAGCAGCGGAGATGGAGGCCGGCTTGGCGCGCGAGGCGCGACCGATGGAGGGAGACCGGATTGGCGCGAGGCGCGTCCGGTGGAGGAGACCGGCTTGGCGCAGAGTGGCGTGGCCGGCGGTGGAGGAGGCGACCTAGGTGTGAGGAGGAGTTGCCGGTGGGTGTGGTGCGGTCTTTGGCGCACGAAGACTGGCCGGCGGGGGACGCCGGTGCAGGGGTCCCACATGTCAACAAAGTTTGTGTGGTGGTGGAGCATCGGTGCGTCAGGCGTGGATTCGCAAGTGGTGAGCGACGGGTGAAAACCCAGTCCGGCCTTGGTCGGACCGACAACGATGGTTATCCCCCCTCCTGAGGGCGTTGTCGTGCTGTCTCACCCCTAAAGGGTGATTGCCGGACGAAAGCCCTGTCTTGGCTCTTTTGAGTCCTGACGGATGACGGCGGTGGTTTCTCTGTCGCTTCTCTTCTTGAAGACGTCGTTTTGGCATCCCCTAGGTGGCGACCTCGTCTGTGTCCCTTTGTTGGCCTAGTGGCGGTCGGTCACGCTTAGCGGCGGCCGGTCCGGTGTTAGCCTTCTCCTGGCCTTGTGTGATGGCGATGTCGTCGTGTGGGTGGTGATATATTTTTTCCTTTTTCCTGGTTACGATCCTCCAGGATAGTAACATTGTAATTTTTTCCTGCTATAGAACTTCGCACCGTCTCGTGCGAGTCGTTAAAAAAAAAAGGATGAACTGCTAGATGCTACAAGCCTTGTGCAGATATGCAGATTGTAGTCTGTAGTGCGCTGTGCTCTCGCATGCCTGTGTGAAGGCAAAACTCGTCCCCAGATGAGAGACGCTCTAACCTCGAAGCACGCTTTGCCATTGCCAATGTCAAGAAGTTCGGTTCATCCGTTCATGCTGGCAGGAGGCTACGAGCCTGCCGAAACACCGTTCCTTGTCAGAATCATGTCTGGTTATTGACCTTGCAAGAAATTCAGTTGGTACTTGAATCTTCTGAAGATAGAGATGAAGATAAAGATTAAGTGTTTCACGTAAAACCAGGTGGTAATAACATGTAATTAATTGAGTTTTAATTATTACAAATTTAAAAAATGGATTAATCTTATATTTTAGAACAACTTTCATATAAAAAGTTTTCGCACGAAACGCACCGTTTAGCAGATTGAAAAGCGTGCCACGAGTATCCAAAATTTCATCCACCCTTTTCATGAGAAACGAACGCTTTAAAACAGTGTTTAATCCCTCCGTCCTAAAAAAACTCAATTTCTAGAGTTTAAATTTTATCCCACAAAAACTAACTTCTACCATCCTACCTATCCTCAGCTAGCGGTGGAAACGAGCCGAGCTGAGCCTGGCTTAGCTCGTGAAAGCTTGGTGCAAGGGAAGCTCGGCTCGGCTCGTTTATGGGCTCGAGCTAGCTTGAGCTAGCTCGCGAGCCTGGCATCAAGTAAATCTCAAGCAAGTCTAAGAGAAATCGAACAACATTTTACCACATAGAATGTGTAATAATGTGATAATTTTTCTTTAATATGTCATCACAACACATAAATATATAATATGACAATCAAAGTTATCATTTTTAACAAATAAATAGTTAGAAAAGGTGTAAATTTTTGCATATGACCCTATTGTAGTGAGCCAAGCGAGCTCACGAGCGGCTCGTGAGCCAGCTCGGGCTTGGCTCGTTTCGGAAACGAGTTAGGAAGGAGGCTTAGGCTCAACTCGTTTGTCTTTCGAGCCGAGCCGAGCTATGCGAGCCCGAGCCAAGCCTGAGCCTAGCTCACGAGCCCAAGCTTTTTGTCCACCCCTACTCTCAGCACGTAAAACGAGAAGTTTTATCCCTAGAATATTCTTTACCTATACATATTACTCTTACTAATTTTTTTAATGATGAAGGATATTTTAGTTATTCTACATATCCACTAATTTTATTTTAAGATGCTAGGAATATTTTTTTCTCTTTTTACGAAGGAAGTAATTTACAAGATGAGATTCAGAGCAGGCTGTAATGCGACGAAGACTTTTCCGGGGTTTAACAACTGTGAACCCTGTCGTGCCGGGAGGAACAACCGAATAACCGATGGATCAATGGCGGGTCAAACCACATCCACCTGCACTGAATCACTGCACCATCACTTCATGTGAAACGCTGTTACAGCAAGGATAATAATACAGCCAACTTATTAATTATAAAGTAGTTTATAGCCTTTTTTTAACCCACACGTATAATAGTTAGCTATTTACAATTAATACAGGACCTACTTGTCTATCTCACATAATTTTTTAGTTCTTGTGTCCAAACCAGCTATATGTTTACAGCTCACTTCTCCTCTCTTCTCTTCTTCACCTCAGCATTTAGCCGACTTACAGTCTACTATTATACTTGCTCTTAGAGCAGGTACAATAGCAGGCTATAAGCCAGCTATAAATATATTTTAAGAAGATAAAGGAAGGAATAGAAGAGCAGCGGGCTATAGATCTGTAGCTAATTGCAGCACAGAGTTCAAGACGTAATGTGTGTATGACATGTGGAACCACATATTAATAGTATAGTAAGCAATTATTGTATGAGTTTACTATTACATTGGTTATAGTGATTTGGAGTTAGTAGTCGACTATGCTATTAAACTTGCTCTTCCTACCTCGCAGTAATCTCAACGCTGCTATCATATCAGTAATACTACTTCCACCCAACCAAATTACTACTACCTCCATCCCAAAATAAGTGCAGCCGTGGATATCCGTGCCCAACGTTTGACCGTCCGTCTTATTTAAAAAATTTGTGAAAAATTTGAAAATATTTAGTCACACATAAAGTACTATTCATATTTTATCATCTAATAGCAATAAAAATACTAATCATAAAAAAAATTTCAAATAAGACGAACGGTCAAACGTCGAACGTGAATAGTGCAAAACTACACTTATTTTGGGACGGAGGGAGTACTCCACTTAGGCTGCGTTCGTTCTAGATACATTGAGTTAGAAAGTACATTGTTTTCTGAGCACACGCTTCCCAAATTACTACACGATGCGTTTTTTTGCAAAATTTTCTATAGGAAAGTTGTTTTAAAAAATCATATTAATCCATTTTTAAAATTTATAATAGTTTATACTCAATTAATCATGCGCTAATGGCTTACCTCATTTTACGTATCTTTCCAATCTTATCAATCTCCTATCCCTAAAACACACCTTAATAGACAACCAGTCAGTTGATCAGCGCGGTTCATGCTTGAAGAAAGCAGCCCGGTGGTAAGCGACTGGAGCAGGTCATCTGAGCCGTGCGATCTCTCGATCCGTTGATCCGACGGATCCAACCTTCCCAACCCAAAGCGCATCAGACGGCCATGTGACATGACAAGAGAGAGAGAGAGTCAAGGAGTCACTTGCACAGCTCAGCGGAAGGCTGCGTAGTCATCTCGTTTGATCGAGCTGAGCACGAGAGGAGAAGCAGCAAGCACGCGACGCAACCATCGCCGCGCCTCCGCGACCCCTGACTGCGCGAGGAGGCGAGCTCGGGCCGGAGCTGAGGGAGCTCGCCATGGCGACCGGCAACCTGGCCAGCGTGGTGGTGGCGGTGGACGGGAGCGAGGAGAGCATGAACGCGCTGCGCTGGGCGCTCGACAACCTCCGCCTCCGCCCCGACGGCGCGCTCGTCGTGCTCCACGTCCAGCCGCCGCCGAGCATCGCCGCCGGGCTCAACCCCGGACCCATCCCCTTCGGCGGCCCGAGTAAGCAATCTCTCGCACTCGTCTTCGCGGAAATCAGGACGGACACTTGGTCCTGTGGCTGTGAGCTGTGGTTCTTGCGAAATTTGTTTGGTCGAGCTGGGTTTGATGGCTTCCTGGATGTGACGCGCGGCTGATCAGGCGAGGTGGAGGTGCCGGCGTTCACGCAGGCGATCGAGGCGCACCAGCGGCGGATCACGCAGGCTATCCTGGATCACGCGCTCAAGATTTGCTCCGAGAAGAATGTAAGGGGAACCACATTTGTGCTGACAATTGCTCGACGATTTTGATTTCTAGCCTTCTCGTTTGATGATTGGGATGATCTTCTTGCAGGTGGAGGTGAAGACGGATGTGGTGGTTGGGGATCCTAAGGAGAAGATCTGCGAGGTGACGGCAAATCTCAAGGCCGATCTGCTCGTCATGGGGTGCCGTGCTTTTGGCCCTCTCAAGAGGTAATGGATAATAAGCACTCTCTCTGCACTGGTTAGCTAACTTGGCGTGGTTTGATTCTGTCCACTTAATTGGGAACAGACCTGCAATTCCGTAATTTTTTTTTGAGAGGGCAATTCCATAGTAAATTGTATCACATTCTGCAATATATGGGGAATCAGTATTCAGTACTGCTGGTGGGGCTAGGCTACACATCAGGGAATTTTCAGGCCATTGGAAGATGCACATGACACAATGGTTAGGGGGGGGGGGGGGGGGGGGATAAGCTATCTGGGAAATTCTAGTTACTGAAACCATATTGCCATCATCAGGCAGGGGCCTGTTGGGAAAGTTGGTTTTTTGGGCAACAGTAATTTTATAATAGTTGTCTGTTCACTTGTTTTGCTCCAACTCCAAGTTCAGTTCTTGACCTGTTTATAAGCTTTTAACGCAAGATTTATGTGCAAATCTGAGCTTTGAAACTGGAAAAATAAAACATTCTGTAGTATTTGCGAATCGTTCTATGTGTCTTGCTTATTTGATACTCCTATTCTTATTCCTAGCCTAATCAAGAGATGATTTCTGGAACCTGACACAAACCCTGTAAGACAGCTAAGCAATCTCGTTGTTTGTCAAGTGGCACCAGCATTTTTTTTCATAAAAATGAATACTGACAATACAAGTGAAGCATTCAGTGAGCAGGGAGTGGAACCATTAGCTTGCATTGGGTCATTTAATTTTGCTACTAGTTTGGACTTGGTTATGCTTCGACATGGAAGTTTCTCACAGTAGCCAACCCTACTTCTGCAGCCTAAGTAGATGATGGCCATAAGAGCATCTCCAACGACCTCTCCAAATCGAACTCTTCAAACACCCATATAGCCAACTTTTCATCTGATTTGGCTAGCTAAACTAGTTATTTACTCCAACAGCCTCTCCATCTACCCCTCTATTTTAAGTCTATGACACAGGGTCCCTACATGTCAATCACTGCTTCTTCCTCCTCTCCCCTTCTTCCTCTTTCTCCCGTGCGAGTCGACGGCGACGGCGAGGGAAGGCGATGACGGCGGCGCTAGGACGGGCGACACTAGGAGGACGATGACGGCGGCGCTGTGAGGACGACGACGGTGGCGCTGTGAGGACGACCATGGCGTGCCTCGGGGTCGCCGGGCTCCGTGAAGTCGGCAGCGGTGGAGGCACACCGGGAGCCGTCTCCCCAGCGTCGGCGGCCCTGGCAGAAGCGGCGTCGTGCTCCGGACGGCGCCAAGCCCCCCATGTGGCGGCAGCACGGTGGATGGCGGGCAGCGGTGCCGACGACGGGTGCCCGGTTGAGGAGGCGGCGGAGCCGAGGACAGTTGCAGGCTATCACCATACATTTGACCGATACTGCTCTGTCCATGCTGGATACAACCACAAACCAAAACAAACATAGAGAGGAGGAGCATGATGCATCACACCATCTAAACTAGCCTAGATGACAGATAATAATTATACACGGGATTAGCACCAGATCGAACCAGATGACGATAATTATACATAGGTCTAGCTATTTGACACTCCAGAGTAGAATCACACACTAGCTCTGAATTGACACCATCCTACTTAATATGCTTCTGCTGAATATTCAGTGTTCAGTGAACAACAAGCTTGGACATGAGCTCCTTGAGAATGGCAGGGCAGCTTGTGGTGAGATGCTCGAAGCCGTCGGTCGCCATGGTCGAGCTCAGGTGGTCGGTGTATATGAAGTGCAGCATCGCCCTGAACACCGGCGCCTCGATGTCGTTGATGCGCGTTGGCGTGGCGGCGGCGGTGCTCCGCGGCTGCGCCATCGGGCCGAGGAGCTCCGCCTTGAGCACGGACGAGCGGGCGGCGAGCACGGACCTGTGCGCCTTGTACGTCTCGCCGCCGGCCTCGAGAGTGACGTCCGTGCCGTCCCCACTGGTGAGCAGCTTGCCGAGGTGGCGGTGCAGGTCGGACGGCGGCACGGAGACGTAGGACGGAAATTCGGCGGCGGCGACCATGGACGACAGTAGCTGGGCAGATTTCGCGGCAGGTAGGGAGTGGCGGACGGACGGGATGGGGAAAGGGGGAGAGAGAGGAGACGGGTGGAACCCACACCGGATGGCAAGCCATCCGGGCTAGCCAACTTTGGCTAGTGAGGTGGGGAATTTAGCCAGCCGGATGGCTTGGAGAGCCATTTGGCTAGTCTATTGGAGTAGATTTGTTGTCCAACTTAGCTAAATTTTAACTTGAAGAGCCATTTGGCTAGTCTCTTGGAGATGCTCTAAGAGTACACTAAGGCAAACATTGGTTAGATGCATGGGGCAGAGGGCTCGTAGTGCCCCTCCTTTTCTTGATCCAGCTTTTCTTCACTTCGGTAGTTAAGAATGATTTTAGGGGGGCTGGCCTGCTCGCCATACCAATACCCATACAATCTTCAAATGCTCGGCGCAACTGACTCCTATTTTATGGAGTGCAGTTGATCTAGTGTTCATGTATCTAGGTCATGAAGATTTTTAAGTACTTCTTGCTTGATTTTGTTTGATTGTCAGCTTATTTATTCCCCTTTTTTTCTATATCAAATATGAATCGTCTTGTTTTGGTTTCTGATTGAAATTCTGAGTTGGTTTTGTTCTACAGAATGTTCTTAGGAAGTGTGAGCAACTACTGCATCAACAATGTGGTCTGTCCAGTTGTTGTAATCAAAGGCACTTGAGCCATCTTCGATCAGTATTTTTGCTGCACTTTAAGTCAAGCCTCTGAGGTTGCTACTGCGCTATCATCCGTAATGGTACTGCCTATTTCACATTTGGAGACTAGTTTGTTGTGCATCTTTTTGTCACATGGTGGTGTTTACGGATGATAGTTGTCGCGTGCATTTGAGCAAGGAAATATGTATTGATTGTTCAATTGTAGAAATAAATGTGCCATGTAGCACATTGTTTTGTATATTCTTGTATTTGTTCTGTGCTAAACATCACAAACTTGGCAGAAGTGAGTTCCCTTTTGTATGAATCCTGTCATACTTTTATGTTCCTTGAGATGTCCAAAGTAAACTATTCCAATTTCCAGCCTTGTTTCATATCATAATCTTATACGCGTGGAAATTTGCAAAGAATTGAATATGCAAGAGTAAAAAACAGCAGTTCTGACTTCTCAGTAGTCAGTACTGCATCTTATAACCAGATGCCAAACTGCTACGATTGCATTATTCAGAGATGCACATGCTGAAGCACAAGCGTGATAACAAGGATAGGTGATCAAGACGAACAATGCTCATTCCAAACGGATACCATACAGTAGTGCAATTGGAGATCAGTAGATCACCAGTCACCACTGAATACAAAACAACAAATTGGAGACTATCGAACGAAGCATACACACATACTGGTAAGCAGTAGCACACCATCAAACTCAATCATCACGCACGACAGACAACTTAAATAAAGAACTTCAGAAACAAGCAAACCAACCATTTCTTTTGGCAGGCAGAGAGCATCACCCCCCTGGATTTGCAATGGACAAGAATGCTCTTCTTCAGTTGAGCTTTTTCCCTGTTCCAATTCAGGCTTCGTTTCAATATCCTGTAGATGGGTTCAGTCTCACGCTCCTGTTGAGCTGCTGCTGTTGCGCTCCATGAACAGCCTTATCCTGAAGGACGAGAGGATGTGCTGGCTGCAGCTTATTCACATTCCACATTGCTGGGAAATCAACTGCAATCACTGGACGATGACGCAATTTTAGCCACGCTTGATGCGCGTGAGCCGCTGATGCTCCAGTGATGTGAGGCAGTAAGAGCTTCCTCCTGAAGTTCTTGAGTTCAGCGAGGGCAGTGTCAGCTGTTTGAGCAGAAAACGCAAGAACTCCTTCCTTCAGAGCAGGAGTCGTCGCTGCCATCCCTGTTCTGGCGCCGGCAATCCCATTGTCGCCGCCGACGCGGGCAATCTTCTTGATCCCGACGAAAGTCTCGGTGAACCGACGGATGTAAACCACGCGGTAGTTCGGCGGCAAGCGGAACGCGCTCGCCGAGCCAATTGGGGCGGCAAAGATGCCGCCATCCTTGAGCACCCTGTCGACGAGGCCAACCCTGTCGCCGTCCTTGTCGAAGTAGCCGAAATCCAGCACGAAGTCGACGGACAGGTCCCCCGTCGTCAGCAACTCCCGCGGCGTGATGCGTCGCGTGTCGTCGCCGTCGAGGGCGGGAGGGTGGTGGTGGCAGTCTCCATCGACGGCGCCGAGGAAGACGGCGCGCGCGCCGGGGGCGAGCAGGCCCTCGCGGCGGAGGTCGCGGAGCAGGAGCCCCACCTGGAGCGCGTCCCCGGCGGGGGCCTCGGCATCGCGGAGCCAGGCCAGGGAGAGCAGCGCGACGGCGAGGAGCACCGAGCGCGCGATCACGCGGAGGACGCGCGGGTCCGGGAGGCGGATCACCACGCAGCCGTCCGGCATCTGAGCGAGCGAGCGAGAGAGAGAGCTATACCGCACAGAGACGGTGGCGAAGACGAAGAGGATGATGAGTCTTCCGGCGAGGGAGGGGGGGATTAGCGGGTGCAGAAGCGGGCGGCGGTGTGGTTGCCACCCACGAGGGCGAGGCGGGCGTGCGGCGCGCGGAGCGTGAGGAGGAGGAGGTGACGGATCCGCTCGGTCTCCATGGAGGCGACGCGCCCTGCCTCACCCGCCTCGGGCCGGTGGGAGAGATCGATCCGGCGTTAGGTCTCCATCGGCGGCGGCCGCCTGTGGGGGGGAGAGATCGGCTACGGAATTTGGGAGGTTTTCGTGGGAAGAATTGGGAGGGTGCGGGTGGATGGCGATGAGCGGCGGCGCGCCGGGTGTGTTTATGGGGGCGGTACCGCGCTAGGTTGGGTGGCTTCGGAACGGTCCGGTGGGAAGCGAGCGGTCCGGTCGGGGGCACAGTGGGGGACTGGGGATGGGGCAACATATCCTATGCACACAGGCCCTCACGTGTACACACGTGCACACCAACTAAAAAATATCACCAAAAAATCTAGAAAAAATCATACACATACTTTCAATTGTATTACACCTAGGGTTAAAATCTTAACATCAAATTCATTATATTTTAGCCGTAACAAAAAAACAAAAAATCTGACAGTTTTAAGGTTGCAATTTTGTCAGAATTTTATCTTTTTTGTTATTCTCTATGTAGAATGAATTTGAAGATGCGACTTTGCACGTAGATATAATACTATTGAAAGTATATGTATGAATTTTCCTAGAATTTTTTGTGATAATTTTTAGTTGGTGTACACGGTGTGTACATGTGAGGGCCTGTGTGCATAGGATACGCTCCCCTGGGGATGGATGGTTTGCGACAGTATCTGGTCTGGTGGAGTTGTAACAGCTCGGGAAAATCAGCAATATTATAAATTGTTAGATTAGCATATACTCCCTCGTCTAATAATATAAGAAATTTTGATTGTATAAGATATATCCTAGTCTAGATTCGTAGTATGAAAAAAGTACAATAAAAGTGTTTTTAATGTGTTTGCATTATCAGCGTACATCTACAATAAAAGTTTTTTTTTAATGTGTTTGTATTATGAGCGTGTGCGTATACACAATAGAAGTTATTAATCATGCATTGATCATTGTATATTTGTATTGTACCATGGTGCAGTTAATTTTAGGGAAAAAATTCAAAGAAAAACTAGCGATCCAAACCAATATATTGGTGTTGATACTTGTTCTACCACCATAACGATATATTGGTGTTGGACGTGCTAGTGTGCTTTGAACAAGATTTTTTTAGCGAGGTTAAAAATCCCATATTCAAGCCTTGTTACTTCTTTCTTAGGTTAAGCACATCATTTATTAATATTGCCATCTATTACTGGATAGGATACATCATAGTACTACGAATCGGATATATCACTGTATTATATAGTACTAAATTGTTATATTATGGGATGGAGAGAGTATTCTATAACACGCATTTTGTTTTCTCATAAGCAATTATCATTTCTTCTTTTGTTATGACGATCAAGCAAGAGAGATTACACGAGAGGCATCCTATGTTGTTATTGGGAAGATTATGGGTTGTTTGGTTGATACCTAACTTTAACATAACTAAACTTAGACAAGTAATATGTCTAAGAAATAGTTGGCTATAGCCCGTAAGGGGGATTTGTAATTATAACACTGCAAACATTAACCTTTGCTATAATGACACTGGACCCATATTTTATAGACAAGATGGATCCATTTGTCATCCACTCGGAGTGTCAAAACAGCGAAACCCTCGTGTTTGCAGTCCCAATATTGCAAATTTCTCGTCCGCATGTGTGATATGTTTAGTTACAAATTTGAAAGTGCGAGTGGGTCTTAAGAGTAAGAAAGTGTGCATAATTGTGAAGTGAAACAATCACATGACTAAATAATCGTGATATGACTAAAGTGTGGTATGGTAAAGTGAGGCAACCAACCAATCACCCCCTTAGTCAATGGCCGGTCAGCAGCTTAATACGGTATTGTAGCCTCACTACTAATATTGTATGGTTATTTTAATAGGTTTTTCAGTGGACGACACAAAATATATTTTTCGAGATCGTTATAGGAATGTAACAAAATATCGTACGCATAGTATTTTCCGTTATGTTTACCGTTATGTTTATGTTATTCCAGTTTCTTTCCCATGTTTTTATTTTTTGAGCGGTTTCCCATGTTTTTATGGTTGTGCGCAACCTATATACGTAGAGGTCGGATGCAATTTTATTGCGAAAAAAAAAAAAAGAAAACCATTGAAGCTGGACCGTAGGACTGAAAAGATCGTCTCTCCATCCAACGGCCCAGGAGACGCCGGAACAATTACACCACCAGAAAGTCGTGTAATAAAAAAAAAGTAGTGGATTGGTGGTGTAATAAAAAAGGAATCTACTAGCGCTCTATAAGGGCGAGCCGCACGGCACCACCAATCCACCACTGATCATACTAGCACAGAGCGCCGCCGCCGAGGAGAGTCCAATCGAGAAGAAGGGAGGAGAGGCAGGCGGAGAGGAAGAAGAAGAAGAGAGGATGGGCTTCGAGAAGACGATCCTGAAAGCCGGCACCGGTCCCAAGCCCGTCAAGGGCCAGAAGGTCACCGTCCACTGCACCGGCTTCGGTTCGCCGCTTTCCTCCCTCCCTATCTCCCCCAGAACATTTCCTTTCATGCTTTTTCTTTTCTTGGATCCGTGCGTGTGCTTAGCTGAATCAACCTGAGCGGTAAGAACAAGGTGGTTCGTTCCCAGATCCATTTCTTGTTGGATCTCATGTTTGATGCCAGGATTGTCTTTTGGATAGATGGTTTAGATTCAAATCGCAGCTGCTAGTTTACCTCTGTCCGGTTTGTGGATAGATTTCTGAGTTTCTGTTTTGGAGTAGTTAAGCCTAACTTGGTTTCCTTGCCATGCTGCTTTCTTTTCTGCAGGGAAAGATAATGATCTCGCTAAGAAGTTTTGGAGGTACAAAAACTATCCTTTTTCTTTTCTTGTTCTGTTGTAACTTGGATGGCGCGTCGCGTGGCGTTGGTTCAGCCAATGCTGTGTATTTTTTGTTTATGGGTAGAAAATTTATCGTTAGACCTCACAAATCAAAATTCTTGGAGGTAATTTTGGATAAAGTTATTTTCCCCCAAAAATATTCAGACAAGATAGAAATTTCATCTGATGTTGTGTCCTTTGTTTCTCTCAGCACAAAGGACGCAGGCCAGGAGCCATTCAGTTTCAATATAGGCCAGGGTTCGGTGATCAAAGGTAATCTCATCTCAAATAACTATTCAATTCATACACAATGATTCTGCCAGTTGGTAATCGGTGCATATGTTCCTAGATTCTGTGGTTACATGGTGGAAACAAAAAAAAAGTTGTTATCTCATCAAGGGATTAATCATCTAGTTATCCCGATTGCCAATTTCATTTTATTTCACGAAAGTAGTTCCTCGCATTGACTAATGATGAATAAGAACATGAGATCACTGCTGTTTGTGATTTTTTTTCAATTGTACAGTTGAGATTATCTAATCAGATTTATGATATAGCTAGAAAGGTGCACTGTTTGCCTTCACTGTTTATGTTGCATTTAGTTTGATCATAACTTGCCAGTTGTGTCTTCTCGTTATGATGACACACTCTCATGTATCCTTGATTTATTCTGGTTGCTATATAAACTGGTGTAAGGCATATTCGAACTGCAATACTGTATTTCTGTTGCTGTATAAACTTGTACTATTATTTTAGAAGTTCACCATACATTTCCAAGAACCAATCAAAGTCATATCACATCCCAAGCATTGACAAATCAAGTTGACTCTTTCGATTGAGGTATAACACTACTCTCTTGCTTATAGGATGGGACGAGGGAGTTATGACCATGCAAGTGGGTGAAGTTGCTCGTATTCAGGTATGCAGCGCTTGGGTTTCACACGTGTCTAAATTAATGTCTGCAAGTTTGTTTCTGGTTTGTTTTAGCGTCTATGTGTCTGCAAGTTTGATTTAGCGCGATAAATCCTTTGCTGATTTATTCGGCATCTACTGTAAAATTTCCTGTTGCTTTGAAGTGCTTAAATGCCGAAGTGTTCAAATGAGCTTGAACTAAAGGGCTTTTTTACCTTTGCAAAATGTCAAGCTGTACCTATTTCCTGAGAATCCGTCTGTATATCATACTATTGTTATATTTGCTTTGCTTTCTGGCACCTGGCATTCTGATTGTTCTTGTTGCAGTGCACCCCGGATTATGCGTATGGAGCTAGTGGGTTTCCGGCCTGGGGAATTCGACCAAACTCAGTGCTGGTGTTCGAGATTGAGGTTCTTAGCGCCCAGTAAACGCATCATGTAATTCCGGATGGATCTAAAATTCCATGAGTACTGAAATAATTGTAACGTCACAACACTGCTGCGTGCTACCGCTGGAATGTTCTATGTTATTGACCAAGTAACGTTACACCATCGTCTATGGACACGATAATAAGTTTCGGGCCGTACATTTTCGTATTACTTTTGCTGAATTCGTCGTCTCTTTGTTATAACGAGTTTCATGCCGTTACCTTGTTGCATTACTTTGACTGAGACGGCAGTGGCAATGTGGCATACTGGCATGATATGTTCAGGTAAGCAGAAGGCCGTGTGGTGGTGAACTGGTGATGCTCAACCGGTGACGCCTCTAATTGGCAGTTCATTCCAAACTTATCCAAAATAGTTTATTTCGTGCTGATGCAGCCAAATTTTGAATATTTAAACTAACTTTAAATTAAACTAGGTGGTTTTGCATCAAAGCCTTGGCTTTCAAACGGCGAAAAGTTACAGAAATCAATATTTTTAGTTGCTCTGTTTATTTTTCTTGGTATGTGCTCACTTTGTTTCCTAGCCAAACTCAAACTTTTTTAGATTTGATCAAATTTACAAAAAAAATATACATCTATAACACCAAATTAGTTTCACTAAATGTAATGTTGAATATATTTTGATAGTACATTTTGTGTTGAAAATGTAATTATGCCTTTCTATAATTTTGGTTATAAACTTTTTAAATTTGTTTAGGAATAAAATCAAACCAAATTAGTTTCACTAAATGTAATATTGAATATATTCTGATAGTACATTTTGTGTTGAAAATGTAATTATGCCTTTCTATAATTTTGGTTATAAACTTTTTAAATTTGTTTAGGAATAAAATCAAAGCTTATAATATAAGAGAGTAATAATTAGCTCAACCATTAAGGCAGGAGAAATATATGACGCTGAGCACCTATCAAAACATTTTGGAATCAGCCCGAAAACATACTCCATGAACTTCGCCAGAATCTTGGCATAGTGGCATGTAGCTTTGCCTTTCACTAGCTCGACCACCATTACTATACTATACAAGCCGTCACGAACAATCAATTGTCCCGTCCATACATTAGAAGAAAATAATTTCTATCAACGAGTCATCGACCTCGAAACACTAACATTGGCAATTGTGTGAGCACAGATAGATGCTATCGATAATCTAACCTAAAGCATCACTTAAACTACACTACCTACAGTGCAGTCCAATTTTTCAATGCAGACCATCCCACAGGCAGCAGAAGCATACTTGAACCAGGTTTAACCAGCAAAGTATCATTTGATGGACTTATCTGGTAGGCCATCTTCTCCGGTCATGCACTTCAAGTCTTCAATGGGACCCTTCTGTAGCCTTGTTTTTTTGTTGTACTTATATCTTTATATTTTTCACATTTTTCCTTTACATAGATTCCCACATCTTCACTTTGCATCTTCCGCAGCATGTCAACACGTCCTTATTCTTCCAGTGACTGGTATGTACACCAAAAATGCTCAGTAATAGAAGCTAGAGTTCTTCTGTTGGGGTGCATCTTTGCAGAGGATCGACCGAACTTCCATGATGGATCTAGGTGGTTCCAGCTCCTTCTGTTGGATCGAATTACCCAGCAGCTGCTGCATCTGGGATGCAAATGTATCATCCAGTACCTGCAATGTTGCATGTTTATTTAATCATAGCAGAAAGGAGGAGCATCAACAATGGAGAACTAAACAAATAGGCCGTCACTGGCAAGCAGGGTGACATGGGGACTGTAGGAGCATAAACTTACAGATACTGCAACACGTGCGCCTTTGTACCAGGCTCTGTTTTCTTTGCGATTCTCCAGGAAACTCAAGACATCCTAAAACCAGGTTGATTAGTAACATGTATGACAAAGAGAAAAATATGAAGGGTACTTCTATTCATACCTGTCCCATTCGGTCCCAAAAACCTCGGCATATAGCTACAAACACATGGACTTCAGTGACCTTGTGTACATGATTTATTGCCTCAACAAGTTGGTCCTTCAACGCTTGCATCCTGCTTCGAATATCTGACTCCATCACCAATTCTTTTGAATCCTGAATGATCTTCTTGAGCTTTGTAGTATTTTGCATGCGAGTCTTCAAAAAAAAAAAAACAGAAGATAAGAATACAATATTTTTCAACAAACTTAACAACACATCATCCATCAAAGGTGTCAACAAAGCAACTGTCTCCGCAGTTGAATTGACTGCTAAATTGCTACATATAGAACAGAAAATTGAGTGCTATTAGTCAAAGCAGCATTACTGATAATCAAGACTAAATTCCCTAAAAAGTGTCTTTTTTAAATGACTCCAGATCAAAGTAGCATAATGGATCAGTTATGACATTAAAATCTATTTGTGTCCAGGGTGACTGGGTTGCGAGCTCTCTCTAAAATGACTGCAAATAAGTCAGCGTTTGAAAAGGTAAAACTGCATAAAATGTTGCAATACACTCACATTTTCTGAGAGCTTCTCCACAACAGCTTGCATGTAGTTTCGGAATTTGGCCCTCAGTGTTACCGTAACTTCACTAAGTCTCTCCCCAATAGCTGCAGAGTTTCCTCCATTAGGCATACAAGAACTCCATGACTTCAGATGACTCTCAATCCTTGGCCGCAAAACATCTAATAGTCTTTTCATTGTATTCAGGAGAATGCCCAGCTGAAAGCAAATAAGGGGTCAAATAGTAAGACTTGAAATTCAAATAAATGTGGACCAACAGTTCAACAACAAAACTTACATCTTCAGGTACAGTATAGGGGCCAACTGAATTGCGCTTCGTGAGTTTCTGCACATATTTGAGACCAAATTTCTTTGGGGCAATACAATCCTTAAGTGGAGCCAAAACATCCCCGTACTGTTTTTCAAGAGACTCTATCACTGCTTTCTCAATATCCGCAATAGCCTTTTATTGTAAAGCAAGGAAATAGCACATGTTAAGTTGGATTTCTTTGCTGTGCAACAGTTCAATAAAGGTCCCATGAATGATACAAACTTACATTCTCAAGAACAAATATGTATTCTGGCCATCGGCAAATGATAACCTCGTACTCTGTCAATGTATTCTTCAGCAAATCATACATCTCGTCCACAAAAGGTGTGGTCATATGCTGAGTCCTAACTCCTGACCATTTAACCTGATATAATTGGAGAAGGTGATGCATAATGAGATACAATTACAAAATATATTGACTGAAAACCTGGGTAGACAAACTATTTTAGTAGCTGCCAGGGCACAGTACCTACATATAACCTCTCCAATGTTACTCAAATGGAGAATAAAAGCAAAGATAAATACTGGATTAACACTGAGGCAACACAGTACCAATAGCAAATGGTATTTGTCATATGAAGAACCTGTACTAACCAAACATATCATAGATCAACAATGAACAGGAGCAAAAGAAAGAGCAGAACCTACCTTATCCATCCTGCAATTTTCCAGCAACGTCCTGCGCTTGTCTTCGATCCATAAGACAATGTACAAATGAAATAGCTCTTTTGCGTCAACACCGGCTTTAATTGGGCTGTGCAGAAATTCAAATTCAGTCTTGCCTAGACAAGGCATGAGAAAGAAGAGAACCTAGCAAACACATAAGAATTCTTTTTTACCATATATTCCAGCTAGCAAGGTCCTTCTGAAAGTCAGCAGTTGCAATCACCAAATCAGCAACAGGTGATGAAGGGCCAGTTGGAGGGCATGCCACAAGAAAAGCACGCAGTCTATTTGAGAGTTCCACACTATAGATGGACGCAGCTAAATTGGGGAGGTCAACAAAACTGTAGAAGCAGAGGGACAAACATAAAATTGAAATGATTGATAGAAAAAAATAGAAACAATAGCAAAAGCAATATAATCAGTAGAATAGTCAACGCGTCTAAATACTCTACAATGAAACTATGCATACAAAGTAAGTAATGAATAACAGTACATGGTAATATACTAGCCTAGAACAGATGTTGCAATACAATCACAATACCTGGGAAGTATGTGCTGGTTATGAATTTCAATGTCTGTAAAGATTTCATTACGTAGATTACAGCATAATGATTTCATCTTCTGGTAAGCTGTTGTAAAGGTCACCAGATCCACTCTTATGCCTTCGGAATTTCCTGCTACATATTCATCAGTCTCAAGCATGTATCGTCTTGATCGTTTCCTGGCAGCAGCCTGGACATATTTTTGAATAAATCAAGCTACAGAGTTCTGGCTATAGAAGATAAATATCGAGATATAAAACAGTTGAAGAATGACCTGGAAATAACCGCATAATCTGAGTTGAGCCTCTGGAGATAATACATCATGGAGAAGACTGTAAAGCTTTATAGCTGGTTCTAGAGCACAAGCAGCCAAACCAGTTGGAGGTCTAAAATCTTCCACTAAACCCGACGGCAAAGATTCATTCAGAGACTTGTAATTCTCAAATACCATCGCTAAAGTTTGCTCAATTTGCTCCTCAACTTCACCTAATATGCGGTTCTGATGATACAATTCCAGTGAAGCAGCACAGTTAAGATGTTAATGTTACATAAGCAATTTCAGAAAGAAAAAACAAAATAAGCCAATAAAGCATAATATAATTTATTCCACGTAACTAGATTAATTTGCCTGTTATCTCTACAACATAAGAAGAGTTGGTGATGGTGTTGGTGTGCTCTATGGTGATCTTCTATAGATTGATAGTTGTATACAATTGTGTACCATTTGTAAGATTTAAAATAATTCCATACCGTATATGTGCTTACATATAGATAGTCGGTTGATACAAATTTCTTTAGTTTTACATCTGAAGATAATTATTCTAGCATTTCTTTTAATATTAGAACATATAAAATACACATTCATTTGTAAACAGTTAGCATATAGGCGCAGTACTGCTATTGCACACAAGGATAACATAACATCAACACAAACAAGGGTACACCCAGTGCTGAAAGCTCCCACACATTATTGGGTGTAAGGAAGGGAATTTCTTGGATAATATACTATATAGCATTAACATTAAATCATGGCATTTGCTATCAGATGTGCAACAGAACTTGCTGTTCCAGGGGAAATATCTGAAGAAAAGAACAGTACCTCTTGATGGCTCAATGCAGCAGTGCCTTGGGTCTTCATTAGTACGGGTAACAAAAGGTCATGAACCAAATTGAGCCAATCAGCAGTAGGGGTTGCAACATCCATGATATAAGAGAGATACCTGAACAAGGAATCAAGGGCTAGCACTCAGCAATAGCAAAGGAAAGGAAATGAGGGAAGATGACAGATATTTGAAAAAAAAATTATGATATGATAGAAAAATTTAAAGGTTCTAATCAACTGCTAGAACAGCCTTGTGAGTCAGACTTAAATAATCTCATCAGGTATTGTAAATATTTCTTGCATCTAGACAGATCAAGAAAAGGGAGCATATGGCAAGACTTAAGCAAGTTAAGTCACAATGTCATGCCAACAACTATAGGCTAAGGCTGAGTTCTTTCCCCAACTTTCCCAACTCACCTCCCTCGTTTTACGCGCGCACGCTTTTCAAACTGCTAAACGGTGTGTTTTTTGCAAAAAAAAAAAAAATCTATACGAAAGTTGTTTTAAAAAACCATATTAATCCATTTTTCAAGTTTTTTTAGCTAATACTTAATTAATCATGCATTAAACAGTCGCTTCGTTTTCCAGGAACGAGGGAGGGAGGGTTCCCAACCCATGCTCACGAACGCAGCCTAAGTAAAAGTGATGGTTATTGGTCCTAATAGCCAAATACCTCAGCTTTGTGTAGGCATCTGAAACGCCATAGTACAATGCAAATTCTGTCAACAACCATTTCCAGGAACCATGCAAGATGAGATTCCGTTGTTGAATGTGCTGTGCTTTCATTGCAACTTCCAAAACAATATCATAAGCCACAGTTTCTGCAACAGAGCCATACTGCAAAGAAAATCACAGCCATGAAAATTAAATAGATGTCAATTCGTCAAGTATCCCTTCCACTCAATAGAGCACATTTTTAATCTCAAAATGGATAGGCCATTTCGAATCAGGCAGCTACGAAAGAAAGGTATACTTTTAAATCATGTTTATATGACTTAGATCCTGATAAACAGACTACCCTGTTCAGACAAATTCAAATCTATAATGTAAAATCACTCTTGTTTCATGTTATTCCATCAGAATGAAGATTTAGGAAACATTTCCTTTGCTGACATGCTGGAATTCATAGTAACATAAATAAAAGAAAACTTCAGTCGAATCATGATATGTCTGGCAAGAACAAAGTCTACAGTCTAAATACATGATAAAGGCTGTTTTACACTCTTTTTTTTAAGTGACAACCATGACAGGAAAATATAAGTAAGTTGATCGATGATTGATATACTGTTGTTTCCATGTTATACAGGAAACAATCAAATGGTAAAAAATGCCATCCATGAAAATCATCCGTGTCATTTAAGGTGTTCAGTAAATCGACAGCTAGCAAAAGGAGTGTGGGGGAGAAATGAGCAATAGGTTACAGTGCTGCAATTAACAGGTATCAAATAAATTATATTCACATGAATACATAACATCCTAAGATGATAAGACCTGAATTTGCAGAACACTGAATCAGTACCTTCGTGTTGTTCTCATCTGCAGCAGTTGTGTAGTGTATGTATAGCTGTATGCGGCCTACGAGTTCATGCTCAGGTTCCCGGTATATTGACCACCAACGAAGCTTGTCAGTCTACACAAGAAAGTTGAGAAATACTGTAAGGAACAAGGATTTTGAAGAAGTCATAGATTGTACAATAACCATTTAGAGCAAGTATGAAAATCTACAATAACTTCTATTTAAAGAACTTAAACAGAGAGTAGCAAGTTGGTTTGGAAAATCATACAGATTCCTCTGCCATTGTAGCAACTTGAGCAACAACACGTCCACAGGGCTTTCCTTTTGAATCAGAAACATCAATGATCAAATCATCTCCAAGGCTATCCGGGAAGCTGAAATATTTACATAAATATATTCAGCCTCACTAATCCCATAATATTCAGATTTCCAGGCAAAACAATGACATATGTGCTCAAAGAAAGGTCTTGCTACATACAAGACATGTGTTTCACCAGATCCTGGCTGCATCGGTACAACATCATCTTCAGGTGTACTTTTAAGCCTCAATTGGCAAGAGTAAGTCTCTGAGGCAAAAAGGACATGATGGATTCAGTTAGGGAACTCAATGTTAAAAGAGAAGTGATCCATATATACCTTGCGGTGTTTCATAGGATGAGCTGTTGCGCAGGGTAGTCACGCCAACTTTTAGCACACCAGATACCTGCTTGATGTACTGAGCACTTGCTTGCATGTACGCTAAGCTATGTTTTGAAAAGGAACTGTTAGCAGGTAGCTGTGGTAAAGTTTGGATCCTTCGAACCGACTCCCATCCAGAGGAGAGTGTGGATTGTACATTTGACAAACGGTACCGAACTGAATTTAGTTTCACCATCGGCAATGATGAGAAATTGCAACCAGATGGTACATCTACAGACATCCGGACTTTCCGCACTGCAATTGGAAATATTAACTAAGTTAGCACTATCATCTTGGCATTCCTTTGCATGCAACAATGACAATGCAAATCAATATTCTGGTAATGGTAGCTATGAAGATGTGGATATAAGTAGTTCTCATAAACAGTAGGGGAAAATAGCCAGTGTTGGGTTTCCATACCTTGAACCTTCATCTTGCCAATTGTTTTCTTGGGTTTGGATGCAACTCCATCGCTAACAAGCTCAGATGTCCGTTTTGCCATGAGCTCTTCTTCTGATTGTAGAAGCACATTTTGCAGGCTAAAAAATAAACAAGAATATCAACTTAAGATTGTATTACTGTTTATGCACTAAGGATGGAGTGAAACAAATATTTAAGCACTATCAGCATGAATGTGCATTAGCAGTTTAGCACATGGATAACAAATGTTTAGGTTATGTTTACAAGAGGCTAGATCCAAACACTTTCTATCAGTTTTGACTTCTAAGTATCCATTTTAAAAAAAGGAAAGTACAATAACAATTTACTCAAGATCCATAAATATTTCCAACTGTAGCAAATCAATGGACAGGAACAACCACAGCAGTCAAGTAAAACTAGAATGAATAGATAAATTTTGTATCTGAGGAATTTATTTAAAGATTTTTCAAAGTACAAGAATTGGCAATTGCAGACAGAAACTTAAAGCACTGTTCACCTCAGGTTCAGAATAGGCAGGTATAAAGCCAGCAAACATAGACAGCTACAGTAGTTAATGGCATTTTACATACTGTCATATTTTATGAGCAGAAAGCAATGTTCATGCATAAAAGATAACTCACCAAAATGTATTTCGCAGAAGTGTGCATTCATTTTCCAGAAAAACAGGAGCTTCCATGCAACCTCTAGCCCATGCATGAAGGCACAAGCGAACACAAGCATCATAAGCAAGAACAGAATACCAGGGCCCTTGCAAACTTGGATAATTTTTTTAAGAAATGTGTTAGTAGTGAGCATAGTACACCAGAACAAATTATGACTTGCTTACTACACATACCTGGCATGAAACGTGGGGACTCGAAGAGGAATTGAACTAGATGGTTTGCTGCTGTGCCCAGGATTTAAAGTGCTCCTACATAACCGAACAATTTTACAGAAATAAATGCAAACATAACAAAAAAAAACTTCTCAAGAAGTATTTAACAAATAACATGTATTACAAAAGCTACCTTTCACTTTTCTCAGGCAAGTTAGGTTCCAAGCCATCATCATTATATTCCTCTTTTTTGACAGTCGAACCATCGCATACATTTGCATCAACATTTTGAGAAACTTGGCTTATTTCCTGATCATAAGCATGTATTGGCGGTGCACTGGGTACATCAGAGAGTCCATCCTGCACATAAAAATCAATCATCACAATTACACAACTTAAAAGTAACAATGTCATCGTGCGACATGTTCAATCAACACATCACATATTGTTCCCTGAAAACTTATCAATATAAAAATTCTCAATATATATGATTTCCTTTGGCTAGTTTGGATCATTTATAGAAAACTTGACAACAAAACATTCCCCAGAAAACTGCATTTTAAAAACGGTTTTGCATACAAGATTACAGTACCTGCTCAGCGCACATGCTTTTCTCAAGAGGAAGCAAATGTTCCAGATTTATGACAGATAATCCTAGGAGAGGGTTTCTCTTTAGAATCCAGAAGCAAAAATTGTTTTTTTAATCATCCAGACCATAATCAAAGTGAACTAAATTACAATTCTGCTTCAGAAAATATTCATGGAACCCCACCAAAAAAAAAAAAGAAAATATTCATGGAAGGGGGGAAATATTTTTTTTCTCAGAGAACTATGGAGTTGTGGAGGACATACTATCGAACAAAATTCTGAGATATAGAATGCAACAAACAGTATCAGGTAATCTAGATTCTGGACAGATGATTCCTCAAAACAAGAAAACTGTTTCATTTTTAAGTTTAGGTGCTAATTTTTTTTAGCAGCTGGTTGCTTGGTGCGGGTTCACATACTACTGACCATAAACATTTTCAGCTTTATGCAATACAGGCTTTTCTTTCCTAACTCAACCGAAAGGTGAGTGCTTGTACATGGTACCGCAGAATGAATAAAATGGAAATGACAAGTAATGCTATTGCTTTCACAGAAATAAGATACTGAAGCTGAGGATAAGAAAATGAATATGCTTTACAGGTAAGCGCAGAAACGTACCATTTGAGAAGATTTCACATTGTCTTGAGCAGGGACATGGGCAGAATACTTATCCTGTTGATATGTTCTTGAGTTTAAAGGTGCAGTGCGGCTGTAATTCTCTGCAGCTGCCATCCGGGTTTTCGGAACTGCATTGTTCGCTTCTCTTCGCGCTGGGCCGTTATGAGAGTACTCAGATGCATACCCACCCCTCGAGGCCACACCTTTGCTCCGTGTCTCCACCTGACTGGAGAACTCCGAGCTCCCAGCTGAGTCCGAGTACTCCTCCTCCTCAACATATCTACCGACCTGTGCCTGTGGCCGCCGTACCTGCTGCTGCTTCGTCCTTGGCAGTGCAGTGTCTCTCGACGAGCTCAGATCCGAGTAATCGCTCGAGTAGTAACTCGGCATCCCGGGAACCGTAGCATACCGGTACTGGGGCACGGCCGTGCGCCTGAGAATGTCCTCGCGGCGGGGCGACGAGTCCACGGAGTATCTGCCGCTGCACACCTCGACCTCGGTGTCCGACGACTCCTCCATGTCGGATCCCGAGGCGACGCTGCCGTCGTCGGTGCGCAGCGGCGGCGCCGCCGCGCGAGGCAGGTGCCCGCTCCGGAACTTCTCCGGCGGCGGCATGCCGAGGCCGCCCCCGGCGCCGCGCACCGCGCGGAGCGCGTCGATGCGGTCGTGGCTGTGCACCGCCCCGCCATGGCCCTGCCACATTTTGCATCAACCAACACCACCACGCAGAAAAAAAAAAAAAGCACGCGTCAGTGACGAAAACCCAACGCGACACCGAGCAAACCAGCTAGGGCTCGGGAGGAGCACGGCGAGCTCGAACTCTCACCTCACGAACCCACTTGAGGGCGTCTCGATCTAGCCCCTCCGTGAACATCATCAGCGCATGCGAGTTCCAACTGAAACGGACGAACAAATTCAGCAGAAAAAAATCACCAACAAAATTTCAAGCCACTCACACCAAATGCATGCGATCCAAACACGACGAGCAAATTCCACACAACGCAGATTCAAGCACGACGAGCAAATTCCAACGATTAGGAACCAAATCCAGCAGAGAAATCCCACTTACCTTGCACCCGAGCCGGAGCGCGGATTCGGCGCTGGAACTGAGAGCGATACGACCGCTCTGGTTTGAATTAATTCGAAAAGAAATCCACGCAAACAATTCCACCCAGCGGCTAGCGGAGGCGACAGCGACTGGAGCCCGGAAGAGAGCCCGAGTGAGGTGGTAGGGAAGAGGGGAAGAGGAGAAGGAAAGGGACAACGAAGAGTTTAGGCTTGGGTCAGTGTGGGAGAAGAAAGGAAAACCCACTGTAAATTTTCGAATTAACGGAAAAAAGGCAGGGTAATTTACATGTTAGCCCTCGTCTGGTTCCTCGTTTGGTAAGAAATTAATGGAAGATCTCTTCAACGCGTTTCAGAAATTTTCTCGATTTCCTTCCTCTTTGCAGAATAACCCAGCGTTTGCTTAGCAAGGAGAAAAAAAAAATCATCCTTTGATACGGTAAATCATATCTCGTGCGGTGCTTGCAGTAACCTTCCGAAGTTACGGTAAATTATTTGGCGGTAATTCTCGT
Source organism: Oryza glaberrima (assembly GCF_000147395.1). Classification (NCBI taxonomy): domain Eukaryota; kingdom Viridiplantae; phylum Streptophyta; class Magnoliopsida; order Poales; family Poaceae; genus Oryza; species Oryza glaberrima. The sequence continues at coordinate 30,814,859 of NC_068327.1, read as the reverse complement.
GCGGCAGAGGGACCCATCGGTGAATTCATTAACACGGTCCAACGTTTAGGTTGGACTCTCGCTTTCCGTTTCGTTTGAACCTTCTCGGCACGTCAGCCACAACGGGAGGGAGGCCGCGACGCCCGGGCGCGCGTTGACGCCGTCACGGGGCGCGCCGTTACTCCGGCCGTGGTGGGGCCCCGTAACGGTCGAAACGTCGTAGTGGGCGGCCGACGTGGTGGCGCCGTGGCGGGGTGGACCGGTGGGAACGCGCGCGCCCGCCCGAGGGGAATCTGTACCGTTCGATGCTCCGTAGGGACACGTGGCGCGCATCGGGAGCGGGATGAAGGGGCGCGCGGTGTTGTGTGGGGCGGCGCATGTGACGGAGTGTGGGGGCACATGGGTAGGTGGGGCCCACGTGTCGGGGTCTTTTTCTCCAGACGCGTGGCTATAATATTCCGGCTGCCGCGGGTGAAAGGACGGTGATGCCCCTGGCTTTTCGGGGGAATTACACTCGGCTAATGGGCTCGTGCCACTGATGGAGTGACACTGATGCTGCTACTAGTAGCTTTCGGTGCAGTCTGTATTGTGCTGGATGGGTGTGAGGCGGTGTGGGGCCCGGTTGGCGCGGCAGGGGGCAAAAGTAAAAAACGGAGGAATAGGAAAAACACAGGATTCTGACAGGATTTTAAGTGTAAAACAGAGGATTGTAAAACACAGGAAAAACATAAGAATGATCGTTTGATTGGAGCGCAGGAAAAACGCAGTAATCGGATGAGAGAGATAGACTAAAAGGAAATTTTCCAAGAGATTGGAGCTCTTGCTAAATTTTCTCCAAAATCCACATGCAATGTGCCGTTTCATATGAATTTTATAGGATTTGGAAAGCTTCGATCCTTTGAATCAAAGGGCCAAATAGAAAAATTTCCTATAGAATTTGAATCCTATGAAATTTCTATATAAATCTTTTGATTCAAAAGGCCCTAACAGTGACACACAACTAGGCCCTTGCTGGCTGCTAATGATGGTAGGGATTGCCATTTTGTTCCTGCCCGAGCTGAAACATAGCTGTTGATTGTTTGTAACGTGAATTTTTCATGCATTTGTTAATCTATAATTCCGCAAAGCGATCATGTGTTAATGCAACCCCAGCATTTTCATCCACTAATAAAGTAATAAACAGATGGTTAAATTCAACTGAAGTTGTTCCGCGTGAACTTCTCTACTCCAAAATTCAGGTACTAGAAGCAATTCATGCATCGAGTATGAACATAAAACGCTAACCTGTACAAAACAATATCAAGAACGCTCCACCGACACTACCGATCCACCCGACCCCAGCATTTCCTTGGTTCCTCGTCATCTGCAGGTCGTCGTCGTCATGAGCTTTTCACCGATGTCGAAATTGTACGTAGGTGTCTTCCAAGCTTGAGCCAATTACGTACCTTTTTGGCTTTTGCAGCGTGGCCGATCGCGCGGAAAGGGGAGCGGTTTGGTCGGGTTGGACGAGAAATCGACGGGGCACCCCGGCCCGCCCGACTGATGAGATTTCACACGGAAAGCGTTGCGCGCGAGCGCGAGAGCTGCACCCCACCCAACACGTAAAGGTTGCGTCCGGATCATAACGGTGAACGTTCAGGGGCAAACCTGGAAACACAGTATTAGGCCATTCCCAATGCAATGACTAGATGATGTCCATAGTATTAAATAAGCTGTCACCTATAATAAAAAATGATATGACAAGTGAATAAATGAGGAAAGAGAAGGAAACTATGTCTCAAGACATGGTTTCTACACGATATCCAAAACATCATGTGAGATAAATAACATTAAATTTAAGTATGGAATAGTGGTGTTTGCATTAGAATAATTGTGTCTAGTAGTGGTTTCTTAATGATATGGAAATGTTCCTCGTTTACTGCGCAGTGTGAAACTGCACGTGGACCTGAAGCATTTTCTCCTTCGTTTACTCGATCTGCTTCCTTCGACACTACGGAATGTCAGTCAGCTCTGATATGTCGATTGTAGTGAGCTGTTTTTTTTTGTTAATAGCAAGTGGTAGTGCAAAGCGTTTCTTCTCCCGTGTAACACGGCAAAATGCCATATTGCCATGGGACCTGAGGCTTATTTGCTTAGCAGTGCGGGATTTGCTGAAACGAAACCGATTCCCGTTTTGCGTGGATGGATGCTTCACGCCGGCTGGATCCGAGTTTCGGCGTGGATCACTTTTGGTGTGAGCTAATATTATTTTCGACGTGTGTAGAGCTAAACCCAACTTTATTTCGAACCGGGGGCGGAATAATAGCGGAATGTGATCGTGCCGTGTAATGATTCCAATTGTCGAGTAAGCATCGTTCGTGCACTTTGCTAATGTCCTCTCATCGAGTATTTTACATGGAAAATTCCTTTGTAGAGTAGTACTACTGTACTTGTAGCTGCCCAAGTGACGAGGGAGTTGGTGAGATTTTCGTCCCAGGTCGATGGTGAATTGGTGATCTGTGTCAGTTCATCCTATGGGCCGAGACAAACAAAATGGATTTCAAAGCCCATCCAAAACACGAATACGTTGTACATGGGCCTGGGCCTCAAGTGCAACCACAGGCGAAGCCACGTCGGGCGTGTCAAATTGTGGTCCATTACTCGACCAGAAAATACCCCCCCCCCAAAAAAAATCAGAAAAATCTACTACTAGAACCTTCCTGGCTTCGTCGAAGCCCACGAAATCCAACTACCGCCAGCCATCTCACGGGACGGGAGAATCGCCGGAATCGGCGCGATTCTCCGGGCACGAATCGGGCCGAGAAATCCCGGGTGCGCGCTGCGTCGAAGCGGCGCGGCGAGAGGGGAGGGGAATGTGGTGGGAGTGGGAGGAGGACGGCGAGGAGGCGGCGCGGCCGGGGGAGGAGGTCCCCGTCGACTTCGACTTCATCTCCCTCCTCTGCAAGCCCAAGGTGGGAATCGCCACGCCCACGCCTCGTCTCGTCTCTTCTCCTTCGATTTCTCCGCCGCGATCTTTTTTTTTTTTTCTGTGGCACGTTTGTTCATGACCTGAGTTAACCCTCACGGGCGTTTGGATTGCGATAGATGATTGCTGTTTTTGTGTTGGGGGGAGCGGATCTTGTAGATGGAATGCCGCCCGCTGGTTGCGATTGTGCTGTTTCCTTTTACCCAATTGGGAATTGGCTCAGGGACCCCGATTCGTGAATGCAGGATTACTACAAGATTCTGGAAGTGGGATATGATGCGTCGGAAGAGGCGATCAGGTCGAGCTATATACGTCTTGCACTGGTCAGTGTTTGCTCTAACACGGTGCTGTATTTGTGCTTCACATTCTTGAATCGTCCTGTGAATTATCTCGTCAAGTAAAGTTTGGCCTAATTCCACTTTTGTGCTTCACATTCTTGAATTGTCCTATGAATTATCTCGTCAAGTCTAGGGATTCCACTTTTGTGATGGTTTACACCAATGCCTGCCTAATGATGTCCACTCTCTTCATTCAGAAGTGGCACCCTGACAAGAAGCAGGGCGAAGAAAATGCAACCTCCAGATTTCAGGAGATTAATGAAGCATACCAAGGTGAGCAATGAAGTTGTTTAATTGATCTGATACGTCTATGTCTATGTTAACTTCAATGTGAAAATAGTATGTGCCGTACTGCAGTTTACCTTTGTTTTTTTGGTCTCTTGCTAACATAATAAGTTGCCAGCAGCAAATCAAAATAGATATTAATGTTCGGCTGCATGCAGATTTATCTGTATTAGTGAATTTCATAACTATTACTCCTGAGATGCCTAGACATGGAACAATTGATGTCATCTATGTCCAAGAGACCAAGATGTTATTCTTGAATTTAAATACAAGGAATTGCTACCACAAGACTAAAGGATGTTTGGCTGTTCTTTCAAATTGTTTAGGTGCCAATGATTCGTGTGTTTCCTCATTTACAATGGATTAGTAGTTACTAGGAATCTGGGTTGTGCTTAATTAAACAATCCAATTTCTCTCGGCATTCAGTTGGAGATAGCTTCCTCGTATTCTTGTCAAGTAGATTGTCAAATCTTCTGGAGACTAATGCACTTCGAACAGGAGAAATTGCTCATTGCTTAACACAAAAATGCTCAGATAATCTATAGTCAGGCTAGCTCTGTGATTGAATCATTGCTAAGAAATTATGTGAAACATGATCTTAGTTCGTTGTCACACTTGAGCCACATTTATGGTGCACCTTGAACATCTTGGATACATTCACGTAGCTTTATAAATTTATATGCATTGGTGTTACTATCTGTGCTCACTGACAGGGCATCTTTTCGTAACTAATCTTTCCCATTGTAAAGAGTGTTCTTCAGTTTGATATATCAGGTCTCATTCATGATACCATAACTGTTTTTCACAGTGCTCAGTAATCCAGCCAAAAGGCGAGAGTATGACAAGAAAGGCATTCTTTATGTTCAAGATCATAATGTAGTGGTAAGTCCCCGCCCTCCTACCCCCACCCAACACACACACACACACTGAAAGAAAATCTATGTTGCACAAGACACTTCTGATTTTTCATAACTCTTTCAGGACTATCTGAACCGGCACAAAGGTTTAATCCTTACTTGCAATGGCCTTGGCATAAGGCATTCAGTATGGTGATCTTACTCAGGGGTACTACAGTCTGCATCCATCTGCTGTCTTTGGATGGTGTGTGTCATTGTAAAATCTCATGTAATCTGCAAAATGTAGCACGGTCATGCGGACCTGCCACTTTTGGGAGGAAATGATGACGCTGAGTTCATCCTGGTATCCTACAACATAGATGATTCTTATTTGGTGATCAGTTGTTGTAGATTGCACGAAGCAAGAGTTCTAAGTTACACATACATGTCGCCCCTTTGTGTAACATACCATATGAAATGCCAGCACGCACTTCAAAATATCTTGTTAGTTACTGATGTTATTGAGCGCAGCTGAATGGCAGGGGGAAAATAACTCGGTTAAAGACTTACCTGGCAAGTTTTATATTGCCTTTAAAGGGGAAATATAAGTACTTCACATAACGGTATCTGCATTTCGCACTGATGCAACTACAGATGTAGCGATTTGCCAGAGATAGGATTTAGGATTTGTGATTTGTCTAAAAAGTTCTCTATGCTACTTGCTTAGTATATATACAATATATTTCTTCCAATGTTTTTCAAACTACAGTGTTTTGACAAATGGAAAGTGGTCGGAAGGGAATTAGGGAAAATATCAGCTGATCTGTTGGTGACACTGCTTCTCCCACTCAATTTTCAATGTGTCAAAACTCAATAGTTCTTTACAACAAAAGGGACGGACAGTTATGTGCTGAAGCAATTTACCAAATATGAAGGTCGACCCATTTGATATATTATTATGTATCCAAGGTACACAGCTTCACAGTTGGCGGCACTTTCAGTATGGAGTATATACATCGGATCAAGTGGTAAAAAAACCAGAAAGACTTGAGCAAGCTCCGCTCTAACAAACAAAAATCTATGGATGTCTGATCATATTTGAAGCGAAAGAAACGTGGCTTACATACACAACTTTTTTCCCTTTCAGTAATAGAAAAAAGAAGACCTAATAATAAGTTGGCTGCGAAGCCTAACATACACCATAGGATCATTCATCGTGAGCTCAAATAATCCTCTCTTTCAGATCTTCGAATTTCGCAAACAGTTTGTCTCTGCTTTCCTGCATATATGATAAAATGATCTTAGGATCACACAACAGGAATGACTGGCGCTTGCTTTGTAGGGAGTTGAAAATGTACCTTGAAGAGGAGGTACCGTGAAGTGAACCAAATTGAGTAACCAGTTCCTATGAGTTCAAGAACTTTTGGAACCTGCAATGAGATGATCAAGCGGTTTAGGAAGTACAGTGTAAACTCTTCAAGTACTAAGTACGACAAAACTATATCAACCCTACTACTGCTGACAACTAGAACTACATTTTTCAGATACTGGACAACTAGGACTACATTTTTCAGATAATGGACAACTAGGCGTATATACCAGGAGCGGTTTGAAGACAGATTTTAACTATTTTGGGTACATACAAATTTGTAAACAATGTCATATCTACATATTTGGTGAAAAATGTCATATCTACATACCAAGGGAATGGAATCGATTGCAGAAACAACTGAAGATAGAACCCATAGGACAACCAAAGCACCGGATCCATAGAGGACAAGAGTTGGTGTCACTTGGATGTCCAGCTGAAATGAACAATTAAAAAATTTGTGTGAGCAACAGTACTAAATGCAGTACAGCAAAGGCGTTTCAATGCCTCATCCCGTATAGCAAACACAAGAACAGGCAAGCTGAATATATGGAAATGGATGCAGGAAAGATGAGATTATGGTGATACATACACTCGCTTCTGAGTTAACAGAAATAGAAGGAAAAAAAACAATGTGGTACGCTATACATGAAACAATCAAACTTCAATCCATAGCAAGAAAACTATGGCATATGGCATTTGTTTCTGTCTATCATGTGTTGGGGTTTGGAGCTCTGTCTCTGCAAACCTCATGCTAGGTCCTAATCACCCAGCTCACAAACTCTCACATTTTGGTACACGAGTCGGTGACTGAACTCAATTTTACATTTTGAGATCTATCAAGTATGCATTTGTCATTGGATTCTTCACCATACTTCTGTATGCAATATTCTTCAACTCGTCTCTCCTCTCAATCATTTGACAGCAACAGGTAATTGGGCATTGATATGTCAGAATTGGCGATCAATTCAGAAACATCAACAGGTACAACGAGGCAATACCTTGCTGAGGATGTCATCCAAGCCGCCGTCCTCCTCGGCTGCCCCCGACGACACCGGCGCCGCCGCCACGGTCTCCAGAGACCCGCCATTAGAGACCGCCGCGACCTCCTCGCTCTTCTCCTCCGCCGGCGGCGGATCGGGCTTGTCCTCCGTGACGACGACGGTGGACGCCGACGCCGACGCGGGCTCCTCCGATGGCACCGGGTCCGGCGCCGCCGCGCTCGCGCACCGCCATCCTGGCGACAACCATCACCAACAGCAAAACCGTCACAAAGATAATCAATCAATCAATCAAAAAAAATCGTGGCGCGTTCGGGCACCTCGAGTCGGGAGGCGGCGGTTGCTGCGGCGGAGGGTGGCGGCGGCGGCGACGGCGGGAGGAGCAGCGCGGCGGTGGTGGAAGGAGGAGGCGAAGGATAAGGGGGCGGTGGCGCGCGCGGAGGCGACGGTGGAGACGAAGAGCTCCATTTTTTTTTTTCTCTTCCTCGGCTTTCTGTGGAGGCCCGAGAAGGCTGGGGGTTTGAGGTTTTTGTGAGCTGGGAGGAGGATGAGGGTGGTGGTGGGCTAGTGGCTCAGTGAGACTGTGCGAGTGAGCTGTGCACTACTACTCCTTGTGTTGATGCTGTCCGAATTTTTCTTTTCTTTTTCTTTTTCTTCTCTTTTTTCACACACCCTGATTTTTTGTTTGTGCTTTTGGAGGGTGACATGTGGCGCTTTCTCTTTTGCTCGCTCCTTTTCTCTGAGTACCACCTGTGTGTATGGTGTGGTTTCGCATTCTTTGGATGGATCTACTTTCATTTTCATTCTTCTTTTTCTGGTACAATTATACTCCCTGTAGCTGTAGTCCTGTACCATGCAATTTAACTGTAGCATAATTCGTATTCTAGAAGATTTTGGCCTGTTAAAATACAAACAAATTGATAGTGTCCGTAGTACATGTGGAGTAGTATGTGCTGCCCATTTAGATCGAGTTGTCTGGGTACTTCCACGCCACCATTTTTTCCAAGTCCATAAAATATTTTCTATTTATTTTAGCACGGCAGATTTTCATTCGCTAGCCAACCATAGAACTGACACATTACATAGGCGCTTTCTCTTTTTCCTGGGATAATACATTAACATTTGGGGTAACATTTTCTAGTGGACCAAAAATTTTGTCGGCTGGTAACACGGCCTTTGAGAAGGCCCAGTACTGCAGGTATACCATTCCGTTCGGTCTCCAGCCCGCTTCCTTACGTTGTACTTAGTAGGATAATTTGGGCTGGCACAGTAAGTAGGCCTAGCATTTTCACCGACCACGCGCGTGGGCCTGGCTGGGTGGTGACAATGTGTGTCATGTGGAGCCCAAATTGGCAGATTAAACTCGTGTTAGCAAGCGAAATTAATGGGCCCACTTGTCAGTCTCATTTATTCTCGTTAAACAAACAGGCAAACATTCCGAGCCGTTAATACCGTAGCCTCGTTACTCATTACTCACTCCTTCCAAAAAAAAAATAAATCTAGAACATTCTCTGACATATCCTAGTAGAACAAATTTGGATATATATATGTCCAGATTTGTTGTACTAGGGAGTATTAGGTTGGTTTTTTATGAGACGGAGGGAGTAGTCATTACCCGTGTAGACAAGCTTGGCTCCGTTCGAGCAGGAGAGATTGCTGGGAGATTGAGGAGAAAACATCTACTTTTCTACGCGCACACTTACCAAACTACTAAACGATGTGTTTTTGGCAAAAAAAAATTCTTTTGAAAAGTTGTTTTAAAAAATCATATTAATCTATTTTTAAAACTTACAATAGTTAATACTCAATTAATAATACGCTAATGGCTCACCTCATTTTGCGTATCTTCTCAATCCCCTCTTTCCTATCCTCTCAGGATTCAACCCAGTTATCATCATCACCAGTATTAATAGTTTCCAGCCCAAGGAATTATTTTGTTTCGGACTAGAAGTCTCAGACACGATGGTATTTGCTTCGGATTGGCTAAGGATTTGGTGCATATTTATCGGCCCAGCCCAAATTCTTATCGGGCCTAGCCCATCCGGTAGCCGCCATAACCCCACCGGCCACCGTGGTCAGCTTCTCTTATCGCATTGCCCAAATAATTACACGAATCGAACCAAACCCTAGCTTTTCCTCTTCGATTCCCGATCCCCCACCCGGCGACTCGCCGGAACCCTAGCCCTAGATCCCGCGCGGCTTGCCGCCGTGCTAGCCATGGCGTCCCTCAAGGAGCTCCTCCCGACGCCCAAGGCGGCGGCGTCGACGTTCTACGACCACAGCAGCGACCCGTGGTTCAAGGAGCGGTATGGCGGGGAGTCGGCGCAATCCGACGCGGCGGCGGCGGCGGCGAAGCCTTCGGGCCCCGCCAAGCCCGTGCCGCCGTACGGGAAGCGTGGCGGGTTCGTGCCGCGGCGGCCGGAGGACTTCGGCGACGGCGGCGCCTTCCCGGAGATCCACGTCGCGCAGTACCCGCTCGGCATGGGCCGGCGCGACGAGAAGGGCGGCTCGAAGATCCTCGCGCTCACCGTCGACGCCAAGGGCAGCGTCGCCTTCGACGCCGTCGTGAAGCAGGGTGAGAACGCCTCTAAGATCGTTTACTCAAAGCACAGCGACCTCGTGCCCAAGATTGCCACGGCTGATTCCGAGGCAACCGCGGACGACGAGGAGTACCAGAAACAGATCGAAGAAACCACTGAACGAACTAAAGCTGCCTTGGAGAAGGTTGTCAATGTTCGGCTCTCCGCCGCACAGCCCAAGAATGTGCCGACGCATGATTCAGAGTCAAAGTTTATCAAGTATAAGCCATCGCAGCAATCGGCAGCCTTCAATTCAGGTGCCAAGGAGAGGATTATTAGGATGTCAGAGATGGCTCAGGATCCTCTTGAGCCACCGAAATTCAAGCATAAGCGAGTGCCCCGCGCTTCTGGATCACCGCCTGTCCCAGTGATGCACTCGCCACCACGGCCAGTGACAGTGAAGGACCAGCAAGATTGGAAGATTCCACCATGCATTTCAAATTGGAAAAATCCAAAGGGTTACACCATACCACTCGACAAGAGGTTGGCAGCTGATGGAAGGGGGCTGCAGGAGGTTCAAATTAATGATAACTTTGCAAAGCTCTCTGAAGCACTGTATGTGGCGGAGCAGAAGGCCAGGGAGGCAGTACAGATGCGATCCAAGGTGCAGAGGGAGCTGCAGCTGAAGGAGAAGGAGAGGAAGGAGCAAGAGCTAAGGGCACTTGCACAGAAGGCGCGCATGGAGAGGACTGGTGCCCCACCTGCACCTACAGGGGTTCCTGCTGGTGGTGGTAGAGGTGCTGTTGATGACAGGGAGGAAGATATGGATTTGGAGCAGCCTCGTGAGCAACGAAGGGAGAGTAGAGAAGAAAGGGAAGCAAGGATTGAGCGTGACAGGATTCGTGAGGAGAGGAGACGTGAGAGGGAGAGAGAGAGGAGGCTGGAGGCCAGGGATGCCGCAATGGGCAAGAAGAGTAAGCTCACTAGAGACAGGGATCGTGATGTCAGTGAGAAGATTGCCCTGGGCATGGCAAGCACTGGCGGTGCTAAAGGTGGGGAAGTCATGTATGACCAGAGGTTGTTCAACCAGGATAAAGGAATGGACTCTGGGTTTGCTACAGATGATCAGTATAACATCTACTCCAAGGGTCTCTTCACAGCGCAGCCAACGCTATCCACACTTTACAGGCCTAAGAAGGACGGTGATTCTGATGTGTATGGCGATGCAGATGAACAACTGGAGAAGGTTATGAAGACAGATAGGTTCAAACCAGACAAAGGATTTTCTGGTGCTTCAGAGAGGTCTGGAAAGAGAGACAGACCTGTGGAGTTTGATAAACAGGAGGAGAATGATCCCTTCGGTCTTGATCAGTTCTTGACTGAAGTGAAGAAGGGGAAGAAAGCTGTTGAGAAGATTGGAAGCGGAGGAGCCATGAGGGCAAGTGGTGGATCCTCAATGAGAGATGATTTCGAGGGTGGAGGATCTGGGAGGTCCCGCATTAACTTTGAAAGAGGTCGTTGAGGTATTAGATCTGCATGTTTTGTTCAGAAGTTTCTCCATGCATTCCAAATGTTATCTGGAGGGTATTCTGTTGAGAATATCAACTTCTTGATGAGAGAAGGACTTGATGTCTGAGTTGTCTTAATGCAACGTCTACTTCCAAGGGGCATCTTAAGGAGTGTACCTGTTTAGATCCTGTGATTATGCTTGTTGTTTATCTATTTGTGGATGGATCTGTAAGCTTAACTTATCATCATTCCATATCCCTTATATTTTGTGGTGCTTTATGAAGTCTCGATGTGTCTGGCTGACCTTACATTTTCTGGTACTGTACCAAGTCTTTAAGATGTATCTGCCTATCTGGCTGAAATACTGAGACACGGGATACATATAAATTCCGTGTTCTGTTTTTTCACAAGTTCTAATTATTTCATGCTACCATGATTGTTGGCTGGATGGATTTCTGGGTATTGCCAATATCGGTATGTTGTTTTGGGGATATTCATGTTTTGTGCAAATAGTGAATTCTTCGAAAATTTTTGTCGGTAAGCATTTTCTGTTGCAAGACTTTGCCGGAGCATTCCCTTTGCTTGCAGTTGATGTGGTTTCTGTAGTACCAACTTTCGGATTAAATAACTTCTCTTTTGTGATTATTACTGGTAAGATCATGGCATAATTTTAAAACACTATCCATCCTAAAATAAATAAACTTAATACATGATATGATATATCTTAGTATTAGAATCTGAACAGATACACACTTTCAGTTTGTTTTGTCTTTTCCTTTAGTTATGTAGATTCAGCCATAGTGTTGTGTTTTTCTTCAGGAATGCAGATTCAGCTATAGGAAATTAGGAACACAGTGAAGAGGAAAGTTTTCATTAGCACGTTTTCTTGTGTGAAGCGCAAATAACAGGATTTTGGTGTTCTTTGATTTTGGCCAAAATCTTCATGGCATGGATGGAATTTTCTCAAAGCTGAAAACCGTAATTTTCTGACGGGCTGAGCAAATTACGCTGGCTGATAACTCCGGCCTGCTTAATGCCTAGGCCCAAACGAAGCAGCCGAGCAACCTTGAGGTTCCATCGGCACCCCTGTTCGGCTACAAAAAGCACCTCACTTTCTTCCTTGCTCATATCTGAGCCCAAGATCCTGATGCTACTCTTCCCAGTGACAAAGAGAACCTCGGTCTCTGACAAATTTTTTTCATTTTAAATTTTTTTCTTTTAATATTTATAGAAATAATCCATCGGCGCAAAAAATTACAAAAATAGAGCCTGCCGCCCTCCACTAGGGCGGCAAGCTGACGTGGCAAATGGGGGAGGGACGGGCGGTGACGGCAGACGGGAGAGGGAGGGTTTTTTACACGAAAACCCTTGCCGCCCTCAAGGGGCCCCCATGCAAAAAAGCCAGCCCGAGCCTAGTACTTTTTGGCTGGTACTTTTTGCATCTGGGTCCCTTGCCGCCCTCTAGTAAGGTGACAAGGGGTCTAGATGCAAAAAGTACCAGCCAAATGCTCTTTAGGGCTGTGAAAATTGCATTAGCCCTTTGCCGCCCTTACAGAGAGCGGCAAGGGGCTAAATGCAATTTTCGCAGACGGCGGCAGACGGCGCCGTCGAGCCGCCATCTGCCACGTTAGCTTGAGGGCGGCAGGGTCTATTTTTGTAATTTTTTGTGCCAATAGATTATTTCTGTAAATATTAAAAGTAAAAAATTAAAAATGAAAAAAATTCGTCTCTGACCTCACCCTGAACCCTTCTCCTTTTTTTCAACGGCCAAACAAGATTGCTTTACGCTATATTGATAAAAGAAGTTTAAGTACAAAGTAAAAACCGAAAGAAAAAGGAAAAACTGTACATTACTGACTGCAAACTGCAAATATGCTTGCACGTCAGTCCACCTTATTCCTCATGGCAATAATCTCGTAAAGTATTTTGCATCGGTCAAGCTCTAGCAACCCAACTTGTGATTGATTCTTACTCTGAACCCTTAACCCCCTCAATGCAGCCATGGCCGCTCGTAGCCGATCGATCGATCGAATCCAAAATCTCCCAAATTCAGCAGCTAAAATCAGGTTCACGTCACCATGCCGCTGCAGGAGATTCCGCACCAAAGGCAAAGAAAGAAACGTTCTTTGCTATCCAGCATATCATAGCAGCGTAGCCGTCGTCCTCGTCGTCCCCATCGATCCATGTCCTACGCGGTTATCAGGTTATCATGACACTGTTTGAATCGGAGAGCTTTGCATTCGCAACGCAAACCCAGTCGCCATCACCGAAACGAATGATCGAACTAGAGAGAGGAAGAGAGAGAAAGAGGTAGGTAAACATATGGTTGGCACGGGCAGCGTGACGTGCACCGGTTTTCCCCCCGAGATTATATTCGGATTTGGTGTTCGCTTTATCATCGAGTACAACTGAATTGTCCCATCTTTTCTTACTACTAGCTTAAGCTGTTTTTAGGCTTCCTTTGATTCGAACAAAAATTATAGAAATTTTAAAGTATTTTATTTCTATAGAATTTTTTCATATATATATAAACCTTTGAATCAAATGAATGAATCCTATGAAATTTCTATGTGACCTTATTACATGCAAGTTTACATGGGAAGTTTTCTTTGAACATTTTATCTCTTCTCGAATTCATGTGTTTTTTCTACAGTCTAATTATAATTCTATGTTTTTTATATTCCTTTGCTTTTTCGTTCCTACAATTTAAAGAGTCTCAGTTGAACTGTTCGGTCTGTAACTCAGTACCGAGTCGGGTCTCATGGTGGATGGCGCTGTAGAATCAGTCGATCAAGCGAGGCGAGGCGACGGCGACCGAAAGGCAAGGCACCCCGTGGTCAATGGATGGATGGACGGATCGATCTCGGCCGTCGCCGTCGCCGTCGCCTGTCACTCACCATAGCTTTTCCATCCGACGCAATGCACGCCGTTTCGCTGCGATCGATCGAGCGATCGATGGATGCATGCCCTGCCGGCCGTCTCGATCGGTTCTGAAATATCAACTTGCAAAGGCGATCGATCGATGCAGCTTACCTTTAGAATTGTCAAAACTGCATCAGCCGCTGCACGCATGGCTTGCTAATCGTCGTCTGCTATTATCTCCTAATCCTGACGAGTGGATGTGACGAAGTGTTAAAGGTGCACCGCCCCCCAAGTGAATATCTGATCAGTTTGGCTTTGGTTAAGAGGACCTAATTCCACGTCATTTTCTCGTCCCATTTCGGTAAACAACAATCAAATCAACACAGCATAACCGATTTGTTCTTCGAGATACCTGCCGGTGGGTACACGAACCTTTTCTTAATAAAGATAATAATGGGTACATGAACCTACTCCCGGCTTTAACTAATTTGCAGAATACAAACCTACCTTCTCGAGCCAGCCTGCCCTAGTGAGAAACCAACCCTTTCAAGACTTTACACGCAGCAAGATGTTACTGCAAATCTGCAATCCTAACTTCAGAATCACCAACTTGTTTCTGAACTGTAGCATATCATAGATATTCATCAATCACCATTCATTCATAGTACTACCTAGTGTACTACTATCACACAGTGCCATGCTACTCCGGTACTAGCTTCAAAAAGGAGTGGACAAGAATTCGCACTTAGCAGCAACAGTAGTGGCCAGTGGATGATGACTGATCCAACGAAATTTTCACAAGTTGGCCAGAAGAACAATTTGGACCTGAAAACAAAGAACCCTTTGGTCCCCAAATCCGGCTACGACGACGACGACAAACGAGAGCCAATCCAACACTCGTTGGCCGGATTCCATGCCGACATCACCGGAGATCTCAGGTCATCAACAAATGTCGCCTGGCGTACGTTCGTATGTATGTGCGGCACCTGTTGCGAAATGCCCAAAATCAACGTCAGATGCATATGGCTGTGATCCTGTGATCCACATGAGCCTCGTTGAAAGATGGTATAGTACTAAAGATATTGGTGGACTTTGGCACATGTATGATGAGAGCATTTATGGTTTGATTGATATATACTAGCTTGTGGCATGGGTGTTTATCATGGGTAGGCTGCTTGTCTCATTCCATGATTAATTTCATTGTAGATGCTAAATGGAAGATAGTGACATTGTCACTTACATCTGTGGTTATGTTTCATGTAGAGCACTTGAATTTCACATGGAACAGTTCAATGAAAGGTGTGGAACTCTTGCAAAATTTATCCTATACTCACTAATAAATTTCCTGTAATTAAAATAAGCCCTTAACATCACTGTGTTAATAAACTCTTCTAATTTTTTTTAAAAAAAACATATGCATTATCAGACTTCCTTAATAAAATGGATGCTAGGTAGCCTCTTGATGAGATCTTTTAACGGCATGTCACATTTGTTTTGATATTCATTCTGGCTTTTGTTTTGAAATATAGTTGAAGAAATGCCAATTTATCCAGTTTGTGGCTTAAACCAAGGGGAATAATATCTCAGAGACTCAAATCTGCATTATTTTGTTTTAATTTGAGGCACACAAAGTTGTTCCTACTCCCCAACTGATTGGCTGGTTTGGAGTTGGAAGAAAAGGGGTGGATAGCATATTTGACAAGAAAATGCGGCTAGTTCATGCATGCAATCTTCAGGTTACATCCAAGGCTGACTTGCAAGATACTAATGAAGATAGATTAACAGTTGGCAAACACTACACAACGAAGTGACCCTTGACTTAACGCTAGCGGCGGATGCTTCCACGAAGTTTCTGCATAACGGTTCATGTTTTCTCAGGCCCAGACTGACTGATCACTGATATATCCTAGTATATCATCTCAATGTTACAAGTAACAACCACATTTTTTTTCAATCACTTTTTTTTTTTTTTGCATCCAACAGAAGAGACCAGAGTTGTGTATGACTCATCCAATGCAACGGCAAAAGAAAGCTGTTAGGCCTAAGATGTTTTAGGTACACATGCTGCACAAAAAAACGTGCTCATGACCGCACGTTGCCTGCACAGCCAAGTGTCCAACGTGCATGTGAGCAAGGCATCAGCTGCTCACTGTCACGGTCCAGAGCACGTTACACAGGCTCTGAAACCTAACAAAACAATGCAATCACCAAACTTCTCTTCGTCTCCTACCTTACTACTCTTCCCCTTCTAAACTATGGCAATTTCCCTTCTTAACTATAGCAACCAAATACTTTATAGAACATATTATAATATAGATTTGCAGTAGTAAGATGTGTCAGAACTATCCTATAACAACCTAATACTAGATAGAATATATTATAATCCAGATTCATAGTACTAATATGTATCAGGACTATTTGAATATGTAGTATTACTAAGACGTGTCATATCTAATATTAGGCTGCTATATTTTAAGAGAGAGATAATACTAGCATCCTAGGTTGGCAGGTAGGCGCACACCGTTTTTTTGGCAAAACTTCGTGACAAGTTCCTAATCCTACACAAAAGAAGTGGTTCCTTTGGCTGCTCGGTTTGCTGTACAATATACCTCTCCCCATGAAATCACAAACAAAACCAGACAAATGCAATTTAAGAGCTTAACCTTCCCGACAACATCTTAATGGTAGACACTGGGTTACACCATAAACAATGGTTAGCGTCATACTCCCAGAAAACACTCAAAGAAACCTGAGATCTACAAAGCTCTGGATCTACTACTACCTCACAAGACCATCTCTATCAAGATGGGCCATCACATCACCCCCTGATGCAGCTCATGATGCAGGGAGAAAGGCGGCTTAAACTCGAGCCTGAAAAAACAAATGCAAGATGCACTGACCCTGGGAAGCAAATCACATGGTTGCCAGCCTCTCAAGAGATCTAAAGTGTAGGTTTAAATGACCATGATAAAAAAGACACCCTGTTTTTTTGTTAATTATTGGGGACAACTTAGGGTTCTGGGACACTACACAACAGTAGTGGTTAGCACGCAGATGGAAGATGATGCGCAACAGGCGGTACATGCGACAATGGGATTCCTCACATGAGGCTGGCTGGCCATGAGTAACTGATAGCTTTCTCTTCACTTGCGAGTAGTAGTTGCTAGCTTGCTCTCAGTGTCTCATTGAGCTGGGTGCTTTGAGGCTTCACTCCCTCCAGGATCCTGAAAGATGCAGAGGAAAAGGGAAGGATAAAAAGCAAATAGGAATCAGGCAGTTGATGTCATGAAAGATCTAAATGGAACAAGGACGACTTCTGAGATCAAATCATTAGTAGGGCCTGTCCTTATGATGACAATGCACAGCCTAGGGCATTTATTATTGTAGTAGCAGCAGCAATTGAGCAGTCATGGTCGAAGTAACATGATCATGGCAATGGAACAGTGATAGGCTGAATGGCTGATAGAGACAGGCAACAAATTAATGCATTAAATTTCAATTCCTCCAATAGCTTCTTGATTCATAACAGCGACGTGACCAAGTAAAAGGGGGGTAAAATGGACTACAAAAATAACTCAAGAGAGAACCCCAAAAAAATGAAAAAGGAAACAATTATCATAGTTGAGTTTTGAGATCTAAAACATAAGGCAACGGATGATGGAATATTGGAGCATTGCCATTCCTTCGTCTGAGCAGATCAAAAGATGGCTAATCTAACCCTGCTGATTGGAATCAGTTCCTACTCTTCATCTAACAGTAAAATGGTAGGCATCAGTCGAGTCACAGCAAGGAAAAGAAGGATCCCCATCAGGCATCAGGTAGCTCACTCGACGAACTTCTCCTCAGCAACAATACATACATCAAGAAGAGCCTCATATGCCTCATTGTCAGCAAAGAAAAGAACAATTTGGAGATCCGCATAATCGAAGTTCCCCACGGCATTTGAAAATCATCTGCGGGAAGCTTCTGTGTCTGATTCTGATAGACTGATCAGGGTTCAGGAATACAATAGCAATGATAAGGTTTAATAGAACAAACTTGTTTTGTGAGTACAACAAACTTCTTCCTGTAGCAGTACTACAAGATGTTGACAAATGAAGGTGCATCATTCCTTGCTCCTGCCAGTGATCGATACAAGTACAGTTTATCAACAGTCTCCATCTCCCCTTCATCATCAAGATGATCCTTCATCACTTCAACCACCAAGTCAGGCATTTGCTGAGCTACATCTCTACAACCCCTCATGGTTAGCCTGCATGAATTCATCCATAAGAACCTCATGTTGTAAAAATAGCTCAGGCCAGAGAGCAATCCCTTATCACTAAAAGGACTATCTCTGACCTCAAGCTTTTGCAACCTAGTGCATCCTTCAAACACAGATTGGAGAGACATGTCACTATTTCCAGCGAAGGCAACAGACAGTGTCTTTATTAGTTTCCCATATTTTCCAATGTATGCAAACGCCTTATCAGTGAGCAGACCAGAGACTGAAAGTCTAGTGAGCTTCTTGCAGTTCATCACAATTGCCCCAAAACCATCATCCATGGGCTCCCCAGTGATCCGATCGGGGCGGTGTCGCCCCATAATACAAAGACGGAATGTTACCAGGTCAGAACAGTTCTTGGACATAGCAATTACTGCTGCATTTGTCATGCGCTGGCAAAAGTAGAGAATTGATTCAAGCTTCCGGCACCCTTCCGAGATTGCCTGAAGACCAACATCTGAAACCGATCCCTCAGAATCCTCAGTGGCATCGAAAGGAAAAACTCGCAGCTCACGAAGATCTGAGCATGTCTCAGCCACAGCCCGAAGGCCTTCATCACCCACTGTATCTAGAACCTAGAATAAGAAATTCGAACAAAAACATCTAAGTTGACGTACATACATCAATATTTATTCTCATTCACAAAAGATAAATCTATATTTATGCATTGGGAATGAGAAGGCTGACAAGATAATTACCCAGAAAGTGCGAAGACGGACGCAGTTGCGAATAATCGGTGTGACCTCCTCAGCAGTTAGGTTTGCAAAGCTAAAATTAAGGGAAGTGAGATTAGCGCAGACTGGGTGGATTGCTGGGAGGTATTCTGGATTGACATCCCGGAAACCTGACAAACAAATCAGAGACCTAGATGCCGCAAAAGATGTAGCAAGCTCAGTAACAGACAGAGCACCACCAGGGCCTGGCTCAGAACGGAATGCACCAGTACCAAGGTGTGTGAGCTGGGGAGCCCTTGCCATTACACGGCGCAATTGCTCTACTGTCACATGGTGATTCATTCGCAACCGACGCATAGCTGGTGAGCGTGCAACAAGCGCCTCCAGGGCCTCAAAGTTGAATGGGACACTAACACAATCAAACACAAGTGACTCCAGCGACGTGTTGGACTCCGGGAACTTGGAGATCCAATCCACTAGCTCATCCTCCTCCTCGTCAATATAGTCTTCAATCAGATCCAGCACACGGAGATGCCTAAAAATGAATTGTGCAAAACCATGAGATACCGCATTTCAGTGACATAAACCTATTTTAATTGAGGAAAAGCAGAAGAGACACCCATTTTTAATGTGAAATGTCTCACTCTATCCCACTTTGGGATGGTCATGCTTATTTACTAGAACTGCTCCACACCCAGACCAAACAAGAAAAGGAAAAACTTTGCAGCTAGTAACTCGGAGACTTGCCACTCCAAGATTCGATTGTGACACTAACAAGTGTCGGACACTTAGTGATTAGATCGTCAAGAACAATAAAGATCTAATTTCGACAGGAGACGTGTAGCGATGAGAAACCAACACGGCCATAAAAGCTCTCCCAAAATCAGATTCTGATGCATGGCAGAATCGGACCAATAAAACTAAAAAGCGTAAAGACTGCGTGCACATTAAATAAAAAGCAGAATTGCACGATGCAGCTAAGCATTGATCAAATGCACCAATGATAGTATGATATCCTTGGCTAGCTGCGGCACTTAGATTCAGCCGGGATGCATCATCCAAAACAGACGAGAGCTTTATACAGAAGCGTACCGGCACCGCTCGGCGATGGCGGCGAGGCCTAGCGTGCTGAACCCATCGCAGCACACCAGCGACAGCTCCTTGAACAGCGGGAATGACTTGGCGATGAGCGCGAGGTCGTCGTTGGAGACGGTCATGCGCTTGAGGCAGATGCGCTCGAGGCGCGGGTAGGCGGGGCCGAGCGCGGCGACCCAGGGGGAGACGTAGGCGCCCCAGCCGTAGGGCACGAGGCTGAAGTCCGCGAACCGCGGCTTCCCCTTGAGCACCACGGCGCGCACCCCTCCGAACCGCTCCACGGCGCGGCGCGGCGACACCGCGTAGCAGTTGCCGATGAACAGCTCCCGCCGCGTCTGCGCCTCGGCGCGGTACCACGACCGGCACACCAGCGACGCCGCGTTCCGGTCCCGCGCCGCCGTCAGGAACTCCAGCACGCTCTCCAGCACGTTCTCCAGCACCTGGTCCGGCGGCGCCCACCTCCCTCCCCCTCCGCCTCCTCCGCCGCCGCCGCCGTTCCCTCCCCTCAGATCCGGCATCCACCTGTCCCCGCCTCCCCCTCCCCCGTCCCCGTCCCCGCTCCCTCCTGACCCATCCTCCGACATCTCCGACGGCGGCGAGTCCGACCCCTCCCCCGCATCGCGCATCCCGGAGGATGAGGAGGAGGAGGAGGTGGAGGCTAGGGTTAGGGATTGGGGGATCGGCGAGGAGGAGGAGCAGGAGGGGGAAGTGCTCATGTGACACTGCGGAAAAAGGATTAAATAATGATTAGATCTGAGCAGCGAGCTGGACTGGGACTGAGCGAACAAAAAAGCCTTTTTATTCTCTCTCTCTCTCTCACTCCCTCCCAATTTTTTTTTCTCCTTTTCTTCGCTTCAGTTTTGGGCTTGTTGGGAGCAAGAATGGATGGATGGTGCCCGGAGGAAGAAAGAAAAGGAACAGGACGAATGCACATTGGCCATCACAATTCACACTACTGTGATGGGAGAAAATGACATGGAGTAGCAGCAGCAGTAGTTCATGTAGTATCATAGCATAGCAATATCATAGCAATGGCTTGTTTCTTTCTTCTCTCGGCATGGAGCCATCAAGATTTGCATCTGTTTCGGCAGGTTTGGTAAAACTGGGAGTGATTAAAGTTGTGGATGTTAATGTGTGGTGCTAGTAGTAGTAATTAGTTTAGGCTGCAGTTTTATCAAAGTGTAACGACTTGCCTCATGTAGAGTGCCTACAATTTTAGATGTTGTGTTTTATGCGAGGGAGGTAAGCTTAAACACAGGAATATTGTGTGCAGTAACTAAATCTTGGAATATCAGGTGCATGGCTATAAGCAAATTTTGGGGATGAAATAACCATGCCAATTTCAAGGGGAATACTAGAATAGTAATAATGCTTTTAACTATCGGTGTACTTTTCTTAAAATAATACTGATGCTTAGCGCACGAATGACCTCCTAGAGGTGAAAGAATTTTGTGGGAATTGACCCATGTAAAAATTCATGAGTTCCAAAGAAACATATTTTATTTAAATACTATATGAAATTCAGAAGCAAATAATTTACATACTACTAGATTCTAAAGAAGATAGCCCAGGTTAAGGGATTAAATACCTTAAACATCAGCTTAGCAGTTTATTTAAGGCAATTAATCCTACTAATCTTTAAGCCTAAACCTAGAGAGCTCGTATCCATCCAATAGGTCCAGATCAGCCTACTTAAGTAGGGACCCTCTTTGATACGTGAGTCTCCTCTTTTTCACTTGCTTAGGCTGTGTTTAGTTTTTTTTTAAAGTTTTTAAGTATATGGACACACATTTAAAGTATTAAACGTATATTAATAACAAAACAAATTACAAATTACGCCTGTAAACTACGAGATAAATTTATTAAGCCTAAATAATTCGTCGTTAGCAAATGTTTACTATAGCATCACATTATCAAATCATTGTGTAATTAGGCTCAAAAGACTCGTGTCGCAATTTACATGCAAACTGTACAATTTTTTTTTCCTACAGTTTAATATCCTATACATGTGTCCAAACATTTGATGTGGCATTCTTAGCTAAATTATTTTTATCTAAACAAGGCCTTACTCCGTATTCTCTCTAACTACAGTGCCAACCTTTACCGCCTGGACCCTGGAGGCCTAGAGCTTGTGATTGTAACCTAGGGCTGTGTTTAGTTCACACTAAAATTAGAAATTTGGTTGAAATTGGAACGATATAACAGAAAAGTTGAAAGTTTGTGTGTGTAGAAAAGTTTTGCTGTGATGAAAAAGTTAGAAGTTTGAAAAAAAAACTTAGAAACTAAACACGGTGCTACTTAACGAACCAAGTGTCTGTCCTCGCATTGAACTCTACATCTTTGATCTGCATAATGCAGTAATGTCCTCGCATCGGACCTTGTCATGGCAATCCGCATCGCAAAATATCACTACGTCTGCAGTATGCTCTTGCAACTTTACAAGCCTATTCCGCGCACACACAATTGTTCCTCGTTGCCTCAAACCATGTGTGTTTGATTTCTCAAGCAAGTCCTTTGTTATAATCCGTCATATATATTTTTTGCGAGGGTTATAATCCATCATTGTAACCTTGAACATTGCTTTATGCGATATATCATACTTCCTCAGTTTCACAATGTAAGACTTTCTAACATTACTCACATTATTTAGATGTTAATGAATCTAAACATATGTATCATGGTGGTGTTTGAATTTTCTGAGGATGAAGATAAAGATTAAGTGTTTCACGTAAAACGAGGTAGTAATAACGTGTGACTAATTGGGTTTTAAATATTATAAACTTGAAAAATAGATTAATTTGATATTTTAGAACAACTTTTATATAGAAAGTTTTCGCACGATACACACCGTTTAGCAGTTTGAAAAGTGTGCCAAGAGTATCCAAATTTTCATCCACTTCTTACATTAGAAACGAACGGGGTTATGTGTTTAAATTCATTAACATATAGATGTATATGGGCAATGTTAGAAAGTCTTTTATTATGAAACGGAGGGAGCAATGACTCCTCACGACTACTATGAACGATGTTATCTGGAGGGTGCCAACAGTTGCCAAGCCTCCTCAATAGGAGTTGCGACGATCAATTCGTCGGAACTTAGTACCCCTCTCATGCAACGAGTACCTTATCATTAAGGTGGTACTTATACTCAACGAGCATCAATGGTAGTGTTTCGACACGGTAGCGACGTAGATTTGACATCAAAATCAAATACGGTGATTATCTCCCTCCAAGGATAAAACCACCTTTCATGGAGCCAGAGAAGAAGCTAAGGGTCTATTTAGTTCGCGAACGAAAATTTTTAACGTGTCACACTAAATATATGGACACACATTTTAAATATTAAATATAGACTAATAATAAAACAAATTACAGATTCCATTTAGAAACTGCGAGACGAATTTATTAAGCCTGATTAATCCATCATTAGCAAATGTTTAATGTAGCACCACATTGTCAAATCATGACGCAATTAGGTTTAAAAGTTTTGTCTCGCAATTTACACGGAATCTATATAATTAGTTTTTTTTTCATATTTAATAATTCATGCATGAGTCCAAATATTCGATTTAATAAGGTGAATTTTTTTAAAAAAAAACTAAACAGGCCTAAGCTGCAACTTCGCAATGTCTCATAATTGTTTTATCTCAGTCTCATTTTACCGAATAATTCCTTGCTCCCAACACAAGAAATACAGTACTAAGTATCCACATAGGCTAATTAGAGTAGAGCCTACTGCTTGCAAAGTTTGAAGGCTGGTCCGGCTTTTCAACAGGGACGTGTCACACACCCGAGCAGTCAATTGCTTTCATTGCTTAACCGCCCACACTATTGCAGAGATTCACAAAGCATGGCCGCTCCTGCTGCCTCACCCCCACATGCAACGGCTCACTGTACAACCGCGCCGCCGAGGCACCGACCGACAGCCGGGCCCCGCGCCACGAACGCTTCGCTACGCAACAAGCCGAGCAAAGCCAAGCGCGGCGCGACGCGACCCAACTCGACTTCTCGTGCGCTCGCTTTCCTCTGCCTCCCCCCACCCCCCGACGTGTCCACCTGCCAACCAAAGTTTCCCCCGTTCGGCGAGGCGGTGAGTGCAAAGTTTCGGCGTCGTCGTCGTCGAAAGGGCTCGCGCGCACAACGGCTCCACACCAACAAGGGCAGTCAAACTTGCGTGGTAGCGTAGTCATCCCAGTCGGTGGTTTGTTGTCCTCATTAATCTTCCGGTTGATCTGTGCGGCGTGCAACTCGTTGTGTTTGTTCTTGAGGTCTTTCTGAGTGGAACATCTCTTGGTTCTTGTTGTTGATGGTGCAATATAGAAACGGTAATGCTGCACGATCCTGCTTCATTACCGCCGCAAATCCTGATTCATTTTCCTTCTTGTGTCCGTGGTACTTTCAACATGGGAGAGACACCAAATCCTGATTCATTTTCCTTCTTGTGTCCGTGGTACTTTCAACATAGGAGAGACAGTGATTCCTCAGGGAAAGACAGCCAAAGCCCAAAGGAAACGAAGACACACCGTGATTCATTTTCCTTCTTGTGTCCGTGGTACTTTCAACATAAGAGAGACAGTGAGTAAGAGCAGGTACAATAGCAGATTATTAACCAGCTATAAACATATTTTAATGATATAAAGATGAAAGAGAAAAGCAGAGGACTACAAATCTGTAGCCAGCTGCAGCACGGACTGCAAGAGACAGTGTGTATGACAGATGGGACCATGTATTAATAGTATAGTAAGCAACTATTGTATGAATTGGCTATTAGATTGGCTACAGATGAATTGGAGCTAGTAGAGCAAGGATAATAGTAGAGCTCACTTCCTACTATTAGCCCATCTTAAAGCCAACATATATAATGGATTAGCTATAAGGTTGGCTACAACTTTCTTTTTCTCTCTCTATCTCTCACATATGCATTTAATGTATTTACCTAGGAGCTTGTGTTAAGCTAGCTCTTGCATGAAAGCCAATATGCTTGATTTTTTGTTATCTCGCTCCTCCACATAAGCTTATAGTAGGCTTATAACTAATTATTATACTTACTCGTAGTAGGCTATACTATTAAACTTGCTCTAAAATTCAATCCTCTCAATTCCTCGGCGATCGCGCCAAAAACGCGACAGCCAAAGCCCAAAGGAAACGAAGATACTAGGACCAGCCGTATTTTACCTCGGAACTCATGAAAACTCGTCGGCACCCGGACGCAGTCGCCTATTTGCTCACGAGGCCTCAACTTCAGAGGGTTTCGTGGTTTCGTCTGTACCGCACGGTGTATGGTATCCGAAGTGCTCGGTCGCATATATTCTGCACGAACATTCAGATTTCCCAGTTAGTAGGAAGCATGAATAGAAAAACGTTAGACGGAAGGATGCAGGAATGGGGCAAAACAGAGGAACATAAGACACATAAAGATCAGTTCAAAACACAGGAAAGAAATATTGGATTAGAAATCAGGTCCATTTGTACATTTGCTTCGTATGGAAAAAGCTTTCCATGAGATCTGAGCTCATTTTTATTTGCCTCTCAGATCAAACATTAGGAAGCAATCCATTGTTCCAAACAATGGATATGCAAAATACATTCAATCCAATCCAAACGAGGCCTTATCCCAGGCCTAGATTACAGGTCACGTCCTAGTCCCTCCATAAGTTTTCAGCCAAGTTCCATTCTTTTTTTCTTTTGTGCAAATCTGTCTCTGGTTAGTCTCTCCTAACAAAATTCAAACGAGATGCCCCTTCAGAAGAAAAAAAAAATCTAAATCGAGATAACCTTAGTAAGAGACAAAACATACTAGATGATATGAGTATATGACTTGTCTTTTCGGTTCCAGTTTAAAAACTGTTAATCATCTCCTGTTTGAGTGCAGTATAGTGAAGCAGCTCTATAGTGATCTTTCTGGTATTGTAAATGTGGTAGTAGGCTAGTAGCAGAAAACATTTATTTCTTTGCAAGCTAATGATGGATTAGTGATTCTAGGAAATGGATGAAGAACAATGGCATGAAGAGGAGCAGTTTAAGTCTGAGCTGAAATGTCGAGCCACTAAATTTTCCTGGCACTCACAAACAAGCAAGTTGCAAAGTCTACCCATTGTCCTCCCTAGAGAGGTTGTAATTGGGAATATAAGTTGTTGAACGGTGCATTACTGGAATGTAAAACGTGAAAAATTCCTTGGCAAAGAATGATGTTGCTTCTTTTCATGTGAAACTGGAGTAGGGGTTTCCTCCCCTGGTTCCAAAAGGAGATAATCCCTTATATACCACTGAAAATTAGTCTGATCCCTTATGTACCATTGAAAATTGACTCTTCCCTTATATACCATTGGTCTAAATTTGCGCACCCTCTCATGCCACTCCCATCAGTTGACTATGTGTTGACCGTTAAATCTAAAGTAAAAAAGACGTATTTGCCCTTCTGGGTATAGGACATGCTTAACAACTCAGAAGGGCAAATATTTCTTTTTTATTTTAGACTTAACGGTCAACACACGGTCAATTGACGGTAGTGGCATGAGAGGGTGCGCAAATTTGAACTAATGGCATATAGGGGAAGAGCCAATTTTCAGTGGCATATAAGGGATCAAACCAATTTTCAATGGCATATAAGGAATTCTCTCTTCAAAAAAAGAGAGGGCCGGTTCTGTTTGTCACCTATAGGTACCAGCCAGTAAATGCTTGGTTTGAAACTTCACGTTATGAAATAAAGTGAACCTATTGAGTTTGAAATGTGTCATCCACAGCAAAGTGTGATGCATGACAAATTTCTTTGGCCAGTCCTTTGGTATGTTTTCCAATTTACAATCTCTATAACCATGCATGGGTTTTACTAGTTTAGAATCTTCTACTGCAGGGACTAGACACAACTAGCAACAATTTTTTATATGCTGCGGTGTGCAAACTAAATACACTAAAATTCGGTGGTGGATAACTGTGGATACCAGTCAAATTACCAAACTTAGTATCACCTTTCTGTCAGGAGCATACTGCGGCTTACTAGTATTTTTACCATACTACTACACAACCAGAAATGCAGATGTGCTGTGTCTGCATAAAATAATTACACACATTCCTCTTTTATCTCCAATGAACTTGATGGGTATGGCTATAAATGAATCAAATGATTCTACCTGTGACAAGCTGTCAGTCACATGTCCCCCGAGAAGTTGAGCTCACGAATTGTAGGAAACATGTACATGGAGCCAAGATAGGTGTGTGAAATTGCATGCTTGACGCAAAGAAATTGAGTGTTACGCTTTTCTATTCCGGCTCGAAGCATATGCATAGCTTCTATGTTATGTTTTAGCATGAAGAAAAAAAGGATTCAGCATGAACAAGATCCCGTGCAGCCAATGTTTCTCTTGCTGGTTAGCAGGTGGATGAGCTAATCGGGCATGGTGCATAAGCCTGGTGTACTTTCTACATTCTGGGGTGGGAGTTACCTTGTGATATTAAAGCGCTCACAGGCTCACAGCACTAGTTTTCTTTAGGCAAAACATGCAGTTCAGGAAGTTTTTCCACTGATCTGTGTGTGGACATCCATCAACCAGCCTGTAAAAGTAAACTGTGTTTTAGCATAAAGATAGCTTTTGATTAGCATAAATCAAACTAGAAAGCAAAGGACTGAAAGTGAATGCCCTTGTATTGTACTCCCTCCGTTTCACAATGTAAGACTTTCTAGTACTGCCTATATTCATATAGATGTTAACGAATTTAGACACGCATATATGTCTAGATTCATTACCATCTATATGAATGTGGGCAATATTAGAAAGTCTTACATTGTGAAACTGAGGGAGTAAGTAAAGAACTTTTTATAATGTTTAGGTAATGTTCTGCCATGATCTAACTAAATATGAATATCATACTCTATAAAGCGCATATATCACAAATAAGTGAAATTTGCAGTATGAAACATCATAGACACTAGCTAGCAAACCTTCTGACCTCATTATTAAAACTAGTTACTGACTTACTGCTTTAGAATTCTCCTGGTCAACTTTTTACTTATATCCTGGCTCGGATTCAAGTTCCCATTACACTCCTGCTTACAGCCTAGATAGGGATAACATACCTGAATTAGTTACTCAAACCCAGTAGAAACTGTCCATCCTGATTTTTTTTTTCTAAGAAAGAAACTTCTCCCATTTCAGTAATGAAATGATAGTAGTTCTACAAGCATTCCAGGTTCCTCCATCCTGATATTTAATAAGCTTATGTATATAGACGTTCCAAACATAATATGGAAAACATACAGCCCTTAGCATATGATGTTTATTAGTATCACCGCTCTGGTATTCTTACTTTTTCAGGAATCAAGATTTATTATGATCATTCAGTGAGCTTGTAATAATATTGCTAATCAACACTCTTTCTGTGATATCTATAACAAATAAATGGCATCACATGTGTTTTATCAGAGACCAATAATGAGTGGGAAACAAAAAGGAAAATCACTACATTGGATCAGCTGCATACTTATCATTAAACAGGTTAGGTCATAAATGAAATGTACATTAAGCTGATGGCATCTCTGACAGGCAGTGAACTGATGTTTGGGGTGGTTGGATATCCTTTTTGTTACGAATTCACTTTGAGGTTGCTTCCCATAATGATTGAAAAGCTATGTATTAGTTTGATTTCCACGGCTATCAGAGACAATTTTTCATGGTGAAACTGGGATCATATCCTTCCTGCAGAACTAAGGAAATCATAAGGTCTACATGTGAGGGTTGCCACTTGCCAAACAAATGCTACCAGGAAATGCAGGTAAGATAAGAACAATTGATTGAAATATTTTTGTTTGCTTCGCCAATTTAGCCATTATTATGCTGATTGCACGAAACAAACACACTGCAAAGTGTTGGAGCTACCAAAAATGTAACTAATTGTGCTTTTCTATGTTGAAGGTACATAAGAGTGATGTTGTGTTGCTATTAGCTACATGCAAGTTTCTATTCAAGTATGCAACCAGCAGTCAAAGCATTTCACAGATGCAACTTACTCCTAGACAAATTGGTAAAATAACACTGAACCTATATAGGACCCAGGAAATATTTTAATACATTTGCAAGTGACAACCAATTGCTGCAATAATAAACCAGTAATTAGCTAACCTCATATAAACTCCTGATCATCTGCACTAACAAGAAATCTCGAAATATTCATTTCCTTCTCAGACCTATGCTCTTCTTCTTCTGTGTGATTGCAAAACGCCTAGACATTGCAACATTGTAAAATCTCCTCATATGCTCTGACAACCGATGTATCGCGCCAAGGTTGCCTACAGCTGATAGCCGCAACATGATAGCATCAAACTTCTTGTACGAAAGTTTCATGCCACGGTTTATTACCTCATCTAGAAGAGCGGTCGCATCTTCCGTTCTTCCAGAATCAAACAGTCCATCAATCATTGTTTCGTAGGTATCAACAGCACGATGGCATCCTCTCTTGTCCATCTCGATCCAAATATTGATTGCCCTATCTGGCTCTCTCATCTCAAAGAACATCACCATCAGCATATTATATGTATGAACACTAGGCTCACAATGCGCCTCTATCATCCTTTCACAGAGTTCAAGCGCGTCATCAGCCTTTTGAAGACCACAAAGCACCTTCAGAAAGCAATTGTAAGTGACAATGTCAGGGGGAAAGCCAGCCTTTGCCATCTCATCTAAAACACAATAAGCAGCATCCAGTTTATCCACCAACAACATGCCTTCAATCAAGTCTTTATATGTCGACACATCAGGCATACAGCCGCACTTTCTCATTTCTGAAATCAGTTCAAAGCACTCCTCCATCTGACCAGCCTTTGCTAGCGCCGCAATCATAATCGAGTATGTCTTAGCCGTGGGCGATGAAATTGTAGACCCCTCTGTTCTCATGAACTCAAACAAATCCCTTGCCTCTGAGACCAAACCAGCACTGCAAAATGAGTCAATGGCAGCATTGTAAGTGAAGTTCTCAGGGGTGTGCTTCATCTGAATCATTTCCTCGAGCACCTTCATGGCCCTCTTGGGGTCCCTTGCCCGGCACCACCCGAAGAACAGGATACTGTATGTCTCGGCATTCCCCAGCAGCTTCCTCTTCACGCGGCTGAACACCGCCTCCGCCTCCCGGACCATCCCGCACTTGCAGAAGGCGTCCAGCAGCACGTTCAGAGCGTCGGTCTCCGGCGGCGTGCGCATCCGCACCCGCCGCTTCTTAGCCAGCTTCCTGAGATGCGTGAGGTGCTTCTCCGTGTATGCGCGCAGGATACCCAGCAAGTCGTCGACCGGCACGGACCTTGTGCGGCGGCGCTTCATGTGGTCGAGCACGTCGCAGAGGACGCCGAACTGGCGGGCCTTGTACCGCGTGCCGGAGAGGATGTCGATGACGTCGTTGTACGTCGCGGCCTCGTGCTCGTAGCCGTCCTGGTGAGACGCCCAGACGAAGAACCGGAAGGCCAGCTTCTCGTCGTAACGGAGGCGATGCAGCACGTCGGCGACGAGCGGGGTGGTCAGCTCGGCGCCCAGCGCGTCAAGGGCCGCCTCCGTGCCCTCGCTGGAACCCGCCGCGGTCTCAATCACGGCGTCGTAGATCCTATCCGAGAGCGCCGCGAACCGCTCGTCCTGGAGGTTTGTGGGGAGGACGACGTGCGTGGTGGAGCAGAGCCGTCGAGCCTGGAGGATCGGGAGATGCAGCTGCCGCGGCGGTGGCGGCACCGAAGTGGGGTTTAGCCGTGGGGAGGAGCGGTTAGCGGAGTGCGCGGCCGCGAGCGAGGAAAGGGGTGCGACCGCGAGAAGGCGGCGGAGGTGGCGGAGCCGGAGGGCGAGGTGGCGGCTGTTCATGTGGCCGTGGAGCGTCAGAACGGCGGCGGTGGGGGGACTCGCGTTGCGGCGGAGGTGCGCCTGAGAAATCGCGTGGCCAACGGACCGATGACTGGGCCGTCCGAATGGCCCATCAAAATTGGATAGCTGATCCAATCGGAGGTCTGGCCTGTTCAGATCCCGTTCAGTTCAGCACTTCAGCTACTTCTATAATAACGTTATAACACACTAACTCCTAAATCTTAACATGCAAATATATCGCATCATCATCTACTAACAAGCTGACACATTATCATCCACTGACAATCATTACATTTAAACATTATACAAACATACTATACTATCTATAATTTGAAATTTATAAAATTTTAGAGCTTTTAAAATGAAAGCACGTTAAATCATCATCTTTCATAATTCACATAATATTTCAATATATGTTTTCATTATTTTTTATAATATCCTATGTATCTATATAGTTCATCCTTACTTGGTTAATGTTATTTCTCTCTTCTCTTATTAAGTCATATTGCATCAATTTTTTAGTGCATATAGAAATACAATTAGGAAATAGTTGAAATTAGGAATTAAAAATAAGGAATATTAGAAGAGGAGACTAGAGTCCATATATAAATACAATTAGGAAATAACTGAAATTCGGAATTAAAAATAAAGAATATTAGAAGTAGAGTATAGAGTCCATATAGAAATACAATTAGGAAATAACTGAAATTCGGAATTAAAAAAAAGGAATATTAGAAGTAGAGTATAGAGTCCATATAGAAATACAATTAGGAAATAATAGAAATTCAGAATTAAAAATAAGGAATATTTGAAGTAGAGTATAGAGTCCATATAGAAATACAATTAAGAAAAAATAGAAATACAGAATTAAAAAATAAGGAATATTAGAAGTAGAGTATAGAGTCCACATAGGAATTTAAAACTAACTAAAATTTGGAAAAAAAACATAATAAAATTAAAAAGTAGAGTTTAGAGTCCGTATAAAAATACAATTTACAAAAAACTAAAATTCGTGATTAAGAAAAACATGGGAAGAAGAGTTTAAAGTAAATATAGGAATACAACTTAGAAGTAAATGAAATTCGAAATTAAAAATTAAAGAATATTGAAAGATGAGTTTAGAGTCCACATAGAAATACAATTAGAAATAACAAAAATTTAGAAATAAAACTAAATATTATTGGAAGAAGAGCCTAGAGACTATATATAAATACAATTTACAGATAATTCGGAATTAAAAAAAGAAATATTAAAAGATGAGTCTAGAGTCCATATAGGAATATATATAATTCACAAATAACTAAAATTTGATGTTAAAAATAATTAATAACTAACACGTATATAAAATACAATATGAATATTATACATTAGTAGTTTCGTAAAGTTATTGCAAAATTTAAAATTATGTTGTTATTTTAATATATTTGAATAATATATTGAGAAAACATATATGCTATTATATGAGAGAAAATATAATGATGCTAGCCGCGCAGATTGCGCGGGCCACCATACTAGTTATTATTGTACTACACTCCCACAACAACGCGTGGGTTTCACCCAGTTAAATCCACGCCCATACTCATCGGACACGGTGCCCATGGGCCATGGGTAGCGGACCCAGAGCAGGATTGCCATTCCTAATCAGATTGTTATAGATTATTACTATTTGCTTCTCGCCTATATAAAAGTATGTTCCCTTAAAATACTTATTTAAAATTATTTGTTTGGTTTGTTTCTTTCAAATATTTAATTTATCTCAATTAAGTAGATAATTTTTGACATATCATAATCTGATGAATAGTTTGTTTCGAATGGGCTATGTAAATTTTGTTAGGAGTATATGCCACTCCAAATGTTGTCACTTGAAGAATAACATTTATAAACTTGAAATTGAAAAGGCACATTTCTAAAATGTCTCTTCTATGGTGCTGTTTGCCACCCTGTGACCAGATTGCCCTGTAGTCTGTTTTGTCCATCGTCGTTGTATACCTGACAGGCGACAGCTATAGTAGTTGACGTTGTTTCCATGCATTTTGGTTGTCCCATTAAACTCGTTGTAACTTTTCCCCATTTTTCAGCACGGTTTGCACGTACAAAGTCAAGAAAAAAAGTTCATATCGTTGTCATCTACATAAAGCAATAATTATCCCTGAAAAAAAAGCATGTGAAAGTATCTGAATCGCTTACCGTCTAGAAGGGAACTAAAGGTAAAGTCGTTCTTAATTGAGCCGACTAGGTTGAATTTGATCTTGAAAATTCTTTTCTAAGAATTTTGATGTTAACCTTGGGCAGACAAAACAGTACATCAAAACTATTGCACATATTATTTGCCAAAAAATAGAGAGTTATTTTCCTTTTCTTTCAGTCCAGGAAGGGATAAGATTTCGGTTAGTTCAGATTGTACGAAAATACTCCATTCCAAGGAGGCTGCATTAGTACTTCTGCTATGTAGTAATAGGCTTCAGTTTATTCAGATGTATTGGCAAATCTTACATATTGATCGATCATCGATATGAATTGTAAAGTTAAATTCTTACCCTCGGCGTCCAGTCGATGGAGATGGTTTACCAGTCATATTGACAGAGCCTGCGCCCGGCCGAAACGGCGGGTGTTAATGCCTAACATTTCATTTATGCATTCGTTTCCTGCACAAACCACAGTGTAAGAGCTAGGATGAATATAATTATCTATCCAATTAAAGACACAAAATGATACTGCGTGCGATTGTTCAGGCATCTTTTATTCTACTGATTTGCTCATGTACAATAATATACATTCACATCTAAGGGTGCGTTCTTTCAAAGGAGATTGGGAAGAGATTGGAGAAGTCACTCGTTTTCCGCGCGCACGCTTCCCAAATTACTAAACGGTGTATTTTTTGCAAAATATTTCTATATGAAAGTTGCTTTAAAAAATCATATTAGTCCATTTTTAAAATTTAAAATAGTTAATACTCAATTAATCATGCACTAATGACTTACCTCGTTTTGCGTATCTTCCCAATCTTCTCAATCCCCTCTCCCTTAAACACAGCCTAAGTTTCTAGTTCCAAAAAAAAAAAGCATCTAAGTTTCTTCAACCTAGTATGTATATTATTTCGCCTTTGCTATTCTGCAGTCACCTGATTGATCAATAGGTGCTCCCATAATATTTGGGCATATCGGCGTTGATAATATACCTAGTACAGAGTACAGAATACAGTCCCACCGACAAAAAAAGACCATTTCTTTCTTTCATGTGGGAAAATGCATGACGTCAAGTTCAACTGTTCAAGTTTCTCACTCAAAACTTCTGTTCGTTTTCTATGTTCGAACTTGCCTGGTAGCTGCCTTCTCCACGTCCACAGCCGCCGCCGCCGCCGAGCTGGCCACAGTGCAACCAGGGTACTGTGCAGTCCCATGAGCAGAACCGTCGTCGGCAACATCGACGGCGGCCACGCGCTTCCCTTTCACCTTCGTCACCGACGACGACGAGGATGATGACACTTCCACCTGGGTGCTATCCGGCGTTCTCCTCGACGACGGGGAGAGGAAAGACAGCTTTCCTGACAAAGAATTTGAGAGAAAAGATGACCATCTGCCCGACCGCGAAAACCGGGGGCTGCACCGAGCGCCCATGCCGACCCCTTCCCCGAGTCTCCTCCCGCGGCGCACGCTCTGCTCCCCCGCCGCGACCATCTCCCTGTGTACGTGCTCCGGCAGCCGCAGCGTGTACCGCTCTAGGTCGCCGTCGAGCCGGACGGCGAGGGAGTGGCCAGTGGAGTGCGACCGGGGAAGCTTCGCCGCCGACGTCTTTGGCCGCAGCCCCGACCGTGACCGCATCGCGCGGAGCTGGGTGCCTATCGCCTGAAGCTCTAGCTCCTCCTTCCTCCGCTCCTCGTCGTCCTCCTCGGTGACCACGTCGATCACCACGGCTGCTGGGTGCGCCCCGTCTTCTTGCCGTATCACAACTATTTCACTGGAGGTGCTGTTCGGATCGGCGGCGGCGGCGGCCGGGATGATCACCTCTTCGGTGGTGTCCTTGTTAGGGTCGAGATTGCGGCGGCAGACGGGGCAGGTCACGTGGCTGGCGAGCCACTGGCCGATGCAGTCCGGGTGGAAGGCGTGGCTGCACTTGGGCAGGAACCTGAGCATCTCGTCGTCCTCGAACTCGCTGAGGCACACCGCGCACTCCAGCGCGGCGCCGGCGACCTTCCCCACCCGCAGCGCCTTCGCCTCGGCGTACTTCATGGTGGGGAACATCCGGACCACCGACGAGTCGAGCCCGCGCGGCCGCCGCTGCCGCCTCGAGACGAAGCTGTTGGCAGGGAGGATCATGGAACGGCGCCCGCCGACGCCGCCGCCCTCCGTCGCGGGGTCGTAACCGGTGCAGTGGCGGAGGTAGATGGTGGAGATCGCGATGAACAGGAAAACCCCGACGACGGCGGCCAGCAGCACGATCATCGTCGTGCTGACGTGCACCTGCTGCCCGGACACGTCGCCGTAGGCATACCCCTGCTGCCCCGCCGGCTGCGCTCCGGCCGTCGACGACGACGCCGCGAGCGCGCACGCGAGGAGCGCCGCGAGCAGCGCGTGCTGGTGCTGGTGCGCGTGCATCCTAGCTCGGCAACTTGGCATGCAGATAGCGCGCGTGGTCGGCGGCGGGAGGCGAGGGCGCCTTGGCTAGTCGTCTTCCCTGCGCATGCAGCGTGCGGAGTCGTACTAAATAGTAAAGGGCCGTGTAGGAGTGGTCAAGTCGAGGTGAGCTGTGACCTGTGAGGAGGACGATCGACGAGAACTTCGCGATAGCGTGGCGCGCGCCGGGTCTCGCGGGAGGATGTGGATTCCGCTGTCCGGCCAGGTGGATACGCTGTTTGGCAGGTTTGACTGTACGATCGAACCGTCCAGGTGTTCAGAAGCAGTGTGGTGACTGGGCATGCCAGTTGGATTTGGACCTTGGACTCCTCTGATTTCAGCTACGTGTCTACCTGTCAGGTCTGTAACGGACCCAGAAACGGTTAACAGTTAAACCACTAAAAAAAGCAAGTCCACATGTAGCTTGAATCAACGGTTACAGGCTCGGAAACAAAGGTGAATCATTAGCTCGTAATTAATTAGGTATTAATTAATATAAGCTTAAAAATAAATTTATTTTTTATATAAAACATACTCCGTTTAGCCATCCAGTAAACCTATTAACAAACAACAAAGGAGTTGCCCAAAGCAATAGCCGCTTTGAAAGGAACAGGTCCTAAGGGCAGTCCCAACCTATGGTGTCCATAAGTAGTGTCTATAGTGCCATGTCAATAAGACATCACAATAGAAACTACACTCTACAACCCATGCTTTCTTAAATTGGACCATTAATAAATACATCATCTTTCTTCTCTACCAATTATATTTATTCTTTATCTATTATGAAGACAATATTCTCTCCCAATGCAAAACTTGATAGTGTCTAGTGCATAGGTTCTCGTGTTGAAGCTGTGTCTTGCATGAGACCCAGTTTCTTCCTCTCTTCACTCTCTCTCTTAATTAATATAGTGCCACATAAACTAAAAGTTCTACATGGCAATGTAGTTAATGCCATAGACACCATCCTAGGTGGAGGCCTGGGACTGCCCTAAGAGATGTTGCAAATGATTCATTCTAGTGTATAACGGAAGGATTAATCAATGCGTACAAATATATCTATGAAAATGAAATAAATAGTTGTGCTAAATAAAATCCAATCTTTTATAGATATTAGGATAATCCTAACCTTTCATTTATTTATTAATTAAAAGCTATAACCAAGTTATTAATATTATACATTCCGCAGCCCATATGTCTGCATCGCAAAAGCATTAACGGTTGCTAACATAACTCGAATGATAAGACATTTTTAGAAGCAAATTGTATTGCTAAATTTCCATCCATGATTAGATGTATAGCCATCATCTCTAAATAATGGCATGTTGCATCATTTCTTGGTCCTCCTCACACCTTCAAAATCCAATCGCACTTTTAAATCTAACCTCGTGTAAAATTGTGCAACAAACAGCCTCATTGTTGCCTTTCAACTTATAGGCAGTTGCCAAATTTTAAATTTTAAAACTCAACTTTTAAGTTGATTTTAAGGTTTTTTCAATTGTAATTTGTTTCTAACATTGGTTTTAAAATCATTAATGACACGTATATAAAATTTTATCCATGAATTCATTTTTATGTTGCTGATAAGCTATTATGGTTTATAATCAACATAAATTCGCGTGCCAGTTGAGTGACGCATTTGTGGGTTCCACCCTCTTATTCATTGATCAGGTGTACGGTATCTTTATAAGTTTTCCATGCGTTTTGCAACTTGATAACCATTGCCCATAACGTATATGCATGATATGCATCGATTGTACAGCTATGAACATCAATGAGACAATGACCGTACGTGCAAGTACAAGCAGGGAGCCAGGGATCAGCTCCGGCGATGCTTTTATTACTCTCCCTATCCCATATTATAAATGATTTTTGAGGTATATGACACATCGACAGAATATTGTAAAGTTCTTTGGTATATAAGAGAAGAAATGAGGGAATTATATTTTTTCCCGAGCCATGAAAACAAAAGTGAGTTGCTCCAAGCTTATATGGCCTTCCAGTTGCAGCAGTAAAGCTAACCTTCGTTTCCGTAAAACCAGTACAGTATAAAGACCCTATTTAGATTTTAACCTTTTTTTTTTAACTTTTAACTTTTTCGTCATATCGAACTTTTCTACACACACAAACTTTCAATTTTTTCGTCATATCGTTTCAATTTTTTTAAACTTTTAATTTTAGCGTGAAAATAAACACAGCCAAAGGCGAGCGAAAGAATTCCTTGAAACGGACTTCAAAACAATTGACTTCCTTCGCTTCGCTCACCCCAATTCCCACGGAGCAACGACGACGCCTGTCACGTCACCTGAGGCGACAGGCCAAACCGACGATCTCCCAACGAACGACTCTGATCGAGAGCTGACCCGATCGTCGCGTGGCACGTCGGCGTGCGCCACCCCCGGGCAAAGTGGCGGCCCACGTACATACGTAGTACAGCTCTAGCTTGGCCGTGCGCGGCGCGGTCCACGCGCTATCCAGCTGTTCTACTCGTCAGTGTGGCTGGCCAAGTGGCCGCCCGCATGCCAAGCCGACACCCGCAGGAGACGGCACAGGACACCACGCCACACCACACTTGCGCGCCCGCGAGAGCGACCCGTAAGGCATAGATAGGCTCCGCTCGCCACGACTACGGCCTGGGCCACTGGGCGAGAGGGACGCCGGCGCGGCGCCAAGCTAGTCGGAGTAGGACGCGGGAGGCTATCGCGCGCTTGGCCGATTCCATCGTGGGGTCCGGGTGCTCGTCGCGTCGCGTCGCGCGCGCGGCTCCCGCGGATGCGGGGGCAGCCACTCGTTCGGCGTGCGGTGGCGCAACGCAACGTGCGGTGGATATGGACGCCAGGTGCGCTGTTTGAGGGGTGCAAGGCACCGGAGCCGGCGCGGCGCGGGCGTAGATGCCAAAACCGGCAAACTGTTCGACCCTTGCGTTATTTACGTATGCGCGTCGATCTGGAGAGTTCTGGAGGATTCACGCCATTCGCGAGCTGTGGGTGATTTCTCTTTTAGCAAGCGGCAAAATATGGATCATCTTCCGTTAGCACGTTTTCTAACTAATACACACACAAGTGTTCCCTAAAATACCATATCACTTTTTAAATTTTTTTATAGCAATTAATATCGATTAATCATACACCAATTATTTAACTCGTTTTACGTGCCGTCAATCTATTTAGGCGAAATATTAAGTCGGACGCACCGGGGTTTCATGCATGGGGATTGAATCGGAGGTTTGGTCCTGCGCGTTTGGTGTGGAAAAACAAATCTGTCAGGATCGATGTGCATGTCGTAGAATTTCGCAGGTTAGCTTATTACTAATTGCGATGAAGAATTCTACGTGCTCGTTGATCGTCTTCGGTTGCTAACCCAGATGCAACGTACGGCACTAGCTAGCTGCTAGTTAGAGAGTATAATAAACACGGGTTTAATTTTTGTTACATGCATGACGAACGTAATGAGGTTTCAAACGAGGAAACTACACGCCAGGGGACCCACAAAGACGTGATGGCACGCTTTTGTGGGGCACCGTGTGCGAAAGCATGAATTCTAGAATCGTTTGGCATGTTTGTTTTTTTGCTCTCAAACGCCAACGAAAATGAACGCAGAATCCAAGGTCACAGGAGGACATTCTTCCTAGTCTACCACTCCGATATTATATTGTTCGTAAGTGTAGCTTTTAGAATTTTGACAGTTAACTTATGAAAATGTTATATTTGTTTACAAATTAGAAAAAAAAGTACGAATTACCCCCCACACAAAAACAGACATATTAAAGCTCAAATTATTGAAACCGGACAAATTACCCTCCAATTCAATCTGGAGCGGTTTTAATCCTACGTGACACCGACGTGGAAATCCAATCAGCAAAAAATAAAATAAAGAAAATATAGGACCCACAAGTCATTCTATTATTGTGTGTTGTGGCGTTGGAACTTAAGACGCGAGCAGCTACGCGCACAGCGGGCGCGACTCCGATCAGCGGCAATTGGCGACGGGCATGGCTGGGCGAGCGGCAGTGGGAGCGGCAGGGAAGGGGAATCGGTCGGTGGCGAAGGAGCGGTTGGGCGAGCAGTGGCGGGAGCAAGCAGGGAGCGGAGGAGGAGGAGCCCGTGATGGCAACGGTGGCCCACCGCGCGTCCCCGCGCGCCCACAACAAGGAGGAGCCCGCGGTGGTGGCGGTGGTCCACCGCGCGCCCACGACGAGGAGGAGGAGCCCGCCGCCCACCGCGCATCCCCGCGCGCCCGATCGACCTCCGCCTCCATCGCTGGCCACCACCGTCCTCGGCGCTCCTCCGCCACCCCTAACTGGCTCCGCCCCCCGCGTGCCGCCATCCTCAGCTCGCCACCGCCGGTGGGGATTGAGGTGAGGGGAGGGCAGAGATAGAGAGGAATGGGAAAGAGAGAGATAAAAACTGACATGTGGGGCCCACCTTTTTTTTTTATAAAAGAAAGCTGACTGGACTGTCACGTATGATAAAAACCACCGCGGATTGAGTCAAGGGGGTTATTTTTTTGGTTTGCATAGTTGGGGGTGAAAAATGTCTGGTTTTATGGTTTAGAGGTGTAATTCGATCGGCCGTTATAGTTCCGGGGGCGGGGGGATTCGTACTTTTTCCTTACAAATTTCTTTCATATGTTTCTTGGTTTGCTGTTTCTGCTAATATCAGTGAAAGGTATTGATACCGGATTGTATTGGTCCTATTGGAGAGATGGAGACAGAACTTTGAACATTTCGTTTCCGCTCCATTTCAGTGCATGTCACTGCCACCGCCTCATACGTTAGGCTTCCATTTCCATCCTTGTTCGCCAATCGTTCAGGACTTTCAAGTTTCTTTCCTCCCTTCCGTTCCTGTATACGGAAGTCCGAATGGACAAAACTCAAAAGTCTACCCAGCTGTGGGCCGTGGGTAAGAGGTTTCCTCTGTTCTGCGCCACAGAGCCTCACGCATCGGCCCAACCAGCTTCGAGCTGTGGGCCGCCATTGCCTCATACAGTCATACTCCACGTTGCTTGTTTCAGCCGGAGAAATGTCTCGATAGCTACCGCGAGTTTGTACATGTGCATGCCGTGAGGAACCTCATCGGTGCACGTAGAAACAAAACCAAAAGGTATCAACTTTTTATCGTTCCGGCCACACTTTACATCTCCGTACGATGCTGCCATCTGACGCTACCCACGCTACCTTTCACCAGAATCACCAGCGGCATCTCCTCTCACCAATCACTTGCCCACCCTGCCTACACATTCCCGGATACCCCTCTCCCCGCACGGTGAGCTGCAAGCTTGG
The DNA here is from genome assembly GCF_000147395.1 of Oryza glaberrima. Classification (NCBI taxonomy): domain Eukaryota; kingdom Viridiplantae; phylum Streptophyta; class Magnoliopsida; order Poales; family Poaceae; genus Oryza; species Oryza glaberrima. The sequence continues at coordinate 30,774,440 of NC_068327.1, read as the reverse complement.
AACCACAATGTCTGGCACGGCACCTGCATCACTCTGCAGGTTTCTGAAAGAGCTAGCACCGGCACCAGCCCACCAGCGGCTACCAACCAACAGTGCCATCCAACAGCGGCGAGCTCGATCGGCAGCATCAGAGATTTTCCGGATGCCGCCATGGACGCCGGTGTCCGCACGCGGCCTATATGCTCGCCGCCACCACTGTGGGTGCCGGACTGAATGCCACCAGCCGAGCGATCGATCGATCGATAAACCGCAGCTCGTGTTGCGTCCGGGAGAGCAGACAGGTGCCTGCAGGTCTCTCCAACTCTGCTTTGTACGAATCGAGAAGTAGCAGGAGGAGCAGTACACTAGTACTTGCATCGGGAGCGTTTTGTCCTGGTTCGAGCGTTGATAAAGTGATTGTTCTTTTCCGAGTGAACTGTTTCGAGCATGGGCTGGGCACACCGTCGTGTTCGTGTCAGGTCGGTCGTTTGAGACGAGAGAATCAGGGGATGGGAACAAGAGGCGGCTAACGGCGATCGGTTGATCTTCTTCTCTGGTAGGAGGAGCACTGATGATGGTGGCACGGCACCGTGCAATTAGTCAACAGGATCATTGGCGGCTAGCATTCATGGTTGAACTTGATGCGTCAGTCCACAGGAAGCAAGAGATAGAATTAGCAGCTAAACGGAATCCCCATCTTCTCCTGAAATCCGGATTAAAAAGTCCCTAGCCTCACCCGGGATTTCGTGAGAACGGTTGCTTCTCCTTTCTGCATCAGGGAATTCTTGCAGCGGAAAATCTATCGATCTCGTGGCTCCCCCACTGCTGTGACGCTGCGTAGATGAGGCAGCAGCTTTCGACCGTGGGGCACCGAGCTAGCTGGCGACTCCTATTTAAACCTCTACTATAACTGGCGGATTGTACACCTAATTGTCATTTCCTGTGGCGATTACAACTTGTTTATTTGGACTGACTAGTCATTGTCCATTACGTGGGGGTACACCCCCAATCAATTCGTTAAGCATTTCTTTTTCTCGCAAAAAAGGGTGCAAGACTACAGTGACCCTGATCTAGAGCACATAACTACATACTACTTCCCTGCACTCCCACTCTGACTCTCAAAGTCTATTCTACTGTTTGTATACATCACCTTTTTCAACAAGGACAAGGAAGATGGAATCAAAGAATAACCAATGCGTACTGCACCAGATAATTAGCCCACAAAAGGATGATTAGTTGATCCCTAATTAAGCTAAAGCTATGCTAATCCAAGCAAGCTACCATGCGCGAACGTGGCATCGGGCGACAGGCCGGACACGAGGATACGTGTGGTTTGCCTCCCCTGGATTCGCCATGTATATACCCCATATTCCCTTCTTCTTCCCCGTGCCGTGGCAGGTTGGGTCGTTGTCCCCATAGCACATCCATGATATTCCAAGCTTCTCTTTAAAAGGGACCACCTTTTGCTGCCCCCCTGACCCGAGTTCTCTCCTCTCCTCTCCTAGTCTCCTCCCTCCCATGCACGCCGCCCATGGTGGAGGTGGAAGGCAACCAGTAACCATCTTGCCAATCTCGAGTTCTCAGCTTGTGGTCACAGGTGGAGATTGGCCACTTCTTGCCTACCTGGTACGTGCTAATGACCAGCTAGCTAGAATGGTACGAGGCTGAGCGAGTGACTGGAAGCTTGGTTGGTAGGTAGGAGAAGGCTCTCATGGCGCTGGAAGCTGTGGTGTTCCCGCAGGAGCACCTGTCGTGCGCTGCCGCCATGTACGCGGCGCCGCCGTCGTCGCTGGGATGCGGCGTTGACATGGACGAGTTCGAGGAGAACGGTGGTGTGGTGCTGCAAGAGGAGGCCGGAGTGGCGGTGCACGGCGGCGGCGGCGGTGGCGCTGGTGGGATGATGAGCGTCTGGGTCAACGCGGCGACCTGCGCGCGCTCCATTGCTGCTTCCGGCGCCGTGGAGGAGTTCTGGGACGAGAGGCAGTACCCCGTGTCGTCACCGCCGGCGGCGCCGACGCCAGCAGCGTCCGGCGGTGGTGGCGGCCACGCCAAGGCGGCCGCGCGGAGGCGGCGGCGGCGGCCCAAGGTGGTGAAGAACAAGGAGGAGGCCGAGAGCCAGCGGCGCAACCACATCGCCGTGGAACGCAACCGGCGGCGGCAGATGAACGAGTACCTCGCCGTGCTCCGCTCCCTCATGCCGCCATCCTACGCGCAGCGGGTACGTATACGTGACACCCTCTCTCGCACGATCAGTACTGTATCATCATCCCTACGCCTCGTCGTGCCCGTGTGTGCTATGCATGGACGAACGGCTTGGCATTCACCGCATCGCCTCGCGCTGAGTCCCCAACATTTCACTGTAACGGATGTCAAATCTCCTCCCTGGCCATATGCATATGGCGCGCAGCGGGCGCTTTGGTTGCATCTGTCACGGAATCTATGGCGAGACCTTGTGTGGTCGTGTACTCGTGTACCACCACCACTTCGCCGCGCATCAAAAGCCGCGCCGTCCTGCGTGTGCGTGGCGCCAATGCATGCTAAGCTGATGATCGACCGTACGTGGTGTTTGCTGCTGCAGGGTGACCAGGCGTCGATCGTCGCCGGCGCCATCAACTTCGTCAAGGAGCTGGAGCAGCTGCTCCAGTCGCTAGAGGCCCAGAAGCGTCGCGCCGAGCACGCGCCGCCGGCGCCGCCGTTCGCCGGGTTCTTCACGTTCCCTCAGTACTCTACCACAGTTGGTGACAACAATGCGGCCGGCTCTGGCGCCGCCGACGGCGAGGGCGGCTGCGGCGCGCGGCCCGGCGCGGCCGACATCGAGGTGGCCATGGCGGAGAGCCACGCGAACGTGAGGGTGCTCGCGCCGCGGCGGCCGAGGCAGCTGCTGAGGATGGTGGTGGCGCTGCAGTGCCTCGGCCTCACCGTGCTCCACCTCAACGTCACCACCACCGCCGACCATTTGGCGCTCTACTCCTTCAGCCTCAAGGTTTGCATCAAGCCGTTCTTTCGCGCGCTACAGACCTACAGTGACAGATTAATTTTTTTTTTTTTGCGGGGAAGGGTAAATCTATTACTCAAATTTAGAGTCATCACAGATTATCTGTGATATAAAGTTACAAGACCCTTCCAACCAGAAATCAGAAACATTCTCCGACCGTGCTTTATTCGCTAACGCATGGCTAACCCGGTTCTGACTCCCTACGCGCAGATTAATTTGATTTGATTGATTCATCATTTTGTGTTGCAGATGGAGGATGAATGCCGGCTTTCGTCAGTCGACGAGATCGCCGGCGCCGTCAATCAGATGGTCACGAAGATCGCTGGCGAGTGCATTAGTTAGTTAATTAGCTTGAAAAAAAAAGAGGTGTTTTTGTGCGTGTATGTGTTTGTAGCAATTAATCCCGTCCTAGTACATGGATAATTCAGGCGATTTGAGCCATTGTCAGGGTAGTACAATACTAGCTGCCCGCCATGTTTGCGTGCAAGTAATTAAACATGTATCAATCAGCGGATCAGATCTGCTTAACTGAATTTTCAAAGTACATATGTAAGCATCCAGCTCGTCGAGTCACATCTCGCAGCACCAATTATTTAGCACCTGCGTGTGCCTACGGGTGATCAACTCGTGGTGGCTAATTTTCTTTCATTTTTTCTAATCATTTCTAAACGAAACTGGACGGTTTTAGTCCATGAATCACAGTTCATCAGGTAGGAAGTAATGTACTATGACGCGCTTCAATCATATTTTACATTGCTATCACCCTGGCGATCACGTATGTACCTTGATGGCTTCAGATGTCGGAGTCTGAAGATGAAAAGAGCCTCTCGGGTAACAGACGTCGGAGTCATTGTGACTGAACCAGCCGTAGTGGCCTTTCCTACATCATGCTGCTGCTACTGATCAGGGCAAAAGTTTTCGTAGGATTTTTGGACTTTCATCCACAAAGTCTCTTTCTAGGATTCGAATGATTAAAATGGGGGCCATGGTTGCGGATTGGATTTTAGGAGTATATCCCATAGGAATTATTGCAATTGAGTTGAACAATGCTAATGAACAGGAATCCTCTTCTTTTTAGAGAGTAAAATGGCAAGCCTGGTTGTGAAGTTTCTGAAAGATTGAAAACGACTCAAAAAGAATGAAAGCCACTGCATGTACGGATAGCTTTATTTTCGGAATCATTCCAAGCTATCACTAACATGTGGGGGTCCATCAATTTGCTTAAATTTTCTAGGCTATATGTGAGAGATGGTTGAAATCAATTCTGAGTTTTTGTAATGCACCGTCAGTCCGCGGAAAAACGAATAAGCAACCGTACTAAGCTTACTGAACTGTAACTGAAAAGAATGTTACCCACATGCCTGCAAATCTGCAATACTGCATCTGCATATGCCTTGGCAGTGGGTATTTTGCTGCTTTCTGAACTGTAGTGTCTTTTTGCGGCCTACTAGCTTGCTCCTTCAATTCAATCTGCAGTCCAGCTCTGAAAGAAAGGTGTGCAGAAACGATAGAAGAAAGAGCTTTAATTTCCTTCAAGAATTGTATTGTCCCTTTTCTGTAAGATTTTTATTTGTTGTTTAGTGATTTGAGTAAGTATCTGCTTCAGTTCTTCAGTGCCGTCTCAAACAAAACTGGATACAGTACAATTAGGTGACAATAGAGGAATCGATTTGGAGTATCTAGAGGCAGAGGTAATTCTGCTTTCTTCAGTTCACTCCTCCAAGAAAGTTTCGAACTTTATAATAACAGCAAGTGTGTTCATATAGCTGTAGTTTGATAGAGAATCATAAAATGTCAGAAGGTAGCTGGGCTGGCTAACAGTCTTATAAGATGACAGAGGGTCTCAAGGACGCTAAAATTAGGCATTTGCTATTTTTCAATAGATCACAATCAAGGCATTTTCCATTTTTCAATTATCAAAAATCAACATTCATCACCTTCAGGAAAAAGAAACTGAACATTCAGAAAGTTGTTACTCACAGCTGCCTAATCATGGAGAAAAATAGGATGGTACTGAAAGTCTTGCTATTCTCAATGGGACAAGGAATCATCCCTTAACATGATTTCTAGGCCGATGCTAACTAAATAGATCATCCTGCAAAAAGTTGAAGAGAAAGACAAAGCCACTGTACTTTTGGATCTTGTCTTAGAGCAAATGAGCAAGCCAGTGCATCATACGTACCATAGCCAGTAGCGAGCTATTTGGTGTTAGGGTTCTTACAAAAAGGGCTACGAGGACTGAGCACATGCGGCTGCACAAAATCTGGGTCTAGCGAACCCATTTGCCAACTCTGTAACATCAGGTTAGGTCTCCAGAATATAACAATGTGATTGATGTCTGAAAGAGATCAGGAATTCTTAAGTGGTCCACTGCATTTCCAATGGAGGAACATGCCAATGACTCTACCATCAGAAAGATCTCCGGCACCAGATCTTGGTTGGAAATACCCGTATGAAAAATTCACAACCATAGTGCCATACTTAGTTGACGATCATTGGATAATTAAGCTTATCTGTTAGATAACGTGTGCCTTAATTATTGTGCTTAAACAATCAAAGAATGAGAGTATCATACGCTAAGCATAACTTGGACAACTTGATCCGTCAGACATACTATCTTGGATTCATGCTACACTGTCCATCTTCACTCGATCATCAGCAGATGTCTCAGGAGATCTGAACTGAAATGAGATGCAATCAGCGCGCTGGCTTGATTTACTTAAAAACTTATGATTAAACATATTCTTAAATCCCCATTGATTAGCCAACAGCTAGCTAGTCATATGTCAAAATAACTTATTAGCGATAAAAAATAATTTGTGAGTAAATTTTGTCCTTAGCGACTTAAAAATTAATACTAAAAAGAAAGAACGTTAAAAATATCCTAAAATTGACTTCAAAAATTAAGTTTTAAATTTAAAATTTAAAGTTTAAACGTCCAACCCTTGATCCCAAATTTCATGTGTATTCTGAAAGTAAAAAATAAAAATAAAAATGAGCAGTTCTATGTGTGCAGGGACAAACCAAACCACCAAACACATTTCAGGAAGGGCTCGCCGGTCACCAATCGCCGTATGCAGATGAAATAACAGATACATCACACCTACCATGGGATCCCTTCTGGACCAGGAAATGCAAATACCCGGTGTTCTTGCCCTTCAACTCTGCAAGTCTAGTGATCCATCACCTGATGCATGTATCGACAAGAAGAGAAAAACAGGCCATCTGCTGTGGAATAATGACTGGTTAAAGGTGTTGCCAGATATAGAGCTATCGTGGTGAGCCCCCTTCCATTGATTCCTGTATCTCCCATCCCATTATGTAAGCGAAAAAAAAAAAAACCACTCCGCTGAGAAACAAAACGCGAGTGAGACTGAAAAAGGTCAGGCCTGAATTACTGCAAGTTGGTACTTGTATGCTGTACAAGAAGGAACAGTATTATAGTAGACCAGTGGTTAGGTACAATGGACCATTCAGGCCCTTGCCGGCTCTCCTCCAAGGCTCTGCAAAGTGGTCGAGAGAATATTTGTTGTCACATTCTGTTGTACCCCCCGATTGGCAGGCTCTTGATGCAACAGTGGTAGAACACAGGGCAAAGTGAGAGCGAATTCAGCTCGTTAAAGGGACGCGAGCAACAGTTGTTCATTTATTATTTACAGTGTCGATGCGGCGGCACTGAATTTTGATCGATCCAACCGAATCCTTGAATAACAGTTGGGTTGGAGTACGGAGAGGAAAATCTGGTTGGCCCGGCCGTGAGTTGATCGTGTATTGGCGCCTGATGCTTTGCACAGTTTACGGATCATTTCCTCACGTCGTCACTGCGGGCAGTTTATTTTTTAAAAAATAACCGTAATGACACATAACCATCACGTAGGCACCATGACGAATGAAGACCGGATCAACAGGCCATATAGACCCCATATCAGATAAAACCACCTACAAAGAGTTGAGGGAGACACGATATCCAGTTTTGCATGTAAGAATGATAATCGGACTCGGCCAATAATTAAGGGACTCCAAATGAATTTTCCAATTTTTAGCCTAATATGGCCCACAGAATGCTTGGGTCTGATTGCTAGTACCAATTTTAGTATGTTCTGGCCTTGGGAATAAGTTTACTCTAGGTCCCTCAATTTGTCGCCCAGTCTGATTTTCATCCTCAGTCCAGAAAACCGGATAAAACACATCCCTCAACTTACAAAACCATGCATAAGAGGTCCCTTGGCAGTATTGTGGCCGGTTTTAGATGATGTGGCACACACGTGGTTCCCTTTGACTAGGTCCTCATCCCACGTGGTATTGACGTGGCGCTAACGTGTCAATTGGATGCCCAAAAAATAATAAAAACTATGGGACCCACATGTCAGCTACACACGAAAATAAAAAAAAGGCGGGCCCATGTGGTCCCACATGTCATCGTCCCTCTTCCCTCCACCCCCTCTCTTTCTCTCTCCTACACTACAAAAGGGCAAGCGGCGGCGGGCAGCGCAGAGCGGTGGGCGGAGCGACAACGGGCGGCGGAGAACGGAGGGGTGGCGGGCGGTGGGCGGAGCGAGCGCCGGGCGGAGAAGAGGAGCGGCGGGTGGAAGCGAAGCGTCGGCGGGGCGGTGGGCAGAGCAGTGGGGTGGCAGGTGGAAGTGGAGCGTCGGTGGGGCGGTGGGCCGAGCGACGGCGGGCACCAGGGGCGGTGGCCGCAGCGAGAGGAGCGGCGCACGACGGCGGGAGAGAGGAGAGGCGGCCGGCGGACGAGAGGAGCGCCGCGCGGTCGGCCTCCCTTCCTCTCCCTCTGTCATCCGCGGTGAAGAGATGGGGTGGAAAAGGTGGGTTTTTTTATTTGACTGATAGGTGGGTTCCGCATATTTCGTTTAATTTTTTTTGTTTCTAATTTTGTTCCTTTATTTTTTTTCTGATCAAAACGCCACGTCAATGCCACGTGAGATGAGGATCTAGTCAAAGGGAGCCACGTATGCGCCGCGTCATCCAAAACTGGCCACAATACTACCGAGGGACCTCTTATACACGGTTTGTTTTTGTAAGTTGAGGGATATGTTTTCTGGATTGAGGATGAAAATCAGACTGGGCGACAAATTGAGGGAATGGAGTGAACTTATTCCCTGGCCTTGTGGGTGTACAATTGAGCTACAGAATTCAGAACAGAAACGGCATTCACAGAACAGGAACATCACAAGTCACAACATCTCCTACTACCATACGAGCATGCAGAATTCAGAATAGAAACGGCATTCCCACCTAACGCGGACCATGACACCTGATGCCTTCACACTTTGGAACTGACCGGGAGCATGAGCATGGAAGGATGGGCCACGCACAGGGTCGCGTTCCATTGTTGTTGATCTGAAGTCTGAACTGCAAAAGGAGCATTTCAGTCTCGTAGGAGGAGAGTGCCTTACTGTCTGAAAAACATCGCCCGTAATTTGTTCTTTCAGACTTTCAGAGGGCGCTCAGAGCAGTAGGAACATTCTTGGATCGGTTGGTAGGCAAGCGACCATCTTCTGACATCTGGAGTCTTGAATAGCGTCTCAATCTCAATCCGACCCCGGAAACAAAGCAGATGCTTCCATTTTGCCTTCTAATTAATCAGGGGTCTACTGTCAAAAATAATAATAATCAGGGGTCTAATCCTCTACTGTCCAGTCCTTCACCCAGAATATATATGCAGTGTTCATGTCACGCTTTTGTCTTATAAATTAACTAGTGGCAACAGCATATTGATGTCTGACCACTGGATAACACCGACGCAAATCATCTGCATCTCATGCACAGGGAAAATCAATCTTACCGTCCTAAAACTCGTTTGATAAACAGCAAGTGTGAAGTCATTATCAAAATAGTTGGTGCGTAGCTTGGCCCAGTTGATCTCCATGTGAAGAGGTAAATCAGATGCCACACCGGAGGCCCGCTGAGCTAGATACAATCCGGACGGTACACTCCACTTTGCTGAATTATTTTTCGCCGCGCCGCTTTGTTGAATTATCAAATGAAAAGATATTGCACCTAAAAGAACAGTTTAGGCTCGAAGCTATAATGCTCCTTTGATGCGTATCTCTCAGTTGGGCATCCGAAAGAAAGGAGAATTTTGATGTGAGCCACCCTTTTTCTCTGCTTCCAGTGTACGTTTTCGAATAATTTGACAATTGACCATTTGTAAATGAAAAGATGTGTAGTCTATAGTGGAATTAGATTTTGTCTGGTCATTTAATCAGTGACACATGGGTGATAATATCGACCAGCCAAAATCAGCAAACTGAGAAAACTGCACAGGATCGATATCATCACGATGGGAAAAAAAAGGAACTTTTCTTGAGACTTAAATCATGATGATTTTATTGGTTGTTGGCATGCACAGAACAGCCAGAGCTTTGGCTCTGTTCATCCAAAGGCGTTCCATTTCCTCATCGGTAAAGCGAGCTCGATATATTCTTTCCCACACGTTCGGTGACAACCACTCGGCCACCAAACCTCCCCGTTGTTGCAATCGATCAATGCTGCTATATATAAGGGACATGCTTTCCGTCGCGTCTCGTCTTCTCATGGTTGCAACTCTCCAAGAATCATCTCAAGTGTAAACACGTACGCGCTGCCAACCTTATTTCCCAGATTATCTGATCAGTGACTCCATCGCAATGGCTTCTTGCGGCGCTTCCTGCCTGACAATTGCGGCGCTGCTGCTAGCGGCGTGCGCCTCCTCCGCCGCCGCCACCAGCTACACCGTCGGCGACGCGTCCGGGTGGACGATTGGCGTTGATTACACCAGCTGGGCCGGCTCCAAGTCGTTCAAAGTCGGAGACAGCCTCGGTAAGTGCATGCGAGTGCATGACCATGCTGCCATGGACATGGATTTGATTTTTTTTCGTTGCTTGACTTGACGAGTTGGAGTTACGAGTGTTTGGTGGTTTGATTTACTGTGTAGTGTTCAAGTACGCGAGCGGGGCGCACACGGTGGTGGAGGTGAGCGCGGCGGGGTACCTGGCGTGCGCGGCGGCCAACGCGCTCGGCTCCGACAGCAGCGGCTCGACCACCGTCGCCCTCAAGACGCCCGGCAAGCACTACTTCATCTGCACCATCGCCGGCCACTGCGCCGGCGGCATGAAGATGGAGGTGGACGTCTCCGGCTCCTCCTCCTCCTCCGGCGGCGGCGGCGGAGGTGGAGGTGGCGGTGGCTCCACCCCCTCCTCGCCATCGTCGCCAACACCGACCACGCCGAATCCGTCGACCCCGACGCCGACCACGCCGTATCCGTCAACCCCGATGCCAACCACGCCGTATCCTTCGACCCCAATGACGACGCCCACCACGCCGTACACGACTCCGACGTCTCCGGCGTGCTCTGGCGGCGCCGGCGCCACGCCGGTAACCCCGGTGACGCCGGGCACCGTCCCGTTCATGTCATACAATGGCGCCGGCGGGCTCGGACCGGTGGCGCTGGCTACCATCGGAATGGTTTGCTTCGTCGTATTCGTGCAGCTTGGACTGTTGTAGAGTAGTAGCCAGGATGGAGGCAGTGCAAAGTGATCGTATATGTAGTATTTAGATGTACGTACAAAGGTCGCGTCGTGTACTGCAATGCTAAATGTAATGTGTTCATTGTATTCATTGTTGTAGCTGTGGAGCTGAATTGCTACATCTCAAGTTACCCTATTTTTCAGCCCCATCGCGTGGCTTATAAAATTTTTATAAGCGTGTTCTCAATTATCTAAAAGCAAGGGTTAAAAAATAAACTACGATGAAAAAACCTCAAAATCAACTCTAAATTTTATGTTGAAAAATTCAAATTTTGACTGATAAGTATAAGCATAAGCGAAAAGATGAGGCCATTCCAGTCATGGCAACCGCTCAAAATTGTTCCTTTTTATACTTTTGGATTGCGTTATCTTGGGGAAAGGAAATTAAATTCCTTGTGTTTTTATCATGTTCATGTGATAGTAATATGCGAATTGGATTGTACTACTAATACCAACGCACACGATTCGTTGATAGTGTTTCTGGCACTTGAGTTGATGAGATCCAGTGGACTTTGTAGAAGCCCATGTGTATTTAAACGGCCCGTTTATGATTAGAAGACTAACCATTAGTCTAGTTTGGCTCCCAATACATCACAGACTTTTTGTCCATGACTATATTTTAAAATAGATGTTACCAGTTACCGTGGGAGTTTTGTGTGATAACAGTAAAAATAACATAAATACTTTGCATAATTTGTATTTTATCGACTATTGAGAAAAAGCTACAAACAATCGATATGATTTGGTTATAACAATTTAAATTATATATAGATTAATTATTCAAAAGCAAAATTGAGGTGATGTGGTTCGATAAGAGAAGAAAAAGAAGATAGATAATATAGATTAATCACGTAAAGACTAAGGTGATATGACTTCGTAATAGAATAAAGGAAGAAATATAATTTAGACCATAGATCAATTATCTAAGGGATAGAAATAATCAAGGTGATTTGGCTTAATGAAAGAAGAGAAAAATAGCATTACCTATGTTAGGTTGCATTCTTTTCTCCACTTTCTCAACTTATACTCTCTCGTTTTTCACGCGCTTGCTTCCCAAATCTCTAAATGATGCATTTTTTTTGTTATAAAACTATTTCTATAGCAAAGTTGTTTAAAAATTATACTAATTCATTTTAAAGTGTTTTTAGCTAATACTTAATTAGTCATGCGCTATTGACTCGTTCCGTTTTACCTGCGTGAGGTACCGAATGCAACCTCATTGGAGTTCCCAATCCTAGTTTGTGTGCAATGGTCCATTTAATTAGTTTTTGCTTCGACTGCGTTCTTTCGTGAGAGATAGGGGATATTGTGACTCGTTTTCCACGCGCACGTTTTTCAAACTACTATACAATGTGTTTTTAGCAAAAAAAAATTTTCTATAGGAAAGTTGCTTTAAAAAATCATATTAATCTATTTTTTAAAATTTAAAATAGTTAATACTCAATTAATTATGCGCTAATAGCTCATCTCTTTTCCTCTCCTCTCAAACACTCCCGATCAAATTGTTGTAAACCAACGCACCTATTAGCGGATCACCGGATCCGTTCCCTGTCCCTCCCACAGCAGTAGAGGCGTGAGATGATGTAGAACACCCGCGCCCATCCCTTTGCCCTCAAGAACATTGCAGAAGTAGACAATGAACACATATATAGGGTGGAGCTCTCTCTTCATTATAGATCTCATCTGGAGTACAAGCCAACCATTAGCCATTAGATGTCACACCCTGCCCCTGTATATATAGAGGTCTTAGGAGGAGATAGATCTTATCTCTACTCCGGTTCGGATTGGCCCACAAGAAACTTATCTCCAAGAGATTTGTTTCACAACACTCCCCCTTGGGCTAATCCGCGACCAACTCATGTCTCGTCAAAACTCCTACCAAAACCCAGTGGGAAAAAGGCTAGGAGAAAGAGTACATAGTTATCGCTCATGCATTGCACGTTGTTGCCTCGTTAAAAACCTTATGTGAGGAACACCAACTCCACTCATTCAAGGGAAAAAGAGTACAACACTAAGGACTACACGGTCCATCTTGTGGGTCATGTTCTAGGGTGCTCTCCCCCTGAACCTAGCAAACATCAAAGTCTTCTCATCCCAATTCTTCGGAAAATCTTCCGAGAACTAAAAGCGAGGAGAGACTAGGTGATCAATCCTCTAGATTATCACTCAACTTGAATTGCTGCTCACCTCACCTCCCCTCAGGAGTCTATGAGGCAGCCCACTTATATTTGGTGTCGGTCAATAAAGACAGATCTGATTATGATAGGACCTTAGGAACAGGTCTAAGTGATCGTCATCGAGTCAATGCCCTGGGCATACTCTAAGACATTTCGATGTCTCGCAAATGACAATCAACACATAGCACATACTCCCCCTGATGACAACCTTTGTCACAGACCATGTTCCCATAGCATTAAACATCTCTCAGATGTATGCGTAGGCAAGAATCTTTCAGATCCTCAAACCATTAGTCTTAAAAGACTTGTCTCATTTCACTGCTAAAACGAGAGCAGGGAACATAGAGAGTAATGCATTCCAACACTATCATATACCACAATATCATACTGTTGTGCAACGCAATCTATTTCATCCTTCAGAAGGATTATGGGGATAAATAAGTCGCAACGGCACGCACCTCCTGGTCGTGATCCCATCAAGCACTTGGCCTGATCATTGTAACTTTCTCTGACTGTGTCAACAACAATTAGGGATCCACAAGATCAACCACAAGCCTTCCAAAGACATGTTGTAACGATCAGAGGAACTAGCTAGTCTGAAAATTTAAGCACTATGGGGGATAACACAGCCAACAACACCAAGTATACCTTAGCAGGTATTAGAGGACACCACCATTCCAACCATCAGGTGGAACAGATTTCACGAGTGTACACACTCCAGTGATAATCGCGAGATGCACATGTGCCTACAGACTTCGTCTGTGATCTCATCAGGTTCCTCATTTCAATCTTACCGGGTCATAAATGGGTCATCATCCCTCCAAGGGATTATACAATATGGTGTGTTCAGACTTACTAATTATTTTGTATCTCAGAGGAAAATTCATCAATGAGGTCTCTCCCTCAGAGAAAATTCCGTCAATGAGATTTTCTCCCAACGGGAGATTGTACTCTTACCGGAATACCTATTGGTACGAGATTTGCATGCTGCAACTTCACTACCGAGTCTATTCAAGACCTCACGGATTTCCTAAATCCGTTAACTGCATATTTAATTTCATGCTATTTTGCCAATACCTTTATTTAGCGGAACATTCAACTCATGTGGGAGAGGTCACGTCAAGGACCTACTTGAACCATCGCACATCACCACCTCATTATCTCAATAATGACCCGTAAAAATCCGAACAAACAACATTCGCGACTTTTACTTAGCGATTCGGTTCAGCCTCAATTGCATTTCCATTTGACCCGATTTGAGCATCGCATGCTCATGCCATGGACTTTTTCCGGATTCGGGTTCTCTCAGAGAGAATCATTAGCAAGAGGTGACATAGTGTCGATACATTTATTCCCACTTACACATTTAACCAGATCTTCGTTATTTCCCAAAACGATCGATCCATGGTTGTTCCGTATTCCTAGCACCATAATATGCGCGCATTGCTAGGAATGTCGTCTCCACGACGAACATCATTATGAGGTATATCACCTTCCAAAGGTGAATTCTCCACCAGGAGAATCAAAGGAGTATGCTCACATCCAGTGAGAACTCTTATGCTCTGACTAAGGTCTACGGATCGTGTTAGCAGGCGTCCCCGCACAACATGATCAAATGCCATAAGTCTTATGTGGATAAGATATTATTCCCGGGTCTATCCACATTTACCACAATTGGGAGCATTACTCTTTTTAACAACTATCCAGTTGTTCCTCATACGATTTTGTTGGCAAAAACTCCGTGCACCAAGCAACCAGGAGTATGAACTAAACATACAAGTTCAGCTCATTTAGTGTGTTCACTCAAAGAATTCTCCAGGCATTCCAAAATGGGCATTTCTCTCCCCCTAATGCCGAGATGTCTTGCAATAGCATACTACCAATCCCCATATCGTGGCATAGGATTAAGGAATTTCACCTCGATCACAAATGTTCTCCCACGAATGTATGCTACGGTGGTGATATATTTGGGAAATATTTACACACTTTAATAGGAGAGATTTTTCCATTATATGCAGTGAGCCTGGACATATACCAATACAGTGGCATGAATACTGTATTCTTCCTTCTTCCGAAGGGTTATCCTCAACCTCTTAGTTAGGATATACAAGTCTGCAAAAACCACCATTACTACCAAATGTATATGCAACCAACATGCAAATACTTTAGCCAAATGCACTCTCCATGGATTAATGCTCACCTAGTGCCATTCAAACTCACAATCAATTCCGGATCGACGTGCAATAGACATCGCATGTCATATGCTTAAGAAGGCAACCTATGGTGGCAAAACGCATTCCGATGCGCTCAACAAGGAGTATGATAACAAAATGCGCGGCCACTAGCCTGCGCTGCCAAGCAGATTTTTGTGGTGCAAAGTTGTTTTAAAGTCCATCTCGTTTAATGCCCAAGTTTGACCCCAATTACTCATACCAAACTCTAGAATTGGGTCATAGTTAAGCAACATGTTTTAGGTACGATCCACAAGCGAATTATCTAACCACATTTGCTACTGTCCCTAGACATAGCCATCGAGAGATAATCAATACCTCCAACAATGGTAATATTCACAATAAAACCATTATATTTAGACATATCCACAAAAATAGTGGAATGTGTCGGTGCAACCGTCGTTGGCATAACGAGCTCAACGCATGCAACACGACGAACCTTTGCATGGCTTGCACATGTCCACACGCGAAAAACGCCAGTGTGCGACAAGCATGGTCATCAACTCATGGGTGATCAACCAACACAACCAGGGAGTAGTCATCGACTACGAGAGCGCGATAAAACGCAATAGTGCATAGCCAACCTTTGTCTGAAATACAGTTACGTCGAACTGTGTGAGTGGTTGTAACTCATCGGATCATACACTAATTGTTCTTCTAAACTAAAGCATTTTATCAATTCCAGCATGAAGATAAGCTTTAGAATAAAACAGGAAAGACCAAGAACGTTATTTATCTGAGAAATATCGATCTAATGCAAAGTTCCAAACTAAGAAAAAGATAAACTGCTTGGCAACAGTATAGTCGACCAATGTCCTCCTAGGACATGCTCTAAACTAGCCATACAACTCCCGTTGTCAAAACGACTTTATTAGACAAACACTACCAACAATTGGTCAACAACCAAAGGTGGCCATTTAGCGCTAGATCCACACGACGACCGAGACTGGGTCAACACCCAAGTCAAGCTGTTGGCGCTATAGTGAAGTGGGAATCATGCCTATTCACAGCATCTACCCTTGGGCTTATTCCTCTAGATTTGCCTCCTCTTTTCCGGTGTCCTTGCAAGACATCAGGTTCCAAATAATATTGAGAAGATATGTGCACTCCAAGGGCAACCATACGAACAGTGTCATTCCACCACATGGAAAACACTCTACATCTTTCACCGGGCTAGGTGAAAAATATCTCAAATTATTGAACCTCGCAACTCCACGTTGCCAAAAAATTGAGGTATAATCATTTATCTCCAAATCAGAAAAGCATGCTCTCAACCATTGGGAAAGCAAAAAAAATGTCGACCGTAGTCCGACCATACTCTGATTGAGATGTTAAGCCACTAGGGGAAAGGCATAATAAATCCCAAACACATTGTCTAATTCCACACATTTCAACGACTCAGAATCCCATTCTTGAGTGTGATCATAGGGATAGAGTGATCTACATTAATGCCCAAAGCCATACAATAGTCATTGAAGGCCTTTACGTGAAATCACCCATACTATCATCCGAATCGTTTCATGCGGCTCTCAGAGAACGCAACACGCAAACGGACGATATGCGCAGTGAATACGGCAAAAGCATGGATCTCGTACAACAAGTATATGTGACTCCATCTTGTAGACACATCGATATCACCATTTATGTATGGAGGAGTGTATAAGTAAAGAGTGGTCTTATCCATAGCCATGGATATTTAATTTCCCAAAATTTTCATGCATTAGGTGATTTTCTGTTATTTACTTGGTCTTATTTGGCATTATATTCCCAATATTTATGCCACACAGAAAACCATCACACATAAATGTAGGAAAATAAACCCATCATAATGTTCCAAGGGGGGATTCTACACTGTATGAACACAATTTATGGAAGCATCATAACCTAGAAAACCATCTCTAGATTATTTAGTTGGAATTGCATCAATTTTAAAAGCAAAGCAATGCTTAAAAAACACCATTACATGGTTATTTACGAGTCTGGAGACCCACATGCAAAACCAAACTATACAAGGCCTAAGCAACAAGACATAGCCACACAAACAAAATTAATATAATCTCTTGTTAATTACAAGGTTCAAACTGCAAAATTGCATTAAACAGTGAACTATAGCATAAAAACCCAACACTCCGGGGGCTTAAACGCAACTTGTCAATAAACCGAAATTAATCGGGCCGAATTAACGTTCAGGCCACGATCTTATTTGGGCTAGCAAGCATAGTGTAGCCCAAAATGCCTAATGGGCCAAATTTCCGAAACTCTAGGCCCATGAGGATTTCCAGGTTTATTATTTTTATTAATTTGTTTGGGCTATCTCGTTACCGTTGGGCTTTATTCGGTCGGGCGGAGGCAGACCAGCCCAGCCGGTTCGCCTAAGTGACCGAGAGAGGGAAGGGGGGAATTAGGGTTTCCCCTTTCCCATTCATTGTCCGCAACGGCGTCCACCGCCCGGCGCATCGGCCCCTCGGGCACGGCGGCGGCGTTGGAGGCCGTCGACTGTCAACTTTGAAGGGATTTAGGGCGGTGCACGGCGAGGAGGTCATCGACGACCCATCCACTACCCCGATTGGCAAGACGGCGGCGACAACATCACTCCTATGTGGCAATTTGGTGCGATGGCGGCTCGGTGGCACACGACGGAGCTCCGCGTCGACCCGCGCATCCTCATGACGGCAGCGAGGCGAACTCAACGACGGCAACTGAGACCCCAACAATGGCAACCAAATTGCATCCGGCCATATCGTCTCAGCAGAGGTTAATCCGATAGCAGACAGCCGACGACCCATCATCCTCCCACCACGGCTCGACGGCAGCGTCGATGGGAGGTCAACGGCGGCGGCGCCTCGCTTCGGCATTAACTCCGGCGGCAACGGCAACATGGGTTTAGGGCTTTTTCTGAGACGGCGGTTTCCCGCGACGGCATCGACGCAAGGTCGACGGCGTACCCAACAGCGACGACGAACGATGGCTAACATGTCTCTAAGTCCGACTACATAGACTGAGAATATGTCACCGCATTCCTGGCGTGGCGTCATCAGAGAAAGAGAGAAACAGAGAGATGCGAGGGAGGGTGGGCGAGTCGGCCGATTCGGCCTAGCCGAATCAGGCACGTCTCCAGTCCAGGGTTTCCCATCAATTTTAATGATTTCTCTCATACGGTTTTCTCCAGTTTTCATCAAATGAAATAGATGCATATAGATCAAAAGCAGGAAATTAATCTACCGCTAGATCAAGAGCAGGATCAAAAATCTACTGCAAGCAAAGCATCCATAATATGATAAAAATGAGAAAATATAATCAATCTATAAAAACATATAGATTTCATACCTTAATAGACACATGCCCGGATGCATCTATAGATTAGTAAATTAGTGTACAAACTAATCTTACTAATTACCTCATTAGCACATGTCATCAGATCGATCGATGCATGCACTAGTTTGCTTTCTCCAGTGGTTGGGCATCCTGTTTGCCGCGTCCACGCCAGCCATCGAGCTGGTCCGGCCGATGCGGCGCTGCGTGCATCTCGTCTTGCACTCGCGCTGCCGCGCGGAGAGCAGTGTGGGCTGCGCAAGGGGCAGGAGCCCACCCGAGGGGTCAACCTCGTGGCAGACGGTGCGCAGCTCCGATCCCTTCACATGCGGTGGCCTGCGCGCACGGGCGAGGGATGGCGTGGCCGGACGCCGCGCGACATGGACGACATCTCTCCGGCGTGGTGACGCCCAACGAGTCCATATGCGACCAATGCAGTACATGCAAAACAGACAGCAATCCAATCTAATTAGCAACAAGGAAATTAATTAGATGCATATGCCTTGCAAGCGATCAAGATGGACGGCCCCGGATCGATCGCACCAAGCGACATCGCCGAGGTCGTGCGCTGGCGGCTCGGTCGGTCGCATGCGCCTGCATGCACGTCCCAGCGTATACTGCTTCCGGACGTGCGGCGGCCTGGAGACTAGCAACAACCAATAATCAAGGTCAGCGGCATCTGCTAAGCCGCGTCGTCCTGGTACACCGCGAGCAGGTAGCTACGCTATCTCGCAAAACAAAACCAGGACAAACAATAGATCAATCTGTAGCTAGAAATTAATCTAACAAAAATAACAGATTAGAACGACAAACCGGTGAACGGAGAGCTGCTGATAACGTGTTGTAAACCAACGCGCCTATTAGCGGATCACCGGATCCGTTCCCTGTCCCTCCCACAGCAGTAGAGGCGTGAGATGATGTAGAACACCCGCACCCATCCCTTTGCCCTCAAGAACATTGCAGAAGTAGACAATGAACACAGATATAGGGTGTAGCTCTCTCTTCATTATAGATCTCATCTAGAGTACAAAACAACCATTAGCCATTAGATGTCACACCCTGCCCCTGTATATATAAGGGTCTTAGGAGGAGATAGATCTTATCTCTACTCCGGTTCGGATTGGCCCACAAGAAACTTATCTCCAAGAGATTTGTTTCACAACACAAATGACTGGAAGAACATCTACTCCAAAATGACCAGATGTTTGCGTGAGTTGGAGTAAAGCAAGATTACTACTCCCAGTACGGACCAGCCCATCTTATAATCTGGGCAGAGCAAACTTGGGCTCTCTTGACCACACATCCCTTTCGACACGCCAACTTTATGTAGCCCAGCTTTCATGTAGTCTTAAATTCGTTGTACTGCAAAACCTGTAAAACCTGATACAATACATTTCCAACTTACAAAACAAAATAACTAGTGCAAACGAGGTCTCTTAGCAGTATTGTTTTCGGTTTTAGTTGACAAGATGCCTACGTGATTCCTTTGACTAGATTTTCATCCTACACAGCATTAACGTGACGCTTACATGACAGATTGATCCAGAAAAAGCAAATAAAGGGAGCAAAATTAAAATAATAAAAATAAAACAAAATATGAAAGACCTATATGTCAGTTAAACAAGAATATAAAAATAGTGGGACCCATATATCACCTTATCTACCTCTGAGATGTGGTATTGTGGGTCAGGGACTATTTTCAGACTCGGCGATAACTTAACAGATCTAAATTGAACTTATTGCCCCTAGCTTACTGAGTAACACGGGCCAGGTCCGCTGTGCCGCGTCATCTTGGAAGTTCGCAACTCCACCCCGGCACTCTGCACGCTGCACGCAACGTAACTCACAAACCTGAACAAACTCCAACGAAGCACGGGGCACGTAGCAGCGCGTGGCTGGCCTGGGCTCCGCGTAACACGGGTGTATTCGAACACGCTGCGAAGTGTAAAACACGGAAGCTTCCCTGAGATGGCGGTGCGAGGGCGACGGTGCGCTCACGGCATCACGAACCCACTGTGGTGTTACTTGTAATCGTCGGCGATCGAGCATACGTGGTTCCAGCTGTGCCAAATTAACCAGAACGCACCGCCACGCCTGCACCGACGCGGCGTGGCGTGTCAGCGAGCAAAGCTCGGAAAGAATCATTAAAAAAACAGCCACTTGTTGCTGCCGATCACCCCCTGCTCACGACCGAACGAGAGGCATGTGCGAGCAACTTGGCACTAGCAACTACTGTCTCTATCCTAAAATAAATGCAGCCGTGAATATCCATGTTTAACATACCGTATGTCTTATTTGAAAAATTTATGAAAAATTTGAAAATATTTAGTCACACATAAAATATTATTTATATTTTATCATCTAATAGAAATAGAAATTATAATCATAAAAAATTTCAAATAAGACGAACGATCAAACATTGATTATGAATAGTGTAAAACTGTATTTATTTTATTACGGAGAGAGTACTACCGCAGAGCGCCAGCGTCGTGCGCGCGGGATTGCCGTACCGTACGTCGGTACGAGCGCTCATGGGCTCTCTCTTTGCGCGAACCCCGCCGAGTATCGGCACTTCCGTCCGTCCGGGTCCGGATCATTTTTTAGATTCGGATAGTTTCGGTCGAAATTATCCGGAAATTCTCGGATTCGGAAACGAATTCGGATATTTTTTCTCAAAAATGAAAACGAATACAGTAAAGTACTATCCGTTAGAATCGGAAAACGGTCGGAAACTTTCCAGAATTTTTTTCAGATAACCATAGATATTGAGCACATTTTAGAAAAAACACGTATATATGCATAACTTTTTCATACGGAATTAGATGAAGACAAATTTTATATCAACATTGTAGAGCTCGATGAGATCTACAACTTTATTATTGACTATTTTATTATTTGAGGTCATTTAAGGGTCTAAATATTCATTATAATATACCATATTAATTTTTACAAAATCTCAGATCTACAATTCAAACGACATCTGATGGAGATGTGTTCCATATCAAAATTGTAGAGCTCAACGGGATCTACCACTTTGTAGTTTATAACATTTGTATTTGAAATCATTTAAAGTATAATACAAACATTACAAGTTTCGAAGATGTGAAGTAAAATAAATAACATCTCCAATTTATACAATGGTAAGTAAGTTATACATCTAGTAAAAGGTCTTGGGAATAGAAAATGATAATCATATTTGCATATGGATCTCTTAGAGGAACAGCCATGAAAATCGATTTTTCACATACAGTTGTGGGACCGTCTACAAAATTGACGATATAAATGTTGGAGATGTTGAACTAAAATAATAAGCGATATCTCTTCCTTTATCAAGAAACTCAATTTGAGAGGTTTTTTATATACCGGTAAATATTCGCTACCGTATTCGTTCCGTCTCGTATTCACTCCGTATCTGTATTCGATAATATTCGATTTCATTTCCGTATCCGAGTTTTCGATTCCGAAAAAAAAATAAAAACGAATATGATAAAACTAGTTTCCGTCCGTTTCCGATCCGTTTTCATCCCTAATCGGCACAGGTATCGTAGTGTCGTATGGTGCTAGCTAGGATACCATGCAGACGAAATGGTACATACCGCTTCCAGGATTCATTTTCAGATGGTATCGTGCTTGTATCGGGGTACATAACATAGAATCGTTAGAGTCACGTAAGGACCAGGATATTGAGGGCCTGTTTAGATCCCATGTTAAAATTTTCACCCATTCACGTCGAATGTTTGTACATATGCATGGAGTATTAAATATAGAAAAAAAAACTAATTACACAAATTACATGTAAATTGCGAGACGAATCTTTTAAGCCTAATTGCTCCAAATGATCTGACAATATGGTGTTACAGTAAACATTTGCTAATGACGGATTAATTATGCTTAATAAATTTGTCTCGCAATTTACATGCGAAATCTTTAATTTGTTTTGTTATTAGTATGCGTTTAATATTTCAAATGTGTGTCTGTATATCCAATGTAACACGCCAAAACTTTTTACTCTAGATCCTAACTTCTGAATGTATTTCTTTCATGTATCTTTAAAATCAATGTCAAATAAAACTAATGGCACTAATAGGTGATTTTCTCTGGATAAATCTATCTCTTTATGTTATATATTATTATTACTCTATTTTTTATAGGCTATACATAATTAATATAAATATTAAATTAAACTTAAAAAAGAAAATATTATAATATCCCGCTAACATGATACAATCCTACAATCCGATACTACTTTAAAAACAATTCTACCTAGAATCCCGCTAATGTTGGAGTCCTTCGAACTGTTATGGGCCTGTGGCATGGTAGTAGGTTAAGGTGTGTTTCGTACTCCATCTTTTCAACCTCTATTCTCTTTTTTCATTAACACGCTTTTCAAACTATAAACAAAGTGTGTTTTAAAAGATACTTTAAAAAACATATAAATTTATTTTCCAAAGTTTTTAAGCTAATATTTAAATAAGTATACACTAATGAACTATCTCCTTTTTTTTTTTGAGGGAAGACCATTTTTACAGGAGAAACATACAGCCTGAAAATAAAATTAGACCTTATCCAGTTATCCTGTAGACATTTTTTTCGAGGTTATCCTGCAGACCCCTTTTTTTTCGAGGTTATCTTGTTGACATTGAAAGACAGCATACATTTTGAGTTGCTAAACAAGTGGTCCGAGTGCAAAACTTGCCCTGCTCATGCTCAAGCTGTGAAGAAATTTCCAACCAAATCAGCAAAGCATGGCTTCGTACGTTCCTCGTCCGCGCAAAATCCTGTATAGATATCATTGAAGTTTCATCACAAATTCCTGAAACGAGTAGCACAAGACAAACTTTGTTCCGCCTTTGTCATTTGAATTCAGACCACCGGTCCAGCCGTCCAGCACGAAACCATGGGCCTCGTCTTCCGCTTCCTTTGAACCCGGAGCCTGACCACGTCTCTACTTCAGAAAACATCAGGGCCTCCCTCCTCTCTCTTTCACGTGACAGCAGCCGAGACGAGGGGGTACGAGACTCGATCGCATCGAAGAATTCTTCGCCGTTTTTCGCGGCTGCTTCGCGGCCTCCTCCTCCTTCGCTGTCGCCTCACCGACGCCTTGGTCTCCAGTCCATGGCTTTGCGTGCTTGGAGTGACGTAAAGATGCCGGCTCGATCTGTAAACAACGACCCGTTCGTACCATCTTGCGTTTGTATCTTCCCCCCACCAAAAGTGAATTTTATTTTATAGTATGGGTTTCTCCAGGCTTTTTAGCCTATCCTGCTTTTTTTTTCCTTTTTCCAAAAGCTGGTTGCCACCTGCGAGTGTTGCAACTTCGCCTGGAAATGTACACCCACTTTGCTTTGATTTTCCATTTTTCCAGCATGTTGATCAGTTGATGCTTCTCACTGCAGAGTGCCAAAAACTATGATATGTTTTGGTAGTGGTCTAGCTTTAGCTCTAGCTTCTTTTTTTTTTCTTGCTAAAATTCACTCAAACGGTTTAAAATTTATCCAAAAAAAAATCAAGCTGACTAGATTATAGCGCGCTAACAAAATAAACTAGAGATATGAAGATGTGTTTAGCTTACTTTGTAACTCCATTCCATATCTAACTCCTAAAGTTAAAATTTAGTATTCATTCAATGTTAAAAAAATCAATCTAGGATATAATATGATATGATATATTCAGATTCATTGTTCTATAATATATCATATCATATCCTAAGTTATAACAGTGAGAATAATTGGAACCCAATTAAACACATCCTAGAAGTCGAGAACAAAAGGTGTGTTTGGTTGCTGGCCACACTTTACCATAGCCAAGGTTAGGCAAATTGTGGCAACCATAAAAACATGGTGCATTATTGCTAGTCACAAAGTGTGGCAAAATTGATAAGAAAATGGAGTCAAGTGTGGCAAAATTGGTAAGAAAATAGAATCCATGACGTGTGAGACATGCTATTGATAAAATGTGGCAATTTACAATTGTGACAGTAAACTAAACACATGTCTAACAAATTATGGTGGTAAAAACATGATGTGGCAAAGTGTGACCATGGATCAAACACCTCCAAGATACAATGAAATTAAGCTACATCTTACATGAAGTGCTCGCCCGGTGGTGCACGGTGCACCAATTAATCCCAGGGAGAAGGGTCACTTAGCTCCTCTGTATTAAAATTTATTATATGTGCTTGGCATGTTAATTTTCTATGGTTTTCCTCCAGAGCTCTACTATTAGTATATTGTTTCCGCCACCAAATCCACACAGAAGTTTCAGCTGCCGGCAGGTGTGACAGCACGCAAACAACTCCAAAACAACATCATGATACAGGGCAGCCACCAGACTTCCCATACATCATCACAAAAGGTCAAAGCCTCAAAAGGAAAGGAACCCAACGAAGGAGAGAATGAAGCGAAATTCCCCGCCGTGGCACCGAAGGAATTTATCGATCCATCACCAAAAGTCATCCACTCATCCCAGATTCAGGATCGGAAGCTTCCAAAAAGTCCCCATTACACAAAACAAAACACGAGATAAATTGCAAAAGAAAATGAAGAAAAAAAAACAGGATCAGAAAAGTTAGCGAAAAAAAGGGAGTGGATTCTAATCCTCGTATACCCTTTTCTTCTAAATTCGATGCAAATAGTTGTGCAAAATTCTGAAAAAAATTGACAATGTAGAGTATAATGATACCTACTAGTCCACCAAAATTCAAGTTCAAATTTAATCTACACATCGAGAAAAAAAAAAGACAAATTTAGATATAGACAGTACGCTCCTATTCATACGCTGAATTTGTCTTTTTTATATCTCGAGTGTGAGTTGAGTTTGGACTTAAGATTTTGTGGAGATGTATATATGTGTTATATGAATGTTTTCAAATTTTTTTAGAATTTTTCATAACCGCTTAGATGGTTTTTAAGTAAATGAGAGAACGTCACCTCGAGTAATTAGAATAGTTTCAAAAAAACAATCAAGGCAAAACCGTACTAGTAAAGTACTACTGCTGCTGCGACGACGAAGGGTAGTTCACATTTCTGGTTGAGTGTCCGATCACGATGACGGATTTCGCGAAACTGTAACACATTTTAATTGAATTTTGATCAAATTTACTGCTTTAAATTTAAATTCCTGGGAAACCATTTATAATTTCACTCAGAATCTGCTTTCGTCCCATGTCAAAACCCCCAAAGCCCAAAATCGAGAAAACACTTTTAATCACCTAGGTGGACATTCACCCATTTGTTGCATGTCAACTAAATGGGTATGAAAAAAATTCAAAAAATTTGACAAGATAGATTCATATATAATATATCACCCCACAAACATGCAAGTTCAAATTCGACTTCTACAAGTTGTAACAAAAATAACAAATCAAACTCTCATCAGTATACGTATATTCGCAATTAAATTTGTTATTTTTGTTACAACTTATAAAAGTTAAATTTTAAGTTGTATGTTTGTGTAGTGATATATTATATATCAATCTATCTTGTAATTTTTTTTAAAATTTTTTTATGATCATTTAGTTGACATGCACTTAATAAGTGAACATCCACTCGATTGTTTAGAATCCACCTTCCCAAAATCGACCAATTTTCGATCGGTTTTCGTCGAAAACGTGAAACAGCCCGCCCCCGTACGCACGCACACGCCGCCAACCCGGACCCAGCCAGCTCCCGCTCCACACCGCACCAGCACCGCGACCGCAGCCAGGCAGCCAGCCCAGCCGAGGCGCGAGCGCAACGCGGGAAAAAGTCCAACGACACCACCACCCCGGATCGCATTGCAATCCCGCCACAACTCGCGTGCAAGTGCAACATCCGCGAAGCTCCCCGCGCGCGCGAGCCCAACCACCCGCGTATATGGGCACCCGCCCCCACACAGCGACGTCGCCTAGCTGCTGCACGAGCGGATGAGCCGATAATAATAGACGAGCGCGCGGGCGGCAAATCGATCGGCATCCTAGGATTCTTGGCATGGCGATGGGGAGGAAGAACAAGGCGGCGGAGGGTGCGAGGTGCCGGCGGCACCGGCAGCGTGGCGGCGGCGGCGGCGGCGGCGGCGGCGCGGGGGTCTGCGCGCCCTGCCTGCGGGAGCGCCTGTCCCACCTGACGTCCGCCTCGGCGTCGGCGTCGGCGTCGCTGCCGTCCGTCGTGCGCGGCGAGGAGGAGGAGGCGTCGTCCTGCTGCTCGTCGTCGAGTGAGGCGTCCAGCGACGCTTCGTCGTCGGCCGCGTCAGGGTCCAGCAGCCCGTGGGCGGCGCGGTTCCACCGGGAGATGGTGGCGGCCGGCGGCCGCGGCGGCGGGAGGCTGTCGCTTCTGATGAGGAACGAGCGGGTGTTGCTGGACAGCGACGAGGTGGCGAGCGTGGTGAGGCGGATGCGGGAGAGGCGGCGGCAGGCGAGGAGCTTCTGGGCGAAGCTGCTGCACGCGACGGTGGGCGGAGGCGGAGGCAAGAAGGAGGGGTGCTCGATGGCGCACTCCAAGACGCTGGACCAGGAGAGGAGCACCACGGCGGCGGCCAAGTGGATCCTTTTCTGAGGCCGTGCAAATGCAGATGCATGCATGCAGCGAAGCGATGATGTCAAGATGATGAGATCGTCAGCGTGCGTCGCTGTAAATTCTTCTTGGCTTTCTAGTTTGGTTGGAACTTGGAAAAGTAGATTTGTTGATGCGGTTTTCTCTTTGGTTGTTTTGGTTCATTTCTTTGTTTGATTTTGGTCTATCCTGTACAGGCCGGTTTGAAGCAAAATGACAGTGATCGACATTCTTTGGTTAGCTCTTGCTGCTGTGTATAGCAAAAAAATGTTTCTGAATATTGTGGCTATTTGTTAACCTGCTTATACATACGACTGTTACGCCTGCACCATTATAGATCATGGACCTGAAGTTAATCATAGCTGATAAGCAAATACCAAAAGTAATTTGTAGAATTTCTATGCATGCATCCTTTACGATTTAGAATCCAATGCTACAATGTAAAGAAAAAAAACTACAAAAACAACTATAATATTAAATTTTTTTACAACAACTTATAAGTACGTGTAAACGATAGGGGCTGAATTTCCTGATGTTTGATTTACAACTTTCAAATGTATATAAGTGCCCCCATAGTAGTTTCGCTTATGCTTATCCGTACCGCTTATTGCCAAAAAAAATATATAGATAAAACTTTTAGGGTCCCTTTGAAAAGTATTTATGTAAGAATTTCATAGGGTTCAAATCCTATAGAAAATTTTCCTATTTGACCCTTTTATACAAAGGATTGGAGTTTTCCAAATCCAATGAAATCCATATGAAATGACTGATTGTATATAGATTTTGGAAAAAAAAAACTTAGCAAGAGTATCAACCTCTTAGAAAATTTTCTCCGAGTCTCTCTCTTATCTGATTCCTATGTTTTTCATATGATCTAATCAAATGGTGATTAATCCCTGTATTTTGTATTCATCTATTTTATATTTATATTTCTGTCAGAATTATGTGTTTTTCATATTCCTCCTTTTTTTTCATTCCTGCGATTTAAAGAGACCCTTATATGTGCGTTCTTAGTGATTAAAAAACAAATGGTATAAAATAAACTCTGATAAGAAAACCATAAGATCTACTTTCAAATTAAGTTTTAAAAATTTAAATTTTGACTTGTAATGAATAAGTATAAACGAAACAATGAGACTGTAGATATATCTTCCGGCTAGTGTGAAATGATGTTTCTTGAGAATGATTTCAGATAGGCATCTATTGTAGGAGTATATATATATACTGGTATTTTTCCCAAAAGTTTGAGCATATCAGCTGAAGTGTATTCCTCATTGTCATCATCCCTTGAGAATATTATTTTTCTTATTTATATCATATAATTTTATATAAGAATAATCCAACCGTACAGATATATAGAACAAAATATTTTTGGCTTTTCTTGTTGTGTTCTTCTAATGGCTGCTATATTTTTCATCATGCAATGGATTTGCTTCCCTACTCATCCCATGAAACTGTTCAGGTGGTCCAACCAATAGCAGTAAATACGCAATTTTCTCTTATCTATGATCGTTTCTTCAAAGATTTACATCAGACAACAGCTAAAATCATATATATTATTCTAAGCCATAAAGCAAGTCACCCTGTCCAGATCCACAAAAGAATTGGTAATCAACAGACAGCCCGCATCAGTACTTCAGCAGTATATGGTGCAATTTTTACGGCTTGCCTGTGCCGTGCGACGAGAACCAAACAGGGAAGAACTAGTAAAAATGCATTCCTTCGATCATTGCAGCAACACAGCATGCACGCGTTTTAGTTTCAGTAGACAAGACAAATGGAATTTCCACCACACAAAAACATTTGTGTGTACTACATTTTCAGTTAATACATTATATTCGTGATTTTTTTCCAAGACATTTTACACTCGTCAGCTTCGACTCACTACATCCTCTCCATTACCAAAGTGTTACAAAAACATGTTAACAATGTACTGTATGTGTAGAGCAGAAAAGTCCCATAATCTCATGATCTCTTGTTTGGAGAATCTGCTGTCCTTTCTGCACACGTAGGGCAGAACCTGTCATCATCATGTCATCCTTTTATCTTTGCAGCTTTCCAGATGGGCAGGCGTCCTGACTCCTGAGCTTCCAAGAAGGCCACCTCCATCATCTAATCTATACATCCTGTATCTTCTGTTCTGCATCTAATGCTACCAAATCGTTTTAATTTCTGAGCTTGCATATTCTAACTTCTAAAAGAATATATCATAACCTATCTTGTTGATCCTGGGAATGTAGGATCCATGTCACCAGTATTGTCATCATCATCGTCAAGGTAATCCACAGGCATATCTGCAGGACGTCGTTTTAATTTTTGGAAGATTTCATCAAGTGATTCGGGCGAAGAGACATTTGAATGTGGAGCAAATCCTGGGTCTTGGCGCAAAGGAATGAATTTTTTGGAACCCATGTTTGCTTTGAAGTTCTGAAAACCAATCTTCATCGTTGCCCATGTTTGGGAAATTCCAGCTGATGAGCCGACTGGTGCACCAGTATTGGACCGCTGTTCAGAACTCCCTTCCTCAAGCAAAGATACAGAAGTTGAAGAAATTTCCTTTTTTGCTGGCTTCACTGCCTGTCTGCTCTGTTCTCTGATAGCTGAATACTTGGTAGCAATAGTTTCTCTGTTGTTAGCATATTTGGATTGACCTACTCTTCCGTCAGCTCTAGAGGAAGTAGCTCCTGATTTCATCTCCAGTGTATTTTCAACCTGTGTACAACATGTAGATAAAAGAATGGAAAGGAGAAATGCCAGTAAGTGACACGGCAAAAGATAATTCAGCCAGAAACAATAGGAAGCTGAAAAATAGAATAACACAAGCTTGTGAATGCAGAGTAAGCATCCTTACGCACCAATGGCACCTTTCCAGATTCAACGTCTGTGTTGACATTATTGAAATTTCTTGCCAATGGGATAACCTGCTCGCCTACTTTACATCCTTGTTCAATCCAAGACCTCTCTGCGGGAGAAGTGCATAAATCACTTCAGCGGAACATGCTTTTCAGAGAACCAAAGGGAGTACTTGCACCAGATTTTTCAGTGTTTATACAAAGAGATTGGTGATAGTGATAGGATAAGCCACTAATTTCAATAATGAACAAGGATGTATACTGAATGGTGACATACACATTGTGTTTAGTTTGAGAAGAAATAAGAAAAGTCCCAGTGTGTACGGAAGGGGCAAGCAGTAAGAAGAATAAGAACAAAACAAAGGCTAGTATATGATCTAAAGAGAAAGAAAGGGCTGGAATCCACCCAGACAAATCTAGTCAGTCGTTACCTTTTTGCAGAATGATCATTCCAGACGGATCAAAACCATCCATATTTTCTTCCTCACGCTGGAATTTGAACCTTTTCCAGCTTCCGAAAAAGTTAATCAAACGCCCAAAGAAATTACTTGCAACCAATAGTGTATAAACAACCATAAATAATGGATATATCCTGTTGAAGCCTCTTCCAAAGAAAGGAACGGCATCATCGATGTTTCCCATTCTCTACAACACAAGGTCCATTCAAAGATTATCAGGTACAAGATATCATGGTAACAAAGAAAAAAGGGGTAGACCATTTCCTTTTCAATGTTAACTACCAACACCTTTAAATAGCAAATGAATATCAGAAGAACTGCACAACTTTTACCTTCTCAAAAGTAGTTTTGGCATCACCACCAAGTCGAATGAGATTCAGGAAGTTATAAGAAATAGGAGGTGCATATCTTGCAACCATTCTGCAGAATAGCATTTGGTGCAAAGTGTAGAATGAGTGAACAGCTTTGGTAAAGGAATCAAGTCAAGTATGAAAAGGAAAACATAGAAAACTTACGAGCAGATCATAAGCAAGCTGACAGAACTGGTTTGTCTCGGAGTCAGAGAATAAAACATTAACATCCCAATCTGAAACAGTGAGTAGTAAGTGCAAATGCACATATACATCAAAGGGACAAATGCAGCAACCTGTAAACAAATGAAAAGTTTGTGAATCATCACGGACAATATAGATATCATACAGCAATTGTACAATCGTGTGACAAGACAGGGGCAATTCATTTGTTCGAAGGGAAATATATCCTGTATAAAAACAATGGAGAAATAGAATAGCATGCTTTGATACAAAGATTGTGGAAGTCTCTGACACTATGGGCCAACCTTACCAAATTTTGGTGAAGTTGCCAAAAAGTGGCTACATTTAGTTTGCTGCCAAATTTTGGTAACTATATAAGAAATCCTGTCAAAATTTTGGTAAGTTGCCAAAATTTTGACAACTATGCCAAAATTTTGGCAATACCAAATTTTGGTAAGGTTTTTTTGGCATCAAAGTGAACAGGCCCTATATTTGTTTGTACTACAAATTTTTCCCCTGGTACTAAATTTACGAGTGTTTTAAGTAACCAATAGAGAGAAGTACACAGAATTGGTGTAGTATATACTAAGTACCTAAGTAATCACAAGTACTCCCTCTATCCAAAAATATAAGGCGTATTTTGTTTCATTTGACCAACAATTACTCATTAGAATATAATTTTTGTGGCATAAAATTTGATACTATTAGATTCATATTCAAAAGTACTTATTATAATAATGCTTTTGTCTCACATAAATTAACAATTGTTAGTTGCCTTGCCCTAACAAAACAAAATACGCCTTATACCTTTGGACGATGGGAGTAACACACTACAGTAAGCATTACAGAAAGTTAGGACTAGATAACAGAACTGCCCTGTACAGTGGACGTGAGGCTAAGACAATTTACATGAAGCACCCAATTTCTTACCTGAACCAAAACCTCCTGTTTCCCTACGGACTTGACAAGAATGGAGAAAAGGGACAAATCAACACCACTTGGCAGCAAAGTGGCTTCAGCCAGCAGTATAGCAGCTGACATACAGCCAAGAACAATAGCAAATCCTTTCTGAAGCTGCTTCCTCAGAACACAGCGCCAAATGAACTCTGGCAACACAAAAAAGTATTACGGAGTCAATCCCATCGATTACTTATCAGCCATAAGCAGTAAATTGAATTTACTAAGAATCTTCGAACAATGAAATATTCTAACTAAGAACATTGCATCTCTGAATTCATTGTAAGCCATTTTGACTAGTAAATAAATAAGGACAAAACCGGTGCAAAAAAGTTAGTATAGGTCAAAGAAATACCCATTGTGTCCAAAAGGGAACCCAGTGTGCCCGGTCGACTTTCCCTAAAACTTGACACAAATTTCCTGTTTAGGGGAAAAAAAGAAATTAAGGTCATACTGCTTGTGGTCTGATCTCTCATCAGACAAATATAATTGATTGTTAAAACAAATCAAGATTTTTAAATCAAATCATTGAAGCATATTGTATAGTCAAGTCGACAAACATAAGCATCTACAGCAACAAGAGCCCACCAAATCAAGTATTTTTTTGGCTAATACCAGTGTAGATTACAATTATAATAACCAAGAATAATGTAACCAAACCTTTGCAGAACAATCGAAATTTTCTGTTTGTACACAATTTCCCTTTTTCCTGTTTAACCAACCAACTAAACCTTCTTCGGCACAAGGGGCATATCACTTAGCATCACTTATACCAGACAATTGACAAGTGCAATATCCTTGTGGCATTGCAAACCCCTAAAGGTAGATGCTCAGTTTATGGGAGTATGGGACATAAGTATTCAATTAGAGCATATAGCATAGTGCAGTACCATATAAATGAACTCACCATCCATTTGCGTCACGTCGTTCATAATTTTTAATGGTGTCTTCTAGTTCAAGGGCTTCCATGACATAAGTCATATATTCACTGTAAAATCACACCAATGAAGTATAAAACTATCAGTTAATGGCAAGTTGGCAACAATGGCACAACTTCAATGTTGTGCATTCTAAACAAATAAGATTTATGGTATTTGAAATATCCATATAACTTGCATTTGTCATACTTGACATTAGTAAAAGAAATGTGAAATTGTGGAGGGCAGCTATTATCATCCAGTTAACCAGTAGTTTATGAAATTATACCTTTTACACCTGTAGTACTCCTCGTGAGCCCTCCTAAGTTGACGTCGAAGTGTGGCCATTGTTTTATCATCTGTATCATAGTCCATATCATTTTCACCTAATCTTCCACCAGAAGGCTTAAAAGATGGATCCTCCCGCAGCTGAAATGGACAGAATCACAAATTGTTGCATCTAATTGCAAAATTTTAGGTTCAACATTAAGTAGTGCTTTTGATTGCATTAGTACCATCTGAGCCAACATTTTGTCAATAATATCCATATAAGGCCTCAAAAGGTCACGCTTTGACATTTGATTAGAAGTGGCTTGAGCAACCTGTAAAAAGAATAACAATTAAGAAAATTGCTGCAAGTACAACATCACTATTTCTTTTTTTAAAAAAAAAATACTTACAACAATTGCATTTGAATATTCTTGATGAGCATTATCAAGCTTGACAGCCATCTTTGCTACTCTATGAGAAAGTACTTTTTGTCGGTGAGTCCAGTCTGCATTTTTCCAAATGTTTCGAGGGATTTCACTCAAACCAAAACCAAGAAGGAATGCACCAGTGACCAGCCCAAAAGTATTTGAACATGCCATTGCAAAGCCCACAATACCACCATCCCTGCCAAAATTTTTGTTGCAGATAAAGAGATCGGGTTTTACAGAATAAAAGTTTAAATGAAAGCAGTTATCTCAAGAAGTAATCTCAACGACTCAGGGCAAGACAAATGTTTTTGTTGGGAACAGTAGTAGTATTCTTGGTAGCTAATGATAGCTTCAAGATATTACAAGGCTAAATTTATATATCAAATGGGTCATAGAACAGGGACAATAAGTGGAGGTTAGAACGTACCATGCTCTATGCATCACTAGAAGCAATATGAGTCCAAAGAGGCCAATGGCCCCCACAATAGAATAAAAGAGCAGGTTCATATGAATACTAGTCTTCAGCCTTTCTTTAACAGTGAAATCTCCAGCATCTTCATAGCCTTGAATAGTAGGTACTACAGCCCTGTTTAGGGATACATGTTATGGATATTGTTTAGAGAAATAAAGCAAATGCATGTTTAGAGAAAATAAACATAAACGCTCTTCTGAAATATAAACACCATTGCAAGCTATAGAACAATATTAGTACACCCAGCATCTATATAGTCTAGAATTCTAGAAATGCTAACACAAACTAATGCATAACTAAATTACTAGCCAAGAAAGACCATGGATTGTCCTACTGCAAATAGTATAAGCCACTGTACAGGAACAGCATGAGCTTAAGTACTATGAAATATCAAACAGGCAATATATCACAGGAGAAGGCACTCAAAGAAGGGTTATTCAAGCATTCTATTGACAGACCATGCAATAGAACTGCAACACACTCAATAATTTTTCAAGTATGGACTTAGTTTAGTTAAAAATCAAACAAATTGCATTGATACCAAAGGAATGATATTCTAAATCACTGCTCTGGCAGCAGAAAAATAAGAAGCATATCAAAAGAAAGGAATCATGCGTTTTGAATATTTGGTAATAGTGCTAACATATCATTCTAAGAAACAACCTATTGTATAATGGCATTCACATCAATAGCTGTTGCAGATGGCTGTGAGGATCAGAAGCATCACAACCATGGAACAAATGGTGCAAGACATGTTGATACTTGATAGTGATAAATTAATGACAGCATACCATGTTAGGATAAATGTGCTCCAATACGACCAACTCCAAAAGAAGCCGATGCCACCTTTCTCACGGCCAGTTAATGTCTGCAAGTTGTTATGTAAAAGTTCAGACCAAATGAATTCACAAAATCATCTTCTAGCCTAGTGATCAGATAAAGTCCCCGTAGAGACTGAAATATTTGTTGCCAGGATATATATGTCGTTTATTAGTGTTTTAATTTTTAAAACACAGACGTCAAAAGTAAACTTGTCTCTCTGCAAACTGTTCCTCTAGTAAGAGTTTGTATGACGTCATCAACATAACAATGGCGACAAGGACTAGCTGTCGGTAGTCAAGTAGTGCACAGGGAAACTTCTCCAAGGCTAATTGGGGTCAGGAAAGCCATATGCACTTCTCTATAGTACCGAATTGCCTCAGATTCATCGTTTATGATGCATTCGTTAGAACTATGTAATGAACTAGTGGCCTCTCTGATAGACGACAGGTTGAACCTATTCATCAGACCTCATTCCGGTGACCAACACCAACAATTTAAATGCGTGATTCAACAAAAAATCTCTCGTCGAACACCCCAAACACCATGCCCTAATATGCTCGAATCATAGAACCTAATTCGCAACAGTACTAAAACATGCAATCAGCTCAGCCCGGAGCGGATCTAACCACACCGGCATAGAAATTGTTGGGGGGAATCCATACACGGACGAGGAACGCGATCCAGAGGGGTGGGTGATCTAACCGTCCAGATGTCGGCGGGGACGAGGATGATGAAGGAGAGGGAGCAGAACCAGGCGTAGCCGACGGTGGCGATGACGTAGCGCGGCACGCCTGGGCCGGCGAAGTAGCGGAGCGTGACGGTGACCATGCCCAGCGTCAGGGGCAGCGATATCAGGTAGAACACCCACATCTCGCCGCCCTCCGCTTCGCCTCGCCTCGCCTCGCCGCCGGGGCCGCGGCCGGAGGAGATGGCGGAGCTGCGGGTGGAGCCGGGGCCGGTGCCGAAGCTTCTTCTCCGGCGTCGCACGCAAGCGCGAGGCCGCGTGGGTGAGGAGGTGGAGGCTGCGAGATCGGCGCCCTGGTTTGTCTCTCGGAGAAGTGGAGGCGCACGCACACGGCGAGGCGACGCGGGGAGGGGAAGGAGAAGGGGGAAGATGGTGGTGGGCTCGCCGTGCCTAACCGAGATCGTTTGTTAGAAAGTGGAAATGTCGGTCCGAGGGGAGTAATACGCACGCAAAATCGGATAATAGTATTGTTATTCCTCCTGTGGATGAATATGATCGGTTAATTTTGAACATTTTACCGGAAAAAGTAAGGGAGAGAAGGAACACCGTTACAGAAAGCCATCAAACGTTATTTTAATGAAAAAAAGTATCTCCGTTAAGTTAGGCCAAGGTGTGGTAGCTGACCTTGGTGTTACGGATGCTTGACCTCGATCTACTAAATGAATCTTGTATTCCTCGCAAAAAAAATGTATTGCTATTGCAAATACAAATACAGTGTATAGGGCAGAAGTGCAGTATATACAATTGTATGCTACTGGTATGCAGAAGCAGAAGTGCATGATGGAATAAAGGGTCACTAATCACTATCCCGCTAAGGATATTCTGTAGGTTGCAAACGGTTATGCTTTTGCTTCTTCAGGCCGGGTGCGCACCGCGTTGGCAACTGCAGTGCTAAAATTTGAGCTGGGTTGGATTGGTAAGATGTGGACAATCCATCACTAGGGCCTGACGAAACTCGATGAAATTAAGTGATATCTATGAATTTATCAAAATTCGAGTTGTTATTGTTGATTTGATGGGGTTTATTTCAACCCGTTCGGGTCTGTAATCACTACACGCAAAAACACATGTTAAGAAAAAGTCAGTGAACCATGCCTTTACTCTACGATGTGTATGTGCAATGATCAAGATTTATAGTCCAACAATTATATTATCCTAATTACGTCATAAAATATCATATATGTTTTTTAATATTATAGGCGACGTTGTTCACATCTAAATTTTGACCACTGTTTCTATTTTTATATTTAAAACATTCAGAAAAAATGATTTCACTAATGAAGTACATTGCACATGAATATAATATCTGTAAGAATACGAAATGCACGTTGTCAGGTAGTAGTAGAGTAAATGGGATTGGAAGGAGTATATCTGATTCCTAAAGGATTATTTTCTCTCCCTGAAATCCACATACATGGCCCAAGCCAGGCATAGGACAACTTAGAAATTAAGGGGTTGTTCAAATCGATGTCATTCTAAATTAACCATATTATTTTTAAATAAAGTTATCAAATATTTATATACATTTAGTATGTAAGGAATCCTACCAAAATATAGCAATT
Organism: Oryza glaberrima; assembly: GCF_000147395.1. Classification (NCBI taxonomy): domain Eukaryota; kingdom Viridiplantae; phylum Streptophyta; class Magnoliopsida; order Poales; family Poaceae; genus Oryza; species Oryza glaberrima. Next base: position 30,737,676 of record NC_068327.1, on the reverse strand, counting down.
GTCAACTGGTAAGCTTTAAGCTTCAAGTAAATCCTTTAGGATTATATTTTTTAAACAAATGTATAATGTCTAACTAAACTAAATGAATTCAGCCTTAGAACGCGTTCTAAATAGCTAATCGAGTGGTTTACAAGTGACCAGACACGATTCTACCAATCTTTTTTGGTAATTTCTACACATAAAACTTGTACCAAAATATGGAAAGTTAATAAACCAAACACCACCTAGCCTCCCCTCATCTTATAAAGATTTGGTAGTGCCGAAAATTAGGTTCATCCAATATTGATAAGGTTTCTGGTAATGTTGTATATAAGTCCTATACACGACAACAATTCACAATTCAATCCTAGAATATGATAACTATTCAAGGATGCAACAAACATATCGCATTGGATTTCGTTCAATGTCAAGTATTCGTAAACAATTTTTCAAGTTAAAATTGTTGACTGAAATGGAGCTATAGCTTCTTGAAGCTTCAGCAATCCAGCTTGAAGCTGCTGTCACCAACTCACCATACATATTACCGAACGGATTCCTCTAGCCAAGTTTTTGATTTTTTATGAATTCTGTCACCATTCCAATTACCGAACGGGTTCCTCTAACCAAATTTTGAATTTTATCATGCACAGCAAAATGATTCCTCTCGCCAAGTTTTGATTTTTCATGGATATATGTAGAGCAAAATGAAGGACGCCTTGGCTTTAATTGTCTCGCGCACGGTTATTCCGCTTCACGTGCGCGCTCGCTCCGTTTTCGCGCGGAGTCCGCCTGAATTTGACCACGACGCGAGAGATCTCGCGATACGAGATCAATCGCATAAGTAAAATTTTTTTATCATAAGTAAACCAAAACTTTTATCTCCATAACTTCGAAAACAAAACAAAGCTACAGCACGCCGTATTTCTTATTGGATAAAAGGAGACGATCCATCCGCATCCTGCAACTTCGCACGCCGAACGCGCGCGGATTGAGCTCCTACTCGACGTTGACCTGGAAGACGTCCCTGCGCTGCTCCTCCTTCACCTTGGGCACGACCACCTTGAGCACGCCGTTCTTCATCTCCGCCTTGATCTGGTCCATCCTGTACACCTCCGGCGCGAGCTCGATGCGGCCGCTGTACCTCGCCGGGGCGGCGCCCTCGTCCTCGCCGGCCTCCTTCTCCCCCTCGCCCTTGATCACGAGGCTGTTCTGCTCCGCCCACACCTTCACGTGCTCCTTCCCCAGGCCCGGCATGTCCACCCTCAGGTGCAGCGCCTCCTCGCTCTCCTTCGCGTTCCACCCGCGCCGCAGCGTCGCGGCGCCGGCGCGCCCGGCCGGCGTCGCCAGGTCGTCCATGAGGCTCAGCAGCCGCCCGAGGCTCTGCGGCGCGCTGAACGGATCACGGAACACATCTGCAAATCGATCGGGAAATCGAGAACATGTTCAGGACAGCGATTTGATGAGATCAATTGGTGCAAACTCCGGATGAGCTTGACACGGCGAGAGATGACGACTACCTGAGAAGAAGGCGGGCATGGTGGCGTCGCGTGTGGGGCGCCTGGTGTCGTACCCACGGCCGCTGTCGTCGTCCGACTCGTCCCTCTCGTGCCGGCGGAGCTGCGCGCCGGTGTTGTATGCACGGGACCCGCCGGCGACGGCCACCGGCCTGAGAGCGGAGGCGGCGCCTTGGGCCGGCGACGCGGCGAGGAGCTGCTCCACGAGGCGGAACAGTGGGATCCTCTTCAATGCCACGATGGAAGCCATGGCTCTCCACTCCTCTCTCGCTCTCGCTGCGTAACTGTGCTTATCTTTTGGATTTTGCGTTGAGAATGAATCAGCGAGCGGAGAAACGAGAGGATTTATCGTCGCGGCAAATCTTGGAGAAGAATTCAGAAGCTTCCGGAAGCTGCCGCTGCAAGGCTGTATGCCCCTTCCACGGGAAGGTTCCAGAAGGCGCGGGACTGAGCGCCGCCTTCAGTTATCCCTTATCCGGCGGAACGCACAATTCAGATGGGCCGATATCTTTAGTCCCAGTAAAATAACCGGCCCGTTTTGGGCCCACCCATTCGCTTCCGATTCGATCCCTTGCCAAAAGTCACGAACACCAAAGGAGAGACCCGAGTCAGATTGGGGATCGACGAAGGTGGGGAGGGGCGAACGCCATGGACGAGGAGGAGCACGAGGTGTACGGGCAAGAGATCCCGGAGGACGGGGACATGGACGGCGCGGACGTCGACATGGCCTCCGGGGGGGACGACGCCGCGAAGGTCTCCCTACCTCCATGATCCGCGCATCTATGGTCTATGAACCTAACCCTACTTCGAGTAGCTGACTACTACCCCATTTGGCTTGTTGCAGCTGCAGGAGCTCGACCAGATGAAGCGAAGGCTGAAGGAGATGGAGGAAGAGGCCGCGGCCCTCCGCGACATGCAGGCCAAAGTCGCCAAGGAGATGCAAGGTGGTCCGCCGGGTGTGCTCACTGCCTGCCTAATTTTTACTGATGCTTTTATGTTTTTCTTGTTGCGATCTGCTATGTTCATATCGGCCTCATTCGATCTGTATTGTGAGGATCTACGTGTACCCTAGGTTAGATGACTATCTGATCAAGTTTAAAACTTATTAAGGTCCCTCAATTTCGACTAGGTTAACTTGGTGAGGTTAGATCGATCGGCCGTTAATTCGTGCCCTACTCTGATAGTCTGATTTAGGAATTGGTACTTCCGAGTTCCAAATATGTATATTTGGGTTAACTTTTGCTACTTAACATTTCAACCACGATCCAATCTGCTTGAATATAAGGTTTCGGATTTCTTCATTTTTGTTGTTGACTGTGCCCTTATATTTTGGGATATACACATATTTTTACTTGTTAGTCCATGTGGCTAGAAATCTCAGTCTACCCCTATATTATCATTTGAGTGTATATATCTGGACAAGTCCTGGAGGTTTTGGATTAGGGGCCTGTTCACTTTGATGCCAAAAAAAACCTTACCAAATTTTGGCAATCATTACCAAAATTTTGGCAAACTATGCCAAAATTTTGGTAGGATTTCTTATATAGTTGCCAAATTTTGGCCGCAAACTAAATGTAGCCTTTTTTTTTTGGCAATTTTACCAAAATTTGGTAAAGTTGAAAATGGCATCAAAGTGAACAGGCCCTAGGATTTACTTTGGTTTTGTCTTCAAATGATTAGTATTATGGGCCTGCTTGCCCCGCTGCCTGCACCAGGTTCGCTGGCTGCAGCAGCTAAGCAGCAGCAAGCTGTGAGGCAACAATTCACCCATAAAACACTTCAAACATCTATATCTGAATGTGCCTTGACCCGATGTTCTATTTCCCACATTTTCAGTTTTCTGATAGGTACTAGTTGGTAAGTTTCCATTGCAACTTCTCTAATGCTATTACTCTTTTGTTTTGTAGGAGGAGATCCTAGCGCGTCTACAGCTGAGGCAAAGGAGCAGGTGGATGCTCGATCTGTGTATGTTGGAAATGTAAGAATTTATAAAGACCCATACTCTCTCTCACACACACGTTTCATATGATGGAAACTGTAAGCTACTCCCTCGGTCCCAAAAGGAATTTCACTCTAGGATTCAAAATTCGTCGCACAAAGATTGTCACTCTAGGGTACTACTTGTCCCATCAATCACCTCTCATTCAAATTTCTCCCCATACTATCCCCAACCACACATCATTATATAAGGGGTAGTATAGTCTTTTCTCCTCAAACCTTAAGTCTCTGCTAAACATCCTAGAATGTCTTTCTTTTGGGATGGAGGGAGTCCTATTTAGTGGCATTGATAACTACCACATTTTTTAGCACTAAATGTGGAATACATGGATATATGTACAGTGTAACATATCATTAGATATTTTCTGCTGGTTCCTTGCTAGTTGAAAGATACCTTTGGTACATTTCACTTAGATATGACATACTTGTGCCAAATTATATAGCTCTCCTAGCCCCCCCCCCTTCACCCCACCACATACACATCCAAAAACAAATGCTTGTTTTGTTTTCTCGACTTCCCTTAAGCTCACCTAATAGCCTGCCTTATCTCCGAAAATTAGTTTACTTCTGCTTGTCTTAAATGTCAGAAGACATCATTAAAGCTATCAAAAATTGGGTTTCTCTCTTCATTTTAATCCATGCTTAATACTGTTCATTCGAACAACAAAACATAAATTTCCATGCACAGTTTTGTACTGTTGTTGTGATTTTTCCTCTGTGCTTATTGCCGTTCTGTTTCTAATGATAGTAGAAGATAGTATCTTATATGGCTATATGGTGAATATGCCTTGTTTTGGTGCATTGATTGAATAATGGTGATGGCCGCAGGGTAGTGCTGAGATCAAGCCTTTCTCAAATCGAGTAATTGGCATCTGGTTGAACACCTGCCTGCATTTTAGTATTAGCTTAGAATTGAAAAAAAAAAGAGAAATTCCCTGAAAAAAATAAAAAGAGCATGGGCAAAAAGGAAAAAAAAGAGCATGGGCAAAAAGGAAAAAAAAGAGCATGGGCAAAAGAAAAAGAAAAAAGGGAAAAAAAACAAACATGAATATTCTAGGATAGGTTATCCTTGAAGGAGCAAAGGAAGTCTAGAAAGCAGCTGTACACTCCTTGGTGCTTGAGACTCGAACCTGCATACGATGTGATGTGATTCTTAGCGACTGGTCCAATGAGAATCACCTGAATACACATAGGTATGACATATAAGCCTAATATTAGGGAGCCTTCATATTAACTTTATTCATCTTTGTATCTCCATCTTTCCTTTTTTTTTTTTACTTCTCTTGTGATGTCAAAGCACATCTTTCTATTTCTTTTGCCCCCTTTTCATTGACCACCTTAATTATTCTTGATGACATTGCTGATGTGTCAGCATAAATGTCAGTATTGTTTTGTGGGGACTACATTGAACTTTTCTTACAAGCAAGTAAAGGCTACCCAGTATTCTAGTAGCCCAAATGGGTGACATCATGAAAATTAACCTTTTGTTCAGTAAATGCTATGGAAGTCAGTAATTTGTATGAAAATTTAACAGCACTTGCATATGTTTAACAAAAATCCTTTTAACTATGACATTTATATTTTCCTGAAAGTCTTGCCGTACAGACTATACTGTACGATAGTCCTAGAATTTGCATCATCTATGCTAGTTTTTGCCTTGTTAGCATGATATTGTGCTTTTCTCTTCGCTTCAGAGTTCAGTATGTCTGGTCTCATACTCCATTTGTCACATCACGGGCACAATTATATTATTTACAATTATGATATTCCTAGATAATCAGTTATATGATGTTCCCCTTATAATGTTTCCAACTTTCGAAGTGGTAGTTACACCCAAAGTGTCATCTTGACTGGGTTTAGCCTGAAACACACTTTAAACATTGATTTTTGTTGACCTGAAATTTCCTCACCTGTGTATCAACCATGTGAAATTTTCAATTAGTATCAGGCATGGCAATTTTGTATTGTACCGAGGTATCTTATGTAGCACACTGAAACCTTTAAAAGGCAGAAATGGTTCTTTTGAGATTAACCGGTTAAAATCCGAATATTATCAAGGTGACTTGATAAGCATTTTTTTAATTCTATTACCAGTCTGCAAGCACATCTGATTATCTAATCTGACATGTACATTTAGTTTTCATTCATCTTAGTGATACAAATCATTTACCGCAGGTTGATTATGCATGTACCCCAGAAGAAGTGCAGCAGCATTTTCAAGCGTGTGGCACGGTCAATAGAGTGACGATCTTAACTGACAAGTTTGGACAGCCAAAAGGTTTTGCTTATGTGGAATTTCTGGAACAAGAAGCAGTTCAGGAGGCTCTGAATTTGAATGAATCTGAACTGCATGGTCGTCAGATAAAGGTGCAGAAATTACCAACAGATCCCTGTTTTGTCACCTGAAGGATTCAAAAACTCCTTTTCACATGTTTTTGTCCTCGCAATTTACTCAATTTCTGTTTTGTGCTCAACAGGTGGCACCAAAGAGGACTAATGTCCCTGGGATGAAGCAGCGTCCACCGCGTGGATACAATCCTTATCATGGTTACCCATATAGATCGTATGGGGCCCCATATTTCCCACCATATGGTTACGGGTAAGTTTAGCTTTTTTGACAACATGGATGTCTAATTCTTTATGTCTGGTGTCTAACATCCATATTGTGTATTCTTGTTCAGGAGAGTCCCCAGATTCCGCCGTCCAATGCGCTACAGGCCATACTTTTGAAGTAAGAGGTTTTCATGACGTGGAACGCAACACCAAGCCTAGTCGCTAGTCAGCCAAGTCGGTCCCAGAAATAATTCTACTATCTGGTATTTTAGTTTCCCAGCAGACATGCTGGGTGAATGCTTCCACCCCCACCATATTCCATTTTGGTAACGTCCGCTCACTAGTTATCAGTATCTTGTATCGTTGGTTCTGCAGTACGCAAAACGTAGTGTTATCTTATTATATTATATATACCTGCATCATATGATATTGGTTTGCCATACTTGGTAATATGTCTGGATATAAGCGTGGGATTGTGATGGTTGATTACAGCCCTTATCAGAAGCGATGATGCTTGGGTACAACAAGATTGCTGATCTAAATCTCATCATATTTAACTCTTGGCAGTGGATTCATCTAAAGAAGAATCACCGTTAGATTTTTGAACTATACGGGGTAGGCTCGAAAGCTATTGCACGAGATATCATATATCATGTGTCATACATAAAATTTTCAATCCTTGGTCTGCAAAACTAAAATTATAAAACGGCCCAATGATTCTTTTCACCTTGTGTGAGGGTATCAAAGTATGGATTTATAATGTCAAAAAAAAGTATGGATTCATGTTCACAACTTTGCTAGTGATTTGCCATTGTTGGTATATAATCTATAAACACTTGCATGTACGTCGACGTCGTAACAGTTCAGGCCCATATAATTAGAGATATAATGGAAGAGTGTTCGAGGATAAAATATTGGATCTGATTGTTAGAGCAAATTTAATAGTATAGCCAACTACTAGCTTCAATTCATCTATAACCAATATAATAGCTCATTCATACAATAGTTACATACTACACTATTAATACCTGGTCCCACCTGTCATACATACACTGTGTCTTGGAGTCCGTGCTACAGCTGCCTACAAATCTGTAGCCCGCTGCCCTTCTTTCCTCATTTATCTTCTTAAAATATGTTTGCAGTTGGCTTATAGCCTTCTATTGTACCTGCTCTTACTCACATAGAGTGTACAACAAGATAATGGGTAGTCGAGCCGAGTTAGCTCTATATACGGCTCTAGTTTGTGATATGTGAGTATAGTGGTGTATGCGCTCATATACGTCTTTCGTAGTTTTGTGTAATCCAAGAAATAATGCTTTACAACTGAAAAGAACAAGGCAAGTTGACGAAACTTACTTTCTTGCTGAAGATTGAAACGATGCAACCTCGCTCGAAACTATGAACTCGGCAAGTTGGCGAAACTTATTTCCTTGCTGAAGATTGAAACGATGCAACCTCATTTGAAACTATGAACTCGTCGGAATAAAAGGTGGTGACTTCCTTGCTGAAGATTGAAACGATGCAACCTCGCTTGAAACTATGAACTCGTCAGAATAAAAGGTGGTGATGCGCCGAAAGTAATTATATTGATATGTGGAAATATCTTACAAATATCTTGGGTGTATATATTTATGTCTTCGGGTTGATACATGAGATAATATTTCCTGAGAAGAAAAGAAAAATAACTAATCTGCTTATTTAATAGATATACTTAAAAATATGAAACTGTCTTGCCGTGATCTTCGCGATTCCTCTTTAAATTCAGCTTGATCTTGATAAACTTCCATCTACCTTTTGGGTTTTTCTTAACCGAATCTATTAAATAATCGTACCAAATTTTGGTATTAACATATGCCCCTAATTTTGGAGTATAAGAACTTATGCTTCGAATTATCTTCTTCCTAACATTTATGACTCCAAAATTTCTTTCTCCTTTGCCTTTTGCAATCGTCTTTCACGTGTCTTCTTCCTAGCATTTATGAGTCCAAAATTTCTTTCTCCTTTACCTCTTGCAATCGTCTATATCTTATGCATTAAATAAGCTAAATTTTCAAACTCTTGGAAGATACAACTCTAGACAATGAAGTAACTAAAAATATATCTGATAAAAAAACGCTTGCATCAACTTAAATAGAATATCGGGTCTAACCGACAAAGTTCTACCCACGCCAATACGAGCAAAGTTGATGGAAATTACTTTCTTGCCGGCGATCAAAATGATGCAGCCCAACTCGAAAGCAAGATCCCGAACTTGATGTCTTACCGAGGATCGAACTTTACCATCGCAACCCTGCTCGAAAACAAAAACCTGGCGAAAGGTTGGACCAACCAAAATTTTATTTTATTAATATGTGGAAATATCTTACAAAGTCTGGTAGGATACGAGATAAGACTCCTAACTAGAAAATAAAATAATAATAACTAATTTTGATGAGGACATCCTCCACTATTACCCGCTGGCAAAGACGCAAGTCGGGCGGCGACCGTGTGAGCCCCTGAATAATCCCACCTTACCTAGCTTGGGAGGAGAAAGCCACCCTTCCTCTATTGGACTAATCTTTTAGGGAGATTGGGCCTTTCCCCGAGTGGGTGTGCCTATGAACTGTCGGGGTCCGGGCAACCTTAAGTTATTGGGCCTCGGCCAACCCCACCTGGGTCGGATTGTAATCATTTGGTATCAGAGCTAGGCCCTTGTTAAGGGGGTGGGAATGATGAGCACATCCTCCACTATTACCCGCTGGCAAAGATGCAAAAGTCTAGCGGCGACCGTGTGAGCCTCCGAATAATCCCACCTTACTTAGCTTGGGAGGAGGAAGCCACCTTAAAAGGGAGAGCCACCCTTCCCCTATTGCACTAGTCTTTTAGGGAGATTGGGCCTTTCCCAGAGTGGGTGTGCCTATGAACTGTTGGGGCCCGGGCAACCTTAAGTTATTGGGCCTCGGCCAATCCCACCTGGGTCGGATTGTTATTATTTGGTATTAGAGCTGGGCCCTTGTCACCTAGGGAGATTGGGTTTTTCACCTGGGCAACCTTAAGTTATTGGGCCTCGGCCAATCCCACCTGGGTCGGATTGTTATTATTTGGTATTAGAGCTGGGCCCTTGTCACCTAGGGAGATTGGGTTTTTCACCCGGGCAACCTTAAGTTATTGGGCCTCGGCCAATCCCACCTGGGTCGGATTGTTATTATTTGGTATCAGAGTTGGGCCCTTGTCACCTAGGGAGATTGGGTTTTTCACTGAGTGGGTGTGGCTATGAACTACTGGACCGGATTGTTATCAAATTTAGTCTATCAAGATATATATATTACAAATATGAAAGTATCTTGCTGTGCTATTCACGATTCCTCTTTAAGTTCGTTTTTTTTTTCTTTACCGAATCCGGTGGAAACCGTATCAAATTGTGGTGTTAACACTTACGCGTCTGAACCCTGATACTAGTATCCTGTAAGTTTGGATCCGATCTTGAATGCAGGCTGCTTGCTACAGTATGCTTCCGATTTAGCAACTGCTGTAGCTCGCATCACCGGCCACGGCCAGACGGCCAGTACCAGCCCGTAAAGCACGACGCTGTCTCGTCGCCGTCCGATCCGGGCTCCCACCATTTCCTGTAGCCCTGCACCGTCCAATGGTGCGGGCCTTGGATCTCATTAAGGCTGTGTTTAGATCTAAAGTTTGGATCCAAATTTCAGTCCTTTTCCATCACATCAATATGTCATATACATAACTTTTCAGTCACATCATCTCCAATTTCAACCAAAATCTAAACTTTGCGCTGAACTAAACACAGCCCAAGTCTCAGCCAGCCAGCTCGTGTTTACTCCGGAGAAAAGCTGTTTCACTGTCAGCGTTCGTAGGCCCGAGATGAAGGGCTAATCTTCTTCTGTCGCATGGCCCAAACAAGGATAATCTTCTTCTCTCCCATTGAGACAGAGCCAGAGGAGCTGAATTTTACTGTGTGTTACAGAGGCAGAGGCCGTCTCAGCGAGACGATAAGCTTTAGCAATCCTAGACACTCACTATTGTCAACCGCGAGTTCCAACAAAAGAATCTTGGAAAGCTAGCAAAGCAAGGGGACAAGAGAATGGCAGGTGAGGGTGGTGAGGACACATGGATAACACAAAACCGAAAGCGAAAAGAACATGGGATTAGGTTGAAAGAGGACAGGCATCCCATTCTGAAGCCGCGTTTAAACAATCCTAACGCCGGTGTTCATTGTGTGGATTTCCAGAAAGCTCACAGCCCTTTTCCATCCTTTTCAGAGTTCAGACCAGCCTAATCAAGAATGATTCCTATTGCCACTGCAAACGGCAACAATATTTGCCAGGGATGTCCCTGTAGTGTAGTGCCAGCTTGGTATCTCTCTTCTAATCTCCTTTTGTCTTAACTGTTGAGTTCAGTGCAAGGATGCTTAACAAAATTACACTGCATTACAGCCAAGCTGCAGAAGAGGTATCCCTGATCAGTGTGATTCCTGGATCAGTACAGGATCATACTACTGTACTTGATATAGTAACACATAATGTTAAGAGACAATCCTGACTCAATGATCTCAATGTTTGTACAAAACAAGAGCATCAAATATTTAGCCAGAGGCATCCAATCAGACCTGACCATACCTCAAGATGGATAACCAGTATACTGTACTCCATATAATAATCTGCTGGTATATATGGGAATTGGGAATACACTGCAGAATCCTACACTAGTGTTGCAGCGGCAAAAGTTGCAGAGAGGCCCATAGGCGCATGGGAATGCCAGGGCTTGTAGTAACCTGCCTCGCAAGAGACAATCCATCTGCCGGTGAAAAAAAGATCCTGCTTTACCAGCTACACTACCACATTGTTTTCAACTGTGAAATCAGTGGTCACCGTGGTCCGACCGGCCTAAAAGTGGATCACTAGTAAGCTTTTTAACTGTTGGTTTTGCTTGTCCTGGGAGCAGCATTGACATGTAACGTAAATCAAGGGCATGCAGATGCAGTACTCTACTCTCTCTTCTCCACTGCTCTCCCTGGCATAGCAAGGCAGGCCACACCACACCTGCTGCTGCACATCTTGTCCAATAGATGAGGCAGCAGATTGCCCATCTCTCGTTGTACTGCCAATCTCTCCATAAAACACTCCCAACCAACAGATCACACAAGCTACAGTTTTTGTAGATTCGTTGTAGGACATGAGCAGGGCAGGTGATTTTTCACCACATATTGCATTTGCATTGCTTCTTCATGTAAACACCAAAGTTTACATCTGGATGTAGTAGTAGTAACAACTAGCCGTAGAAGTTCACTCACACATATCTGCACTGCAAGCTAGTGATGCTGATGACACACTGGCACACGCGCACACACACAGAGTACAACAACACATCTGCAAGACTGCAACTGCAAGCTTAGGTACACGGCTCGAGAGGAAGAGCAAGGACAGTGAGGTCAGGGACTGAGCTGAGCTGAGCTGCTCTCATGGTCATGGTGATGGTGGCCAATCGAAGCCAGCATAGCTCTCGCTGAAGCCGCCGCCGTAGAACCTGACCTCCAGGTTCTCGAGGCCCTGGCCGTCGTCCCAAATGGCCTCGTCGTCGCTCCCGACGGCGTAGTAGTCGTCGTCGTCGTCCTCCATGAGCTCCCACGAGTAGATGGAGGAGTCGTCGGAGTAGTCGGAGCACTCCTCCAGGTAGCTGTTCTCGAAGCAGTCGTCGACGCCGGGGCCGAGCACCCTCAGCCCCGGGTGCCTCTCCTGCAGGAACTTGTCGTCGACGGCCCAGCAGCCGCGGAGGTCGAGGAACCGGAGGTCGCGGCACCGCGCGAGGATGTCGAGCACCGCATCCGTCGCGATCACCATGTAGCCCATCTCCAGGTGCCGGAGCCTCGGCATGGTGCAGGCGATGGCGCGCGCCTCGTCGCGCTGGCACGCCTTGCCGGCGACGTCCGTCGGGTGCATCACCCGCCGGAGCCCCACCAGCGACTTGCAGTTCTTGCCGAACGCCTCCAGCGCGCGCGCCCCGATCTTGGTGCAGCTGCTGATGTCCAGGAACGTCACGTTGGGCAGCCTCGGCGCCACGCTCTCCACCGCCGCGTCGCTGATCTCGCTCCGTGGAATCTCCAGCGTCCTCAGTGCCCGTGCACTTGCAAAACCACCACCAAAATTCAGCACCAAGAATTACTGCTAGTAATAAACCAGATAATTAACCATTGAGTTACAGTTAATTGCTGGAAATGGATTAGAGCACGCGCGGTAATGAAATTCTGCGTGCAGAACATACTGAATCTGGGATTGGCAGCAAGCAAGACGTGCAATGGCAGCAGGAGAGAACGGTGAATAATCCACTGGAGAGAATGGGTGTATGCATGTGCGAGCCGTGCAGGGCGCAGTACTTGAGTTTGTACTTGTGGCTCCAACGTTTAGCGAAACGGTGATAAGCCGGAATCAATAAGGGTTAAAGTTTTGGGAGGGGAATATGAATTGGTCGTGTCATGGTGGCAATTCGACATGTTCCCATCCACAAAACACATCCATGTCAAAAAAAAAAAATCAAAGAATCAATACTACGACTAGTAGGAAACGGATGCTGAACTGAAGCCACTAGTTCACTAGTTCAGAATCAGAGGCCAGTGAGCTGGTCTGTAAAATTTTGCCTGAACTCCAAAGCTGAAAATTTGGTAAAAATGTTGAATTTAACCATGGGGAAATGGTGGTAACACAAACTTTTTACGGTCTGCAATTTTCTGAAACCAAATTTACTGCCTGCACTAGATTGATCCATGACCATGTCAGCTACTGACAGAAAAATAACAATCGCTGATCATTTATAACCTCAGGATTTTACTACATCAGAGAGCGCTATCAAAATGCTGGAATTCAACCATCCCGGTAAAAGAATCATTCAGAAACGGACAGAACGCTGAACCAAAAAGAATAAAAAAAAACAGAGAGAGAGAACAAAACTTACTGGTCTCCGATGAAGGAGAAGAGCGGGTCGCCGGGGAGGCCGGAGACGCTGATGCGGCGGCAGGAGCCGCAGCTGCGGGCGACGAGCATCTCCACCATGCGGACGAGCTGCTCGGGCTTGCCCTGCTGCTGCCGCCACTCCTCGATGTCGATCTCCTGCCAGCAGTACGGCCCGGCCACCACCCGGCTCCACGACTTGCACACCCGTGGCACCACCGTCAGCACCTCCCGGAGCGGCAGGTTCCGGAAGACGAGCCCCAGCGCGTCCGGCAGAAGCTCCTCCCAGCACCTGTACTCGCCGCCGCCGCACTCCCCCATCTCCTCCTCCCTCTCCTTCTGCACTGCAAAATGGACCGTCCTTTTACAAGCTACTACTACCACTACTTACTACACAGAGCAGCATGGTTGGTGTTCTTCCAACCACCAGCATCAATTGCAGCAGAGAATGCTGCTACAATCCATTTCTGCTCCAAAAACAGCCTGAATTTCTTGCTCAAACCAAGAACAGCAACTAGAAGCAAGTGAGGGGAGCTTTACCTTGGAGATCACTCAAGAATCAGAGAAGCAGCTAAAAGTAGCAGCTTACTTGGAGCATATACTTTGTTTACACCGCGAGTGAGAGACCAAATGAGGAAACCCCTATCCAAGAACCAATAGAGGAGTAAGATGTAAGCATCATCCAAAAGCTGGCAAGGCAAGGAGAGCTTAATTAAACACTAAAACTAGAGACCTCAATCACAGGGTTCCATGAACAGCAAGGGCACAGATCTATAAAGAAGGGTTCTTGCAGGGATGGAAAGGGATAGCTAAGCTGGGGGGCAACAGCAGTATGCCAATTGAGATGCTCCCCCATCCATATGCTTTTCCACACCACGGCCAAACAAAAGGCACTAGGGGATATTTGTGGGGGAAGAACACAAAAGCTCTAACCTTTTTGGCTCAAAGCAAAAGATAAGAACAGAACAGAGCAGGAATATATATATTTCTTTCCTACTATACATGAATTAGAAATGCAACTGTTCTAGGATTGCGAGGGCTTTATGGCCTGCACATTTTACCAGACTGGGAAGGAGGAGGTGGTGGAGGAGGAGGAGGAGAAGGTCCAAATTCCAATCAGGATCTGCAGGAGGTAACACCTGATGGAGGAGAGGAGACTTTGAGAGTGTGACACTGGGAGGGAGAATGGCCAGCAGCAGTAGAAGACTGAACAAAGCTACGGTTAAAGCTTTTTGTGTTTGCATGTGTTCGCAAGAGAGAAAAATGTATAGAGAGTACTCCAGTGTATATGCAAGAATCTCGTTGAGCAAGAGGAAGGATCTTCCCCTTGTCTTTTTTTTAAATATAATTCTGCCAGGCACTCACATGTTGATAAGACAGCAACATGCAGGTATTTACGAGTAGTTTGTTTCTTTACTTCCTACCCACTCCCAAATACTCCAAGTTCAGTTTGAATTTCGGAAAAGAATTTGACACGCTAGTAAAAGTTGGTAAGATTTGCCCCTTAAAATACTTTCATGCCATGTTATTTGTAATAGTTTTCCAAATGTAGGTTTAGGAAATGTAAAATTAAAGTTTTCTTTTGATTACACAAAAGACACAAATATCCCTCAACACATGCTCAAAGCAATAGGGGCAAATGGTAGGGGTGAAAACGATATGGGAATTTCCCGACCGTATCGATACCGTTTTCGGAAAACTAATATGATAATAATATTTTTACCGATGGTTACTATTTTCAAATTTTAGTTTTTTAAATTTATGTTAGTGTGGCATTGAAGTTGACACTAAATAGATGAATTCATAAATATGGAAATTTTCCGACCATTTCCGTTCATTTTCGAAAAAATAATAAAATAATGTATTGTTTCCAACTATTTTCGACCGTTTTCATCCCTGGCGAATGGCATCCCCCTTGTCGAAACCACTCGAGAAATTGGTGCAAGCACGCTCTAGATTCTCATCCTCTTGTAGCGGTGTCCTAGTTTCTACAAGTTGGTTACGTCGGAGGGCCTAGAGAGGAGAGATGTTCCATCTTCTCTCTCACCCTCTCTCCCTAAATCCGGAAGACGTGGATAGAGTTGGGCTTTGTGGTGGTTGTAAGGGTGTTTTTTTGGGCGATCTCGTCTGTGTTCCGTTGTTGGACTAGTGGTGGCCGGTCACGCTTAGTGGCGGTCGGTTCGGTGCTAGCATTCTCCCGGACCTGTGTGTGGGCGCTGCCAGTGTGTGGGTGGTGGTATATTTTTTTTCTTTTTCCTGGTTACGGCCTTTCAGGGTTGTAATATTGTAAATTTTTTCTGCTCTATTAATAAAACTTTGTTAGGGGGGGTTTGAACGGCAGATCTCTTCTCACACTGAATTTCTATTGAAATACTACTGTATATGCGTAATATTTACAGGTAACATGATTTAAAACCAAGTAAACAAATGATGCATGACTTGTGGACGATTTTATTGTGCATGATTCGAGAGGATTTGGGTGGGGAATAGATACAAGCAAAAAAAAAAAAACAATTATGCCCAGTCTATTCGTTGGTTTCATTCAATTCGATTAGCAACAAAACATGGCTCCAGAAGATGATTATATCGTGACGTTCGTGCCGTTCCCTGTCTATTCGTTGGTTTCATTCAATTTGATTAGCATTGAGCATAGTGAAGTTGGTCATCAATAGGTAGATCATTCACGGCCACATCAATCTGATTACGATTTAGCCATAACTGATAACATTATGTCTGGGCCCAGCGTTGATGATCCCTTTTTAAGCAACAGTAAACTTTGGTGAGCATTTAGCTGTTGTAGCTGAAGCCGTTGATTGTGTGATCAACCGCTATTTTGCAACTGTTCGGTACTGCTCTAGCACCTTTTATTAGTTGGCATTTTCACCATAATTATGACACCAACCTGCAACTAAGACTCGCAATATGAATCTTGTACTGTACTGTACTAATATCTCGTGTGTGGCTCCTCGAAGGCCCGGTTTAGTTTCAAAATTTTTTTTCTCAAGAATATCACATCAAATCTTTGGACACATACATAGAACATTAAATATAGATAAAAATAAAAATTAATTATACGGTTTGCATTAAAATCGCGAGACGAATCTTTTGAGTCTAATGAGTCCATGATTAGCCATAAGTGCTAGTAACCCACACGTGTTAATGATGGATTAATTAGGCTTAAAAGATTCGTCTCCCGATTTTCAGGCAAGTTATGAAATTAGTTTTTTCATTCGTGTCCGAAAACCCATTCTGACATCCGGTCAAACGTTTGATGTGATATCTAAAAAAAATTTTAGCCAACTAAACATGGCCTTTAGTTTCTTCAATACCAATACTGAAAATCTCATTATCAACTGGCATGAAGCCATGAACTCCTTATATCTGAAGCTTCTGAAGTTAATTATGCACAGCAGAATGGCACTATACATGTGGGACGGGAAGCGATTGTTCCACGTTGTGGAGCAGTGAGTAATTAACTGCAAATCAAGCGGAGAAAATGGTGTACTTTATATACGGAAACTGGGATATTCTTCCTTCAAACATCGTCGACCTAGTCACTAGCGGTGCATCGCTGCATGTGACTGTGTGTCTGCATGCAACATGAGCTTGAGTATGTTGTTGATCTCAGCACGGTGAGACGCGATTGCGAGGGACAAACACGGAGTCCTTTCCTGTCGGAGTTGAATTGATGCCCGTGGCGCCGTGCCCATGTCGGCTTCACATCCGTCAGTGCACTGCCTAGCTTCGTGTGTACGTACGACCTTGCAGGCAACTAGCTAGGGTGCGTTCACGTTAAAATTGAAAGTTTAGTTAAAATTAGAATGATGTGATGGAAAAGTTAGAAGTTTATATGTGGAGAAAAGTTTTAATGTGATGGAAAAATTAAAAGTTTGAAGAAAAAGTTTGAAACTAAACTCGGCCTTAGTGCTCATGCAAAATTGTTTAAACTCGATCTGGTTTAAACTTGGCTTTTTTTTCTTAAAAACTGAAGCCAGCAAAGCTAGTGTTATATTAAGTATGGGAGAAAAAAGTATTTACAAGATCACCAGAAGGGTGAAAGAGAGAAAGGGAGAGGAAAGAAGAAGCTACTAAACAACAAAATAAACATCCTAGACGAATAATCTCGCAATATTTGTTGCTCCACATATTTTCCATAGCTTGATTGCGTCATGTATCTTGTCTAGTAGCTGCGGTAGGGGTTTTTGCTGATTTCGAAATACTCGTCTGTTCCGCTCACACCATATTTCCCATGCTATCATAAGCATGGGTTTAAACTTGGCATCGCGAATTCAGAAGCAAATACTCCTATATGCGAGAATACAGTGCTGATTTCGAAATACTCGTCTGTTCCGCTCACACCATATTTCCCATGCTAACAGAAGCATGGGTTTAAACTTGGCATCGCGAATTCAGAAGCAAATACTCCTATATGCGAGAATACAGTAACACCTCACAGAAAGAAACATGATTCAGAATTTCAGATTCTTTTTTTTTTCATTTCCCCAAGGAAAAGGAAACGTCGTCGTCAACTCATGCTAACTTGGTTGGTGGTCGCTGGCAGGGTATATAGCTGCCGCTAATCATTGTCCTTCCTAGTGAAAACAAGTACTGTTGTAATATGCTCACTAAGCCCACCGTAGGATGGCGACACTTCGAGACTCTCTCTCTCTCTCTCTCTCTCTCTCTCATCAGCTTGCTCCGAATTGACTGCAACGAAAAGGAATTGCAAGTTTGGAGCCATCGAATGCATGGGGGTCCTCAAGGAAGACGAAATAGCTCACACTACCTGCTCTCTCTATCAGCTCTACGCCCTCTAGTTCCACATGGAAGTGCAGCTTTTGCCATGCTTGATGCATCCATCTGCCCCTTACGAGTACTGGTCAAATTTTTTTTGACAATAATTGGATCGGTTTAGCGTGCACGCACAAGCATGCTACGTACTTGTGCGAGCAGATCACCAGTGTGATCTGGGATCTGTGTTATTATTGTCCTCTCAATCGTCGCAAAGCTGCAACTTTCCAGGCATGACACATTGCATGCATGGTACTATCAGCCATATTCGGCTACTGCTTTGATTTTCCTTATCACACACCGATTAGACGATTACTAATTTACGCTGTGTTCGCAGCATCAGGGAAGTGTAAATATCGGCGATAATCTCATCAGCAAATGCTTTGCAGTACTCATCTTAAGAGAAAAGGAAAGCTGCGTGTGCATGATTGCAAAGTCGCCTGGGAACAACTGAAAGTCTGGAGGTGGTCCTGTTTAGATCCTGGGACTAAATTTTTAGTCCCTGTTATATCGGATGTTGAGACACTAATTA
Source organism: Oryza glaberrima (assembly GCF_000147395.1). Taxonomy (NCBI): domain Eukaryota; kingdom Viridiplantae; phylum Streptophyta; class Magnoliopsida; order Poales; family Poaceae; genus Oryza; species Oryza glaberrima. The sequence goes on along the minus strand of NC_068327.1, from coordinate 30,719,368 downwards.
GAAGTATTAAACTTAGATTAATGAAAAAACCCATTTCATAACCCTGTACTAATTCGCGAGACGAATCTATTGAACATAATTAATCTATAATTAGCCTATGTGATGCTACAGTAAACATATGCTAATTATGGATAAATTAGATTTAAAAAATTTGTCTCACGAATTAGCTCTCATTTATGCAATTAGTTTTGTAAGTAGTTTATGTTCAATACTCCAAATTAGTATCTAAAATCCGATGTGACATGTACTAAAGTTTAGTTTTTGGATCCAAACACCACCAAAACACAGAAACACCTTGGTACGTAGGAGTACAGAGATACGCCGTCCTGCGTATTCTCGAAAATGAAACAGGAACAGCTGAAAGCCTGAAACTGTACGTGCAGCAACCTGTTTACCTTACCTGTGTCCTCCTGGACACGGCCGGACGAAACGAGAGAAGGATCTGGGGCGATTTTTGTTACTACTGTATTACCTTCGCTGCAAGCTTGTAGCTCTCTGAAACCTGCGAGAGGATAACACACAGGCGAGCTACTACTAGCTATCTATAGGCGTGTGAGTAACCGCGTATGCACGTACTCCGCGTCAGTGGCGAGACGCTGCTGCCTTTAACCATTTCCAATTTATGGTTAGCTTCCGCAACAGTGGCGTGTCGCTGGTGCAGGCCCCTCCATCCCCTCTCCTCTCCTCTCTCGATCCCACTCGCTGCAGCTTGAATCCAAGATTGGGACACTTGCTAAATGCTTCTGCAGTGGCGAGGAGAATAAATGTGCATTCAACTACTGGCCAACCGAGCTGGGCCACACCCCCTCACCTCATGGACATCTCTGGTCGTGTTCAGTTCCTTGACCGATTTTTTTTAAAATTACACGAATACACATTTAAAGTATTAAATATTAACTAATAATAAAATAAATTACAGAATCTGCATGTAAATTGCAAGATGAATTTATTAAGCATAATTAATCTATCATTAGTAAATGTTTACTGTAGCATTATATTGTCAAATCATGACGTAATTAGGCTCAAAAGATTCGTCTCGTAATTTACATGCGAACTATGCAATTGATTTTTTCATCCACATTTAATGCTCCATGTATGTGTCAAACATTCGATGTGATGTTTTTGGCAAAAAAAAAAATTGAATCCAAACATTCTGTGTCTCAGGCTGCTTCAACTCCTCTTCACACCCAGCCCTTCTCAGTTTCTTGTGCTTTCCACAATCTCAAAACTCTCTGATCATCTCCTGGCTTTCAAAAGCTCAAATTTTTGCAGCAACTACTAAGTTCAGTTTACTTTTGTTTTCTGAAACTGTCATGGTGCCATTGCAGGATTGGATTTCTCAGCTTCTAGTTAACCAAAGCAAACAACAAAAAGAAGCAACGAAAACAGAAGACTGAAGCCTAAAAGCTTCTAGCAGCTACCGAACCACCTTTACTTTTGCTTTGCAAGCCTGTGTGTAACTCTGGCCGTCTGAAGACTGAAGCCACTGCGCTGTTGTTTTGACAGTTTCACCTACCGCAGGAGACGCTGCAGAGGAAAGGGTAAGAACAGGAGGAACAGAACAGGGAGATGTGAACACTGTAGGGCAATGGCATTTTTAATATAGCTAGCATTCGAGCCGTGGGGGTCCATACAGTGACCAAATCCCCCAAGCGATCGCATTGTTAGCTCACATGCAAAAAGGAATCCGGTTGTGGCTGCCATCTTGTTTCCAAATGAGACAACTAGGTGTTCTATTAAGCAAGCTCTAACACTGTGCTATCACACATTCACACTGCAACCGTGAGGTATGGCAGTACTGCAGGTAGAGCTAGGCATGCAGATTGGTTCATGGAGTCACCAACCAGATGAATAAACAAAGCTTCGAGTACCCGATGACTGCCATATGAGGAGTGTTTGAGTGAGTGAGTGATCATCACATTCAGGGGCAGCATTGCAAAGACTTTTTCAGTAGACAAAGCTGTGCTGTTATGCAGAGTAACAGGCCTGTTACTGTAAAATATTCAGAAAAGACGAGCACAGGCAGCTACTAGGGTCTACAAGGGCCATGACATAGCAAAAGCATGTGATTAAAATCTGGGCGCCTTTGGCTATTTTGTCCTTATTAGTTTACTTTTGCTGTATCTCTCGCACCCCTGTAAAGTTGATTCTGAACTCTGAAGTGATTCCCTGGTAATCCTACATGGTAACTACTCCTCATATCATACAGATGTCTAACCAACCAAGCAATCCTAGGTTATGGAGAGATCAGTTAGAATTGTTAAAGCCTTTTGATTAGGTCCCTTAGCATAGAAAATCTGGTGGAATAAGCTAGCTAATGCCCTCCACTTGTGTGCTTCACTGCAGAACCACATAATCCAGGTTAACTAGTGGTGTTTACAAACAAAATGTGGGTGAAGTTAATCTAGGTTAAGGTTGGCTGTTCAAGTAAATTCTAACTTGAACCATACTACGCAGGAATGCAGGATTGTTTTGACTCCAAATCATGTTCACTCAATCATGTCATCTTATAGATGGTCTGGTGGGGGCGTGGTGCCTGAGGGGACGTGCATGATAGATGAGTACCTAACTACCCTAGCAGTGAAAGCAAAGGTAAACGACATGCACAACTGTAGTGACATGCTCGGCATTTATCTGATTCAGGATCATAGCAGCGTAAACGAAAACATCATGCAGGCCAGCCCACATTTATCTGGTTCAGGATCGATCAATACACGGCATTACTCGCATCACAACACTGCAATCTTTCTGCCGCCGTTGAGCAGCTAGTGTGTTACTGCACGGTACAACTCGCATCAGGAATGAATTTTTGCTGCAGAACCTGGAGATTAGACCGTTCGATCTGGAGCTGAACATTAAGGCCGGATCTTATGAACACTGCATCGGTTGTCCCGGTGAAATAGATCAGAGAACCAATGGTGGAAATCCATTTACAGGTGCGCATTCATTTCTCACGCAGTAGGGGAGTACTACAGCTCTGAAGGGGAGTAGATCAAAACAGGAGGACAATGTACCCGAAGATGCAACGTACGTGGGCTGTGGTTTTATGTGCTCACTGGTACGAGAACTGTCCTGACATGTGTACAAACGAACGATGCTGCTGCACATGGCTCGAGGGATAAAATCGCACGCCAAATCTGAGCCTCGTTAATGGTTTCGCACTATCAATGAGAGTCCGTGTGACCGTAAGTCCGTAAGGACCGTAACCTTGCCGAAACTTTGTCGTAAGAACAAACGGATGCCAAATCTGGCCATAGTTGCCAAGATTAGCAATCCCTGCATCATCCATGAGCACCACTAGAACGAAAACCAACACCCGGTTTATTTCCGCTAGAAAGTTGAAATTTTGCTTCCTCGCAGGCAATGCCCGGAATCACCAGCCAGAGGTTGGTCTCGCTAGCTCCCGGTTGGAATTATTATACATGGGACTTTGGTTGCGGGCTACAATTTGGAGTGGGGAACAGAGCTGTGCATTGCACGATATATGGAATAAGTCCACTCTGACTCCCTCAATTATACCTCTAATCTGATTCATATCCCTAAACCGCAATAGCGGATATTTTGACCCCCTAATCTGATTTGTATCTCTAAACTGCAATACCGGCTATTTTGAACCCCCCTCCAACAATTGAAAATGACCCACGTATTAGTGTCACATTTTATTCTTCCTTCCCTTTCTTTATTCTCTTCAATTTTTCTTTCTTCCTTCTTTTTTCCTACACACTTGCACGGTGACTCAAGGCAGATGAGGATCAGCAGCTCGAGGAGTGGCGGTTGGGGCCCAGATCGGTGGATGGGGATAGGGCTAGCTTGGAGTAGAGATCTAGGAAGCGCTCCTCCTACTGGTGAGTTGAGGTCAATGGGGGTGGACGGGCGGTGGAGGTTGAGGAAGCCGGCGGGGTGACGACGAATTCAAGGCGTCGCGTGTCCTTTCTTCTCTCAACGCATGTGTCTAGCCCGCTGACGGTGGTTGCTTGCTCTCCTCCTCACCAACTCGGTGACAACGGGGACACGTGGACAAGTTCAAGCTTGAGGAGACTCGTCGGCCGTCACCCAACTCGGCGTGTTGGTGCCTCCGTCCTCCCGCCTCATGCACATGCTCTTAGCCTCCGTGGGTGTCTTAGCGTCGAGCTTTGTCGTGTTGGTGCCTCCGTCCTCCCGCAGAGCGTCGTGCATGAACGCCATGCCGTCAGCGATGTTGGTGATGATATGGAGCCCTCCCTTGAGGCCCACCGCCAAAGATATGAGAGTGTCGCTGCATCCCATCGTCAGTGGGCAAGACACATGCGTTGAGAGAAGAAAGGACACGCGACGCCTTGAATTCGCCGTCGCCCCGCCGACTTCTCAACCTCCGCCGCCCGTCCACCCCCATTGACCTCAACTCACCAGTAGGAGGAGTGCCTCCTAGATCTCTGCTCCAGACCGTTCTTATCCTCGTCCAACTGGTTTGGGCCACTGACGACCAGCTCCTCTTCACGCACGGGAGGGGAGGCCAACGTAGGACACATCGTTGCTATGGATGGGGTTCACCGTGGAACTGTGTGGGAAAAATAATGAAGAAAGAAAAAGAGAAGAGAATAAAGAAACGGAAGGGAGAGGAAAATGTGACATTAACATGTGGGTCCGGTCTTGCATGCTGAATCAGTCTGTTGGACCGGGTCAAAGCATCGCGTCAGTGAAAACGTCCTCCAAAACTGTTGTGGGAGTTAAATTACAACGATTTTAAGAGTTGGAGGATCAAGATATCCGATATTGCGCGATTCAGGGTACAATATATTTTGAGGGAGTCAAAGTGGACTTATTCCAAGATATAATGGGCCTTGGAGGTGGGCTGTGGTGTGTGACATGAGCCGGCTGACCAAGTAAGGAAAAAGTACACCGAAGGTCCCTCAACTTGTCATCCGGTTACAAAATCATCCCTCAACCGCAAAACCAGATATAAAACATCCCTCAATTTACAAAAAGTATTTCGGTGGTTTTGATTCCGGTTTTATCCTACGTGGCGGCTGAGTCAGCGTGGGACCCACGTGGGCCCCACCTGTCAGTGTGGCCACGTTGGCCTCCTCTCTCTTTCCCATTCTCTCTCTCTCACTCACTCTTCTCTTCTCTTCTGGCAGGCCGGCCGGCGGCTGGGGCGGAGGCCGCCGGGGCGGGCCGGCGGCAGCGGCGACGCCGGCGACGAGGACGACGCCGGCTTCATGCGAAGCTGCAGCCCGTACCTGCATCGCAGCGTTGGCGTCCAGGTGGTGCGCGGATTCGACGCGGAGAAATCCCTAGGATTCGGCAAGGGGGAGGAAGCCCGTGATGAGGCGGGCAACGAGCGCAGGAAGCAGAGGCGATGAGCCGGCGACCGATGGCGACGGTGGGGGTGGCCGGCGGCGACCTCGTCCAGCGACTCGCGAGGAAGATGAGAGGAGGGCCTGAGACTCCGAGAGGAGTTAACAGCGAAATCCAGATGGGCGACGAGGCGGCGGGGCGGGAGAGGAGGAGGAGGCGGCGGCGGCGGCGGCGATGCGGGAGAAGGCGAGGGCGGCCTCCACCTCGCTCTGCGATGGCGGTAGCGACGCCCATGACTCCGACCACCATGCCCCGCCCATGGTCTCCTACTCTCCTCCGAGCACGAGAATCACCACCATCATCACCGCTTCGTCGCCGCAGCCAACGCCGCCGCCGCCGCCAACGCCCCTCGTCGCCGCCGCCACCACACCGTAGTCCACCTCCATCGCTTCAAAGAATCGTCGTCGTCGTCGTTGCCGGCGGCAGGCCGGCTCCTCGGCGGGCTTCTCTCGCCGGGGTTCGACGAGGCGTCGTGCCTCAGCCAGTACGAGGCCTCGACGCGGTGGAAGCCGTCGCCGTTCCCGGTCTCCTTCTACTTGGTCGAGCGGCTGCGGCGGTACGAGGCCAACCACCGGTGGTGCGCCCCGGGCACCGCGCGCTACCGGGACGCCGTTGAGCGGCTCCATTCCGGCGACCGCAACGCTGGCGACGGCGACGCCGAGTGCAGGTACGTTGTGTGGGTCCCCATCCCGGGCATCGCTTCAACATGCTCAAGAACGGCGTCGGCCGCCCCGAGCCCACGCGCCGCCACCCGAGCGGCGATGTCGCAGACGAAGTAGCATTGGGTCGGGAACTCGGGATGAGAAAATTGGCCCTGTTTGGAGAGCTAGCCAAGAGTTATTTTGAGAGCTATTTTTTTAGCACAAGGAAATAACCCTCCAATAAAATAGCCCTAAGTTGTTTGGATCCAACGGTTATTTTGAGAGCTATTTGGTCTTTAATGTAACTTCCTATGGAGAGAGATAGAGAGAAAAGACAATTTTTTAGTGAGCCCTACCCAAAATAGTCTCAATTAGCACCCCTTGGGTGGGATAGATTTTTTGGGTGGATTATTTCCAAATAACCCTCAATTAGCTCACCCTTTTGGATCTTTTTAGACAATTTAAGCTATTTGAGGGAGGGCTTAAAAAATATCCCTTCGATCCAAACAGAACCATTGACATTTTGCCATGCTCAAAAAACGGTTTCGCTAGAATGCCATCTCGAAAACACGTTTCGTTAAAATGCCAATATGAAACGCATGCTCACCGCCACTTTGTCATTTTGGCCATTTTGTGTATTTTCGAAATCATTTTTCACTAGAATGCTTTCCCTGGACCAAAATACCCCTAACACGGGCCCCACCTGTCATACTCTCTCACCTCTCCTTTTCCCATTCTTCCCCTCTTCCTCTCTCTCTTTCTCGGACACCGTCGGAGCGGCGGTGGCCGGGAGGCAGGCTGTGGCCGGCGGCGGGCGTCAACCAAGCGAGCGAGCGCCCTGACATCTCCTCTCTCCGGCCATGGCGATCTCGCCGGCAGCGACGACCACGGGGACCTAGCGGTGCGAGTGGGGCGACAGCGGTGGCGGCGCATGTGCTCGTCTTCCCGGCGCTGGGGTAGGGCCACATCAACTGCATGATGCACTTCGCCACCGGCCTCGTCGGCGCCGGCCTTCACGTCACTTTCCTCCACACAGACCACAGCCTCCTCCGCCTTGGTGCCTTGGTGGTGTCGTGGCCACTCTCGCCGCCGACTCACCGCAGCTCCGGTTCATGTCCATCCCCGACGGCCTCCCCGACGACCACGCGCACACCATGGGCGATATCGTGGAGCTCCTAGAGTCGCTGGGGACCAACGGCAGTCGGGTGAAAGGGGAAGGGGATAAGGAGTTCTCTGCGACCCTGGAGCTCCACGCTCGGTTGTGGAAGACGCTGAGCACCCTGGTCGCCGTCGCCGCCCTCGCGTGGAGCGCGCGATGGTGCGCGACGAAGCTTGGTGGAAGAGGAGGATGGCCATGGCGGCGACGACAATGGCTGCTTCCGATCTGGTTGACCAGCATAGTGTTCGTCGTCGTCGTCTCGCAGGTGTCCACTCCATTCACCAATCACCAAGCAGAGTAGCACAATTAATGGAGCGGCGCGTCGGCGGCGGTGGCCTCGTCATGCCATCAGCGGGGCTGCAGAGCTTCACCTAAATCGCACTGCTGCCGGTGTACGACCGCATGGTTGTGCCGCTCGCCAGGCGCCTCGCCGGCGGTGGCCGCGACAGCATCACGATGCTCCAGCACGTCGGTGCTGGCATGGCAACAGCCTGCCTCGCCACGGTCGTGGCGGCGCTCGTTGAGGCGAGACGGCTCCGCGTGGCTCGCGACACCGGCCTAGTGGACCGGTCGGACGCGACGGTGCCGATGGATGTGTGGTGGCTGGTGCCGCAGCACGTGCTCGTCGGCGTCGCCGAGGTGCTCGCCGTGATTGAGCTGGAGTAGTTCTTCTACGACCAGTTGGCCGGCGAGCTTCACATCGTCGGGCTCGCTGTGTCTCATGGTAATTTCGTCTCATCAAGCCACATTCCAGCGAAAATAAAATCAAAAATGGAGAAAATGGAAAAAATGGCAAAGTGGCTGTGGTCGCACGCTTCATATTGGCATTTTAACGAAAGACGTTTTCAAAATGGCATTCTAGCGAAACCGCTTTTTGAGCATGGCAAAATGTCCATTTTCTCAACTTGGGATGGTGGTGACGCGGAAGGTGTGCCCCTTGCCGTCGGCCTCGGTCCAGCACCGCAGCTCGCCGAAGTCGGAAGGTTCTGTGGACGGCAGCGCGAGGAGGAGGACGGCTGCTTGGCGCGTCGCCATCGCCAGCCCGCGCACCGCCGATTTCTACGGTCTCTACGTGCTCGCGCACTGCCTCCAGGACGAGCCTGACGGCGTTGTACCACGGCAGCGGCCACGAGGATATGGATGGTGGCATTGCCTCCGCCGGCGCGACGCCGGCCGCCGGACCTCCTCCTCTCCCCTCCCCCCGGCGGCCTCCTCCCCACAGCGCCTCCCGTCGCTGGCCTGAGAAAATACAGAGAGAGGAGGAAGGGAGAGAATGTAGAAAGAGGTAGGGTGCTGACGTGTACACCATGACATGTGGGGTCCACGTGGGTCTCAAGCTGACTCAGCCGCCACGTAGGACAAAACCGGGGTCAAAACCACCGAAGGACTTAAAATGAACGGTTTTGTGAGTTGAGGGATGTCCTATATCTGGTTTTGCGGTTGGGGGATGATTTTGTAACTCGATGACAAGTTGAGGGACCTTTGGTGTACTTTTTCCACCAAGTAACCATCTCCTATCTATGTACAAGGAATAAGTTCACTTTGGGTCCCTCTATTTGTCGCACAGTCCGATTTTCGTCCCTTGACCGCAAAACCGGATACGACCCGTCCCCCAACTTACCAAAACCGGGCAAACGAGGTCCCTCGGCGGTTTTGATAGTGGTTTTGGCTGACGTGGCGTCTACGTGGCTAATTTGACTCGGTCTTCATCTGACGTGGCACTTACGTGGCAATTCGATATAAAAAAAGTGGGACCCACGTGGGCCCACATGTCATACTCACCCCCCCTCATCTTCTTCCTCCTCCCTTTCCATCGCCCCTCTCTCCATCTCTCTCCCCTCCTCTCTCCAGCCTCCAGGCGCCATGGCTCACTGGGTCACGGGGAGGTCCGACGGTGGCGGCCGGCGATGCAACAGCCGCCGCCGGCGGCGAGCTCCACCTCTTGGCGCAACCGTGCAGCCGCGCGCATTTCTGACCCTACACGCGTGTGGCTGTCTGACGGTGTGGGCAGCACGGATGGATTGATGGATCTAATCCCGCGCCAACACGTAACCCCCCTGCGACACGACGGCGAGGCGGCGACGGCCGGCGACGTCGCTCTCACGCCTCAGCTCGCTGGGGTTTTGAGTTTTGACCACCGGAATGAACTTTGTTCTGATGCAGTTCTTGCTAATAATGCCTTTACCTACTATCACCTCTCGTCAATAACTTGTAATTGCTAATTGCTCACATATCATCACTTAGCTGCGGATGGCCATCATTAATTCTCAGTGTAGCACTGTGTTTTTCACAAGTCGCAATGCAACAGTGTATGAACTCGAAGCCTGTAAATTACTCCCATGCATGCATGGATCGCTTGTCGATCGACTAATTAATTAAAAGGTCTTGTGCTGCATCATCTAGATCATGGCTAGGCCGTAGTACATTGTGTAAGCACAAGACTTGTATAGTTTCTCTCATGCAGTCAGTAGCATTTACACGCGTACGTTAGTACGAGTACTCAATTGACGGTAGCTCGTATGATTCGGCCGATGTGTCAGATGGAATCGATCGCCTAATCTTGAGTTCTTGACCCCTCTTCGACGCCGACGATCGATTGAGGCATCGAACTGACTCCTCACATGGCTAGCTAGCTTAATTGCGACGAAACTGAAATGATATTATTTGATGCTCCTGCTAATTTTCTCTCTCGATGCAAATTAATGTTGGCAGTTGAAGATGTATTCTCTCTCGCCGGTGTGAGAGCGACGTCGCCGGCCGTCGCAGTCTCGCCGTCGCGTAGCGGGGGGGCTACGAATAGATCCATGAATCCATCCGTGTGGCCCATGCCATCAGACAGCCACACGCGCGCGGGGTCAGAAACGCGCGTGGCTGCACGGCTGCGCCGAGAGGTGGAGCTCGCCGGCGGCGGCGCTGTCGCGTCGCCGGCCGCCACCACCGGACCTCCCCGTGACCCCGTGAGCCGTGGCGCCTGGAGGCTGGAGAAAGGAGACGAGAGAGATGGAGAGAGGGGAGATGGTGAGGGAGGAAGAAGATGAGGGGGGTGAGTATGACATGTGGGGCCCACGTGGGTGCCACTATTTTTTTATTATTTTTCCGGATCGAATTGCCACGTCAGCGCCACGTCAGATGAAGACCGAGTCAAAATAGCCACGTAGCCGTCACGTCAGCCAAAACCGCTATCAAAACCGCTGAGGGACCTCGTTTGCCCGATTTTCGTAAGTTGGAGGACGGGTCATATCCGGTTTTGCAGTCAAGGGATGAAAATCGGACTGGGCGACAAATAGAGGGATCCAAAGTGAACTTATTCCTATGTACAATGGGCTGCTCCGAGAATGTGGAAAAGCAAGGAGCTATAAAGAAGCATCCACGGGCCACGGACCTCGGGCCAGCGTTCTGCGACGAGTAACGAGCGTTCGTCCGTTTCACGTATCAAGGGCCATTTTGGTGAATTTTTTTTATTTTCCATTTTTTTTATTAAAAGTTTTAGAAAAATAATTTTCCATTTTTAAAAATCGCCATCCCAGAGAGCGGCGAAAGTGACGTGGCAGACGGCTGTTCGCTCTCGGGCAACGCCGTCAACGAAATTTGCAGGCGGCCCCCTTGCCGCCCTCCGCTAGGGTGATTTTGTACTGTGCGGGGGGCCACCTGCAAATGGGCGGCGAGGGGGCATGGAAATTTGCAGGCGGCCCCCTTGCCGCCCTCCAATAGGGTGATTTTCTACTGTGCGGGGGGCCGCCTGCAAATGGGCGGCGGGGCGCTTGGAATTTTGCAGGTGGCCCCTTTGCCGCCCTGGGGGAGGGCGATTTTATACTGTGCTTTATTTGAGAAATATATTTTTTTATAAATATCAATAGTTATCAAATCTTTTTATATTGAAAACTATACAAGATTAAAATCTCCAAGACTGGCAAAATACAATTTTATTATTTTTTAGGGCCTATTTGGAATGTCACCGTACAAATATTTTGTTAGTGCCAAAATATAAGCAAGTTTTGGCACTACCAAATCTTTGGTAAGGTAAAATTGCATTTGATCATATTTGGTTTGCTGCCAAAATGTAAAATTGTAGTGAAGAATGTTCTACATAATCTCAAATCTAGATTAGGTATTACCAATGAATAGGCTTCAATCGAAATCAAACACAAGTACTATTCAAATAACCAAAATATTGGTAGGGCATGTTTTTAGTAGCAATCCAAATAGGCCCTTAGTCTTACGCATACAAAAATTCACCACCATAATTAAAAATTTTAATGATAAGATAGATAAGAAGTGCCATCGATACACGGTACAAATTTGTCGATCCTGACGAATCAAGCATGCGGTAACCTATCGGCCCCTTCTAGGTCGGTCAGAATGCATTGCATTCTCGTGGTCCTTCAATCATTGATACTCTACTTGTGTTTCTGACTCTATTATCTTCTGGCCATGATATGATGGAGTGACATTGTCGATCCATCGAGTAAATCCATACATCCTTGGATTGCCCTGTAAAAATAGTAATGTTATTCAGTTTGGGGAGTAATTTTGTGCAAATCATAGCGGATTTTGTAAACGGTTAGACATACAACGAAATCGTTGTCTACATTGGGGCAGACAAAATATCTCCTTCCAAATATTTGTTCAGCAAAGGATGTAGCCACCTGGCAGCGATCTCTGCGCCCACACTTTGGACGCTCGGACCATTTAGATAACCCTAATGGATTGTTCCTCCAGTCTAAGCTTGCAATTTCCACCCAACGTTCGTACTCCATCCAAGCATGAATGAACTGTATGGTCGGTTCAGGTTGCGTTATCGGCCCGCCACTTGAAGTAACTCTGACTGTGTCAATCCATTGTACGAATTGACATTTCCTTACATCCTCCTATGTACATCCATTTTGGGATAGTTAAGTTAGTGATAGTACTGAGGAGTGATGAAAAGAATAGTTGTAATTACCACGAAATCATCGTCGACAATGTTTGGACACACGAAACACCTTTGTCCTCGAGTTCGGTGCCTTACGGACCTTATGACCTGACAACGGTCACCACAACGACACTCCGGACGCTCACGCCACGTGAGGAGTCCTAGGGGATTTACCTGCCATTCTAAAGCCTCAACAGCAATTCGACGTTCATGCTCATCCTTCCGCCTTAGGTAGTCCGATCTTGTTTCACTACGTGGGTATGCACGTGTTCCGTCGTTTTGTGGGTTCTCCATGTCTACCCACTCGATGAAGTTGCACATTGGACGATATGTCTGCGTAAGATGTTACAATTGTGTACGAAGAAGTTAGTTTTTTTATCCATTTGAACTTCGAATAGATGAAGCATACCTGATCAAAGTTCGCGCATTGGAAGAATCTCCTGCCCCGAGTTTGTATCATGAGGGAAGTCTTGAGTATGCATCCATCCCCACAATCGCACAAAGGACGGTCACACCATGGTGGAAACCAACCAGCAAAAGGATCCCTTCGCCAGTTGAGACGCTCAAGGAATGGCGCTTCCATTTTCGTTAGTTGTGTGCTAGTGGGAAAGAAGATATGAAGAGGTTGCCTTCAGATTGTCAATTATATAGCGTCGTTTTCAGTGCAATATATGTGAACTCAATAAGATACATTATTCATTAGATGTGACAAGACGAGCACGCGCGGGCGTGATTCACTTTATGTCAGCAGGCAGCGCCGAAAGTTGATAGTGACTACTCGAGCTGCCGCTTTTCATGTGTTCTGTTGCGGACTGTGCGCGCTACTGGATCTGACACTACCGTGAAGCGCCGAAAGTGTGTTGTCGTGAGCATAAGTTGTTCTAGCACCATATGAATGAAAAGAACTATGTAGACAAGACAAATACAAGTAGTACTGCAGTAGTAATAGCAAAAGTAGTACTGCTTTACAAGTTTGTAAGCCAAAAGAAACGGTCACATAAGGACTGAAGAGGTAGAACACTACTGACGAGGCCTCTTACCCCTGTCCCTCCTACCCTGCGCCCTAACGTGCCCCTGGGAGTACGTGAGTCGGTCCGAGGGTATGGCACGGCCAACCCGCCCTGCCTGTACAGGTGTGACCTCTGGCTGCTCCTGATTGTGCGCCTCTGGAGCTCCTCCAAGCTGAGAGGAGCCTAGTACGTCATGGTGGTGTGCACCGTGCAAGTCGTCGTTGTAGAACTGGCTAGTAGGACCAGTCCTACCGGCGTGAGACGAAGAGGCCCAGTACCGAAGATCCCGGCTGCAAATTCTGCTGGACAAGGACCATCAGTTTCATACAGGTATTTAATAGTATTAATAAAAAGTATAGTACCGTGTGGGCGAGGGATCGACACTCCGTGAGAGGAAGAGCTAGCGAACGCGCTCGAAGAAGTGGCGAACGCGCCGGAAGTGCTGGCAAATGCCCCTGCGGAGCTCGCGGAAGCGCCGGTCGTGGCTGCGAACGCGCTCGAAGGCAGACGAGGTCCTGCGATGAGGAAACGTGTAGTTAAAACATGGTGACATATTCGTGCAAAAGCTGAAACAAAAATGAACTAACCTCTAGGCTGAACTGTACCGTGCGAAACCGGTGCTGTAGGTCGCACTGCTCCGAAGCTAGGGGCGCTCGAAGGCAAACGAGGTCCTGCGAGGATGGAACATCAAGTTACACGGGGTGATGTTTTCGTACAAAAATAGAAACAAAACTTAAGAAACCTCTGGGCTGAGCAGTACCGTGCAAAACAGGTGCCGTAGGTCGAGGTCCTGCTCCGACGGTAGGCGCGCGAGGCCGTGGTTGTACCAGACCAGCAGGAGGTACGACGTCCACGGCGCTGCGACAGGAGAAGACGCGCATGACCGCACGCATTTTCTCCTGCATCCGGTCGAAGGTCACCCTCTGCTCAACGTCAGTCAAGTGCAAACCTCTGTTCAACCTCACTTGGACTGCGGTGATATCGGCACTGATATCCCGTGCGGCATCGGCCTATGCAAGATGGAAATAAAAAATTCAGTAATTGTCCTATATTATGCAAGATAAATGAAATAATTGTAAAAACTAATACAAATTCGACGTACCCCCACGAAGTAGTCTCGGTCACGGTGCGTGGGATACGCGTCCGTGACAGCGGCAACGTGCGGCTCTGGGGCGTCTGGAGTGAAGGTCACACGCGCACAAGTGCGAGGAAGGTACCAGCGAAGGTAGTCACGGTACGTGGTTGCTAGCACGGCAGAACCCCAGCTCCACTGCGGCACGTCCTGTGGCTGAGCATCCGCGATGGATCGTGCATAGTGGACCAGCCGACGGTCCACAGCGTGCCCGTGGGTGCTAGTGAACATCACCCACCCGAACAACCACAACAGGTACGCCTCAAGGGAGCGTCAGACCGAGTAATCATCAGCGTCAGGGTGCAGAAGGTCCGCCTACAATTAAGAATGAAATGTTAGTACAAAACACTCTGTTGACCGCAAATAAGCATGTATGATAATAACAACTTATTTACTTACAGTGAACTGGAGCAACCAAGCCTTGCTAGGCCCGACGGTCGAGTACGGAGGAAGGGTGTTGGCCGGTCCTAGGTGTAGAAGGCGCATCACCTGCTCGAAGCGCGCAGTGATATCCTCTTTCCACCCAAAAACACCGTCCACGGGACCAACTGGTGCTCCGGCCAGCGGTAGCCTGAGCAGGTACGACACGTCCTGGAGTGTCGGAGCCATCTCCCCACAGGGAAGGTGGAACGTGTGCGTCTCAGGTCTCCAGCGGTCTACCAGAGCGGCAAGGAGTGACCGGTCTGCATCCCACCGCTTCGCTGGGTCACGGTCGTCCGCCGCCGCCTCAACAAGCCTACAAAGTGGTAGAAGGCCTGCCACACGCAACCTGTATAGAGCAAACTTTAAACATAAGTACAACACAAAGCAAAGTTGAGTTGAAATGTGAACATACACGTACCAAGGAACGTGACGGGGGTCGACACGCAACCACTCGCGCGACGTGCGTGGACGGAAGGTGCCGAGCTGTGCACCCTCGACTGCTGACAGGAACGAGCGGTGGTTCCTGTCAATCCCACGGTTCAATAGCGCCAGTGTGTCGTACGCCATACCTGCATCAAATAGATTGATCAGAAACATAGAAATAATTAGTTCAACATAAGTAATAAATGTTCATAAGCGAATTACTAACACATATTAAACAAGAGTACAAACAAACAAAAGTGTCACAATACGGAATATTTCTGATTACAACAATAACTGCAGTTACACGATATGAGTACTTAGTCCGAATACTCATCACGATAACATTATGGTACAACACCGAATAGTTCGCAATACTACTAGTACAACAATAGTCGGAGGTACTCATTACAACAACATTCAATTGAAATTACACGATAGAAGTATTTAGTCCGAACACTCATCACATCACAACAGCATTTTATTTCCTAAATCGATAGCATTGTTACACCATGGAATCGCCTGCTGCGCGACGACGCCTTGGCCTTGCGCGCCTGCTTGTTGTTCCTTCACCAGGTGGTCGCCTACCATCACTTGCCTGTCCAGATGGACTAGCATCTGCGCCGCTTGGAACTTCTGCATTCTTCGGGCATTTCTTGTAAGTATGGCCGCGCAAATCACACTTGCTGCAGCGTAAAGTCCTCCCACCTGCTTCTGACTCATCCATATCATTTCTGATGCGTCTAGTTTGGCGTCGACCCTTTTTCACCCTTAACTTAGATGTATCTGGAATATAAAAAACTTGGGCACTCAGCGTTATGTAAGATCCTGAGATCTCGAACCCATATATCTCCTCACTCCATGTATGAAAGATTGCTTCTTTCCTGAAATAATTTGAGACGTACACATTGGGAGATATGCCACAATCACCGGCAGTAGCAAGAACGTGTGAGCAAGGAAGGTGATGAAGCTTCGGCTTCATACAACTGCAGGTACATCCACCATCCGCCTTCAAGACACATTCCTGCACGGCTTGCTTGCGATAGATACCTCGCCTGCTCCTATCAACACACATTATTTCATACCGATGCACTTGTGTGCCTTGAGCAACAACTCTATGTCTCCGTGCCTTTTTGATTTTATCTTCCATGTACTTTGTCACTACGTTGCCAAACACTATGTTGTTATCTGCCATGGATGGACCAATTTTCTTGTATCGATCCCTAAAGTAGGCTTGCGTGCCGTGAAGGATGAACAATAGCAACCAATGGAAGTACCCGAACTCCTCGCATTACCCAGTTGTACACCTCTGCCAAATTAGTTGTCATTATGCCAAACCGAGATCCATCGGTGTCGAACAATAGAGACCACTTCTCCTTAGGCTCATTCTCAATCCACTGAGTGAAATTTCTGATGGACGACCCCGACCTCCTTCTCATTGTTGGTGGGTCATCATGTAATGCACCAAGAGGTATGGGAGGCTCGTCACCATCAACTTGTGGTCTGCGAGATTGCTCGTCTGTTTGCTTCGTTGTCAACTCATCCAACTTGTCCCAGAACTCATTAAATTTTTTCTCTTGGTTCTGTGCACAGAGCCTCTTAAAGAGCTCCATAAGATGCTTGTTCTTGAATTGCTTGTAGAAATTTGCACCCATGTAACGCATGCACCACCGACTCCGAACATCAGGCCACTTAGCTGGAAGTCCCTTCTCATCCCAACCGTTCTGCAAGTAGTCAATAGCCCGCAACATGCCCGCATGACGATCATGTATAAGGCAAACGTTGGGCCTCATACGCACCACTGCAATGTGCACTCTCTCTAGGAACCAGTACCAGCTTTCAGTGTTCTCACTCTCTACAAATGCAAAAGCCATAGGTAGAACCTGGTTGTTCCCATCACACCCAATTGCTGTCAATATCTGACCTCGGTATTTACCTGTCAAAAAAGTTCCATCTATGCATAGAACAGGTCGACAATGCACAAAAGCATTGATGCAAGCACCCAATGAGAAGAAGGCTCTTTGCAGCACACTCTTTGTTCGATCATCAACCGATGTAAATGTATGTAGGTCATAGTAAGTATTATTATTCCTCTGGGCAATGGTGGCTAACAAACGAGGCAAATTATCATAAGAAGCTTCAAATGTGCCATACCTCATCTCAATAATCTTTTGTTTGGCTCTCCAGGCCTTTGCATAGCTTATGGTGTACTTGAATTTGTTCTCGATGTGCCTAATAATTGATTTTGGTTCAAAGCCAATGTTACCAACAACACTGCTGTACATCTCACTTGCAACAAAAGCTGAACTGATGTTTCGGTGATACTTCTCCACCCCTTGTAAGTAGCACTTGTGCTTGGTCACAATGCTAACTTTCCAATAATCATTCCATTTACCCTTATATGCATGGACACGCCACGGACAATCTTCCTTCATGCACCTCACTTCATACACATAATTTGTTGACTTGACCACCCTAAACTCTCTCTGCAAGGAAACTGCCCAATGCTTCACCGCCTCCTTCATCTCATCCTTATGAGCATACCTTGCACCCTCAATTACCTCGTTCTCCTTATACTCCTAGGGTACATGATCACCCTCTGATATAACAAGTCCAGAAAAGTCCTCATTTGCCCAATCAGTGGCCACTACATCACCTTCCTCATCGGATGATGTGTCGTCGTCCGCTTGCTCATTATCCGAATCTTCCCTCTCCATTTCATCAACAATTATACCGACTCTCTCCCCCTCATCCGCCATGCCCATGGCCTGCTCCTCCCTTGGTTGATTTTCCTCATTTTGCATCGATGGTCCAACAACATCCCCTGCATTGCTAGGACCCTCTACATCTTCGGTTTGCATTTAAACATTTATATCTTTCTCTTGTACCGACACAAATATAACGAGGGGCCATGACCGTTCAAAAGCCATTTCCACATACCGTCTCCAAGCAGCAGTGCTGTCCATCGGCATTAGTTTCCAAAAATAACCTTCTGTTGCACGACTCACTACAACTGATACTGACAATGTGTAGACTTCTTGGTCTATTCTAAATCCTCTCAACAACCAACTATAAATTGACTGAAATGTTCTCTCCGCAGGCCTATCGATGCCCTTAGATGTCATTACAAAATCTGACAGATCAACACCATCTGAACCAAATCTAATATTTCCTTCACCGTGAACTATCTGAAATGTGACCTTATTTGACATTGTGCCTGATGAAAACAATAACTACGTTAACTTTGTATTTCTGTACTACGCCCTAAGTTACATTCTCTATAATATTGTTCTCCAAAATTCTAAAAGTAGGTTACATTCTCCAGATCAAACTAAACTACATCTTACAATTAACACTACTGTCTATGTCTCAATTCATACTATTATATTCTATGCTCTGGATCTACACATATGTGCTGTGTGCTACAGATATGCTAAAATATATGGAACTAAAACTAAAACGCAACATATATACTCAAACATAACATATTAGTACAAATGCAAAAAATGTATGGGAGCAAACCTGTGATGAAGTGAGCGAACCAGCAGGGCTTCGCCGCTCCCCTTCTGATGCCCTCCCCTCTCTCTCTCTTTCTTTTTTTTTTGGATTTTTAGTGAATATAATGAAATTTCATAGAGGGGGGACTGGGCTTTATAGGGGGAGGCAAAAATCGCCCTCCCCCAGGGCGGCAAGGGGGCCACTTGCAAAATTCCATGCCCCCCTCGCCGCCCATTTGCAGGCGGCCCCCCGCACAGTACAAAATCGCCCTAGCGGAGGGCGGCAAGGGGGCCGCCTGCAAATTTCGTTGACGGCCGTCGCCCGAGAGCGAACGGCCGTCTGCCACGTCACTTTCGCCACCCTCTGGGATGGCGATTTTTAAAAATCGCCCTCTGGAATCGCCCTCCCAGAGGGCGGTAGGCGACTACTTCCGTCAATTTTCAAAATGGAAAATTATTTTTGTAAAACTTTTAATAAAAAAAATTAAAAATAAAAAAAACTCCATTTTGGTTTGGTACAATTCTTACCCTACAGAATTGGTAGTTTTGAATAAAACTACATGTTACTAGCAATTTGGATTGAAGGTATTTTTTACCAAATCTATACTATAAAAATTTGTTAGTACCAAAACTTATCCAAGATTTAGCACTTACCCAAGCTATTTTGGTATGATTTTAAACCAAACAAGTCAAACGATTCACGGGTCACGACCCATCAAAACAGAACAAAACTTGTTCAAAAAAGAAAAGAACATAGCAAAACTGAAATCAGTTTTTAGAGAATAGACAATGAGGAAACTTGGTAATGATGTGGACGACTTGTTAAAAAAAACATTACTGCAATCTAAATAGAGAATAGACAATGAGGAAACTTGGTAATGATGTGGACGACTTGTTAAAAAAAACCATAGCAAAACCGAAATCAGTTTTTTAGAGAAGAATAGACAATGAGGAAACTTCGTAATAATGTGGACGATTTGTTTGAAATGTATTATTAAAAACATCCGACCTGCCGGATTCGAACCAGCGACCTAAGGATTTATCTGCACATACTACAGTCCTCCGCTCTACCAACTGAGCTAAGGTCGGTTTCCGTTTGTATTTTACAGATTTCTTTTATATCCAACATAAAACAAACAAAACAAAGATAATTCATACAACCACATTACATCCGTCTCCATAGGCTGAAAGGATTAACCGCTTGCTGTACAACGATCTGATAATACAGACGACTAAAATCTCTTCAAATTCCATGCGAAATGAAAAGCCTTCACCATACAACTACCCAGAGCAACAACAATGGTTGATCCATCGGCCAAGAATCCTTGCGAAGGTAGAAACGCTTCCATCTTGTCAGCGCCACTTTCATAATCTTCCTTTAATCTATTCCGTGCAAAGTGTGATTTCTCTACATCATTCAATCTCCACAACGGTAACATTATGCACATCGGACAACTTGCAGGATTTTTGGATGCACGATGATCGATCTCGAGGTGAGGATGTTGATTCAGTTTCGAACAGTACTATCTTGAACTAATATTTTTTTTCATTGAACAAATGAAAGAATTTCACCACTACCCCCAGGTACAAATTTTAGCCGCGTGGAACACTCTCCACCGTGGTAACAAAACAACAGTCCTCTACTCCTCCATTTCAACAAATCTACCCGACGGTGGAGCAGGCCGACGTGTCGGGGTCTACGAGCGCCGGGACCAGGTATTTCCTCCCGTGCGCCCCATTCGCGTTGTAGCTGGCCCCGCTGGCCGGGTCCACCAGCAGCGACCCGGCGTAACCCGGGTACGCCCCCTTGCCGTACACTCCGGCGCACGCGGTGGCGGCCTCCAGCGGCGCGTCGGCGTCGCCCTGGAAGAAGCCGTTGCCGAACGGGTTGGTGACGGTGCCGACGATCATCGAGGCGAGGGATATCACCATGCCGTCGACGCCGACGTCGCCGTTGGGCGGCGTGAGGGGCGCCGCCTGCGGGCCGTACACCGGCTGGTGGTACGGCCACGCGCACTGGCCGGGGCACTGGGTCGCCGGGTTGCCCACCCACACGTAGGCGAACCGCCCGGCGCGGGACCGCGGCGACGCGCCGTGGGTGCCGCACCGGCTCATGCAGAAGCCGTCGACAGCGACGTCGTCGGCCGTGAGCACCACGTTGATGGCGCGGCTCGGCGAGCCTCGGGCGGCGAGCCTGATGAGGTCCTTCTCCCCGAGCCGCTTGCCGAGGGAGTACGACTGGTCGAGCACGTGCTGGCCGAGGGACAGCGCCGGGAAGCGCGCCTTCGAGTTGGCGTAGTACTTCTGCGCCGTCTTGAACCAGCTGGCGACGGACGGCTCCGGCTGCGGCTGCGGCGACGGCGGGGTGGACAGCGATGAGACGAAGTCGGTGATCACCGCGCGCTGCGGCGCGGAGAAGTTGCCGTACCAGATGAGGTTGACGGCGATGCGGCCGGAGAGGAGCGCGCCCTTGTGGTACGTCATTGTGATGGGCTGGTCCTGCACCAGCGCGGTGAGCTTCCTCGACGCGACGCACATCTGGAAGAGAAGCGCGCACGCGAGCAGGCACGCTGCAAAAGCTGCGGAGGAAGCCGCCATTGGCGATGGATCGAGAGGATTTTGGTGGGTTTTTGGCCAGATGAGTTCTTGGGGACGTTGGGTGGGGAAGCAGATCGAGCTGGGTGCGGGCTTTATAGTTGGCCGAGGAGAGTGAAGTGGAGTGTGAGAAGTGGATGGGGGATGGTTAATTTTCCGCGTGACGTATGATCGAGAGAGCCGCAGCTTTCTGAGCCAAAATAAAGGGGGAGTCCTTGGCCGTGCTGCCCGAACGGTCACTGGCCAGCTGGCTTTGCGTGGCCTGCCTGCTCCCAGCTGTTGCTGAGCGGGCATCTGACCATTCTACCCCTCAAGCTGGCGCCTCGGATACTGTAGATCAGTGGCTCGATGGCATGGTGAATCCTGCGTAAAGGCATGGGCAGTTTGGGGATTGCGGGCGGAATGGGTAAAGTGGGCACTGCGGGAGTGGGTAAAAGCAGGTTGGCTTCTCGAGGAGGCTTGAAGCAGCTTGCAGAGTGGAGTGCGGAGAGCAGGGGAACACGAACGTTGGGATGGCATGTAGCGTGGGCCAGCGCCATCCCAGTTTTGAACGTTGGGGACTTGGGGTGTATCACTACAGCTTTGATGTACCGCACAGCAGTAGTTACTCGTACGAGTAGGTTGGTTGTACTGTTGGCGCACAACTCACCTGTCACCACTGGCCGGTGTCACCAGCATTAGGTTTATCGTTTTTATAAAAGCGTGTTAGAACTTATACAGAAGCCAGGCTGGTGCTGGCTATGCAAAGCAAGCAATGTGAGGACGAACACGGCGATAACAGTGAAAAATGCAGGGAGAGATGGAGGGATGTTTCATTTGATCACGTGAGTGTTGATGAAATCAAGGGACAAAAAAAATTCAATGGGAGGTGGGGAAGAGAGACAAAACGGTGGCCGGCTGGCCGCAGGCAGGCAGGTGAGGTCGTGAGGAGGAGGAGGCGGCCACGAGAAGCTGCGGATGAGAAAGCGCTCGTATGGTCGTCGTATTCTCGTGAGAAAACGCTGGCCGGCCCATCGGCGTACTAGTACCAGCCAAAGCCCAGCTGAAGTACAGGCCCCCACGGCTGACCCGCGCCATCCTCCACACTTCCGCACGTTGCGTTCGCCATAACGATCGTACGCCATCCAACGTTATCCGGCTCACCTAGAGATCCATACCCCACGCCAGCTGGTGGTGAAGCGGGCTACTACTCGCTCTATGCGCGTCATCGGGATGCGCGGCAGCACGATCCGCTGGCCCTACTACCATCAACGCACATCACGCCGCACTCATGAGGTCGTATCCCGCTGCTACTACTCCCAGTCTCACTAGCCGCTAGCCGGACAGCCGGCCGCCAGCCAGCCAAGCCCCGGTGTGGCAGTCGGACGTGCAGGCAGATCAGGCAGCAGCAGCAGCGGCGGTGAATTGCGAACGGACGGATCGCGCATTCATTCGTGCCTGCCCGCGTTGCCCTTTCGCTGGTATCATATCTAGGCGCGTCACGATGGACCACGGGAGCGGCGCTTTTGTTGGTCCACTTCCGTGCAGGCCAGCTAGCTCAGCTCCGCCGGAGCCGAGACGAAACGGCAAGGCAGCTGGCGTTTGTTGGTGCGTGCTCTGAAAAGTGAAACCAGAATTTAACCCATCTTTTCTGACGCCCTTTTACAGTTGCGAAAGCATGTTGATGATGGTGTTCTATCCATGGTTTCCCAAACCACCGGGGCCGGGGTTACCGTGCCCCGACGGTAAGCACGGTAACAGTAACCGTGCAAAATTTATTAAAAATTCAAATTATTTTTAAATTTTATTTGAATTTAAAGAGGTTACCGCGGTATTTATATTACCGTACCCTACGATAAGCCTGATAACCGCGGTAACCATGCGGT
Organism: Oryza glaberrima; assembly: GCF_000147395.1. NCBI lineage: Eukaryota > Viridiplantae > Streptophyta > Magnoliopsida > Poales > Poaceae > Oryza > Oryza glaberrima. The sequence goes on along the minus strand of NC_068327.1, from coordinate 30,696,377 downwards.
TACCGGTGGCAAGGGAAACCTGCTTCCATCCGCGATCTGCTCACGCGAGGTCGCGAGCCCCGGTTGCCTGCAGGCCGTCCTGGTTTTCTCACGTTATCCGGCTTCAAGCTTTCATGTCCTCCGGGACTGGTAGGCTAGTGCAAATCAAGTACTACGTGCTACTATTACGCCTCGTATCCCTTCTGTGGCAGAGTTTACGTTAACAGTATCAAGACTGTTACATTGACGCCAATACAGTAATCACATCGACAACAATGCTGTAACCATTACTCCGTACAGCACAATGGCAGCAGAGGTTAGTTAACACTACTCCCACTCTGCTGAGTACTACCGATTTCTTAATTCGACTTTTATCCTTTTTTAGATGATGATTCGACCTTATCTTGACACTTGGATTTTGTTTGCTTACCAAACACAATGATTACGAATAATCATTTTGCAGTTCGGAAACAGTCTAGCAACTGTTCTTATATTACTCGTTTGCTACGGCTCCAGCTTGAATCGTGTCTGAGCTGGAGACGCTGGACCCAGTGAGAAATGTTCAGCAACCGGGAAGGTTTTACTACTACCACTTGTGCAGTCAGGCCATACCAGCTACTAATATAATGTCAGTTGGACTACTCGCTTCTTGGTAGTATTATCTGGATATCGTGTAGTATACTAGTAGAAGACGTAAACAAGTCATCAACACGATCGAATTAATAATACGCGTATTGGAGTAGTAGTATGATACGAGTAGGGCATGTTTAGAAACTAGGGACTAAACTTTAGTCTTTTTTATAAAAGTATAAGTCCCTGGTGGGTACGCATACGGCACATCTGTTTAACTCTGCGACAGTGTCCTAGGACAGGGATTGGATGCTCGAGCTGTTATCTCGTAGGACGTCGGGCTCGTCATCAAACCGGCTGCGCTGTGTCTCGCGCGTGTCTCCCGTCCTCTACCCCCTCGTTAATTCTCCTGGTGATCTTATCTTGGATGGGGCAATTGAATCTCCACACGTACGGTTGTTAGATTGACTGATGGAGTATGCAAAATGTTGATTAATACTCTATTCATTCCAAATTGATCTACATGTATTTTTTTTAATTATTCCTAAATAATCTATATATTTGTGTTCATTCATTAAGTCTATTCATTATTGTGCATTGGAGTAAATAAATATTGATGCATGCATCCACACAAGTATTTATAAATTCATTCATTATGTCTATTCGTTATTTGTACATTGAAGTAAATAAACATTGATGCATGCATCATGCACACAAGTATTTATAAACCATATGCAATATCTTAATTTGCTATTGGCTAGAAAATAGTAGGGATGGTGCATGCATAGAGTTTGTTGCTAGAGTAAATATAATATGAGAGAGTTATTAGTTTTTTTTGTCTTGATGTACCTATGAAATACTTAGATTAATTTGGAACGGAGGGAGTATTCGGTTTTATTTGCCGCTGATTGTGAGCACTGAGCAAGTGAGCAGCATCAACACTAGCGGTACTAACTAGCTAGTGTTGTATTCTTGTATAGGTTGTTCTCTTGACAAGGGACCGGATAAGCACGGAGATGCCGCATTCCACGGGCTTTGGATCACGTGTTACCGCTGCTGCTTGGAATAAACTAACTTGATGCCGGACATATGGCTAGCAAATGGTCAGTGTCAATAGTTCTTAGGAATAAGTTGTCATTTGCGTGATGAAGCACAAGGATGTGAATCCGGTAGAATTCTCCAGGTCTCAATTGCTCAACACAAGCAGTTGCTGGCACATTGCACACAGGATGACCACTGACCTGATCTTGCCAACTGTAATTTGGACCTGACTAGTGGTAAGAAACGTAGTAGTTGTTGTTTATGCTACTGTCTTTGTATCACTGATGATAATGTGCCAAATTTAACGGGGTGCATAGTGCATACAAATACACATCCCATACATGCTGGTCCACTCTGGAAACAGGGGACGTATTCGGCCTGCTTCAAGTTATTTTTCTCTCGTTTTTTGTTGCTGCCAGGTGATGTTAAAATCAGGTGATGATTGTTCCGAGTAAATAACGTTTCTTCCCTCCAGAAAGCATGCATGAATCCTGGGAACTCAAGTCATTTGCCGTTCATTTCCAGCAAACAAGTCACGATACGTCAGCAAGTCATCATGATTAAGATCACTTTAGAACACGCGTTCTTTCGCCGGTTCAGAGAAAAATCAGTGAACACCTACACCAGTCAGTTAACCTGATTGCACTACGTGCAGAAGTCCTGCGAGGCGCCGACGCGTGGCGTGCGATGCCTGTTATGAAAATAGATGCACAACGGAGACACGAATTTTACGTGGAAAACCCTTGCGGAAAAAAACCACGGGCGCCGACCGGCAATGATCACTATAGAGTAGATGATTACAAAGGTAGGGGAATAACAATGGGAACGTCACCCCTTCCCGTATGGCTTACAAGAGTATATATAGGGGATAATAGAAAGACACCTAATAGGATAGACATGAAGTCCTACTAGGAAACTAATTCGAATATATTGTGGGCCCAAAATTCGGATCACATATTTAACAATCTCCACCTTGAGACGAATTTCCTCTTGTAGCATAAAAACATCAATCACCAAAAAATACCTTATGTAGGTAAAATCACCGCGCGCCAAATAGTCTCTAGGACTATACTGTCACACCCACCAAGCTTGAGCAAAGCTCAAACTTAGTAGCAGGAACTGGCTTTGTCATCATATCAGCTGGGTTATCATGAGTACTTATCTTGCATACCTTGACATCACCTCCAGCAATCACACCTCGAATAAAGTGATATCTCATATCAATGTGCTTTGTTCTCTCATGGAACATTTGATCCTTTGTAAGGCATATTGCACTTTGACTATCACAAAATATATTAATGCAAGACGTAACTCCACAAAGCTCAGTGTACAAACCGCTAAGCCAAATAGCTTCTTTACAAGCTTCAGAAATAGCCATATACTCTGCTTCAGTAGTAGATAAGGCAACAGTTGCTTGCAAACTTGCCTTCCAACCAACAGCACATCCTCCAATAGTGAAAACATAATCTGTGAGCGATCTTCTCCTATCCAAATCTCCAGCAAAATCTGAATCCACATAACCAACAAGTCCATCTCTAGATCTCCCAAACTGCAAACAAGCACTAGATGTACCATGTAGGTATCTGAAAATCCATTGAACAGCTTTCCAATGCTTTTTGCCAGGATTAGCCATGTATCTACTGACAACACTTAATGCATGTGATAAGTCAGGACGAGAACATACCATGGCATACATAAGTGAACCAACTGCACTTGAATAAGGAACTCTAGACATGTACTCAATATCATAATCTGACTGTGGACATAAATCTGAAGATAATCTGAAATATGCAGCTAAAGGAGTACTCACTGGTTTTGCATCATGCATATTGAAACGATGAAGAACTTTTTCAATATAACCTTTCTGACGAAGATATAACTTGCCAGAATGTCTTTCTCTAGAAATTTCCATACCGAGAATTTTCTTCGCTTCACCCAAATCTTTCATCTCAAATTCACTACTCAATTGTGCCTTCAACTTTGCTATCTCTGATTTATCTTTTGCAGCAATCAACATATCATCGACATAAAGAAGCAAATATATAGCTGAACCATCAACAACTTTGAGATAAACATGGCTATCATAATTGGATCTTCTAAACTTCTGAGAAAGCTTGAAAGAGTCAAATCTCTTATACCACTGTCTAGGTGACTGCTTCAACCCATAAAGAGATTTCTTCAACCTACAGACTAGGTTCTCTTTTCCAGGAACAACAAAACCTTCAGGTTGCTCCATATAAATGTCCTCTTCTAACTCCCCATGTAAAAATGCAGTCTTAACATCCATTTGCTCTAGTTCATAATCATGCATTGCAACAATACTAAGTAAAGTGCGAATTGAACTATGCTTCACAACAGGGGAAAAGACATCATTGAAATCAATACCTGAAATCCGGCTATAACCTTTAGCAACTAGCCTTGCTTTGTATCTTGCCTCATCACTTGGAGACATACCTTTCTTTCTTTTGAAGATCCACTTGCAATGGATAGGTTTCTTCTCCTTTGGCAACTTCACCAATTCCCAAGTATGATTCTTTTCAAGTGATTCCATTTCATCATGCATAGCAGTTATCCATCTATTGCAATCATCAGAAACAATAGCCTCAGAATATGTAGAAGGTTCGGCATTACCTTCAATTTCTTCTGCCACACTCAAAGCATAAGCAACTATGTTCGCTTCTTCAATATATCTTCGAGGAGGTTTAATATTTCTTTTGGGCTTATCTTTTGCAATAGAATGTTTTGGAGACTGCTGAACAATAGAAGAATCTGAATCTTCAATAACAGGTGCATCTTGGTTAATAGCAACATCTTCTTTTTCTGGTGCATGCCCTGAATTGATCAAGTGCTCCACCTGCACACTTGCTTTCTCCTGATTCTCAACAGGAACATTAGTAGAAGGTTTGTCATGTAACATAACTGATTCATGGAAGACAACATTTCTACTAATCACAACCTTTTTGGTTTCAGGACACCATAACTTATAGCCTTTCACACCAGACGGATAACCAAGAAAAATGCACTTAATAGCTCTAGGCTTCAATTTACCATTATCAACATGAGCATAAGCAGTACAACCAAATACTTTTAAGTCTGAATAATTTGCTGGGGAACCAGACCATACCTCAATTGAAGTCTTCTTATCAATGGTATAACTGGGTGATCGATTAATAAGATAACAAGCAGTGGAAACGGCTTCCGCCCAAAACTGTTTAGGCAAACCTGCATTAGACAACATACAACGGGCCTTTGATATAATTGTTCTGTTCATACGCTCAGCTACGCCGTTTTGTTGAGGTGTGTGAGGAACGGTGTAGTGACGCACAATGCCTTCAGACTTGCAATATGATTTAAATATCTTAGAACAGAACTCCATCCCATTGTCAGTACGAAGGATTTTCACCTTCGTTTCAGTTTGTCTTTCAACCATAGTTTTCCACTCTTTAAACACATTAAAAGCTTGATATTTGTGCTTCAAGAAATAAGGCCAAACTTTTCGCGAATAATCATCAACGATAGTCATCATGTAACGAGCACATCCAAAAGATGTCTTACGAGCAGGCCCCCATAAATCAGAATGCACATAATCAAGAATACCTTCAGTAGTATGTGTAGATGTGTTGAACTTCACCCTCTTATGCTTGCCAAAGATGCAATGCTCACAAAATTTGAGCTTCCCGATGCTTTGTCCATCTAGCAATCCTCGCTTGCTCAATTCTGTCAAACCAATTTCACTCATATGCCCAAGACACATATGCCAAAGATTAGTAGCATCGGAATTAGATAATGAATCAAAAACTGCTGCAACATTACCTAATATAGTTGTACCTCGCAGATGGTACAGGTTGGCAGATTTAATATCAGCTTTCATCATAACAAGAGAGCCTTTAGTTACCTTCAAAATTCCGTCTCCACCGGAATATTTGTACCCTTTGTGATCAAGAGTACATAAAGAGATGAGACTTCTCTTCAAATTTGGAATATGCCGCACATCTGACAATGTTCTGATACAGCCATCAAACATCTTGATCTGAACTGTTCCAATACCTGCAACCTCGCATGGTGTTTCATCACCCATCAAAACAATACCACCTTGAACAACTTCATAAGTGGCAAACCAATCCCTATTCGGGCACATGTGATAGGTGCATGCAGTATCAAGAATCCACTGGTCACTAGTTTGTGCACAACCAGCATAAGCAACAAGCAATTCTGCATCAGACTTCTCATCAGTAACAACTGCGGCTTTACCTTCATCTTCTTTCTTACCTTTTGGTATATATTTTCTGGTTCTCTTGTCTTTATCCTGTAGCTTCCAACACTCATAGATATTATGTCCATCTCTCTTGCAGTATTTGCATGACTTATACCTGCCTCTGGACTTTGATCTCCCACGATAGCTACTTGAGCTTTTATCTCTTGATTTGTTGTTTGTGTTCTTCTCCTGTTGGCTACCTCGAACAACCAAGCCTTCTGCTTGTGAATTTGAACCTTCAGAGGGTACCATCTTCTTCATCTTTTCTTTGGCATGCAAAGCATCATAAACTTCTTTCAAAGTTAGAGTATCACGGCTATAAAGTATAGTATCCCTGAAGTTTGCATATGAGTTAGGCAATGAACACAATAGAATAAGGCCTAAATCCTCTTCATCATACTTTACCTCCATAGACTCAAGGTCAGCAACAATTTTCTTGAAAGCGGAGAGATGGTCCATCACAGACCCATCATCTTGCAACTTGTGCAAAAATAATTTTTGCTTCAGGTGCATCTTACTGGTTAGATCCTTAGTCATGCATATCTGTTCCAGCTTCAACCACAGCCCAGCGGCTGTCTCCTCCTTAAGCACCTCCTGCAAAATATTGTTAGATAGATGAAGATGAATATATGACATAGTCTTACGATCCCTTTTCTTCTCATCGTTGGACCAATCATGTGTCCTCTTGTCAAATCCAGAAAGCGCATCATCGAGGTCTTGTTGTGCAAGAACGGCTCGCATCTTCACTTGCCAAATTGAGAATCTTGTGTCTCGGTCCAGGAGCGGTAGATCATACTTCAAACTCGCCATGGGAATTAATCCTGAAATTTGCTAGTAAGAAATTAGGGTAAACTAGCAAAAACGCGAAACCTGGTACACTTCTCGTGTGCACGTAGTGTAGATCTGAAACTTCCTGGTAGACAAGCTTGTGTGCGCGTAGCAATTTCAACGTGAATAAAAATTCACATGTACAGGAGCGCTCTGCTCCAATCTCGATGGCTTCTGGCTTCTGCCCTACTTTTCCTCGGTGAACGTGCACTGCAGATGGAAGGGTTTTCTCTCTGCTTGCTTTTCCTCTCCTGACGCGTGCGCTGCTGCTGCTCTAATTCTCGCGCGGCAGGAAGGACGAAGTCGACTCCGCTTTGGATTGGATTTCGCCGAACAGAATTTCGACGGAACGATGAACACGACTACGTGTGCCACCGATTAGATTGATTTCTTCGATCGGGAAAAATCACCGGTGGCCGGGACTGCAGTAGATCGATCTCCAATGCTCTGATACCACTTGTTATGAAAATAGATGCACAGCGGAGACACGAATTTTACGTGAAAAATCCTTGCGGGAAAAAACCACGGGCGCCGACCGGCAATGATCACTATAGAGTAGATTACAAAGGTAGGGGAATAACAATGGGAACGTCACCCCTTCCCGTACGGCTTACAAGAGTATATATAAGGGATAATAGAAAGACACCTAATAGGATAGACATGAAGTCCTATTAGAAAACTAATCCGAATATATTGTGGGCCCAAAATTCGGATCACATATTTTACAATGCCTCGCCCATGCTGCCGCATGGTGCGTGGAGAGGTGGTGGCTGGTGGCCGTGCCGCCGTGGATGGCTGTTGCGAGTGGAAGCGACAAACCAATCCGCGTCCCTCGCTCCAAACAAAATCCAGCTGCCTCCCACCGAGTCAACCCATGGCCACTGAAATAGGAGTACCACCAGAAACTGAAATAAAGGCACAGCGTCTCCAAAAAGGGGGATAGAAAACAGAGGCACAGCCGCCGCACAGCCCAAGGGCCAAACTGGAAGGAAGTGTGCACGAAACTGCAACCATGGCATATTGGCATGCAGGAATCACACCTATAAATATCCACTCCCGTAGCTATTCAGAAACCACACAAAGACACACGTACTTGTATACACAGCGCTCGCACCAAGCAAGCGTGCACAACAATTGCACTACGAGATCATGGCCTCGGATCGTAGGGTTTGCACCGTCCACCACATGAGCCACGCGGCAATCGTGCTGGTTTCAGTACTGCTGCTGTGCTCGGCACATCCCTCCGCGGGAGCCAGGAGGCTCATGGAGCTGTACAAGCCACCGCCCAGCGAGCAACTCACGTACCACAACGGCACCGTGTTGCGGGGCGACATCCCCGTGTCGGTCGTCTGGTACGGCCGCTTCACGCCGGCGCAGAAGGCCGTCGTCTCCGACTTCCTCCTCTCGCTCACCGTCGCCTCGCCGGCGCCGACCCCGTCCGTGTCGCAGTGGTGGAACACCATCAACCAGCTGTACCTGTCCAAGGCGGCGGCGCAGGGCAAGAACGGCGGCGGAGGCGGCAAGATCACCACGCAGGTGAGGCTCGCCGGCCAACTCACCGACGACCAGTGCTCGCTCGGGAAGAGCCTCAAGCTGTCCCAGCTGCCGGCGCTGGCGGCGAGGGCCAAGCCCAAGAAGGGCGGGATCGCGCTGGTTCTCACCGCGCAGGACGTGTCCGTGGAGGGGTTCTGCATGAGCCGGTGCGGCACGCACGCGTCGAACGCCAAGGCCCGCACGGCCTACGTCTGGGTCGGCACCTCCGCCACGCAGTGCCCCGGCCAGTGCGCGTGGCCGTTCCACCAGCCGGTGTACGGGCCTCAGACGCCGGCGCTGGTGCCGCCCAGCGGCGACGTCGGGATGGACGGCATGGTGATGAACATTGCCAGCATGGTCGCCGGCGTCGTGACCAACCCGTTCGGCGACGGGTTCTACCAGGGCCCCAAGGAGGCGCCGCTGGAGGCCGCGACGGCGTGTCCAGGGGTCTACGGCAGCGGCGCGTACCCCGGTTATGCCGGGAACCTGGCGGTGGACCCCGCGACGGGAGCGAGCTACAACGCCAATGGAGCACACGGGAGGAAATACCTGCTTCCGGCTTTGTTCGATCCTGCCACGTCAACCTGTTCAACTTTGGTGTGAGGGACTCAGGACGGAGGAAATATGGTGTAATGATAAACCGGTGTATATACGGAGCAAAGAGTGGTCAAGAGTAAATACTACTTGTACTTCTTTGAAAAAAAATAATACCCCCTAGATATGATTTTTTAAGAAGATCGGTAAATAAAATCGAAATAGCTATCCATCTACTAACAGATTTTGTATGGCTTAATCTTGCACTTTTTTTTTACCATTGGTTGTATTTGAGATTCACGCTATGCTGAGATTCGCGCATGGCATGAGAGACAAAAACTGTTACACAATCCGTGATTTTAACTCATCCCTTCCACTGAGCTAACTTGTTTTTTTATAGTTACATATAATTTACACCTAAGTTACATTTATAATTATATGCTAGTTACAATATTGTACTATAAATACATTTGAAAATTTTTTGGGAGGATTTTCAGTCGCATGTTGGTTAAGCAGTCCCTTCTATACTTCTGTCAGATGTCACTCAGTCACTTGTGTTCTTTTGTGCTATCAGTACAGTTTGCAAAGGGCATGCATGCGTATGGATCGAGCTCCTCCAACTTAAAAATTACGGGGTTATTTGGTTGATAACTATAATATTCCACAATTTGGCACATCTGAAGTGAGAAAAGTTGTCCATGTTAACTATGTATTTTGTTCATAGCCACACTTGTAACATAATTTTTTTTCTTTGTCAAATTAACCCTACATGTCAATAGCAAAAAAAAAAAAAAAAGACCGTACATGTCAATTGCAAAAAAAAAGTGTGGTAAGGTTGTCTCTTGCTAGCTAAGTGTGGCTTTAAATTTGTTAACCACACCTTATACAAGTAAGCTTAAAATCTATGGTCCTAAAGTTGTTGATCCCCGCTGTTGAGAATAGCAGAAACTTGGTAGAAAAACTGTATGTTGTAATGTCTCGTTTATGTTATGAACCATAAATCCATCTATCAGTGATAAAAGCACAATGCTTTTGAGGGTAGAGGATTTGAATCCGAGTGCGTATATGTCATGGAATCCATTCATATACCAAACCGGATCCACCTTTATAATTTGAGCACCAGATTTTGACTCTGGCAGTATGATAGTTTTCGTTAATTTTTTATCAAATTCTGGTCGAATTTGTTTTTAAATTTTGAACCTGGAAACCAGGAATCTACTTTCATGCCGTGTAGATACCTCGAAATTTTACCTTTTTAAAAAAACACTAACCCTGATGCCAATCCATGCAGGCAGACAGACCTTCAACGAAATGAAGATATCGCCAATGGAAAGTGTAAGTTAACACTGAAAAATAAAAGACATTGAAATGGCAGATTATATAGTGCTAGACCTATGGTTAGTGTAGCAAAGTACTTAGCTCTGGCATAAATATTTGTCAAGGTTTGGTATTGTTAGGGTTACGGATAAAGCATACCCTCTATCCTATGACTTATGGGAAATACTGATAAGGTATACTTATGTGTACGGTTAGTTTCCGTATACGTTATTAGGAATTCGCCTCAAATCATGAAAGATATCTCCACAAGGTTAAGGAATTGCCGAAGACCTACTCGGAAGGGATATGATCTCTAATATATCGTGTCGGTTTACATAATCTTCAAGTCTTACTTGGGGGGTCAAGGTATTCCACGGTATAAAAGGGACCCCCTAGGGGAGGCTAAGGGCATTGCATCTCATCGCCAATACACCCACCAAAGTTTACGAAGCCGGAGTTCACGGAGCCAACTCGCCGGGGGATCTTGTCGAATCTCTCGACTACGATCTCATCGGTATCGCATTCGGTTACTCTCTTTATAATCTGTTTTCATCATCATCAATCCCATATAAACTGGACTAGGGCTATTACCTGATAAGGGGCCTGAATCAGTATAATCCTCGTCTTTTGTCTGTTTTGATGTCGTACTACGTAGATCCCTGCTCCAACGTACCCCAATTCCCTATTCTTCTGGTCCGCGAGTACCACTCGTCGACAGGTATTTTTTTTATCAAACTTTTAAAACATTGACAATCACTTCCCTCAAACCGTTAGTTTGTAAAAACATGTTATGTATAAATTTTTCAAAAAGCGTACTACTAGAATAACGTAGATTTATTAGACTCTAGTTTGAAACAATCCTAAGACGCACTCCAGTAAAAAAAGTATTTAACATTTAGAACAAATTTTGAAGCTTTGACCATCAAAGTTTCTCAAATGTTTAATGTAAAAAGGAAAAAAAATGATATGTATAGATTTATCTTGGAAGGGCTATGATAAGATCGTGCGCTTGATAGATTTTATGGTTTGATATGAGTTAATGGTTAAATTCTAAAAGTTTGATCAGCCTTATTCTAAACTATTTATGACCAAAAGGAGTATAAAATTCGTTTTGAAAAGTTTGACCTATTTTATTCTCAATGTAAATAATTATGATGGAAGGAGTACATTGTACATATCTTCCGTTAAACAAAAACCATCCAGTTATTCATTTTCTAAGTTAACGTGTGTGCTTGGAATATTTATATGTACGAAGTATTAAGATGTAGATGTTACCTCGGTTTCTGTTAGTAATGTTTTTCAAACGGCTAAACAATGTGTTTCGTGTAAAAAAATCTATATATAAGTTGCTCTAAAATATTAAATAAATTTATTTTTTGAATTTGTAATAATTAAAACTCAACTGATCAGGCGCATATAGTCTGCATATAGTTTCCTTGTTTTTGGTTCTTAATTAATCTTCATCTTTATTGGTTTCAAACACGAGTACCAACAATCTGGTAGTTGACGATGTCACACCATTGTATAGCCAGGAGATGAAAGTGGTAACTGTGGAAAAATCTAATTGTTGTATTTTGATGTTTTCAAATTTATTATATCGACCCTCTCACGGGGTATATATATAGGAGTATGTAGAGGATAGAGACTTGAAGTATAATACAAGTAAGATTAGATTTATCTTTAAGATTCTATCTCTAGGACTCTATTTTATCAGTAGGATTATATCTCTAGGATATATCTCATCTCTATATTTCTATGACTATTATCTCTAACTAACATATTTATACTTCTAACATTCCTCCTCAGTTATAATGGGAGCGGAGTGAACGATTGCGTCTGGATTTGAAAACTCCTATTTTCTCATCTTCTTTGACTCACTATCATCGATTGCACCTCTGATTGATGGCGCACCACCTAATACCTGCGTCCCCTTCAGTGTCTTTCCTCGACTCTTCCCTATTTCTTCAAAAGTTCAAAGAATTGTGTGACTTGCCAAGAATATTGAAAACTTTGCTATCCATCAAACAGTCGTAACAAACGAACTGTTGAACACAGCAATCCATGGAAAGAGGCAAAGAGCCAACCGCCTATTGCAAAACCTAGTCTGAACTCCGGAGTATTTACATTTTGAGTACACTGTACTCATTTCTTACCCAAAGAAAATGAAAATGAAACAGCCACTTTACTTGCAAAGATTTCAAGTTTGCAAGTAGTTATAATAATCTTCGCTATGTGTTTCTTTCTACACCACGTACTTGACTGCCAACATCGACCCATCCAACCCGATCCGTCATGTACAACGTGTGCAGAATGGGCGCATATGGATGAACACCAACCAAATCCCGTGAGGAACTTCCCCTAATGAGTCATGACCCATGCTAGCCTTCCAAATCGAAACTCTCCTCCGTGAGCACTGATCGAGCAGTGGTTTCGCCGGTCGTTCGCGGATGAGCTCAAGCATAGATAAATTATTAAGATAAAATATAAGCATTGACTTCCCAAAAATTCAGTGGATCCAACACCATTCACAATTCACAAATGCCGCACATAGCAGCGGCAGCAGCAGCATATGGTGAAGGCTGCATCACAGGAAGGATGGTACGTACTCACTCCGATTCGTCTCTGAAGATGCTTCCCAGCTGTTGCAGTAGTTACCCGGCCCGGTCGTGATGCAGCTGAAACACGGGCGCGGCAACGCACGCCGGGGCGCCGCTCGTTGAGCTAGATTTTGACAAGATTATTCTCAAGCTGCCGCCGCACGAACGACACAGGCTGTGCCCGTCAGGCAGCAACGCGATCCGTCGGTCACGTCCTGCCCTGACCACAAGAGGACAGAACCTTCCCCCCGAACGCTCGTGCAGCGGTTTTGTCTGCTAACCGCAGCTCTTGCGCCGTCTCTGGCTGCCATTATCCGCTGACCTGAACTTTGTTAATCTTCTAGTGTCACTCCAACAGCTCAGCAAAGCCTGAATTTTCAAGATTCCGTGACTTTGTTACCGTGCAGTGGCTAGCTGTCCCTTGAGATCTGAACACCATGCTTAGGGAAGCATCCAGGAACGTGTTAGCAGTCCAACTCCAGTGATGGCTTCTCTAACCCTATAAATAAGCGGCTCATGACTTCACTTTGCTCACCACTCAGCATCAGAACACAAGCAAATCCAACACTTCTTCCTTGAGCTCCTTTCCATCGTCAACTTCCTTAGCTGGTTACACTTCGTTGTCCAATCGAAAAGCATAGTTAGTTCCAAAATGGCTGCAAAGGCAGTTATGCTTGCACTGCTTGTGCTTGTGAGCACGGCTCAGGTATCCATGGGTGCAAGGCGGCGCATGGAGCTGTACAAGCCAGACCCGGCTGACATGCTCTCCTACCACAGCGGCGCCGTGCTCCAGGGCAACATCCCGGTGTCCATCTACTGGTACGGCAAGTTCACGCCGGCGCAGAAGTCGATACTCTTCGACTTCCTCCTGTCGCTCTCGGTGGCGCCCTACGCCGCCGCGCCGTCCGTTGCGCAGTGGTGGAGCAGCATCGACGAGCTCTACTTATCCAAGGCGGTGCAAACCAACTCCAACGGCCAGAGCAAGAAAACCCAGGTTCTGGTCGCGAGCCAAGTGTCCGACATCAACTGCTCCATGGGCAAGTCGCTCACCCTGGCGCAAGTCGCCGCCCTAGCGGCGCAGGCCAAGCCCAAGAAGGGCGGCATTGCTCTCGTTTTCACGGCGCAGGACGTGACCGTGGAGGGCTTCGGCATGAGCCGGTGCGGCCTGCACGGCTCCGACGCCAAGTCCGGCACCGCCTACATCTGGGTCGGCAACCCGGCGACGCAGTGCCCCGGCGAGTGCGCGTGGCCGTTCCACCAGCCCATGTACGGCCCGCAGGGCGCGCCGCTCGTGGCGCCCAACGGCGACATCGGGGCGGACGGCATGGTGATGAACCTCGCCAGCATGCTCGCCGGCACGGTGACCAACCCGTTCGGCGACGGGTACTACCAGGGCAGCAGGGACGCGCCGCTGGAGGCCGCCACGGCGTGCCCGGGAGTCTTCGGGAGCGGCGCGTACCCTGGATTCGCCGGTGAGCTGAAGGTGGATCAGGCGACCGGGGCAAGCTATAACGCCAATGGCGCGAACGGGAGGAAATACCTGCTTCCCGCGCTCTACAACCCCTCCACTGGTACATGCAACACGCTGGTGTAGAGCAAAATGCAACAGATGGCGATTTTTTTGTTGATGTATATACGGATCGTGTGTAATTCTTTCATTTGTGGCAGTCATGTAAGCAGTTGGCAATAATGCTGATCGGAGAAATGAAAGTGAGTTTCCAGAACCAATAAATTCACAAAATGTGCATGGAACTTTTCTGCTTCGTTCAAGTGAACATACGTCTCTCTGCCCTCTTCGTTTGGATTTCAGTCTATGAGGAACAAACTCTCCAGAAGAATGCTACCCAATTTTTCAGCATGTACCAATTCATGCCATCCCCAGATCACCAGATGCGACTTGTCCCAAGATCCCACATGCTCTGTTCCATTAACAATTGCACTCTAGTCCCTTCAGGCTTCAGGTAGAATCAAGGTGGTGTATTCCGAGCAACCAGAGATGATTTTTTGTACCTTGAGGTGATGCCGTATCACTTATCGCATTTGCACCCAGATAGTAAAAAAAAACATTGTTGAAAAAACAACAAGATAGGTTAATGCATGACATATGCATACAAGATTATATGTAAGTTCTACAGATTAAACTACTTGTATATAAAAATGAACAAATAAAAGTCCAACTAGGATGCATACAATAATAGTTAGTATATTTGTTATCTCAACTTACAGAAATAGAATTTGAACTTGCAAATGTGTGCAATGATTTATGATATGTTAATCTATCTTGTCAATTTTTTACAAGATTATTTATCACTAGTAGAGAAAGCATCTTTAATATCGGTTCTAAACCCTCTTTAGTAACGGAGATAAGAAAACCGAGACTAAAATTCTTGATTTTTAGTACCAGTTAATGGAACCGGTACTAAAGATGCATACTAAGGTGAAAAATATGTGGGATGTGGGATTCCAACTCAAGATCTCTCACCTCAGTCCTCACGTGCGTTACCATCGCACTTACTACACACAACTGACTTGGATAGAGATGTTTTCTTTTGAACTAACTTTGAAGATATCTTTAGTACCGATTAGTAACAAACACCAACCAGTACTAAAAATATCTTTAGTACCGGTTGGTAACTAAAGAAATTTAGTACCGATTCTTAATACATCCGGTATATTTGTGGTTTGGGGGATTGGATAATCTGATTGTGCATTGTAGTACCGATTGTTAATCAATCCACCCCTGCTAGTCGCCGCCTACCTTGGCCACTACCGCTATCGCACGACACCGCCGGCCGTGGGAGCCCTCCACGTCCCCTCCCGCTAGATCTAGCAGAGGGGAGGGCGTCGCCGCCGCCGCTACCTCCCCTCTCGCCGGATCTGGTGGAGGGGAGGCGCCGCTGCCGCCTTCCCTCCCGTCACCGCCCGCCGCTCCCGCCTCCTCTCCTGTCGGGCCGCCACTCCTGGTCGGATCTACCTCCCCTCTCACCGGATCTGCTGGGCTGGATCTGGCCGTCGCCGCCTTCCCTCTCGCCACCGCCGCCGCCTCCATCGCTGGGCCACCGTCGACGCGCGAGAGAGGCGAGGGGAGGGTGCGAGAGAGCCATGGGGAGGAGAAGAAAGAGAACGATGAGAAGGGGATGCAGCGGCGAGAGCTCGACTTTATCTGCTCAGCTCGGCTTGGTTTTTAAAAGGTGTCGGTTTTTTCCTAAAAACCGACACCTTTAATTAACTGATACCTATAATTAATTAAAGGTGTTGGTTTTTACTGAAAAACTGACACCCACAATATAGGTGCCATTTTTTGTGTTTTCGGACCGCAAAGGTGGGAAAAGGTCTATAGGTGTTGATTTTAGCACTTCGGACACCTACAGTGCCGATATCTATTTGATATTTTGTAACAGTGAGTCTTCAGCAAAAGTTTGAATTACCAGGTTTTTTCTTTAAGAGATAAGAGACCGGCATCCAAAACTAGTAGGCATGTGCATGTGCACTCGAAATAGCGGGCACCTCGGCGCGGTAACGCCGCGACTGGGGGGCAGGCGAGTCAAATTCGCGGTTTCCTTGCCCTCCCCCGGCCTTGCGGCAGCCGTGACGCCGCGCGGGGGACCGAGACCGCACGAGCGTTGCTGTTGCGAGGCGCGCACGGGACGAGACGTCCACGCGTTGTGGGGTCAGCACGCATTGCCATCTCATCCGATCCACTACTCCACTAGCGTTGTGGCCGGTGCTCCGGCCGCCCGGCCGGCCGTCAAACAGCCCGGACGCGTCTTCTCGGTGGACGCGCGAGAGGCGCCTCGGAGCGCACGGTGGACAGCCTGTGCTTGCGTCGTAGCATTTGCGGCCGTCGTAAATTGCGAAGGGGAAAATTCCACCTTGTTTTAGGATATCGAACATGAGGTAGAATTTTAGTCAGGTTATTCACCTGAAGTTACATGCCCTTCGATCCGATGCCAAAGGCTTCCTTCCTGGAAGCTGATCGCCTGACGCCAGATCTAACTGTTGACTCCATGGGATAAATTGTTTTTCGTTCAGGTTCATGCATAGCATGGGATCTGTATGTAACTGTAGTGCACTATGTGAGAATCACGGAGTACTCTGACTTAAGAGTTGGATATGGGGTTTGCTTAAAAAAAAAAAAAAGAGTTGGATATGGGGATTCCTGGAAAGATAGTACTGACCCTATATGTCCTAGGGTCCAAATCAGAGTTCGACTCTCACTTTTGTGTCCTTGCTTCCAGCGTGGCTTGTCTCTCGTCGTCCCAACACCGAAATCTTCGTGCAGGCGCAATAACAGAGCGACCGCGACCACCACAAGAATACGCTGGAGAAGTGGGAGAAAAATTCTCAGAACCACAACTCCGTGGAGCGCTGAGAACGTAAGTGCACTCGTGGCCCCGCGCGTACTCGACACGTACCCCTCTAGATCTCGTCGTGATCTCCATGTCGGACACGAAGGTTTGGTCAATTAGGCTATGTGGCACTCACATGCAATGCAAGACCAGCCGTAGGACGGTACGAGTTACATGCATAGATTGGCACAATGAAGTCGCCTGCAATCGATGCAGCACAAACATGGTTATCCCCCAATCTATTGGCGATGTTGTAACTAACACCGGCCAATCTTGTAAAATGAGCGCGTTGCACACTTGCATTTGCACACAGCTGCAGAGAGCACAAATTACGTGCTCTCCTCCGGCCGCGTCGAGCGGCATCGGGCTGCGTTTTGGCCGGTGTAATTCTTCGAGCCACACAAGGAGGCTCGTCAGTTCGTCATCCATCCACATCTCGTACACAGATGTTTCATCCGTTCATGCACAAACTCATCCTCACCTTGGGAACCTTCCGCTGCCACATGCGACGGACAGCTGTGGCTCATTGATAGGATCATCCAATGCACGGGGACTCCGGACACCATCCGAGTATAGTACTCCGCCATTTTGACTCGCGCGCCTCGGCATCGTATCTGGAACCGTGCCCAGAAGCAACTGGACAGCGCGGGGCGCGGCGAGCGACACACGGTGGCGCGCGTGTGCGGTACAGCACAGCTCATGCTGTCCCCCGCCCGCCGCGCCATGCATTCTGCCCCCGGTTGCAACCGCAAGTAGGCGCAGGATATGATCGAACGAACCATCGCCGAAGTCAAGCAGATCACCACGGGCCCATGGCCAGGGGCAAAGCCAGGATAAATGGTCGACGGGGTCGATACTAATTTAGTGTATGATACATTGTTAGATCTTCTAAAATAGCGAGGGGGGGTTTCAAGAATCGCTCCATAATACTTTGCTTGCCTATTTTATCTCTACTACATAAAAACAGAATTTATCATCCACCCTGAAAGAAAAAAAACTGGGAAAAACCAGACCCAACAGAAAACTAAATAACGGGGAAAGTAATTTCATCCCTCGAGGGGATATCCCTCGTTTCGTTCATCTCATCTAAATAGCTAGATTAATACGAAATATATCACTCCACAAATATGCAAGTTAAAATTTAACTTCTACAAATTGAAACAAAAATAACAAATATAAATGCGAATGTACGATAACTATTTTCAGTTTATTTTTTTTTGTTGTAACTTGTAGAAGTCAAATTTGATTTTGCATGTTTGTAGAGTGATATATTTCTTATCAACCTATGTTGTCAATTTTTTTATAACTATTTAGATGACATGCAAACAATGAGGGGATATCCCCTCGAGGATGAAAATCCATATATTAAATAATGCTACGAGCAACCATTGGCCCATAGGAGATTGTTGCAACGCACGGACATGTCTATAAATTATACTACCTCCGTTTCAGGGTATAAGACTTTCTAGCATTGCCCATATTTATATAGATATTAATGAATCTACATATTATGCATAGATTCATTAATATCTATATGAATGTGGTCAATTCTAGAAAGACTTATAACCTGAAACGGAGAAATTATTAAAAACCGGACATAATTAATATGTAAACAAAGTAGACATTAAATGCACAAATACTCACTGCTAAGATTACCAAAATGTATATTGGGCCTTTGGGCTGACGTATAATCATTAGCGCTAGCTAATTCCTATTTGTTGCTTGCTAATCTCAAACGTGTCGTTTCAAGTTGCTAATTAATCAGGCTATAACAAATCATGGTTACCGGGGTCTAGTGTTTTTATCGACCGGGGTCATACACGGTAAAATTAAGTGGAGTAAGAAAGGTACACAAGAAATCGTCGGGGTCAGTGGACCCCGATAGATGGCTATAGCTTCGCCCCTGCCCATGGCTCATGGATTATTGGCCTACAAATAGGCAGCGGGGAGACAGCCTTTTCCATCACCACAAGGGAAGCAAACACAATTACACGACGAGCTCGATCATCAAGTAGCTCTAGCTAGCTCGATCCCACGAGTGCTCCATTTTGGCCGTGCGATATCGCGATCAATGGCTTCGTTTAGGCTAATGATAGCGGCGGTGTCTCTGAGCCTCGTGCAGCTCTCCATGGGGAGCAGGAGGTTAATGGAGCTGTACATACCTCCGGCGAGTGACCAGCTCACGTACCACCACGGCAGCGTGCTCAGTGGCGACATCCCGGTGTCCATCCTCTGGTACGGCAAATTCACGCCGACGCAGATGTCGATCATCGCTGACTTCGTCGTCTCGCTCACCGGCGCGCCGAACGCGGCCACGCCGTCGGTCGGGCAGTGGTGGGGCACCATCGAACAGCTCTACCTGTCCAACGCCGCCACGAACAGCCAGACCTCCACACGCGTGCTCCTCGATGAGCAGGTCTCGGACGAGCAGTGCTCCCTCGGCAAGTCTCTCACCCTGGCTCAGATCGACCAGCTCGCCGCGCGCGTCGGCACCAAGAGGGGAGGCGTCGCGCTCGTCTTCACCGACGAGGACGTCACCGTCGAAGGCTTCTGCAGCAGCCGGTGCGGCAAGCACGGCTCGGACGCGAGCGCCGGCACCACCCACATCTGGGTCGGCAACTCTGCGAAGCAGTGCCCGGGGCAGTGCGCGTGGCCGTTCGCGCAGCCGGTGTACGGGCCACAGGGCACGCCGCTGGTGGCGCCCAACAACGACGTCGGCGCGGACGGGATGGTGATGATCCTCGCCTCGATGGTGGCCGGCACGGTGACCAACCCGTACGGCGATGGGTTCTACCAGGGGCCCCAGGACGCGCCGCTGGAGGCGTGCTCGGCGTGCCCGGGAGTCTACGGCAGCGGTGCGTACCCGGGGAACGCCGGTAAACTCCTCGTCGACGCCACCACCGGAGCCAGCTACAACGCCAACGGCGCGAACGGGAGGAAGTACCTGCTCCCGGCGTTGTACAATCCCGCAACGTCCTCCTGCGACACGCTTGTGTAATCCATAGTGCCGGACACGTTACGTGTTCTGTACCTGTACGCTTGGGAAGTTGTACATACGAGTTGGGAAAGTAATGGAATCACTTTGTTCGTTCTAATCGGCACAAATTCGGCCCATAGCTGTGGGCCAAATTACTACTCTGGGCTATACTAGGGATGTCGAACGCAGTGAGGTACTGGGCCACGAGCCCATGAAAACAGAGGTCATCTTTTCAGCCCAACATATCCTACCAGCAAATCAACCGGAGCAAGCCCATCTAAGAAGGTCTAGTTTTTTGATATAAACTACCATGAAAATCTCAAGAAAACGGTAAATTCGTGCCGCAATTGTACCTGAGTTTGTTGTGCCCGTCCGCTCGAACTTGTAAACAATCACTTAGTAATACACGGCGCGAATGGATAAGATGTTACTGTTAGATAGATATCCCTCCCTTGAGCCCAACGGTTCAAGGGGGCCTTGACCCGCGCCCTGATCGGGGGCGCCTAGCCCAATGGCTGGTGGGCCCCCGTCACACTGTGCCATATAAAGAGGGGTGGAGGACGGGACGGCACAAGACACGAGGTTCGTCGCTGCCGCCACTCCACCCTATAAACCCTAAACCGATCTCGAGGGGACGCAGCCAGTGACGGGAAGTCCACCGCCGCGCCACGCCTCGTCGTCAACACCGTCGCTGCTGCAAACCGCATCACCGCCATCGGCGCCGAGCACATCGTCGCCGTCGTCCACGTCAAGCCCGCGACGACAACGACGATGGCCGGCTGCACTTCTTCCTCCTCAACAACGACTGGTCACATCCCTAAACCCTTTCACTCCCTCTTGTTTATTCATCCATTGTTGTTAATCTATCGCAAATAGAACCACCCGACTAGATCTAAACCTAGGTGATCCAATAGACAACACTAACAATGGTATCAGATCGACCCTGGGGTTTAGATCGGTTCGGGGATAGACATCCACAAAGAAGAAAGAAATCCAAAGATCAAGAGAAAAGAACAGCACACGATCCGCACGGGTCGAAAAGAAAAGAGACTCACCTACCGCCGCCGCCGGCTGCCGCCGACGCGCGCCAGAGTCATGCCATGCCGCCGGCCGTCCTCGACACCGCGCGCAAGAGATGGAGAGGGCAGACGGCTCCTGGGCCGCAGCACAACCGCTCGACGGCGGCGCACTCACCCTCGGGCGAGTGCGCGCACCGGAAAGAGGATGTGCGGCGGCGCCGCCGCTCGTCGTCGCCCGCTCGAGCTCCGAGAGAAAAGAAGGGCCGGCGCCGCGCCGCCGTGCTTGCCGGCCGCCGCGTCGCTCCGCCATGCCGCCGCGCCGTGCCGCCGCAGCTAGGGTTTCGGCCGGCGAGCACGGCTAGGGTTTCGGCCAGTGGCTTGGGGGGTGGGTTTTTTGTTTCCCCGAAAGAGGCGCCCGGCCGTCCGATCGAAACCCTAGCGATCGGACGGCCAGCGATGGTTGGGCCTGTTTTGGCCCAAGAAGGAGGCGCGTGGCGGGGGCTTTCCCAGCCCAGGCCCAGGTTGCGGCCTGGGGGGAGGGGGAAGCCCGTGCGCGCAAAAGGGCCAGCAAAAGTCTAATTTTGGTCCATCGGGGCTAAAAGAAAAAGAAAAGGAGTCTATTTTTAGTCCTTGTTTCAGAAGCATTTACAATTATAGTTATTAAATGTGTTTATTTCTAAGCAATTTGAACCAACGTGAAAATTGTTTAGAGAATAGATAAATGTGAGAAATGCTTCTGAACATGTACTTTGTATATTTTCATGCAAATTACAATAGAATTTTGAATTTTTTTTTGCATGTTTTACCTCTGTTTAAATTTGAACCAACGGGAAAATTTTTACAGAGAGTAAACAACAGAGTTTTGTTACAATTTATATGAATTGTATATAGATCTTCCGCTGCAAATAGATGAAATTGATGAAAATTAGTGTTTCTAAAATTAAATTTCGAACCAACGGGAGATTTTAATTTAGGAACATTAATTATGTGCTATGATGTTGTAATTTTTCTGACCAACGTTGATAATTGCAATGTTATAGTTATGGTTCTATGTGTTATGTCTATTTTTTGCCCAACGGTAATGTAGACTTAATACATAATATTTTAATGTGAATTTTGTTCTCACAATACATGATCATATCAGGTGGCTACTCCTTGATGGGTTACATTAAAGATATTCCGACCCTGAAAGGAGATAACTACGAAGAATGGAAAAGAGAACTCGACCTTGCTTTTATCTTGGGAGAGGTGGACTGGGTGTTGACTACCCCATGTCCTATAGAACCTGCTGAACTTTTCAGATGTGAAAATGAGTCAGATGCTGAATAGCAAAAGAGAGAGAAGGACAATGCTTCCCTCATCATGTCGTATGACATTGAGCATGCGAAATGGTCCTTAGCCAACAAGAACTGTTTGGCTGCGGTAAAGAACACGATTGAGCCAACCATATTGGGCTCAATCCCAGAGTATGACACCGTCTCTAAGTACCTCGAAAGTATAAAGAGCCAGTTTACTGGTTCTTCAAAGTTTCATGCGACACAGCTAATAAAGCAGCTTGTGACAGAGAGGTACCATGGAGGTGGTGTAAAAGATTACATTCTTAGGATGAGCAACATGGCTTCTAAGTTGAAGCAAAAAAGTTTTGGGCATCTCAGATGACTTTTTGGTCCATCTAGTTATGTCCTCATTGCCAAAGAACTTTGACAACCTTGTTGTCAACTACAAAATAAGTCTAGAGAAATGGAATCTTGAAGAGCTCATCTCTAATTGTGTGCAAGAGGAGGAAAGACTCAAAGAGACCAATGGTGGCTCCATTAACCTTGTTAAAGATAACAAGGAAAAGAGCCAGAGGTCACCCTCCTCAAAAGCTAAACAGCCTCAGCATCTGCCTTAGCAACAACAGTTTACAGTTGAGAGAGGATCAGTGTCTCCACTGCAAGAAGACAAGACATTCCAAGAAAGATCATCCTGACTTCCTGGCAGTGATCATGGCAAAGAAAGGTGAGAACATTATTACATTTGTAAATGAATCTCATTATGATTGGTTATTCTAGATCCACATGGTGGATTGATTCTAGAGCAACTATTCATGTGTGTAATTGTTTAAAGGGATTCCGTTCAATGAGGACTACGCAAAGAAGTGAAATATCCATTAGAGTTGCCAATGGAGTTGAAGCAAAAGTTGAAGCTGTTGGAGATCTTTGCCTAGAGCTCGCGAATGGCTTCACACTTTTACTTCCAGATGTTTTTATGTCCCTTCTTTGCAAAGAAATAAGTGTATCCAAATTGGATTTTGATAGATATGATTGCCATTTTGGAAATGGCAAATGTGAACTATGGTATAATAATGCATGTGTTGGTCTTGCTCTGTTGCAAAATCAGCTTTATTTGTTATCTCTTTTTGAGAATGTGAATGTTGTGTCCTCGGTGACAAAAGAAAAGAAAGCGAACTCTTGATGTCTCATCGAAATTATGGCACTGTCGTTTAGGCCATATTTCGAGGGGGAGAATTGAGAGACTGGTTAAGAATATAATTCTTCCTCCATTGGAGTTCTTAGTTTTAGAACAATGCATACAATGCATAGAATGCATCCGTGCCCAAAACACCGTATGAGCTATGGATCCTCCGTGTGTGGGGGAGTCTTGCAAAGGATAAAGTATTTAACCCAAATTTTGGGAAATTGGATCCCAAAACAGTAAGCTGCCATTTTATTGGCTATGCTGAAAGATCAAAGGGTTATTGTTTCTACTACCCAAACAGTTGTGCAAAGTTTATAGAAACGAAACACGCCGTCTTCTTGGAAGACGAAATGATTAGGGGGAGCTCGGTAGTTCGAGAAATTGATCTTGAGGAGAGGCGGGTGTCTGTACCCGCTCCGTCTACTTAGGAACCTTTCTTCTCTCTACCTGCTGATGTTGTGCCAGCAATGCATGCCGTTGCGGTACCAACACCTGTTGTTATCTCTCTGTCACACCTAGAAATTCCCGAATAGAATTCTAAGCAGAATGTGCATTAAAATCCCCGTCCAGGACCGGCCTGGGTACACAAACGACAATGTTGACATTCAGATCCACGTCTTACAAATATCATAAAAGTCTTACATAAATGCAGCGGAAAAACGAAAGATAACAGGAGCTAAGCCTTGACTTGAACTGTAGTGGGAACACCACTCCACAGGCATCCTCGATGGCACGGACGAAGCCTACTCCTCGGAGAAACCACCATCTGACACATACTCATACTCTGGGGTTGGGAAAAATAGAGCAAGACTGAGTACTACCCACTGTACTCAGCAAGTCATACCGGAATAGGGGTATGATGCAGGGAATTATCAAAGGAGAGCTAGAGTGGTTCATTTGCATAAAGCGAGCATTTATAAACAAAAGTTTAAAGAAGAAAACAGTCGTAATAATTAATCAATATTAATCATCCACTGTCCAACGCTATACCACGTTGCGACAGGCCCAACCATCCACCTATACTATCCAATTTCAAAAGACTAAACTAGGGTGAGTCTAATCACGGTGAATCTGGTTGACCGCCCATAACTGCGGGCACGGCTATTCGAATAGTTTTACTCTGATCAGAGGTGTACAACTGTACCCACAAGACACAGCCCCACGACATGTTACCGTGCGCCGACATGCCACCACGACATACCGGAAAGAGGCCGTGACAGGACCCTTCGCATAACCCCCTCTAACCAAGCACACCACACCTCAGGTTTCACCCCCACTCCTCGCAAGGCAGCGGGCAGTCCCCTCTCGTGCCTAGGTGAATCCGGAAACGACAGAGGCCGTCGCAGGGCCCGCCCCGCTCCATCACGCCCACCCTTGCCTGGATGCGTCAGCTAGAGGAAAGCTACACTACAAGCCCAGCCGTTGCCCACGCTGGCTTGTGGTAAGTACGATAAGTTCTTCCAGGGCATCCCGCGAACCGGTCCTTAACTGCCATGGGTGCGACCGGCAAAACCATGCACCCACAGCCCACCATGTGATTTATTTTAATTAACCAACACCAAAGCGGTGGCACTAATCCAACAATACCATTAGAACCAATAGTCTAAACATTAATAGGATTTTCCCCATTGTGTACTAGTTGAACTAAGCATGGCTAAGCAATCCCTAGTCCAATCTCTAGTCATGTTATAACCCAAGCTGACAAAGGAACATGGTACAACAATAGCATGGCTATGACAATAGGTAAACATCCCATAGTAACATTATAAAACGATGCAGTATTTGAAGAAAAACAATAGAGCATTTGCAATATAGGATCAACATGTTCAAGTGATAGGCATGACTTGCCTTGCTCTGCTGCTGGAGGAACCTCGGCGACTATTTCGAAGTACACCGGAGCGTCGGAAGAACCGGAATCTAGCGACATACAAGGAAAACATTGCAAACAGGCTATAAGGCTACTGAAACAGAGAACAAAACCATTTTTAATGGATTCTACACATTTTTCTTGATTTACTGAGACTTGAATGGGCTTAAACGGAGCTCGGATGAATTAGTTATGAATTTTAGAAGATTCACTGTGTTTATTACTATAACAAAAAGTCCTTAAATAATTTATTGTGCAATAATTCCCAGGGCTGACGTCATCAAGGGGGCGGCGCCGACAAGCGGGTCCCACTGGTCAGTGGCTCGGGAGAGAAGGGAAGGGGCAGCGGCAAGTGGGCCCCACTCGGCAGCGGCTCAAGGGGAGGGCATGGCTGGCAAGCGGGCCCCACGGCCCCGGCTCCACGGGCCGGTGTACCGGCCAGGCCCGGCATCAAGCCGGCCGGCCGGCCACGGCAAAGCGGCGGCGCGCGCATGCGACTGCCGGCGACGGCAAACGGCAGCGCGGACGGCGGGCGGCGGTGCGAGCGGCGACGGCCGAACGTGACGGCGAGCGCGCGAAGAGGGCGGCGGCGCACGGGGAAAAAAAAAGAAGGAAAGGAAGGGGAGGGAGACCTCACCGGAGGGGCGGCGACGGCCGGCGGCGGAAAACGAGGGAGACGGCGAAGACCGGTGATGCCGAGGTGCGGACGAGCGACGGCGACACCTAGGGAAAAAGAGATGAGGAATTAGGACGGAGGGAAACCCTCACGGCGACCATCCACGCCGGCCGAAGTCGGAGGGGAGAGAGAACTCACCGGCGACACGAGGGAGATGGGGTTTCGGTGGGATTCCGGCGACGCAAAGCGGCGGCCGAGAAAAGTCTTGCGGCGGCGAAGCTAGGGGTGGCGGTGGCTTAGCGCGGCGACGGCTCTAGCGGCGGCGGCACACGGCCGGAGTGCGGCAGCGGGCGGCGGCGCAAGCGGCGGCGGCGTGAGCTCGATAGGGGGCACGGGATGGAGCGGTGAGAGCGGAAAACGAGAGAGGAGGGCATGGGGAGCATTTTATAGGCGGAGGGGGAGGCGAACGTGGCCGGGATGCGCCCCGATTTCGCCGGCGACGTGGGGGAGGAGAGAGAGAAGGTGGGGGGCGATTCAAAATCAAATCCCGCCCCTCTCGTGCGCGGGCGTGGCCGGAAGACGCGGGGAGAGGGGGTGGCGACGTGGCGTGGGCACGGGCGACGCGGCGTGGGCGCGGGGAAAGCGGAGGAGTGGGTGCGGCGGCGGCGGTTTCGGCGGGGTGGTGACCGGCGCGGGCGGCGGGAGGTTGGGGGAGGACCCGACAGGTGGGCCCCACCTGTCGGCGACTCCGGGAGAGGAGGGAGGCGGGGCGGCTTGGCTGGGTCTCGGCCTACGGCCGGCCCAGCGGGAGTAGGGGGAGAAAAAGGAGGAATGGGCTGGCTGCCCATTCAAAGAAAAAAAGAAAAGAAAAGAAAGAAAAAGGAAAAAGAAGGAAAAAAGATTTTTCCTGGGATTAAAATTGCATGTGCTCAATTTTAATTGGTTAAAATTATTTCGAGAGCTCTGAAAATTCCACTAAAAATCTTGTTAGCGTATTTCGACATGTAGAACTCAAGAAAAATTCCACATGCCAGATTCGATTATTATTTGTATTACTTTCTTAGGGTTTTCTCTTGATTTGCACCGGCATTTTCTTAGGGTGATTTATAAATTCAATTTTAGGCTTGGGAGAAGAACTTCAGGGTGTGACACTCTCCTATGGCAACAATGAATGAAAGTGAGGAACCTGCTTTACAGGATTCAACAGAAATTATTGCCACACCAGAGGAGGAGCTGCAATAGTCTCAAACAGATAATGTGCCAAATGTGGAGGCCCCTAGAAGGTCTGAAAGAGTCAGAAGATCAGCTATCTGTGATGACTATCATGTTTATAATATAGAAGAGTCGCATATGGAGGATAATCCCACCTCATATGAAGAGGCCATGAGAAGCGCTCGCTCATCTGAATGGTTGGAAGCCATGAAAGATGAAATGAAATCAATGATATTAAATGATGTCTGGGATTTAAAAGAAATTCCTAAAGGAGCCAAAACAGTAGGCTGTAAATGGGTCTACAAAACCAAATATGACTTCAGAGGGAATATAGAAAGGTTTAAAGCGCGACTTGCGGTAAAAGGCTTCACGCAAAGAGAATGGGCTGATTACAATGAGACTTTTCTCCAGTCTTTTGTAAAGATTCCTTCATGATTATAACGGCACTAGTGGCACATTATGACTTGGAATTACATCAGATGGATGTAAAAACAGAATTTCTAAATGGTGATTTGAAGAAAAAAGTATACATGGCACAACCGAAAGGTTTCGTCATGAAAGGAAACGAAAATATGGGATGCCGTATAAAGAGATCAATTTATGGATTAAAACAAGCTTTGAGACAATGGTACTTGAAGTTTGATGGGACAATAAAGAAATTTTGGGTTTTCAAGAGAATATCGAGGACAACTGTATTGATTCAAAGTTAAGAATGGGATATTTATTTTCCTAATTCTGTATGTAGATGACGTTCTACTGGCTTGTAGTGATGTCAGTCTACTATAGGAAACAAAGAAATTCTTGTCCTCAAACTTTGACATGAAAGACCTCGGTGAGTATTCATATGTTTTGGGCATAGAGATTCACCGAGATAGAATAAAGTATGCATTGGGACTTTCTCAAAAGGCATATATAGAAAAGGTGTTGAAGAAATTCAATATGAATAGATGCAGTGCTACACCTGCTCCTATAGTCAAAGGCGAAAAGTATGGGGCATCGCAATGTCCCAGAAATCAGTATGAGCTCAATGAAATGAAAACAAAGCCATATGCGTCAGCTGTAGGAAGCCTACAGTACGCGCAAGTGTGCACACGACCTAACTTGGCATTTGTTACCGGGTTACTTGGCAGATTTCAAAGTAATCCAGGCCCAGTGCACTGAAAATTGGTATAGAAAGTCTTGTGTTATTTGCAAAGAACAAAAGGCCTCATGCTGTCTTACAGAAAATCAGAATCGCTCCAGATAGTGGGGTATTCAGATTCTGACTTTGCAAAAGATAATACAAAGTTAACATCGGGATACGTGTTAACCCTGGTAGTAGGAGCTATTTCATGGAAAAGATCAAAACAGACCATCACTGCAGGGTCTACTATGTATGCCGAGTTTATAGCATGCTATGAGGCAACGGGGCAGGTGAACTGGCTAAAGAAGTTCATACCCGGTTTAAAGGTGGTTGACAGTATTGAGAAACCACTAAAGTTATACTGCGATAGAGAACCCGCAGTAATGTACTCTCACAACAATCAGTCAAGTGGTGTTGCCAAACACATTGACATAAAGTACTATGTTGTGAAAGACGAAGTCTGGGATCAAACAATCAGTCTCGAGCACATAAGAACAGAAAGGATGCTCGCGGATCCGCTCATGAAAGGCCAACCTCCCAACATGTTCGAGGAACATGTAGCATGCATGGGTTTAAGGGAAACCTTATGAATCCTGCACTATAGGGCCCAAAAGTTAAAGTATCTGTTTCTAAATAGAGATGTGTATAGTGGCTGTGTAATCCATCGGTAATTAACCGTGACGATGAAACATGCTCTATATGTAAATCTGTGATGGAATAGAAAAAGCTAAAAGAAATAGTGAGATCAAGGGGGAGAATGTTAGATAGATCTCCCTCCCCTTGAGCCGTTGGGCTCAAGGGGGCCTTGACACGCGCCCTGATCGGGGGCGCCTAGCCCAATGGCTGGTGGGCCCCCGTCACACTGTTGCATATAAAGAGGGGTGGAGGACGGGACGGCACAAGACACGAGGCTCGTCGCCGCCGCCACTCCACCCCATAAACCCTAAACCGATCTCGAGGGGGCGCAGTCAGCGACGGTAAGTCCACCGCCGCGCCACGCCTCGTCGTCGACACCGTCGCTGCTGCAACCGCATCACTACCATCGGCGCCGAGCACATCGTCGCCGCCGTCCACGTCAAGCCCGCGACGACAACGACGATGGCCGGCTGCACTTCTTCCTCCTCAACAACGACTGGTCACATCCCTAAACCCTCTCACTCCCTCTTGTTTATTCATCCATTGTTGTTCATCTATCGCCAATAGAACCACCCGACTAGATCTAAACCTAGGTGATCCAATAGACAACACTAACAGTTACAAGTTGATCCGGTGCGCCGCCGTTAGCCCATGCTGTATATGGCTTAAGAGATTTTTGGCCATGGCGTAGCATATTAGTACTAGCTGCAGACCTGCAGTAGGATGTCAATTGGCGAGTAGTGTCTCTGCCTTCTTCGTTCAATAATCACCATTCTGTGAGTATTGTTTGCCTACTCTTAGCAGTTCTAGTGGAAAAGTCCCATCTCTTCATCAAACAAGCAAGCGAGGGTGCAGCCTTTTGCTACTGATGATATCCAGACACAAAGAACAGAGGGTGTAATGGCGAATTGAATCCATTGCCCCCATGATACAATACAAACCGAATCCATCGAACAATGAATAGTAAACACCATGTCAGAGACTGAAGTTAATAGCCCCTCCGTGTTCACAGTCTGCGTGCGAGCAGCCCATCGTTGCCGGCTTGCAGCCACCCACGTTGTGCGGCTCCGAGATGCAATTGGACTGATAGATCATCACGTATTGTCGCTGCAAGACTTTGGTCACTTCCTGCAATCACAACCAGTGGCTGAGTGGCATACTTGCATGTTGCTCTGCGTGTACTGTGAAATCACGGTGGACGCTGGTCGTCGCTCTTACCGGGGGTCTTGGTCTCTTGGAGACCGGTTCAGTACTTCGCCTATATAGCTATGTACGGCTCTTCACAGGGGTCTTGGAGATCGGTTAATGCCGATGGGAACGTTTGATGGATCCAACTATGTACGGCGTGTACGTACATGACCTCGTAGGCCGTGGTTTCCCTCCGTTTCAGCAGCATTTCAGTTCTCGACCGGCACCCAAGGTTATCAGTATCCCGATTCGTATCCTAGTATCTTATCATACTACGATCCTACCAAGCCGAAACGATATCGATCCCATCTAGTATCCTAATTTTTATAGTATCTCGACCCTACTATTCATTACTACACGATCCTACGAAATCTTAGGTGGTATTCCGATTCTACGATCCCTACGATACTACAAATTATTATTTAAAATAACATGGTTTAAAAATATTGTAACTAAATATGCTCAAATTTATATGAAAATCAATTAAATATATCAAAACCAACATGGTTTCTCTTGATAAATGTCTCTATTTGCATGACATATATCATTACTACATTTTTTTATATGGCTATATATAATTAATATAAATATTAATTAAACTTAAAAAAAAAAATCTTATAGTATCTCGATACTACGATACGATATTATTTTGTCCAAAACGATACTAGTATCCCGATTCTAACAACCTTCCGGCACCTGCTGCCAACCTACCAACCGCACGGCCGCCCTACTCCTCCGGCGTTTGACCGCTTGCTGTTCTTCTTCCTGCTCGGCGCTGCTTGTGAGTTGGGTACTCCTGTTTCCTGATCCTCTACACCGTGTACACGCCATTGACCGGGGCTATTGGCAGCTGAAAAGTGAAAACCGCATTTTGATGCGACCTCCCATATATCGCTATATCGCTGAGAACAGTTCGGTGATCACATATGGATACGGGGTGTGTTTAGTTCACGCTAAAATTAAAAGTTTAATTGAAATTAAAACGATGTGACGAAAAAGTTGAAAGTTTATGTGTGTAGGAAAGTTTTGATGTGATGAAAAAGCTAAAAGTTTAAAGAAAAAATTAGGAACTAAACCAGACCATGGTTGATTAAGATGTAATGCATCTCACATTCTCACTCCTCAAGCCGACGTCTGTCTACTTCGGTTTTGCTGCCACGGAGAATTTGGACCATGCATATGCATCAGAGGAGAACAGAGGTGTGCATCAGAATTCAGAGAACAGATATGAGCTGTTCTCCAGCTCCGTATACTCGATTCCTATCTGTCCTAGCGGCCATATTGAGATTGGATCGAGTAGCAAGTACTAGCCGCTAGCATTAGCAGGGATGAAAATACAGTGAAATTCGACCCGCTCGTCCGGTACCTATCAGTCCTGTAATGTTAACCCCACTAGCTCCTCGACCTTTCCTTATCGTGATGTGGCATTGTGTTCATCCGGGATGCTATGCTAGCTCATTCATTGTGACAGGCTACTCACTCACTCACTCGGTCAAAGTGTCAAACCGGACCATATTCCCAAAATGAGAGCGCTTGTTATGGCGCCATTCAATTCCCCTCCTCCGAATTCTCCTTCGCTCCGAGAAACCGGCTCAATTCTTTTCCCAGGAAGGAGAGATATATGAGCTGGTAGATTCTCACTAGCTACAAGCCGTGTGCGGGTCTCTGCGGTTACACGCCAAGGAGTGATGCTGTGATAGGTAAACATGTAGCAGCGAGGCGTGGTCACGGCTCTGTCCTTGCTGCGCCCCTCCACTCTGCAGCATCGCCCCCTCTATTTGTACATTTGCCCATGTCGTTTCATTCCTCCTCCCACTTTGCAAATTTGCTAGTACTCGTTTAGGCCACTGACCACTCTCCTCTCTTACGTTCCTCTGCCGCCATCGCTGCGCATCTCCAACCTTAGCTCCAAGGAGAACCAGCTAGCTAGCTGCGTCGTCTCTACTAATCTAGGGTGACGCATGGAGGAAGCTAGCAGCTAGCTTACTGTCCAATCTCACTGCTTCACAAAGAAGCTTCTCTTTTCTTTTACTGTTCAGGAGGCTTCACTCTTCTCGGCAACATCTCCCCAATACAGACTAGCTGGCTGTAACGAGATGGTCTCATGGCCGTGAGATCACCTCACCGAGCATTCCTAGTGGCCATGATTCTGGTGAGCTTCCTTCTCGGAGCTGCAGCCGGCATCCGCAGCACGACGCTGTCTTCTTCTCAGGTATTGCAGCTATCACCCGCGCTTGTTTCAGGCGTACGAACGTTAGGTAGGCTGCATAGCTTCTGTTCGCGCCTGAAGCGCATTGCGCTTGCTGTGTGCAGAGCCTAGCGGAGGACAAGTCGCGGCTGGGGTCGACGCCGCCGAGCTGCCACAACCGGTGCAACGCGTGCAACCCCTGCACGCCCGTCCAGGTGGCGGCGCTGCCGGGGGTTAGCCGCCCGGCGAGCGCCGCCGACCGAGTTGATGTCGCCGGGTTCGCGCAGTACTCCAACTACAAACCGCTGGGTTGGAAATGCCGCTGCGCCGGCCGCCTCTTCGACCCCTAGATGTCAGTCTACTTAGCTCAATTCTCGACGGCGCTCCGCCTCTGTAATCTGAATATGTACTACTATGCCAGTAGATGAGTATCAGGCCATCATCCTCCATGGTCAGGTTTTGGTTAGTTAATCTGCTCTGCTCCCTCTCCACTCTTCAAGGCTGCAACCACAGTTTTTCATCGCCATATTTTTGTTGTGTTGAGTAACACTTTAACTAGCACATGTAAGAGTGATTGGGAGCAGTAAATTCAGTGTAGAGTAGAGTGTAGTACTCCTAGCTACTAGTAGTAGAAGTAATGCTCTGCTCATGGCATGTTAAAAAGGCAAAGGGCAAGCCTGCATGGCTGCATGTGACACCCTCTGATGAATCTGATGAAGCTCTGAATCCCATCGTCACAAGGTTTTTGCGCCCCCACGTACAGCGGCGATCTGAATTAGCGCCCTTGACCGGGTCTCGAACACGTCCGAAAAAGCAGCAGGCTGCGCTCGCCGTGGAGCCCTGGACCGGCCGTGATGATTGATTGATTGCCCTGTGGTCTCGTTGTAATCTTGCGTGAGGTGCGTTTGTGTGGCGCACGGTGGCGGATCACGTTTTTGAACCTGATCGATGACCGTATCTCGGTACGATTTCCGGTTTCTCGCCATGTGTTTATTAATTGAGGTGTCCCCCCGGTGGTGCGGTGCGGCCCCTCTCTCTCACGTATGGGGCTCGCCGCGCTTGGAAGCACCTGCAGAGGCGTTGTTCTTGTCGGGCCTCCGCTGTAGCGGCGCACAGGCTTAGGTGTCCCCCCGCGCCCGCCGTGCAGTGGCCGGTAGCGACGACGACGCAGGGTTGCCCTGACAGTTTTTTCAAATAGAAATATCACCGGTATCTTCAGAATTAGCGGATCACCGATATGTTCAGCGTGAGATGATGTATAACACCCGTATCCTTCCTTTTGCCCTTAAAAGTATTACATAAGTAGAGAGTTCTCTATTTATTATAGATCTTGTCTGGAGTAAGCCAATCTTAAATATCTCACCCTGCCCTTGTATATATAGAGATCTTAAAAGGAGATAGGAGTATATTATATCTTTATTCTGGTAATCTGGTTCAGATTGGTACGTAAGAAAGGATCTTATCTTTCCGGGAGATAATATTCCATGACGCTGCGTTCTCTGTCTCGCGAGCGACAGAAGCGTGTGAAGAGAGGGCAGGCGCAAACCTAGCACGTAATGACGCTACGTGAAGAAATTGCTTATGTCATATTTCTGTATAAATCAGATAAATCAAATTCAGCAACCTAGACAGTCCCTTCTATTTTTGTTGAGATGAATTCAGCAACTCGTCAGGCGGTCTCCAGTGTTGGGCCTACGGTGGATTCTGTAGCTCAGCCCGTCAGTCCATACGCCACTACGGAGTCCGGAGAGAAAGCCCATCGAAAAAGCAAGGCCCATACAATGTAGGCCTAACCAGGCGGCTGCAAGCCTGCACGACGATATGCTTTCGTGTACCACCTCGACAATTCGAGGCGATGGGCGTGGGAGCTGTTCCTATATAATCCGCGGCTGGTGCTCCGTAGCAACATACTTACCTGGACGGGGTCAACGGGCGATCAAGAAGGGCCCGTGGCCTAGGCCAATGCCCCACATTGCACTTGGTGGGCGCGTTGGCTTACCATCTCCCCAAGTGGGAGAGTGGACGTCATAATTTGTGATAGAGGGGGTACGCGTTCGCGCGGCCCCTGCTAATTCTTTCAAATTAAATTTTGGTCAATGCCTATTTTGATCAACTCCTTGTCGTATTTCTCAGAGCTTTAGTCCGTTGAGTTGTTTAATGTTCTGGTCTTCTATTATTTGTTATGGGCCTATGCTGAAGGGCCTGTTCTTCCGTGTTAAAAAGCCCCACCGATGCCGTTAGAATTGTTTGGGCGGGATGATGGTCTGTGCTGAAACAGTATTTTGTGTGGGGAAAAGTCCACATCATGTCCCTTAGGTATGCGTCACTTGAGCCTCTCAACACAAAACCGGTTCCCTCAGTCATCTGCAGTGGGTGTATCTGTGTATCTTAATTTTTAGTTGGAAACTTTCTTACAGCTATCTGTACTGTACTAGCAAAATGCCCGTGCTTCGCTACGGTGTATTAAAATTAAAAATATTTGTTTTTAACTGAATTTATTTCAAAGTGATTTGGTAATTTTGCTTGCTAGAAATAGTCTCAAATGATAGAGAGAAATATAGTAACTCATAATAAATTATTATACAATAGTGCGTTGCAACGGGAAAAACTAATGTTATTAACTTAGTAAAGTAATAGAAAAATGAGCATCCACGTTTTCTCTTATGATCTAGAAATTCTCATATTAATTGATTAAAATATAAAAATAAGCAGAACTCATTGTAGATAAGGACTCTTTCATTTTTCTAAAAAAAATCACGTTGTCCAATCGGATTATCTGCATAAAACAAATCTTTTGCCAAAAAAAACCTAAACTGGATAGATTATAAAGTATAAATTATAAAATAAATAATATTGGATGAGGAGTCTAGAATATTCTCCAAAAGAGCCTAGAGTACATATAGGAATACAATTGAGAAAAAGAATTAAAATTCAAAATAAAAAAATATTGAAAGAAGAGTTTAGAGTCCATATAGAAAACTAATTAGAACAATAAAAAAAAATAGGAATATTGGAAGAAGAATATAGTCCATATAGAATTAAAAAAATTAATATTATTTAACTTTAGTATAAATTTAAAATCTATATCATGACAAATAAATAATTAATTTTTAGTCAAAAAATAAATCCATATCATGAGAAAAATCTAGACAAATTTTTAGTTTATTCAATTTAGTTGGAACTAAATTAATAATCAGTCATAAAAACTTAAAATGGTATTAATGCTATTTCTGAAAATAGAAAGATGCTTAAAATTAGAGAAAACATTGATTTTAGTCGCGGCCCATTTGGAGGCCCAATAGTCCGGTGGCCCGATGCGGGAAAAGCCAGAGCCGTCCGATCAAATGGATGGTCCGGAGCCCTAAACACGAGCAGCTGCGGCGGCGCCCTTCCTCCCTCCCCGCGAGCGGCGGCGGCGACAGAGCCGCCGGCTTCCTCCTCCCCGTCTCGCCTCCCTCGCCGGCGACCGCTCCCTCCGCCCTGTCTCGTCTCCATCGCCCCCTCCTCCTCTCCCTCTCGCCTCTCTCCCGCGGTGGATATAGCAGCGGTGGCGGTGGCGGTGGCGGTGGTGGTAGGGGCGGCTCCATCCTTCCCTCTAGCCTCCCTTTCAAGGCAGATTCGCCAGCGGTGGTGGTGGCGGCGGCCGCGGCCACGGGCAAATCTAGCGGCGGCGACTCCCTCCGCCCTCTCTCGCCTTCCTCCCGCGGCTGATCCGGCGGTGTCCGCTGGTGGATCTGTCAGCAGTGGCGGCGACCGCGTGCGGATCCAGCAGCGGCAGCTCCCTCTGCCACCTCTCTTCTCCCTCCAGCGGCGGTGGTGGCGTCGGCGGCGGCCGCGGATGGATCCTACGGTGGTGGCGATGGCCGAGGGCGGCGGCGGTGGCAACGGCCGTGGGCCGCGGTGGCGATTGCTGAGGGCAGATTCGGCGGCAGGTGAGTGAAGTTTTGTGATGTATATTGTTGTTCTTCTTGGACGATTATTTTGTGATTTTGTGATGATTCTGGTTGATTTTTTTGGGGCAAAGAGTGGTTGAATCTTGTTTTTTTTCCTAGTGGTTGGTGCATCCGATTTGGTTGTGTCGATTTTGGGAAGTGTTTCCCTGTATCCGATTCTAAAAGCGATTGAGATTTGGGGGCTACGAAGGCGCAGTGTCGACGGACGAAGGCAGCCTTCGTCTGTCCTGTGACAAACGGAAAATTACGAATCTTTTAATTAGTTAAGATATGTAAGTTTAATTGGCATGTTATTAATTATTTTGCATTTTATTTTATTTTAAAAATTATATTTTTTTCACAATTGATTATTTTTTTTATCTCAGCATATATTTAAGTTAAGAATATCAATAAATTAAAAATGATAAAATAGTCAGGAGGCACCTGGTGCTTCTGTTCATGAGGCACCTGTTCTGCTGTGCATGAGCTGTCGGTCACCATCCCTTCCATTTTCTCCTACCTCCGGTTCTCTCTCCATAGATTTTTCTTCTCAACTCCACCCCTTTTCTCGGGCTGTGTTTAGTTCAGCGCAAAGTTTGGATTTTGGTTGAAATTGAAGATGATGTGACTGAAAAATTGTGTGTGTATGACAGGTTGATGTGATGGAAAAGGACTGAAGTTTGGATCCAAACTTTGGATCTAAGCACAGCCTCGGTCTCTCTCCATCCTCATCTCTCTCCAGCTCCAACACTCAGCCGAATCCACCATTCACCAAGTCTCCAAGACCGTCCCACGAGGTGACCCCGCTACTGCTTGTCCCCCTCTCCAGCGACCTCGCTCCCCAAGCGGCAGTGACAGGATCGATCCATCAGCAGACGCGCGACTCGCGACGCGAGCCGTCAACGGTGTCCAGGGGTCAGCGTCGGTGCTCGCCTCTCCATCCACATCCACCACCACGGCCCCTCCTCCTCACGAGAGCTCGTCGGGGCCTGTCCTCTACTACTCCCCTGGCCGGTGCCACCACTCTCGTCTAACGGCAAGCTCGATGGCGGCGGCGCGGATCTGGGTGAGAATTCATCGGGGGCTCTCCTCTTCTTCTCCCTGGCCAACACCCCAGTTGAAGATGACAACAATTTTCCCCTCCACCGGATCGAGTGTATATGTGATTTTCTCCTTCTCCGACTCGATTTCTCTTTTTTTTCTCCTCGGATTCAATCGGTCTTATACCATAAAGTTGTCTCTTTCGACCCTATTTTTTCACATGATTGGGTTTGGGAGGAAATTTGGGTTAGATTTGATACGGACTCTGGATGATATTTGTCGTGATTGGGTTTTTAATCGATCTTTGATTTTGTGATTTGCCCGTATCGATCTCTGATTTTTCTTTTTCTTTTTTTTTTTGCTTTGACTGGCATACGCGATGAACGCAGTGCGCGTGCGGGGACAGAAGGTGCTGCTTAGTTGGATTACGGACAAAAATTTATTGGGTGACGATTGGATTTTTTAGGGACTTTTAGATCTTGGATCTAACGTGTTCATGCTTCCGATTCGGTTGGCTTCTTGAGTGGAAAAGAACATTGAGATGGACAAAGGATTTGCAGGGGTGAAGGGCAACAGAGGGGAGGCTTGCCTGGTAACGGACAAAAGCGGGCTGAGATGGACGAAGGCGTAATGTGACGACCGGAA
The DNA here is from genome assembly GCF_000147395.1 of Oryza glaberrima. NCBI lineage: Eukaryota > Viridiplantae > Streptophyta > Magnoliopsida > Poales > Poaceae > Oryza > Oryza glaberrima. The sequence continues at coordinate 30,658,470 of NC_068327.1, read as the reverse complement.
AAATCCAAATATTTATATTAGTTATAGATTTTGGGTGTGTAAACATATAGAGGCATACCCTTCAGCTATTAAGATGGTGTTTAAATCTCTTGAAGATAAAGATAAAAATTAAGTGTTTCACGTAAAACGAGGTGATAATAATATGTGATTAATTAAGTTTTAATTATTACAAACTTAGAAAATGGATTAATCAGTATTTTAGAACAACTTTCATATAGAAAATTTGTATGAAACGTACCGTTTAGCAGTTTGAGAAGCGGTCACGAGTATCAAAACTTTATTCAACTTTTGTTGGAGAAAAGAAGAGGGCCTAAGAGTAGCACGGCCGGTCCGTGTTCAGCTACTAACTTTTTTTCTTCCGATATATTACTACAGTGCTACAGTGCTAACTCTAATTAGAAGAAGAAGAAAGGTATTATAACTGTTTCCCAAGAAAATCTCCTTACACTTAATTTTATGTACGTCATTTTGAACCCTGAATGTCCACCATATCAGCGTTCTTTTCCATATCATACAAGCAATCAGGGGTGGACAAGGGGGTTCCGCGTGGGCACAGGCATACCTAAAAAATCGCATTTTTTTTTTAAACGAGTGGTGTGAGCGATGAGCGTAAATGATCGATCGATG